>NC_090925.1:579504935-580197018 GCF_040938575.1 Ambystoma mexicanum
GGGGGGCCGGCCTGGCCACATTTTGCTCAGGGGGAGGCCTAAAAAGTTTGAAGACTGGTCTAGAGGAAATGGAAGGGCCATGGATGAGGGACAGAGATGCAGAGAGAAACAAGATGGTGGAAGTCTACCTTAACTGTACAGTACCCTTCTTCCTATACTAACCACACCCCTTCCCTTCTCACTAAGATTAAAGGCCTTTAAAAATGAAGCACCGTAAAGTAAGTCTACTTTCTTTGAAGGAGGCTGCTCTTTTGTTTCCTGGTTCCAGAACAGTTGCTTGTTGTGCATCTGTCTCTGATGGAGGGTGTTACCTACCCTCACAAAAATATCAAAGTGGAAGCAGGGCCATTCAGGTTCCCGTCTTGTCACTTTGGCAGGATAAACCTGTCTGGGCCAAACTACAAATCACATCCCACAGCTGAGCTTGCTCACAGGAGCCGACACATGTGTAATATCAAATGAGATGTGGCTGCAATGGTTATAAGTAGGGTCACGCACCATACCTTAATCTCAGGCACAGCTTATTTTAGAGTTTACCCTACCACCAGTAGCATGGGCTACTTATGATCATCATAGTTTTAGTGCAGGGGTACATAGCTTGAATGCAGCCCTGCACTGCAAAAACGTGACTGTCACTGCTGCTGTAAATTGGGCTCTTGTGACCTCTGAACCTGCTGTGTGCCACTGGTAGAGCAGGCGCTGCAGATCAGGATACTATGCTTTTGGCATGGATTTTATGAAAGGGTAATCTGATTAACAGATTACCCTTTCAGATATAGAATTACCTGCATAATTTGTATTAATTAATGCAAATCAAAGCGAGGACGTTCACTCCCTTGCCAGTTGGTAATTCATCACAAAAAGAGAAGCAGTATGTCATATTGCTCAGATCTAGAGATAGAAAGGGAAGAAGGTGAGCGAAAAGAGTGAGTCAAGCAGCAGATCGGAAGCAATTGCCATTTCAAAGCTGTCCCAACCTAGGACACACAGAGACGCAATCTGGGATGTCAGGTGGAGAGGACAGCATGCGACAGGACGGCCAATGGGAAGAGTGCTGACAAGGGCAATCCACTCATGAACTAGCACCATGAAAGGAGATTGTAGGCATGACATTTCCGCAATGATCGAAGAACTTGGCAAACTGGTTGGAGATCACAAAGAGACTCTTTTCAAAGCAGAAGTATATCCAACCTCCTGAGACAAGGAGGGTAATCCTATCCTGAGGCATATCAGACATTCAGAGGGTTGATAGAAAAAGAGAGTCATTTGAGATGTCACAGAGAATGATTGCAAGCATAAACTGTGAACCAATAGGTTCTAAGAGGACAGTAAGTGGTGGAGGAAGAGGGAGAACCCACTGAAGATGAAAGGTAGACCACTATTGAAAGGTAGAGAACATTGATGTTGGAGGTTTTGCAAAGCTGGTGCAGAGCAGAGAAATTGAAGCAAGAAACATTGTATATTGGGAGTGGTGGTTGTAGCACACCAACAACAGAGTGCAGGTTGTGCTGAAAGGTGAGAGTGAACCAAGGAAAACTGCATATGTGGATTTTAGGTGCTAAAACTCCAAAGGCTGACAAGAGGTGATGCTAAGTAAGGAATACTGAGAACTGGGAGCATTCAAATACTTAGAAGAGAACAAGAATCAAGTAGCATTGCATTCCAAGATTTATGGTTCTAAGAAATAGTATGTCTTTGGAAAAGTTAAATGTTTTTTTTTTAAACTACATTACGGATGGGTTCTGAAAAGCCAATATAGGGGTGCTATCAGATAACAATTAAGTCTTTGATCAAACTCTCAGTGGGAGAGTGACTGACCAGTCAGGCTTAGGCTAAGTAGGAGGTAGGCTTGTTGTGAAGTACATTTGACATTTCGTAAGTCTGGTAATAAATAGTATATTTGTGTACTTACCTATGTGGACTTCTGTCAACACACAGTAAGTAAAATCACTATGAGCCATAGATACAGCCACATTTTTCTAATACCAAAATGGATTCATCACCAATTAAGTATTTAACACAGACATAGACACATAGACAGCTGCTCAAAATTGCCTAAATGCACGCTGTGAGAAAGTTGAGCATTTCTGAGCAGATTCAACCAGCACCAAGGTATTCTAGTGGGATTTCCCGAGATTTAAACTATTGCTGTAAGTCTCACATTTGTTCGATGTTGCCGTCCAGTTGTAGGGCCTAAGGCTTCAGAGGGGAGTTCAACCACCCAATCAGAAGCCCTGAACCTTTCCAAAACATGTTTCAGTGTGTTTAAACTGCCAAGCTTCCTTAGCGTGCTGTTGATTTAGGAGTGGACAGGACAGGCTCACATGTCGACCTTGGAACAGTTGTGCAATACTTTGGATGGGAATAGGAGAGTTTTGGAGTGTTCTGGTGGTTTTTGTAGTTTGTGGTGTTTCTTGATCCTTATTTTAACTCTGTTTGCCTATTTATGTGTGTTCTTTAGGCTCTCTCCCTAATCTCCCTTGTTTAGCCGTACTCCATTCAAATTAACTGCTCCGTTTGTTCCAGCCAAAACATTATTTGAAATACAATAAATCAAAAAAGGTTTCGCAACACCTTTGGTTTCCTGTGTTTGTAGGGAAACATTTATAAGTGAACCGAATAAATCTTCCTTTGCAATGCTCTATAATCTTCCCAACTGTTTGTGTGTTTAGAGAAACATTCCCTGCCAGTGTGCCTTGTGAGAATCGCTTTCTAGTCTTTTCCACTTTTTTTGTGGTTTGCACATTGTGACCTTAGGCAAATTAGACACATTTGGGGTTTGCGCAATGAGACCTTACACAAAATGTACCTTTACTTGGAGGGAGTGAAAGGGGAAGAGGATGTTAATTGGACCTCTCATCAACCTGTGTCAAAAGTTGAGATAGAGTGGTAGCCCAAGGAAGAGGGTAAATAGAGGTTCAGAAGGACTGTGAGACGGGAAAGACAATGATTAAGAAAGGGAAGAAAATGATTGAGTGGACGACAGTTGTTGAGGATGGGGAGGTGGCAGTGGTCGAAGTGTACGAAAAGAAGTAGTGGAACTATGCTCCCTGCTGGCCTGCACCCACTCCCCACAAACCCCATTGCCAGGAACCCCGCCACATAAGATACACCCCCCAAACACGTGCACCTGCTCTTTAAGGGAATGTTCAGTGCAGTGCACTGAAAGTGAAGGTTTCAACTTCTTCCTACACTTTTATTTTAAAACGAAACCATTCCGGAACGGTTTCTTTTTAAAATAAAAGTATAGGAGCTGTAAAAGGTAATTTAAAAAAGTAGAGGAGCCTGGCTCCCGACCGTTCCCGCTCACTTCCACCACTGGGAGGTGGTGGCTGAGGAAGAGGAGAATGACACTGGTTGAGGACGTGAATATGGCTACCAATTCGGAGCAGGTTGTGGTGTTAGCAAGTAGCATGACTTTGGAATTGGTGGGGCGGGAGAGGAGGTTTTCCAGGAGCAGCAAGAAGATGATTCCAGCGAAGAGTAGGGGGATTAGCAGCATTGGAGGAAGAGTAGTTGTGCTGCAGGAGAAAGAAGATCACCAGGAGGAGGCGCCAAAACTTGTCACCCAGTAAATGTCTCATAATGTGGATACCAGGGCCACCGGAGCACTGTCTTCCTGTACGGAGGGGCAAGGCACGCTCACACATTCATCAAGAGTATGAAGTTAGGCAAGATAGTCAGAAGTCATCCTGTCCCATGACATCACTGCCTATCTGTTCATGGGTGTTGGTCTACCTCAGGTAGCTAGAGTGTGTCAGAAGGCAAGCTGTGTAATATTCAATCTCTGCCAAAAGACAGTGTAACCCAAGTCAGAGTGCCTTGGGCACAACCTCAATGTGTTTTCAATGAGCCAACTGACTCCGTGGATTACCAGGGGTACATTACCACCACTGGCAGTTCAGCTTCCTGTTGGTGGTGTGTAGAACCTAGGGTGTGGTGCCATTTTGTGCAGAACAGATCAGATAGAGTGATGAGCAATGCAAGCACATGCTGTTTGTTCTGTCCCATCTCGGTCAGTCAGTGTCAGATTGATGATAAGGTAGTGGTGGATGCCATGGAGAAGCAGATGATCCTAAACCTCTCTACCCTCTTTTAGTTGACTGGACAAAAAGGTAGTAAAGGAAAGGACATGTGAGTGTTTAAAAAGGCATTGGTATGTGTGCTGGTCTGGAGAGCCAAATCAATTAAGGCAGACTCAGCAGTGTGAGCTTGGTACTAGGACTAGAGATCGTCTCTGCTGATAAAAACCCATACACTTAGGATGGTGGAAAAATTAAAGGTGTTCTTTTGCATTGCAGTCAACCACTACTGTCAGAGTCTAAGTCTTCTCAATCTTTCCTCATGCAGTTCTTGATGTATAACTGTAGCTGACTTGCACACAAATGTTCATCATCTGATGAATCTGTTGTGTGGTATTCCAAACAATGGGACTGGTGGTTTCTCCCACCTCAGTCTTTTGCAAAAATATGCTAATTCGTTTCCATGAAAATAACCTCTCTCAAGTGTTTTTGTCATTGAGAAATTACATGTGGTCTTAGAAAATTACCCCCGGGAGAGCTAAAACCCCATTCATACTGCAACCAAGCCAAGGTTAATCTTTGGCTTTCCATGGCTAATTGAACAAGAACCGATGGCCACAATGACCACTTGCCAAGCCATAATTGCAAAAGATTGTGATTACTTCCCAGTTAGCATATTTCGAGAATATTGGCAACAAAAATAATGAATGCATGTGTCTGTTAAATTATCATTGGGACCCCAATGCCATCCAGCTAGACTGGGGAGGAGGCTGTACCACAGCCTATTATGTTTTTTTCACACTCTAAAAGGTTTCCTTCGTGCAGTCTGAACTAGTGTCAGGTGTTTTGAAGAATGAGTATGCACTGTCACATGAACTTATTTGCAGTGATGTAATCCGGCACCGAGTTTGGCATTGTCTCTATTTTGATCTCTGTTCTTGTTGCAGCTGTGCTTTTAAACATCTCTTTTGTACATCTTTACTCAGGAATAGCACCTCCTCTTGAAAATGACATCCTGCAGCATTTTGCTTACCCTCATACACATGCTGTTTAAAAGTCACCTTGATTTCAAACGATGGGCCAGGAAAATATGGCAGATCTTACCCCATATTCCCCTGACAGCACAAATCCATGTATCTTATTGAGAGGTGGATATCAGATTCATGGCCATTGGTATGGCCATTGGTATTGCTTCTGTATCATCGGACAGTTCATCTATTGTTTTGGATATTTCAAATTTCAACAGATTCACCAGTGCAAGCACCTCGCTGAGTAATGCAGCATATAGTCTAAATCAATCTGTGTCCTCTTCAAATGGAAGCAGAAAAGGGCAAGCATTGTCCAGCATTTGCCAATGTGTGAATTAGGCCCCATCCAGTTGCTGGCTCTGGCTATTGCAGTTGCTGGTCATTGTATTACTCTATTCTCAGAAGCATTCCAACATATGGAGGGTTGCATGCCACAGATTCAACATGCAGTTTTCTCTTGGTTCTGAGGGGGCTGGTGGACTGAGTGCAGCTTTCTTATCATTTTCCAGGCACTTTAGGTACAGTTTAAATTGGTGCATATATTCTGGGCCTCGCTTACCATCTCATCTAGTGACAAGTGATGACTTATGAAATGTGTGATCACAAGACGGAAGACATGGGAAAATCAGGGCATGTGCATGGTTTCATCTAGCCTAGGGAAACTACAACTTTCTTTCCCCTGTCAGCTACCACAAAGCCCACTTGTAAACCATAAGGATTGGATAAAGTGTTGATCAACTCTCCTCTGGGCCCTGCTGTCAAACCCTTCCATACTCAAGGTGGCCTACTGGCAAATGATATTTGGTGGCTGCTGTCCTGGGCTTTCCTGTTGAGCGGTATGAGGGTAGATGACCCTATGCCCTGTGATGGACATGCAATTGTTCATTGAGCACTCGTCCACATGTCCCTTGTTAGGAGGACTTCCTTACTCCCCCACAGTGGACCATTTGCATTCCCACTTCTTCCATGGTATAATCATTAGTTGTCTGTGTGTTGTAGGATCCGGTATCAAATATGGTGTTCTGGCATGGCTTGTAAGAATCTGTATATCACAGGTTCTGCTGGTAGGGTGGTTTGGTATGGTGGTACACATGTTTCTATTTCATGTGGTTGTGAGGTGAGAGGGTATGTTCTATTTTCCTTTTCCCAAGTGAGTTTATGTTTCAGTCTCCTGTGGGCCCACAGGGAAGAGGTGCCCAAATGGGTAGATAGCTTCCCCCACAAGACACTTTTCTTGCAGATCTGGCAGGTGACAAAATGAACTTGTTTTCACAATTTAAAATAACTCTACAATCCTGATTTTTTTGGGAGAGCTGAGATGGGGTCTGACCTCTACTGCTTCTTGGGGTCTGCATGCTGTTCTTTGTGGTGGATGCTGCGTCGCAGTGCCGTTGCTAGGATTTACTGAAAACTTGTACTGCCATGTGTTTTTCTGAATGTTTATGGAAAATACTGTACAGTGGCACCAGGGAGTGTGTGAAGCTTGTCTCTATCAGTGGTATAACCAAAAAGAGACGTGAGAGTCTAAGTCTTTCATCAGCAGTGGGACCCCTTTGTTGTGTTCTTCGTTGTCAAGGAAATAGGGATGTGGATTTTTCAGGAATTATCTCTTTGCCTCATCCGTGGATTCCTCTCCTTCTTTCTGAACGGATATCATATCTTCACTCTGTTGTGCTTTGGTTGGTGGCAGATCAATTGTCTCCTCCACCCCCTGCACTTCATACTCTGGCAACATATATATGTCTCCCATCCTGTCCTGCTAACTACCACCCCATCTTTATCACCCCCTTCCTTGGGAAACTCTTGATTCCAAGCACCGAGGGGCATGGAACCTGCTCTTCTGAACACCAGTGAAAAAATGCTTGCATCTCTTGATTCTAACTCTCCTGCAGTTCTCATTCTACTTGATCTCACCTCTGCATTTGACACGGTTAACCACTCCATCCTCATAAAACGGCTGCACAATACCCTAGGTATCTCAGAGTGGGCACTGGACTGGCTGGCCTCTTTCCTCACTACTGTCCCTCCCAGTTTAACCTGGGCTCTTTCTACATTCCCACCTCTATCTAAACCTGTAGCATCTCCCATGTCTCCACTCTTTCTCCCTTGCTCCTACCTTGCCCCACTTGCACACCTGATTTTCACCTACTCCCCTCGCTTCCAGTGATATGCAGATGGCACACAACATTTCTTCAAACTTCCCTCTGATCCTCTCCTTACCTCCTCCATAATTCCTGACTGCATATCTGCTATCCAGTCGTGGTGTGCTTCCAATGATTCCTGCCTCAATACCAGAAAAACTAAGATCCTTCCCATTGGGACTCCTGCACCTTCTTTCTTCCCCTCAGTCGGGCCACCCTCTATGGGTTCTTCCTCTTCTCCTTCATCTGAAGCCAAAATTCTTGGAGTCATCTCAGACTCCTCTCTTTCCTTCTACGCTCACATCTGGGACCTTGTCAGGAAGGCCCACTTTCCTCACTTTTCCCCAGAAGCTCAATGTCTCTAGAGCTATGGTACTCTCTACGCTTGACTACAGCAATTGTCTCCTCCGTAATCTACCCTCTTCCTCTCTACATCCCCTCCAGCTAATCCAGAATAGGTCTGATAAACTTATCCTTGGTCTCAATCCCAGGGACTGCATCTCTCCAGTACTAAAACCCTCCACTGGCTCACAGTTTCTGCAAGGATTACATTAAAAACCCTGCATAATCCATACTGCTGTCTGGGGCTGGAGACCATGCCATCTACTACTGGTTCTCACTAAATACACTCCGTCCAGATTTTACGTTCCTCCGGCACAAACTCTCTGCATGTCAAGTGATTAGCTAAACAGCAAGCTGTTGGACATTCTCTTTCCTTGGCTGGCTCCCTCTCAAGGAACAGCCTCCCCTTCCGCTTCATCGTGATCCGGATCTCCTAAAATTCCTGAAGCTCTACAAGACTTTTCTTTTCACCTCCTCCTTCCCCCTTCCCTTGCTAAATCCCACATGTTGCTGCGATTGGTGTCTAGGGCACGTATGTGTCCACCTTGGTCCTGGCCTCAAATCCCCAATCACTTTCAGCCTCCGCCCACTCCCAGCACTTGCCTTAGGCACCCACCGGCCTTTGCTATCAAAGGCCTGCACATATTTATTGGTACTCGACCACTCACCATATATCTGCCTGTCACTTAATAGCTTGCAACTTACTCCCCAGCACTCCCCTCCTTGTTACTCCTAGCACTTACCTCCCACATTCCCATCTCTCTCTGCACTTGCACACTGTGTATGCTCACAAGACCTAGTAGGACCACCTCTCTCTGTCATTGTTATATTTGCCTTTCACTCCCATGTTCCCAGCCTATTTCTCTGTGGGCTCTTTGAAACACAATTTACTTGTTGTATAGCCTTACAAATGCACAAGAAATAAATAAATAAACAAAAACATAAATGTGCCAATGTGCTGCATGCACAATTACATGTCTTCCCAGTGTACCAGATTATTTTGAGATAGATGCCTACTTCTTTGAAGAAGGAGAGATGCTTGCCTATTGAGTGAACTGCTTTGCTGGCTCTGAAATACACAACCAATATTGGTACCCACCATTACCACATCTTCTGCTCTGGCTGCAGTAGATTGATCCCTGTTCATTTAATTCACCCCTTCCCTTCAATAAATGCACGTGGTGTTCTTAGTGCTATGTCCATTTCCCCAGCCTACTAAATCTGCATGCTCCCAGTGATGTGGCTTTCTCTTTTGCATACTAAGTGCACATGTGGGTTTAGTGCTTTTTCCTTCTCCTTCCACAAAAAGCGAATTGTGGTTCTGAGTGTTTTCTTTTATTCTCTGCCTATTAAATGCATGGGAGGTTCTCAGTGCTTTATCCTTCTCCACTGCCTACTAAAGGCACTTGAGGTTGTCAGTGCTTTGGATTTCTCTCCTTCCTACAATATGCAATTAGGATCACACTGGTTTGACCTGTTCCTAGGCCTAGAAAATGCATGTGGCGTTCTCATTACTTTGGCATTCTAAACGCCTGTGGTGTTCTCAGTAATTTGGCCTTCTCCTTCACCTTTTAAGTGCTGTTAGGGTTCTCGGTGCTGTGTTTTACTCCTCTCCCAATGAAATACGAATGTGGTTCTCATTGCTTTGGTATTCTCCACTGCCCACCAAATACACATGAGGTTCTTAGAGCTTTAGCTTTCTCCACCAAGCAAAAGCACTTGGAGTTTTAATGATTTGGCATTCTCCTCCTCCAACGAAATATATTTTGGTTTGTCAGTGAGTTGGCCTTCTCCTCTGTCTAGTAAATGCACATGGGGATCTCATTGTTTTAGCCTTCTTGTGTGCCTACCAAATGCACATAGCGTCCTTAATGCTGTGGGTTTCTCCTCCACCTTCAGAATATGTGTGGGGTTCACAGTTCTTTGGCCTTCTCCTATGCCAAGTAAATGCATGTGGGGTTTTCAGTGCTCTGCCATTCTCACCCGGCTATTAAATGCACATGAGATTCTCAGTTATCTGGCCTTCTCCTTTGCCTGCTAAATGCATGTGGGGTTCTCAGTGCTCTGGCCTTTTCCTACAGCTCGTATATGCATGTTTGGTTCTCAGTGCGTGGGTATTCTTCTCTGTTTGTTAAATGCACATGGGGGTTTTTAGTACTTTTGCAATTCCTATGCATGGTAAGTGTGCATGTAGTTCTCAGTTTTTTGGCCTTCTCTTAGATAATACATGTGGGTTGTACTTCTCCTCTTACACCTACAATTTCCACACTCACCCACCCTGAAATAATATGCCCTAAACTCATCACAACAATGTGTCATCCTAATTCACAAACTTTATCATCGCCTGAATGTCGATTGAAGTCTCCTCTAACCAAAGTATCCTATACATCCTTTCTCTAATGTGCTTGAATTGCCCCTGCCCCTTCTGTCAACCATTGATTGTCCAAGAGTACTAATCACCTGTCTTTATATAGATGCAAGGTGCAACCTCCTATCTTCAACCACAGGCAAAACCCATAAAGCACAAGCTGAACAAAGGCCTGGCAAATTCTATGGGCTCAGGTATTACTTGAACATTAGCAAAAACAAAGAGGTGATGACTGGAAGGTTTAGACTGAATCTTAACCACTGGCCTTACTCTGGGCAACCTTCCAGACCATCGTCTTCGCCTGCCAAGCCATTACAGAAGGGGAAAAAACCATATGCAAATCAGGCTTGGTCCCACCCCAAAAGGGGCAGTCCAGCCCGAACTGCTAGGTCACATCCCTTCTGCACGAGACCACAAGCATCCCCAAACATGTTTTGGCCTTGTTGAGCCTCATCAGTGAGGAGTAGCTTGGGTCTCTAGGCCCAGCAGGCATGGGACCCATGTCTGGGCATACCCGTCCGACTCGGGGTGACAAAGCAAAAACAAAGAGGTGATGGCTGGAAGGTTTAGACTGAATCTTAATCACTGGCGTTGCTCTGGGCAACCTTCCAGACCATCGTTCTACACCTGCCAAGCCATTACAGAAGGGAAAAACCATATGCAAATCAGGCTTGGTCCCACCCCAAAAGGGGCAGTCCAGCCCGAACTGCTAGGTCACATCCCTTCTGCACGAGACCACACGCATCCCCAAACATGTTTCGGCCTTGTTGGGCCTCATCAGTGAGGAGTAGCTTGGGTCTCTAGGCCCAGCAGGCACGGGACCCATGTCTGGGCATACCCGTCCCACTCGGGGTGACGAAGCAAAAACAATGAGGTGATGGCTGGAAGGTTTAGACTGAATCTTAACCACTGACGTTGCTCTGGGCAACCTTCCAGACCATCGTTCTTTTCCTGCCAAGCGATTACAGAAGGGGAAAAACCAGCCCCTTGCAAAAGGGGCTGGACCCCTTTTGCAATGGCGCAGACGGGCTAAAAAACGGTGGTGTGGAAGGTTTCCCAAAGCAACGCCAGTGGTACAGATTCATTCAAAACCTTCCACCCATCACTTTTGTGGTCACAGTTTGTCTCACTATGTGAGAGAGGGTATGCCCAGACGTGGGTCCCTTGCTCGCTACGCCATAGGGAACCAAGCTGCACCTCACTGAGGAGGCCCAACAAGGCCGAAACATGTCTGGGTTTGCTTGTGTTTCTGTGCAGAGGGGACCTGGCCTAGAAGTTCGGGCTGGGCTGCTACCATTGGTGACAGTACCAGACTGACTTGCATAGGGCTGGACCCCTTTTGCAATGGCACAGTCGGGCTAAAAAACGGTGGTGTGGAAGGTTGCCCAAAGCAATGCCAGTGGTACAGATTCATTCAAAACCTTCCACCCATCACTTTTGTGGTCACAGTTTGTCTCACTATGTGAGAGAGGGTATGATATGATATGATATGGCATTTGTAACGCGCCTTCCAGCCATCAGACGTGGGTCCCTTGCTCGCTGCGCCATAGGGAACCAAGCTGCACCTCACTGAGGAGGCCCAACAAGGCCGAAAAATGTCTGGGGTTGCTTGTGTTTACGTGCAGAGGGGACCTGTTCTAGCAGTTCGGGCTGGGCTGCTACCATTGGTGACAGTACCAGACTGATTTGCATATGGCTGGACCCCTTTTTGCAATGGTGCAGACGGACTAAAAAATGGTGGTGTGGAAGGTTGCCCAGAGCAACGCCAGTAGTACAGATTCATTCAAAACCTTCCACCCATCACTTTTGTGGTCACAGTTTGTCTCACTATCTGAAAGAGGGTATGCCCAGACGTGGGTCCCTTGTTCGCTGCGCCATAGGGAACCAAGCTTTACCTCACTGAGGAGGTCCAACAAGGCCGAAACATGTCTGGGGTTGCTTGTGTTTCCGTGCAGAGGGGACCTGGCCTAGCAGCTTGGGCTGGGCTGCTACCTACCATTGGTGACAGTACCAGACTGATTTACATATGGCTGGACCCCTTTTGCAATGGCGCAGACGGGCTAAAAAACAGTGGTGTGGAAGGTTGCCCAGAGCAACGCCAGTGGTACAGATTCATTCAAAACCTTCCACCCATCACCTTTGTGGTCACATTACTTGAACTGTGTCACACATGCTTTGTTGTAGGACACTAAAGCGGAAGAGAACAGGTTAATAGTAGATGTACACTCTTTACTCATGGCTAGTACACTCCAATACACAAGAACAATACTAAAAAAAGCCATTCATATCCTTTTCAGAGTTCAGTGTGTTAAAGTTGTGGCCTTATCAAGCAGGGTCTTAAATAAATTAATAGTAGAAATTTCCCAAGCAGTTATTTAGCTATGGACAGGGTCGTCTACTAGCCCACAGGCACTAGGTCACGCTGGAGAGGACATCTGACCCATGTTCCATGCATACCCATTGGTCCAGTAAGGTAGCTAGATTTTAATGTCAGACTTTACGCTAAATGGAGGGAAATGGGGATAGACACGTACAGGGATACAGACTATTTTGACAGGTACAGATAATGAGTGGAGACAACCGTGCTCACTGTAGGCTTAGTTACAGAAGGATGACAAGTTGTGAGTTCAAAGCTCCCACCGAAGGTTAGGCCAGGCCGTTGTACAGACCCCTGGAAAAGGTCAAGGCTTCTTGCTTTTGGTTCCAGCAGCACAGGAGGACCCTTCAGGAGGCACAGATGGGAGTAGGCATTGGTGTGACTGAGTCCAGGGTCGGCAGGCCATCAGGAGCAATACAGACAGACTTTGTTTCCAGCAGGCCCTTATTTGTTGTGAAGGATTGAGCATAAGGTTTACTAGGTCACAGACAAACATTGCAGATGCCAGCAATGTTTCCAATAGAACAATTGAATCCCAAGCAGGTGCAGTTTAAATAAATACTCCTATATTTTGCGCAATATGTCCATAATACTGCAGAAGGAAATAGAGAATTTATTTGGTATAAAATGCTACACAACAACAATGGCAACTTGAATATCAGGGTAGCAACGTTTCTGAGAAATGTGTGTGCTCTGTTTTAAATTTCCTCTCATTGCTATATTTTTTTCGTTTATTGTAAGAGTAATGAGGATGAAGTTATGGATTGCTATTCGGTGACTTGGTTAGGTAATGGTGTGAAAATGTATGATATGGACTTGGTAATAGGGTCAATATGTTAGATACAGGAGATTAACTGTGTTCTCTTATTTGAAAATGTGAATATGTTTCTGCTTTGCTATTTCGTTGTTTTTACTTTGTATTTCTCTGTAATGAAAATGAACATGTTTTGTAAAGGTTTTTCTAAACCAAAACAAATAAAGAAAAAAATAAATAAATAAATAAATACTCATCAATGACTCTGATCTTCGCGATGAGATGGGGGCAGAGCTTCATTCAGACTGGCTGGTCCCACCATCACAGAAGATGAAGGCACCCAATTCAGGTATTCCCTGCCAACATAAAGCTAGTGGTATGGTGTATGGTGGTTGGCTCTGAAAATGCTGGACACTGCAGCAGTCCTCCGGTGGGTCCCTGTGAGTCTTTTGGTCTCAGATGCTTGGATACTGAGCTTCACAATCTAAAATTAATCCAGGTCCGCTTCCTGTTTCTAGAATTCCGCCAGAGGGTGGACTCAAGCTTACTGAGGAAAGGGACCTCCAACATTCAAACGGGTGGAGGATGCACAATAATCCACAAATGGTCAGCCTGCCACCTCACAATCTGCCAAGCAACCAGACACCCCTGAGACAAAGTGTGTTTTAGCACAGGGCAGTGTCAGCACCAAGTTTCAACAGTTCACACACAGAAATTGTACACCAGGAGGCCCGGGCTGGCTACCACCCTTATATGGCATTTTCCGACCTCAAGGGGAAGAAAAGTGTCCAACAAAGAGAATGGCACAAAGAACATGGTTTGTACCATGAGGGGCATGCATGTTAAGTATAGAGTATTTAAAAAGGCATTTTTTTCTATAAAGAAAGAATGGTTCTTGGCTGAGTGCTGGGAAAAAGGTTAAAATCATTTCACAGCCCACCAGCCTGAGTGCACGTCTCAAAAGTAATTCGAATTTTTCTTACGGAAAGAAATACAGACACAAAGTGGCCGTGTATCACTCCACTACAGGTGGGATGTGCTGTAGTGTAAAAATAAAGTGGTAAAAACAATGGCAAACACACCTCTGACCTGTGCACTCAAAGCAAAGTAAATGGAGCATTGTGAGTAAGGCAAACAAGCCTAACTCACCCCAAAAGTCCACTACAATCCAGACAAAAGAAAATGTGATGGGGTCTCCGTTTGAGTCAATGAGGGAACGTTGCAAAAAAGAACAACTTTTATAACAAAGGTGAAATGTTAACCGTCTCAGAAACGGTTGAAAAAATCTTGGTCTTATTATGTCAGCCAACCTGTCTCTGGGCCCCCAAGTCTCCTTGGTATGTCAGCAGGGGCATTTCCAGTTGAAAATTCTTAGCAAAGTGCTCCACTTGATTCCCCCCCTGCTGCGTCCACCTGTAGTAGCAGCAATGATTCTCAGCAGGTTGGACTACTGTAATTATCTGTACCTCGCGCAGCCTAAAGGGCTGATTGGCAGATTACAGTGCCTCCAGAATCTGTCAGCCGGCTGGCTACGGGTACTGCTTATGGGTCCCACATATCCCATATACTCCGTTCCCTCCATTGGCTCCTGGTGGCACAGCGAGTTCATTTGAAAGCACTTTGCATTGTCCATCGTGCTCTGCATGGCCATGGGGCTGAGTATCTTTGTCTTAAATTTGAGCGGTACGTTCCTAACCCCCCGCTCCGCTCTGCTTCAGCTGGTCTACTCATGATGCCCTCCATTCGATGTGCGCGATTGGGAGAGCGGGCCTTCTCTCTTGCAGCGACTCAACTGTGGAACAGTCTTCCACTGACACTGAAGTCACTGTCTAATCACTTTGCCTTTCGGAAGGCTCTTAAGACCTATCTTTTTTTTAATCTGATTTTTCCCCAAGCCTCTCCGTGCCCTCATGCGTGTAGCTCTTTCCTTCTCCCAGCGCCAAGATGCTTTAGGGTGAACGTGCGCTCTGTAAATAAACATAACATATGATAACATAACAACAACACATTGCAGGCAATGCTGACCAGTGAAATAAAAGCGAGAACTATGGTAAATTGGGCGTGTTAATGCCAACTCTCCAACACAGGTCCCTGTGAGCAAAAGGAAGTGATGAACAGTGCATTTTGGGAGTTGTAAAGCCAAAACATCAAAAGTCGTCACTGGCGTTGCTAACATGCGAAAAGAGAATCAGGAAGCATTTGCATGTTGTGCTGTTCATTCTTGAGGAATACAAAGAACTGCACCCTATGAATGGTGATTCAATCCCTCGGAACAGTGCAGGAAATGGCAGTGCTCGCACAAGACAAGTCTTGGCGGATGGCTGCCCTGTCACCAGACCAAGGTTCTTGCCCATGACACTGCTCTGAAGAAGATTCTGCAGCGCTGCCAAGCCTTCTGAAGGTTGTCTTGTTATTGAATCACAGGTGTGTGATACACCACTTCAGAACAGGATTCTCCTAGCAAGATCTATTATGAAGCCAAGTTATCACATGCACGAGCGAGTAACCAACCTTTCAACAAGCAGAAATTTTCAGTAGACTCAGGAAACTGAATACGGAAACAGTCTAACATAATTGTGGCAGCTGGGCAAACTAGTATATATGTCCTGCGATGTACTGACATTTTGTTCTTAGGGTGAGTATTGTAACCAATCAAAACTGCAGAGCCCAACTTTCATTATTCACTCAAAAGGGTTTCTTACTGAATCACTATAAGACATGTTTCACATTTAAAATTGTGAACATTCTTATGTTCTCATAATGCTCTCTGTTTTCATGCAAATCGCCAGGATGTGGATCTATGAAGATATATTGTAAAGCAACATCAGGCCTGGGGCCACGCCCACTCCTCCCCAGGGCCCTGTCCCTCCAAGGATGAGAGAGTTTGGCATGTACGTTTATTCTATTTCCGGCACTGCCTCAGAGACGTTTGTGCAATGTCAATTCAATTTAAAAAATGATTTTTCGAATTTATCCTTTAACAGAATACATGTACAAACCATCAAGAATACACAGTTAAAAGTTACCAACCTCATCCAAATTGTTATGGTTAAGAGAACAGGTGATGTAATGTTAGCTTAAACACCTAGTAGCTTCTGGTGTGCACGTATTACTGTGATGAGAGTGAGAAATGGCTGAAACCATTCTTCCTAAGACACCATATCAGGTCATGCAAGGAAGCCATGTCCTTTTTAATCAACTTTGAGGATTTACTGCGTTTATATGCTGTGGCGTTGTTCAAAAACAGAGCATTAAATCTGTGCTATGTCAACAAACATTTTTCCTCACAGCCATAATATTTGAGAAGGAAATATGAACCAGGTCATTCAGAAGAACAAAATTTGAAGCAAAGAACGCATCGATCAGTAAGAAAGCAATTCACACAGTCCTTAATACTTTACCAAACCCCACTGTACCATAGTGATTTTTAGGAAAACACTACATGGTGAACCAGGCCATTGCTGATATATGTACCTGGATTACTGTGCTCAGGTGTGATGCGATTTCAAGTATAGCGCTTAAAGAAGGTACCATCATCCCCTCACTCAGGAGGACTTGTTTACCAAGTGTCTTGCAATGGTGTAATGGTGCGTGAGTGTTTGAAATCTTGCACAAGAACAATCAGGTCGGCATTATTTTAGTAAAATAAATACATGTAGATCTCCACCTTCAATTGTGCTACTTCCCCTTTGGGTAGAACCTATAACATTTAATTGATGTTTCACACAACATCATCATTAAGATTCCGTTCAATATGAAAGTTCGATTTATCAAGAAATCAATTTATTCACATGTGAAACATATCCTCTCCATGATCACACGTTTGCAAAGCCCAGATGTCATGAACTTGTATTATTAATCCTGTTATAAAGCTTGACTGTCGATATATCACTTCCCACTGCATAGATATTCAGTCTTTAGTCAACACCTAGAACAAACCAATGAATATAGTGAATGACCTTTTTGGGCCCAGTGAAGTTCTTGCAAACATACTTATTTATGACGTGCATCAATTTTGATATCAAATATACTTAATGCACGCACCTAAAGATAAATAATCTAAAGTGCTCTCTCCAAAAGACCATGTTTGTGTTCTCATATGCCCTTCAGCACTCAGCTTCCTCTATTGGGGTGCATATGTCATTGTCACATTTTCTGTAGTTTTGCAAAACAATTTCAAATTTCCACAACATACAAACTTGTTATGATCCAGGCATGAACCTACACTAATTATTAGCTCATCAATTGCTCTAATCATGAAAGGTACCTGGGAATCCTCTGGAAACTTTGCCATGTTGTCTCATCTTCTAAGCCAGTTTTGTAGAGACCATACACTTTCCACTATCAAACTGTGACCTCTTGCAGAAGATCTCAAACTTGAAGAGTCCTTCCTTTATCTCCCAAGCCATTATTTACACTCCAACCAGAAATCTGGGCTTCCTAAATTATGCTCCATAACCGTGCACAGTGCTGTCATCAAATGTCCTCATGCTCATCAATTATTGTAGCCTCTGCCCATAGACATGGCATTGCCCTAGCATTATCCTTGGATACCCCCTCCAGTGATTTTACTAAAATTAGTATATGCAGCAGTTCAATCTATAATGAGTGATATCATTAGCTTTCATTCTGATCACATGTGATGTTATAGGACGAGATGATGACATATTCAGCTGGTGTGCAAAACATTAGACCTTAACATCTGCTTTGCCAATAACACTCATATCATACAGCAATGTGAGCATTGTCTGCCCAATTTGTCAAGTGCCGTATTCCAAATCAATTTCTGCAGTAATGGTTAAGGCAGTTTAAAAAAAAAACACAGCTTTGAGCATCAGTGTCGCACGCTGGGAGACACTGGGAGACACGTTATTCCCTCTGCAACATAATCATTTAAAAATTATTGTGTTATTTATTTATTGGTGTTTATGGTTCATACAAACCTTTACACAATTATTAAAATGCAAATTCAGATCATTACTACATAGTATCATACTTATTATGTACAAAAGATTAAAACAGAATTCAAATACAGTTAACTAGACAAAATCATGTTATATATAAGAACAGATACAAAAAAAATATATATATAGGATGTAGGATATATATTCACCATCACATAAAGATGTCAGATAATACCCACATCAAAATAAGAGAGAGAAATGTGTGGAGGGTAAATGTAGTGATGTCCACCTAAACAGTTCAGCTCCTGGGGAAGTGTGAGAGAATTGGCTTTCTTCTTTACATATATATCTACGGTATTTAGACCGAGGTAGACGGTTCACACTACCTAAAATGAGTTTGCCTTCACTTATCTATTGCATGATGTGTCCTAATCTCAGGTAGCAACAAAACGTGCTCATGTTTGGCTACGGATGCAAGTTAACATATTGTATTTATGTAGCTACCCCTTCCTTGCATGTGTGGGAACTAAAGAATGTTCTGGTACACTGCAGAACAAGAACGGGTACTCATGTGTTTCACACGCCCTGTTAAGGAAATTGGTTGCTGGAGATATTAACCGCTGAAATGCTACGGGTTTACTCCCACACTTAATATGGGACTATGCACGCCCACTAACTCAAACATCATATTGGAGGAAATTCGTTTTACAAAATCATAAAATAAAGTCTATGATCTACTTGCATACCAGTTGCCTTCAACATGTCTTACATCATAATACTAAACGCTATATAACAAAATTGACGAGGAAATTTTAATCCTCTCTACGTCACGTAGTTGATGTCTTAATGCATTACTCAGCAGTAAAGTTGGAACTGGTGCTCATTGCCCATGTGTCCACAGTGCCAAACTACATGGAGCTCTAGTTATTAAATCACCAGGTATAGAGATAGTTGCCAGTGCATTGATGTGTGTGGTGTCATATTACATTTGCATTATGTGCCCACAGAGGTCAAAGTGGGCGAGAAGAGAAGGGTACAACTTTCTCTTGCATCTCAGGGCAATCCATGATCATTCCCTTAACTTGAACCAATGTTCCAGGAGAGCGACATATTTTTTTGTTTAAGCGTCTCCCCTAAGGGGGATTCGAACTTGAGCCACCCCAAAACAACATGTCACTTAACTATTTTGCATTCCTGACTTGAAGTCGTTTATTTCAATATACTGCTTGCAACAGAGAACGCATTCCCAAGCAGCCAAAAAAAACAGCAGTGATCTGCATATGAATTGCTGTCGGTGCAGCGGTGTTTGAAAATAATGTGAGGGGTGTGTGTGGCTATAGACAATGGCATGTCCCTTAAGAGGTGCAAATGGTGGGTGATTGGAAGGGGAGCCTGCATAAAGATGCATGCTGTGGGGGACAATGACAAACCAATGGTCATTTCAATGCAGTTCCCTGCACAGTGTTTTCCACAGTCTTGCTAGAACTGTTGTAAAAAGAAATGTGCAGGGTGGAGTGGAAGAAAGAAGGACCAGTTTGTGGTTTGATTTGTGGCGCAGGGGGTGACAGTGAATATGGGGGGCTGGGGAGTGGGCAGAAAAAGGAACGGGGCAACGGAAACATAGTTCCACACAGAGGCATAGCCAAGATTGTCTATCATGTGGGGCGTGAAGCTACTGTAGTTAGGCCCACAGCAGTGACATTAACATCTGTAAATGCTAATACAGATTTTGGGTGGGCCTTATCCGCTCAGCCCCTACCCTGTCTACGCCTCTTGTTCCACTAGTTTGTTTTACACTTCGACCACTGCTTACCCATACTTGGCCCAGCTACTCGTTGGTGAAGGATTCACAATGACTGCCCCGCCAAGCAACAACAGGGCCTGCTGGCCCCTGTGGGGAAGGAGGAGTTGAATGAATGGTGTAGAGACAACCCAAGCGAACACATGAGGCTCTTTATTTGCCACTACAACCACTGTTTAGGTATACCTTTACACCCAATAGCTGAGAGCCAAATTAACTCGACCTGTTACTCACAAATAAAATATTAAATGTTATAGTTTGAGCCAGTATGTTTAGTAGTTGTTTGCGATCTAAGCTTTGATATTTGCAAAGGTGCAGAGAACTTCCAAAGCATCGGCTTCCTCCTAGTGTAACATTGGCAATTCCACTTGATGCCAGGGCTGGACTGACCTATAGGGAACTCTGCATCCTGGGCCTCTTTTGTGTGGTATGTTCACATTTTCCCATATAAAAATGGATGGGCTTGCTAAAAATATGTAATATGAGGCCACTTTGAACATTATTTCTAGGGCCTCTTTTGTTTCCGAGTTCACCCGTGCTTGATACCTGAGATTTGCAGTCCCTTTGGATTCCAGGGATAAACTGATGAATTGGGCAAACGCAAGTCGTTCCGTTATAGAATCCAGAGTTATTCTGGCTAAAAGAATTCCAACTTCACACTAGCCTCATTCACGGAACTTGAATACCACCCCAAGGAAATATGCATGGTCCTCTCCGACCGACTGGGGAATTGTAGTTCACGCTGCCAGTGGAGGCTAATTGAAGAGAAGGAACGTTGAACACGTGCGTAGCATGGAAATTACCTGCTGCTTTATAAAAGCAATTACCGGGGCATGCTGCGTGCGGGATTCCCTTGTTTTCACAGCACAGACTAGTGCCGTGTTTTGCTTTCCATCTGGCACTCACACATGGAGGAAAGGAGCACAAAGAATACTCGTTTCATTTGCACTACTTTCACAAATGCTCAGGTCACCTTCTTTTCAAAGGTGACCTGAGCATTTCAGGAGGGGCTGGACAGTGGCACAAAGATACACTGTCCAGCCCCCTTGCATACATAAGCGTGGGCAAGGCGATCCCAAGACTATGGGTCGAATTACGAGGCTGGCGGTAGCCGTGTCTGTAATACAGGCATGGCTGCCGCCGATATTTTTTTTTTACGGCGCCTAGAAATGGGCAATTACCAGGTCATTATGGCCAGGTATTCCTGGGCGCTGGAAAAAATTCTTCCCAATTCCCAATTGAGCCCCATAGGGCTCAATGGGAATGGGGAAGCCGGATGCACCGGCACCGTTATCAACATGCTCTGCTCGCGGGTGCAGTTCAGACCTGGCAGCCGCAATGCACCCGCCAGCACAACCCGTAGTTTGCCGGTCTGGGAACTACGGTACTGGCATGCTTACCGGTACTGTAGTTCCCAGACCGGCAAACTTATAATGAGGCCCTTTGTGTATGAGTGGCTCCCAGCAACCATGTAGTTGCTGGGAGCACGTTTCACCAAGACTTGAAATGCTTGGGAAAATAAAATAAAAAACATATCCATCCCTGCTTGGGAAATTGAAATGCAAGTATGACAGCATCAGTTTAATACTTACAAAAACCATTGAAGGGACATAAATGGTCAATATCATGATTTGGCTATCCCCCTGCACCTGCTCCGACAATTCCTGTTAGGGAATTCGGGATGCACTTTTAAATCACAAATGCACAAAGTGATGAAAAAGGGGCATCTGAATCCTTCAGATGACCTCTGAAAATAAGCCTGCTCACTTTTCTTGGAGCAAGCACTGGCTCCAAATAAGGTTTTGTGAATCCGGCCCTCAGTATTAGTTTTCTGGTAGTGCGTGAGTGATGCTGCTAATTTTATATGCTAATCATCATATGTTTAACCTGAATTTCGATGTGCCATATTATTTCCAAAATATATCTGGAAACAGTATTTCAGAAAGCATAGACAAGACGCCAAAGTCTAGAGGTTTTCATGTTTTCTCTTGAATCTATTACCTGAAACCTCCAGGCAATTGGAATAGTATCTCACTGGTCATGATGTTCACCTGAGATCTTAAGAACTGCTAAGTCTATCTTCCAAAATGCATCATCCCATAGTTCAAAGTTATGATAAACATACTGGGCCTCATTACGACCCTGGCGGAAATCGTGGCGCCAAATGCACCATGGAGCACGGCGGAAAGCTGCCGATAGCGCCATGGGGGTTGGCGGATTTACCGCCCCATTCCGACCTTGGCGGGGCGGTAAATCCCCATTCCCCATTTTACCCTTCCCCATTCCCATTTTTGCCCCATAGGGTATAATGGGAGTGGGGAAGGCGTTAATTACGCCACCGTAAAATACGGTGGCGTAATTAACAACAAGGTCCCGTAGCGCCATGGATTTCTCCGCCCGGAAAAACCAGGCGGAAAACGCTCCATGGCGCTACGGGAACTCGTAGTGGGGCGGACGGGTCCGCCGCGAATACCGCTGGCGTAAACCCACTCCGCCAGGGTCGTAATGAGGCCCACTGTGTTTACAACCCAATCTCTTCTGCGGGTAATACAAGAAAACATTTTCAAAAACACTACTCCCCTAGGCTGTGGACTAGGGTTACATTTTCAGAGTGCTACTCAAGAACTTTTTGGTTTTCTTTCTATCATTAGTTGGAGTGGTTTATGAAACTTGGCAAATCTGATTAAAAGATTGTTGTATCACGACTGCGCACATAGGTTTGGGGAACAATGTTAACTGATTCAACTAGTTTGCATTCCTGGCTACGCAATAAGACATCTTTATCCTGTGCACGGTGTGTTTCTTTAGAACCAATCTTCTGGAGCAAAGTACCAGAGGAGCAGATTGATCTGCCTCCTAATGAAGGACTGCATGCAAAGGAGGATATGGATAGTCAAAAAACAACCATGCAGTTTTGACTCCAGATGGAGCCCTACAAGAGGCAGACTAAAGTAACCACATGCCAAGGTTTCCCCTCCCTAAAGAAGCCTCTGCTCAGAAAAAGACCCCTGCGTTTGCCAATCTATGGTCACACGTTGCATTTGTTGGATGTCCGTCAGCTCATGGATCAAAAATCCAATTGTACTGACTGGCTGCTCCCATTGTTCCAAAATATCAGCAATATGAGGTTTTGGTATACAAGTTGAACTTTGACTTTGGGAATCTTCTTTTTTCAGTTTTATGAATGACTGCCCATCCCTCGGATAAGGCATGCATTCTGATCAATGGAGGTCTATCTCAAGGGTGTAGTACTGCATTATTCAGTGGACACTCAGTAACTGGTAGGAGCCATACAACAACACTTACCTTAAATACATGGGTGGATGAGATCTTGGTGTGCTGGTTAAATTGGCCATGGCCTTAAGGATTGGTGCAATAGGACATTACAGATGGCCTACCACTCTTAAAAGACCGTACAGGCTTTTAAGCCTGATTTACTACACAGCAATGCTGAATACAGTGGATCCTGCCCAGGAAGGTGTATCCTAAGACTGATCCTGGCATCATAGTAAAAGTGTTCCTTAGATCTATATAGCTTGCAGCGTAATCATAGATGAGAAATCATGATGTGTTGAAAGGCGTTATTGATACCTCTTTGACAGATTCACTGCAACTGATTAGAAGTGTTTTGTAGTTATAGGACACTGATCAGCTCTGTCGTAATATCTTGACAGATCTAGTGAGGTTCTTCACCGTGCAGTACCTTATAGAGAAATTGGAACCTTTGTATTGTTAATCTCAGAAGCCGTTAAAGGCATTAGTCATGAATCCAGATGTTCTGTGGGTCAGAGGATTACGTCTGAGAGGAGGGGACCTACATTTCTTAGTGGTTTTACATGTTTTTTTCCAAGCTAGACTTACCATCATGACCTGCAAACAAAGATACTTGGAAGGAAAAGGAAGGGCAAGGAGAAAGGTCTATAGCTGCAAAATTACATCACGTTATTGCTTGAAAAATAATAAACTTTACATTTCTGAATATGCTCATCTCAAGGATATAAGAAATAGATCACGGAGAGAGCAGATGGTTCATGGGGGAGTGAGCTCCTATTCAACAGACACACATATGGTACACACACAAGCAATCAAGGGCCCATGCACAGGACCCGAGCCCTAAATATAACACATAGTGCCAAAGAATGGCCATTATATAGATGCCAACACATCAGCTAACCGCTACAATCGGATGTGAGCCATTACACTAAGAGCAAGTAGGCCCTTACCCCTCCAATCAGAACACAATTAAAAACTAAATGTGAGAGTAACAGGGGCAAATTGACTTCTCTCTGTTGCATAGTATTTCATTATGCTGTAAGCACGCACAGTGAGGATACTACTTGGTCAGTGAAAGGAAAGATACTAGCTTAAAATAGTGCACATGAAATTCCTTAAGACCCCCATGTCAGCAGCTTCCAACCATATAGGTAAAGTAAAACCTGCCGAGATAATGCTATCTATTGATTAGACGATTCTGGCCAATCTGGTGCCTTAAATCCAGCAGAAATATATCATTTCACACACACAATCAACAGATAATTATCATAAGGTCCATGAAAAGGATGATATAAAAGCATGGCAATACATACCAACAGACTGGTGGGGATGTAATAGAACCAAGCATGACATAAGTTTCACTTGACATCTAATATCTAATAGAAATCTACACTTTGACTCAAAATATATCTGTATTCTTTCAGCTCATTGCTGTGCATAGCAGGAGAACATTTTTCGAACTTTCTTTGCTATGGAGTGTTTTAGTTGGGTCAGGAGTCTATCTTTCTGAATTGCAGTAAAGCCAGAAATCCCTGGCAAAAACATACTTTAAAAAACATACATTTTCTCAGATCTTAGTTCACGTATGGAAGAGCTGTTTGCAGGTAAGACCAACTTGGCTCTTATGGTAGTGGACTGTTTCAAAGGGTGCTGCTCTTATTGAAGTTTCCTGAAAGAGGGAAACATTCTCTTTGTGGAGGAGGGGAAGCAGGATTTTGGAAGATGAATCTGACAGTGGTGTCCATATAGTGAAGAAATACCTACAGTAATGGCTAGATCCTCTTTCTTGTAGGATCACATTCAATCTAGTTTAAAGAAGCCAACTGAAATTTGCTTGACTGTGATATATTTTCGTATCCCACCCTATACCAATCAGATGGTTAAATCTTCACTTCAAATGGCCAATGAGTTTATCAACTGTTTTACTTCTAAGATCTGTAAAGTCTGCAATATGTGAATTCGTAAGCTTCCTCATTGAATAAAACCAAAACTTTGCAGCCTATACAAGTTTTTCCTTCAAGTATGTTTCTGAGGAAGACGTATACTTACTACTAATAAAGGTGAAGCCCACCCATTCCTGTTTAGAGGTGTTGTTTGCTTTGTTTTGAGTCGACACTCCACAACTCTGGCCAATCTCATTACCTGGTTGGTCAACCTGTTTTTTAGAAGGGGATTAGTTCTGCAAGGTCTAAAAACCACACTGATTGACCCACTTCTAAAGACAAATTCTGTCGATCCGGGTATACTTGGAAACGTTCAACCAATAGCCAGCCTACTTGGATAGGAAAAGCCAATGGAGATGCATATTACATATCAAAAGGCAGATTTTGTAAGAACTGCCAGATCCTAAATCTACTGCAGTCAGGAGTTCAGGCCTGACATTGAATGGGAACAACTTTGGTTTCTTCTGTGATGGCCTTCTAATATCTTCTGACTTGGGCAGTCTATCTCTTATTTGCATGGAGGATCCTTGCTTCCGTTTGATACAATGGAAGACTCTATTCTTCTATTATGCCCAAGTCATGTAGTGGGGTACCGGATTCCTAGCTGGAATGCTTGCACAGGTTTTCTGTCAGTTGGTCTAAAGAAGCAGCACTAAAGATTAGCTGGATTTCAAACATTCCTGTTGGGTACCGAGGGGTTCTCTGCATTCACCAATCTTATTCAATATATATTTACTACCTTTGATGGCTAATATCGGCAAATATAACATTCAGTATCATTTTTAATAATCCTTCTCCTAACTAGCCACTTGGTTTGCCCACTAACTTTGTCAATATGATAACGCGCCTTGGTGTTATTTGGGACTCAGAAATTAGATTAGTCCATCAAATAAATTAAGTGGTGCGATCATCTTCTTTAGCTTTCTTACACCAAACTTGCTGCTGTGTTGGGCACCCTGGTTAATTCTTGGCTACGCCTACAACATGCTGATTCCCTGTATGCAGGTCAAATATTGTTTTGAAGCTTGCTTAATCCGGTTAAACAGTTGAAAAACAAGTCCTTTTCACAGCAGTTTTGCTTGCCACCAGAGTCAATCAATTGATAAGTCAAAATATGTCCATTGAGTTAGAAATGTATTGGCGGCTCTTATGATCTTCTCTGACAAAGTTCTGCACAGAATTATTTTGGTGCAAATGTAGTTTGGCGCTAACTTCAAGCCTCATTGTGCAGAGGCACTACAGACGTTGACTCCAGGCTTTTAGGAGCTTTTTTGCTGATCTCCCAAATTACAGTATGTGGCATAGCTAGTACATACTTCCTTCCATTAAAGTTAAAGTGATTGGAGCATCACAGCTACTGTGCACATTTCTTCAAAACCTCAAGGCACAAGGCCAAGATAACATTTCGTCCAACAGTAATGCGCAATTTAGCCCAGTTGACGAGAACATTTTCTCAGCTGATGGCAAATTTTACATGGGCAATTGCACTGACTTACCAGTGAAAATAACAACATGAAACATGGTCATCCGTGCAGAAACATCTGCTATCTGAATGATTAGGGCAAGAACCAAATGTTTTCTAAATTGCCCATGAACACTGACGTTATGAGATCCGGCCCCCTTTGCACAAAGATCATGATGTAGCAGAAATGTCTCAGTGATCCTAAAATTTGAAGACAAATCTGGCAGCCTGCTTTGAAAATAATCAACAGTCCTGTATGGACTCTTGGAAAGTCAGAAAATCTCAGCTAAATACATAAGATCTCAAAGATGTTTGAAATAAGCGGCCAGTATATTGGTGTTGTTAGGGTAAATGCCTAGAAATTATTTGTGGGATGTTAAGCCACAAAAATGTCTGATTTCAATTTTCCTTGAAATGTACCCACCTTCCTATGCTTTTACAAAGACCACCCATTCCCAAAAGCTTCCAAGATGACTCTGCTAAGAAAAGATTTCCTTTGTGGAAAAAGACAGAAGTATGAAAGCTCGAGGGTCACATTTGGAGTACATTAGATCAGAAATACTCTCGGGAAGTTACTGGCATCCACCAAGGATGTGAATAAAGGTAGTGACATCCTGCAATACTTATACAGCCATTAATACACAGAACACCATTCATGTGATAGACTATGCAACATAATGGACATAATGAACATTGAAGAGTCAGCACTAACAAGATGCACCACTTCAACAAAAACAGAGCCTTGCGTCTTTTAAAGTTGACGGGCATCATTACAAGAAATTGACACATGTCCTCTTTCTACATCATCAAACAAAGTATATGATCTACTATGCCCCTGTCTAACATGAGGCCACAACTTCCATCTGCATCTACTATAGGATAGCTAGGCCATATGCAAGATTTCCCCTAAACACCAAGCTGGCACTGATGACCCAGAACATCAATATGGCCATGATGCCACTGAACACCACCCTGATGCTCAATGCCCCTGAGCACAGAGTTGGGTCTGACAAGCTAGAATACTATGCTAGTAATGACTGCACAAGCATTCAACTGAACCAAGAGCACAGGGTGACCTTTTACAAATCACAGTTCAACCATCCTTCCAAAAGAAGATCTATGTAGCATTATATGTGTATTTTTCTCCAATGCCTGCCCTCCAAGTCGGCATATAAAATAGATAGCTGTCACGTCTACTCAAGGGCTGAGCAATGTCGATGCTCTACTATTTCAGGATGGTTAAAGACTATGAATAGAATGCCCAACTTACCTCTGATCAGACTGATACAATTGTGCCCCTTCAGATGAAGTCCCACAGTTAGGACAGACCTGCAGTACCAAGCTTTCGGACAGCTTTTTCGCACAAAAAGCAGCTGGCTGGCATGAAGAAAGTTCATAAAGTATTTCATCTTAAAATCTTGTTTATAAAGTTCAAAAATATAAAGAGAAGCTGGTATGATCTCGGTCCCCCAGGTAGGCAATTTGAGCAAAAGGTAGGTTTTGTGTTTATACCTATTGTTCATAAAATTGACATTGAAATATTCCACTGGAATCCATTGGGCCAAATAACAAAAAAACATTTTTTTGTATAAAGGATTTGGCATGCTAGCATACTTCAACCTTTGAACCAAAAAAAGATGTTCCACATCTATAAAGAGCATTCGTCATCTATGCACACATTCAAATTCCCTGTTTTACATGCGTTGTGCATTTGTGTGACTCAAGGGACATTTCTATGTATTTCAGGGCACATTATGAATTCACAAAGGGGATAGCCCTTTTTGTCTGAAGCCTTGTTTGACTGCTGTCCTGGGCTTTCCTGTTTTAATCTGTAGCCATCCTACACAGGAATCACTTGGCCAGGTCTTTATGGCCTGTTTGGTGCCTTGTTGGAGGGCTATATATGTGATGTGGTTTGACAGAAAGGCAGGGGTCCCTGTCTTCCAGACTCTGGGAACAATAATTGTGATATATGAAACAAAGAGATCTGGAAAAATGGATTGTCAATACATATGAATTATTAACTCATAAATGAAAATCAATCATATTTATTAGAATTTTTAAGGGATACAGACAATAACAAATTGCAACTACTCATTCAAAAACATACAACACATTGAACTCATCAATGTACACAGATAAACTGTACATTCAATAGAACTGTGTACAAAAAACATTACAACGTCCAGGAAAATTGTACATAAAACGACAACAAAGCCAAAAGGAAAATATATTGGACACAATGTATGATTTGAAATTTAGACAGGAGAAGACTGGAATGGCTCAATCTTGCCAATGTTGACTTCCTGCTACTCAAAAAAAGAGCACCGACTGTTTCGATGTTGAGAAAATAATTCACTAAAGTCTTCATAAGGAAATTAATAGATCTTAAAACAACTACACATATTCGAAATGTCTAAATAATATACAGGAACGCTGCCTAAAGTTGTATCCAAACATACACAGTCTTGAATGAAAACTAAATGTTCTCACAGTCTAGGTCGTCTAATTCACTGACGACCAAATGAAACAACATGCACCAATAAAATAGTTGGAAGCCTGTACAGGGGAAACGAAAAGGTCATCTGCTGTGGGTATAACCAATTAGTTGGTCTCCACCACACAGTGAAAGAAAATCTAACAAACCTGCCAAAACTGACTAATACCTCACCATGAAACTGTGAGTGCCTAATGGTGGTCACAGACACTAGCACACCATCACCAATGTCTGCTGTAACAACAACTAAAGTGAAAATGAAGTACTTACTAGATAAACTACCTTAATGAACACTACCACACCATCACCAATGCCTACTGCAACGACCACTAAAGTGAAGGTAAATCCATCACCAGTACTCGCACACCACCACCACTTCCTACTGCACCGCCCATGGGAGTGAAAATTAAGCACTTTACAAATGAGCTACCTTGACAGAGGAATCAGGGCCTCCAGTTCAAACAACTGGAGAATCCACGGAGTGGAAATGGATCCACATCAAGGTTGTGCCATCTGGGGGAATCCACCACTGGAGACGCCTCTGGGAATGATGGAAACAGCCAGCTGCTGTACCTGGCAGTTCGCCAGTGGAGGCAGTGCCAGGCTGCAGCTTGGCAAAGCACTTGCACAAAGATGCTATTGAGGCAAGGCAGCAAGCTGTATGAACAACAATGAAACACAAGCCCCCAATCAGAAACCAAGCCCAAAACAATCTTGGCTGTGGCTCTAAAAGATGCAGCATGATCTACTAGATGGTAAGTGGTGCTGTTCTACTAACCTCTTATGGCATTAGAGTCAGCTGAGCACAGGGGCTAATCTGTTAACTTCTGGGCCTGCAAAGTGCACAGCATTCATCAGCAGATTAAAGAACACAGCATTCGTCGGCAAGCAGAGGGAGTGACAATGGCTAACTAATCTGCGCAGTACCTACGGCCATGATACTCCTGAAACCAGTCTATGACTATTCTGCTTTTACCCTTTCACCTTTTTGTATACACCTTCAATACTGTAACATGTTAGTTTTTCATTTTCAACTGCTTGTATTGACATGTATGCACTGTATTTATATGCTTCTTATCCTCTGTATGTAACCTAAGCTTAAGTAACCTTGTACCTGCTGCGCCCGGCTACCCCTGGGTTTTGTGCGCATTATCAAATAATAAACATAAACATAAACAATGGACAGGTGATGGCCCCTCCTGGTAGAAATGGAAGAAGGCCACAGAGTTGTTGTCAATAGCGTTTTTCTCAGTGCCATCTTGGAGAAGCCAACGCCCAATCAATCTTTGGCCTATGACAACAATGTGTGCCTGGAGCAGAATTTGGCAGGCATGCCACAAGGGCTAATTTGCCAAAGTGTGGCATGCAATCCACGGAAAAGTGATGGCATGGACCTCAGGGTTGAGTCTATGTTGATTGTGCCAAAGGGCTCTAAAATGTGTTCCTGTGCTGCAGTTTGGACAAGGGTTGCTTGAAACTCAGGGGAATGAAAAAAGGGGACTGGAGCGGGGAAAACTGATGAAGGGCCAAAAATGGCAGTCAGATCCCAAAAGTGTGGGGGAAAGAAAGGAAAACAGTATGTGGTTGTGAAGCCTGGATCACCGAAGTCTGTCCAGGAAGTACAAGCCAACGCGTGAAATGCAAAGATTAAAATAAAAAGTATCAGCCCTTGTGGGGCAGATCATAAAATACTGAAACAGTAAAATATGTTGTTAAAAAGCGTAACATGAAATTAAAAAGCAAATCAGTGGTGAAAGACAAAGATCAATAACCTTCCCAATCCCAGTCTTCAACAGAATTGAGACATTCCTGAGTGTTTTAAGGAGGACAATACAAAACTGTTCTTTATAGTTCAATTTGTTAGCTGTTCCACCTTCAGAAGTGCCTTGGACTTTCTCAATCCATAACCATCTCAATTCTGACACATCATGTCTAAGATCAGCAAAGTGTGACACCAATGGTGCATTCTGGACTTGTGCTAGTTTACTATAACATGCACTTCTCGTGATGTGTTTCCGACATATAGCTTATTACATGGGCAGAAAATTCCATACACCACATTGTTGGTCTTACATGTGGTGAATGTCCGCAGCTCCCAACTTCTTTCACCATATCCAAAAGATTTAATTTTCAAAGAGAATTGACATACCATAAACTGTGTGCAAGGGTACTGGCCCAACACATTTTTATTAAAGACATCCCTGATTCTTGCTATTGGTCTCTGATCTTTTCTGATTGCCTTAGTCAACCTCTGTTTAAAGCTGCATCTTTTCTTAAAAGCAAACTTTGTTTTTTTCACGTTTTTCATCCATAGTGGACATGATTTTCCAGTTCCTGAGGATGGCACCGCAAATGGCAGTGCTATATTGGCACAGACCAATTTGTCAGTATTTCAATCTTTCACTGTAGATCTTAACAGGGTTTGTTGATCAGTATAATCTATCTCTCTTGAGGCAGTCGTGTACCAATCTCTTTGGGCCAGTCATTTCTGCAGAATAGCTGCATGTTTGTTAAAGTTGGTCAGTGAGGTACAATTGCGACAAAGGCGCAAAAACATTCCAAAAGGAATGTTATTGAGCAAACTTTGGGGATGTGGACTAGAAGAATGTAGTAGTGTGGTGTTCCTTTCACTACTTTTGCAAAATAGTTCAGTTTCAAGAGTCCCATTGTGTTAGAAAATGTTCAAATCCAAGAAGGCAACATCAGAAGTTGAGTGCTCACAAGTAAAGTGTAGATCATGGTCTAGATTATAAATCCAGGCTACAAATTCACCTATTGCCTCCACTTTACCAGTCCAGATGAAAATGATATGATCGAAATACCTGCAGTATATGGAGATTGAATGAAGAAAAGGATTCACATTATCAAGCACAAAGATTTCCTTAAATAATGCCATATGCAGTATAGCTACATTTGGGGCAAATAAGCAGCCCATCGCTGTACCCTATTCTGGAGAAAATAATCATACTTGAACATAAAAAAAGCTGTTTCCCAAGACTACCTCTGCACAGTCCACCAAAAATTCAGTTGGTACATTATGTGGGGTTGGTCCTCTGTTCACCATAACCTCAAGCATGTGCAATGCTTTGTCCTGCGCAATGTTGGTGTATAGTGCTTTGATGGACATAGCTGTGATATTACTGTTATTTTTGGACAGTTTTTTTTATCTGGACTGCTCCTAGAGAGCTCTATGTTTGGGGCCTAAGTCCTTTGTTAGATTCTGTTTTTATCCTCTCCCCACCCATTCCATACCAATTGGATAAAGCAGGCAGGGGTCCTTGTCAATTTGCCTGAAGCCTTTTCTTACTACTTTCCCCTGCTTTCCTGCTTTCAATCTGTAGCTCTCCTACACTGGAATCACTTGGTCAGGTTTTTAGGGCCTGTTTGGTGCCTCGGTGAAGGGAAATAACATAGTTTTAACTGTTTTTTTCTGCCCAGTTTTTTTTTAATCTGGACTGCTCCTAGAGTGTGTTTTGGGCCATAGTGCTGTGTTAGTTTCTGTTTTTTCCTTTCCCCAGCCACTCTCCATCTCTTAAGCACTGCTCCTAGGGCAGCCAATACCCGGGCAGCCAGACCAAGGGCAGTGGCAAAGGGTGCCTCTTGTTAGTCTGTTGGCCTTGGGCCCCAGCCCTGTCCATAGTGCCACCACCGTTTGAACTCATCATACAGGTAAGCTGAATCTACGCTTACAGTTTTCATTGCATTCCTGGCACATAACTTGTCTGAATGTACTCGCTGTGTGCATTTGTACAAGTAAATATGTTTGGATCCTGATATCTATGCCTTAATACCTTAGCACACAGCTATAAAAATGCATTATGCTAGCCATACATGTGTATGACTAATTACACTTGTAAGGGATTTCAATCATGACTGACAATGGAAAATTGTCGGTCATCAACAGCCATTCCAATAATGGTGCCTGCGCCCAGAGTGATACTCCTTAGGTCGGTTTTATCCACCACTATTGGAATGGTGTTGTGTTCTGTATTTGTACAAGAGTTAAAACGTGCCTTTGCGCAGACCACCCGGACGGTGCGCACAGACAGTAGAGAGTTCATTAATACCTTATTTTGGCAAATGACACTTTGAAATGACAGGTGAAAATGGGTTTGTGAAATACTGCAAAATGGTCAAAATGCTAAAATGGGGACAAATTCTAAAAAAAGCAACGCTAATCAGGTCCTAAATACATGGGCTATAATGTAAACCACAATATACACTTCAGATCAGGATGGGATGGAAAAAGCACTTTGAAATGGGCAAAAGACACGTGTACTTTGGCTGAAATTGCAAATTTGCAGCAAACATTTACTATGCGATATTGAAAAAAAACGGGTCAAATACACTGATGTGGTTTTTAGTTGCTAAGAATGTTAGGTATCAGTGAGAGTTGAAATTGCATTTCTAACTTTAAAACTGAGGGAGTTATAGAGGATTGAGTGAGAGGTGTTTTTCGAAAATAAAGACGTATATGTGGACAAGAACTTCAGTTTAAAACCAGAAAATATGGATTATGCTTTTACTCAAGACTAGAACATTCAGACTAGACAACCAGGTTGGGACGAAGTAAGCTCTGAGACCAATTTATGACTTCAGTAATAGATCCCCAGCGCCTTCCCTGGCGGAACCAGTCCAAACACTCAAAGTGAGATTTATGGATAAGAGTTACACAAATAAAAATGACTATGAAAATGACGCTTTAGCAAATAGACAGGATAGGATAGCACTAAAGATGTTCACACTGGCACTGGTACTGGTTATGAAAGTAAGGATAGCTCGGAGTTTAGGGTAGAACAAGATAAGGCACAGTATACAATAGTTCTCTAGTATCCAGTTAATACTCATAATCCAATGGGATTTAAGATTTTTGGACCGTAAAAGTTCTGGTCAATTGGATCGGGTCTGTCAGAGAAGGGAAGGACAGCACATCAGCTAGGCCAGTCGCCGGAACTGCACAGGATCTGCCCTTCTTGTCTCTGGATATTTCAGATCAGCGGGATGGTGAGTTCAGCAGGCAAGCATTTATGGTAGCAAGCCAGATAGTTTCAGGATGCTTCCCCCCACCACAGCGCTTCACTGGGTTGTGAGGATTAGTTGAGGATTGAGGCCTAGCTGAAAATGGTTCAGCTACTGCTTGGATTGGTGGTTGGCATCTGGATCTAGAAGGATGTTGAAGGCTGGATGTTGAATGCTGGATCAAAGTGCTTCGCTGGAATCAGAAGAGAGAGTGTCCTATGTGTTGTTAGATGTACTTATTTATCCTGTCAAATGACATCACCAAATGGGTGTATGGGGCGGCTTGACTAAACGTGCCCCTGTGAAATGGGATTGGATCAGAGCCTCATCTCCGCCTTGCATCCGGGTGATTGGATCAAAGACAGATGATGTCAGAATTATGGTTTGATTTTTACAATACTTAGAAACCTCACCTAGCCACTAGTATCAAAATCGAATTTTGTTCTAAATACATATTTATACATTTGTAACCTCTACGAAAATCACATACAAGGATTACATATTTTATGGAGTATCTGTGCATCAAAATCCCACAGCTTGAGATCTTGTTTCGCCTTTATGCAGCATTTTGTACATTTCACCATTAAAACATTTTCCAAAATGTCTCAAAATGTCTACAAATATGCGTGTTTACCATAGGAATGTGTGTGCAAAGTTTAAGAATTCTAGCACAAATACAGTTTCCATAAAAGCACATATATTGCCATTCCTGTTCAGAATATACTACACAGTTCCACCAAGTTTTCAAATATAGGGCCAAAAATTAGATTTCTGCTGCATATATATCTATTACATGACTAATTTATTTTTGGTTCTGTCTACGTACCAAAAGCATATATGCTTTGCATACCCATCAACTGCAAACCTTACCTCTGCCTAATATCCCCATACTAACTGCGAAGGATGTGGTATTTCAACTCCACCCACAATGCATAACTGGTTGGACCCACCCTATCTGCCTGAACAAACAGCACCAAGTTAAATCAACACATCTATTATACCTATTCTGGCATAATCAGTCCTATCTCACCGAAACTATTCCCCCACACACATAGAGTATCAGACACAAACTATTCCTCATTAATTTGGGTATCATAACAATAGTCTCATACACTGCTACACTGAATAAACCCTTTCCATAACTGGGCCTTGGAAAATTAGTCCATCTGTATAGTCTACACGACTATTGGTCTATAACATGCTCAGAATCGTCCCATAATTTGCCAACCAAATAAACATTGTCACAGAGGGATAAGGAAATCCTTAAATGAACCAAACATAAACATAGCTCCAAAGAAAATCAAACAAGTAAGGGGGTAATTCATAGAATCCAGCGCACAAGTGGCGCACGCGGCTGGCGCACAGTGTGCGAATCCCTGCGCCAGCCGCGTGCGCTAAAATCCATTTCCGCGCACAGCGTATTCATGGATTCCAGCCACCAAAACCAGCCGTGGCGCACAGTGGCGCAGCGACCCTGCAGCAGAGCCAGTTACGCCCCCAAGAACGCCTCTCGCGCAGGGTAAAGCCATCAATATACCCAATCCAGCGCAAAGGGCTGCGCTAACCCTGTACCAGCACAGCAAGCGGGCTACGTGTATCACTGGGGTGCGCGTGAAGTTCCACACGCGATATCAGCAGGGTACGTGTATTTCAGGGTGCAGGGGAAGTTACACACGCGATTTCCGCAGGGTAAGTGTATTTCAGGGGTGCGCGTGAAGTTCTACACGCGATTGGGCTGCGTGCATGTATTTCAGGGGTGCACGGGAAGTTCCACACGCGAATGGCCTGGGTGCGTGTATTTCAGGGGTGCGCGGGAAGTTCCACACGCGATTGCCCTGGGCGCGTGTATTTCAGGGGTGCGCGGGAAGTTTCACACGCGATTGGCCTGGGCGCGTGTATTGCAGGGGTGCGCGGGAAGTTCCACACGCGATTGCCCTGGGCGCGTGTATTTCAGGGGTGCGCGGGAAGTTCCACACGCGATTGGCCTGGGCGCGTGTATTTCAGGGGTGCCCGGGAAGTTCCACACGCGATTGGCCTGGGCGCGTTTATTTCAGGGGTGCGCGGGAAGTTCCACACGCGATTGGCCTGGGCGCGTGTATTTCAGGGGTGCGCGTGAAGTTCTACACGCGATTGGGCTGCGTGCGTGTATTTTAGGGGTGCACGGGAAGTTCTACACGCGAATGGCCTGGGTGCGTGTATTTCAGGGGTGCGCGGGAAGTTCCACACGTGATTGCCCTGGGCGCGTGTATTTCAGGGGTGCGCGGGAAGTTCCACACGCGATTGGCCTGGGCGCGTGTATTTCAGGGGTGCGCGGGAAGTTCCACACGCGATTGGCCTGGGCGCGTGTATTTCAGGGGTGCGCGGGAAGTTCCACACGCAATTGGCCTGGGCGCGTGTATTTCAGGGGTGCGCGGGAAGTTCCACACGCGATTGCCCTGGGCGCGTGTATTTCAGGGGTGCGCGTGAAGTTCTACACCCGATTGGCCTGGGCGCGTGTATTTCAGGGGTGCGCGGGAAGTTCCACAAGCGATTGGCCTGGGCGCGTGTATTTCAGGGGTGCGCGTGAAGTTCTACACGCGATTGGGCTGCGTGCGTGTATTTTAGGGGTGCACGGGAAGTTCTACACGCGAATGGCCTGGGTGCGTGTATTTCAGGGGTGCGCGGGAAGTTCCACACGCGATTGCCCTGGGCGCGTGTATTTCAGGGGTGCGCGGGAAGTTCCACACGCGATTGGCCTAGGCGCGTGTATTTCAGGGGTGCGCGGGAAGTTCCACACGCGATTGGCCTGGGCGCGTGTATTTCAGGGGTGCGCGGGAAGTTCCACACGCAATTGGCCTGGGCGCGTGTATTTCAGGGGTGTGCGGGAAGTTCCACACGCGATTGCCCTGGGCGCGTGTATTTCAGGGGTGCGCGTGAAGTTCTACACCCGATTGGCCTGGGCGCGTGTATTTCAGGGGTGCGCGGGAAGTTCCACACGCGAATGGCCTGGGTGCGTGTATTTCAGGGGTGCGCGGGAAGTTCCACTCACAATCTGGCCTGGGGGAGCGTGTGCGTGTATACCAGGGGTGCGCGGAAAGTTTTACACGCGATTTCAGCAGGGTACGTGTATTTCAGGGGTGCCGGGGAGTCCTACATGTGATTTGCCAGTGTGGGTCCTCCCAGGTGTTCCCTGTACACCCTCCACGGCCCCTGGACGCAGCCCATACCACAGGGGACTACCCTGCATCCCTGGTCATGTCCCGCAGGCAGCCCACCCAACATGGGCATGCCCCCCAGCAAAGGCACATGTCTCCTTGCACTAATGATCACCAACTCATGTCCCCTTGCACCCCCACCCCCAGAATTGCGGGGCACCTGCCAGCAGGCCCCCACCCATGTCCAACTCATGTTCCCCAGCACCCCCACCCCCCAGCACTGTGGGGCACCTGCCAGCAGGCCCCCACCCATGTCCAACTCATGTTCCCCACCCCCCCACCCCCCAGCACTGTGGGGCACCTGCCAGCAGGCCCCTACCCATGTCCAACACATGTTCCCCACCCCCCCCACTCCCCAGCACTGTGGGGCACCTGCCAGCAGGCCCCCACCCATGTCCAACTCATGTTCCCCACCACCCCCACCCCCCAGCACTGTGGGGCACCTGCCAGCAGGCCCCCACCCATGTCCAACTCATGTTCCCCACCCCCCCCCACCCCCCAGCACTGTGGGGCACCTGCCAGCAGGCCCCCACCCATGTCCAACTCATGTTCCCCACCCCCCCCACCCTCCAGCACTGTGGGGCACCTGCCAGCAGGCCCCCACCCATGTCCAACTCATGTTTGCCACCCCCCCCCACCCCCCAGCACTGTGGGGCACCTGCCAGCAGGCCCCCACCCATGTCCAACTCATGTTCCCCACCCCCCCACCCCCCAGCACTGTGGGGCACCTGCCAGCAGGCCCCCACCCATGTCCAACTCATGTTCCCCACCCCCCCCCACCCCCCAGCACTGTGGGGCACCTGCCAGCAGGCCCCCACCCATGTCCAACTCATGTTCCCCACCCCCCCCACCCCCCAGCACTGTGGGGCACCTGCCAGCAGGCCCCCACCCATGTTCAACTCATGTTCCCCACCCCCCCCACCCCCCAGCACTGTGGGGCACCTGCCACCAGGCCCCCACCCATGTCTCCCACCACCCCCACCCCCCCAGTCACCAGGGGCAGCCTCCACCAGGCCCCCACTCATGTCCCCCTGCACCCAGGTCCTCACAATCCCCAATCATGTGCGTTATGGTCAGCCTCCACAGCCAAAAGGCCCTATCAAGTAACCCATTCACCCACATGGAAATGGAAATTACATGTTACACCCCCAATGTTCATAAAGCAAATGAACCCATGTCCGTCACACACAATGGTTGCAAATGAATGGGAAAACACCCAACATGACATGCATGAAACCAATGAGATGATACCACACAGTGAAGTATGAAAACAAAATTGTATTAAAAAAAATTGAATGCCAATGAAATGAAACAAACTACAATGGCAATGAAAAAAAGATAAGCTGCATGTCCGTCCATGAAAATCAAAACTACAAATCCAAATCCCAAAAAAAGTTGTTCAAAGTCACATTAAAAATAAAATCAATCCAATGAAGAACTATGTACAAAACATCCAAGGGTCCATGAGCCCAACTGAACAAAGGAAACCTACAAAAAACCCTAACTAAAATGCAACTATATACAAAAAGTGGAGCTGTGCCCGTCGACTCCAAATCATAAGAAGAAACAAATAAAACCTAAAACTAAAGAACTATATACAAAGGCGGCGGGCAAGTCCAGCTGCTCACTCCGTGGTGTTCCGGGCCAGGGCATCATCAAACTCCTCGTCTATGTCCCGGAGGCGGTCCTGTTCCATGGCCCCGAGGGTCCACAGGGACGACGCCATCTGCTCCTCCAACCCCCTGCGGATTGCCTCGAGGCACTCGGCCCGCCTCAGGGCCCTCCGCATGGAGTTCTCCGCCCTGACCATTGTGAGCCGCGCCTCTTCCGCCCGCCGCCGCTCCACACCTATATGCTGGCCCAACCGCTGCCACACGGAAGACACTTCCCGTCCTGGGTCCTCCTGCCCTCCGGCCGATGCCTGCCCCTCCGATGTTGATGGCCCCGAGCCATGATGCCTCCCACGTTGACTCCGCTGCTGCCTCCGACGCCACTGCCTCTGCCAGCACAACGGCATCCAGGCTGATGGAATCCACCGACGCCGTCGTGCACGTGCCCTGCCTGATGATGCCGGCACATCCTCCATCTGCTGGGGTACAGTTGCTGTGGTGTCCACCCCGGCTGGACCTCTGACTCCCGACTGTGGCAGGGATGGGATCCCCACCAAGCTGGCTGCATTGGTCAGGGCAGGTCCACAGGGGGCCCTGGTGGCATCTGGGCCGGAAGACGGCAAGGAGAACGACTGGCGTATAGTCTCCACAGAGGAGGAGAGGGCCGCCAGATTGGCCGACACATGCAGGAAACCCCCGAACATGGACGATCCCAATTGGGCCACGTCGGCACGGTGCTCTTCGTGATGACGTGCGTGCTCTTCCTGGGAAGCATGCACGTCATCAAGAATCACAGCCGTGCGCATTGCGACCCCAATCAGGACCTTCTCCATACGGCCAGGGGTCCCCTCGTCCGCAGGTGGAGGGGAGTCAGATGACATGGACATCCCCTATACCTGCGGACGGGCCTGGGACGGGGCAACCCTGCTGGTGCATGGTGGTGCACCCACAGGGTCAGGGACAGCGACATGCACAGGCCCCTCCACGGTGACCTGTGCTGCCTCCTGCCTCTGCCCCTGGACTGCACCACTTGCACCAGCAGGGATGCCCCCACCAGGCCCCATGTGCGCCTCAGTGGCGGCCTCCTCCTCCTCTGTGGAAACCACCAACCTGGATGGCTCCTCACCGTCTTCCGCCGTAGCAGGCCCCTGTGGGGGCTCACCCACCCCTTCCGCTGCAGCCGTGGGGGCATCCCCGCCGCCTTGCTCCACAGCGCCGTCTCCGCCCTCTTCTTCACTAGCCGCTGCGTAGAGGGAGACATAGAACACAAGCATCAGGGTACTGTACAATGGTCCCCTAGACAGGAAGCAATAGCAGATGAGTGCCACTGTCAAAGTACACTTCCATCATGTCCCTCCACAACACATGTGTCAGTCCAGGCAAAACACACACAGTGACAGTCATGGTGCATGCCATGGACATTTCCATACATGTCCAATGGACTCTCGAAACATACAATGTAATGGAACTCACATGCATCATGGGTCATGCCTATCACATGCACACACTTCACCTCAGTCACATCCATCTGGCCCCGTACACCCCAATCACAGTGGATACAAGGATGACTAGGCTGCATCAGTGAATCTGTACATTGTCACAGACATGTGTCATGCATCCATGGCATCCACAAGTCACAGACACGCAGGTCAGGCACACAGACATGGACACCATATATGTACCTGGCATCAGCACCCATGTCCAGGAACAGAGACTGCCATGCTCTCATGTGTACAATCTGCATAGGGCTCCCCATGTCGCATTTAAACACATGCAACAACCGTGCGGTTCACACATTACTGGTCGCACATGCATTACCATGATGTCCCTGCACACATACATGCGTACATGGTCTATGTCACACATACAGGCAAGTGTCAGACAACCAGCACACTGCAACATGCCCTGTCTCACACAGCAATGCTTGGCCACTTACCGCTCAACTCCAGACGGGTCTCCCTCTCAAGGACCTGGGCGTGGAGCGCTGGGTGTACGCGTTCCAGGACCCCCATCTGGATGGAACTCATGCGGCCCCGGCCCCCCTCCACGAGGCGCCGGGCCTTCATGAGGGTCCTGGACCTCATGTCTTCCCAGCGCTTCTTGACCTTCTGGATGGTGCAGGTTGCCACCCCCTCCGCGTTGATGGCAACCACACAGTCGGCCCAGATCCTCTCCCGTCCATCCTTGTTGGCGCGGGATGATCCGAAGAGGGCATCATACTACCCCAGGACTTGCTCCACCAGGACACCAACTTCGGTGGCAGTGAAGCTGGTGCCCCTCTGCCCCTCTGGCCGGGGGTTGCCACTGGTGCCAGATGTGGATGTGCCCGACATGGCAACCCCAGGGGCAGGAGTGGGTGGGCAACTGGGTCCTGGGGCTGGGCTGTGGAGCGATGTTATCTGAGTCGGGAGTCTTCTGTTCCAGCAGGGGTGGACACAGCAACTTGACCCCTGCAGATGGCTGATGTGCAGGCACCAAATGGCAGGTCACGGTGGCAGCAGGCAGGCAGGCAGGCAGGCAGCAGCAGATGGCACGTGGGAGGCTGCTCGGGGCACTGGGGGGCAGTAATTCGGCCTTCTGGGCAGGAGCGTGGTCTTCCGTGTGTTTTCGCGTGGCCAGCTTGATACGGAGTGATTTGGCACGTGAAAATCCTGCACGTCAGCGTGAAAATCGAGGAAAGGCCCTTAGCGCGTAAGCGCGTCAGCACGCGTACGCGATTTCATTGGACCAAAGGCCCTTACAGCGTAAGTGCGTCTGTGACGTTTTGCGCATGGGCGTTGCCCTGGCAGGGCTTGGAGATCCCGCGTGCCTTTACACTGTTCTGTACGTGCTTTTCGTGCGGTGCGTGTGTTTTCCATCCGTTGGGGTTCACACGCTATTACTTCACAGCGGGTGTTGGCTACGCGTTCTTCTACACGCAAGGCAGACGGTGAGTGGTACCCCGCTGCGCCAGGCCCGATCGCGTGAAAAAGTTCACGCGCACCCCTGAAATACACGTAGCCCGCTCCCCCAGGCCCGATCGTGTGAAAAAGTTCACGCGAACCCCTGAAATACACGTAGCCCGCTCCTCCAGGCCCGATCGCGTGAAAAAGTTCACGCAAACCCCTGAAATACACATAGCCCGCTCCCCCAGGCCCGATCGCGTGAAAAAGTTCACGCGAACCCCTGAAATACACATAGCCCGCTCGCACAGGCCCAATTGCTGTATGTTGCCACTTTTGTAATGCGCAGGGACGCTACCGCCTGCCTTCGTGTGGCGGACGTGTTTCGGCTTGTGCGTGTCTTTGGCTGTGCGTGGCTTTGCCCTATTCGATTCCATGAATACGTGTGGTTCGAGTGCGTGTGGGCGTTCCGTCTGCTTCCCTGCAGCACATCCCCAGTTACGCCCTTATTTTCGCGCGTTGTTCCCCATTCCGCGCGTTACGCCCCGTGTCCCGCCCACTTTCTGGCGTATGCGCCGAGGTTGTGCGCTTTCACTGTGCGCGTCGCGCACGCCTTTCGGGATGTTGCTGTGACTTGTGCGCCATGCACGGGTTTGGCGCACATCCCGGGGTGTACACGCGCAGGGACTTCCATGAATTGCACGCGTGCGCGTGCGTCTGTTTTTTTCCGCTTGCGCCTGCTTGCGGCTGCTTGCGGCTGCTTGCGCGTAGATTTTCAGCGCACGTTTGTTCCATGAATCGGCCCCTAAATATCACCCCTCCCATCTCTCTGTACTTTATTTCCCCCTCTTTACAATCTTTAACAGCTACCGGGTGGAAAGAAACCACCAAGATAGCTGATTCAGAAATAAATAAAAAAAAGGAGAGAGCTAGCAGCAAACCTCACTGCCCCTTATGATGAGGCATTTAGAGACTCTACAGCTTCACAGTACCTTTCCTCAAGAGACCATTGACAGCATTTATCTCCAGATACCTCCTGAAACATCCAGCTAAACCATACTACGATGGTCCAACATTGATCCAAAAAACGGGACTCAACAACATGCTGCCTGCATTTACCCTGACAGCTATTTAAACCAACCATAGGGAGCTGCAGGAAACAATACCTGTTACTCCATTCATTACTAGACAACGTGCACCACCCACCACACCCACATAGCACAAACTACGATCTTCACCAGACCCCAAGCAGAACCTGACAATACCCTTTTCATCTGAAGGCCTTAACACAGAGCCCTGGGAATCTAATGAAAGCAACCTTTAACACCCTGACAGTACTGGCCCAACCAGCGAACCCACCCCGAAATTACAGGCACAAGATTCCTCCGATAAATGCTTGTTCTGTCTCTAATCAATCCTCTGACATTTTGTACCTACTTACCGAAGACCAGATAGACTTACTCTTCATCAAAGAAACTTGGCACTCAGGTGATCGGTCCCTGGTTATCCATGCAAGTATCCAACAGGGTTCAAGATCATCTGTGCTAATTGCAACAAAAGGCGAGGAGGTTGCATAGGGCTGTATTACAGAGACTCCTTCACAGTCTCAAAACCCCCCATTGACACCAACCCAGACTGTAATTCGCTCCCTCTGACCTACTCCATCCCGCCTACAGCTACAATAAGTTTCCTCTTAATGTACAGACCTCCCTCCTGCAGCCTTCACTTTGCTGACAAAATCCCTGATGCATCCGCCATCCTGTCCGTTGATCATCAACTACTAACAATACTTGGAGATTGCAACATCTGGCTAGAGAAAGAAGATGACGCTATTACAAAATCACTTGGAGCAAACCTTGCTGCATTAGACCTCACACATATGGTCAAGGGCCGCACACACATAGCTGGACACACTCGAGATGGAATTGTTTGTAATGAAAACATATTCACTGTCTGCTTCCCAGTGCAGCTCTCCTGGGGGATCACCCTTTTTTATACCATTCACAATATTAAGACTCACAAGACCTTCAAAAGAACCATCGATCATGACCAGGCCATGGAAAGAAATGCACATCAACTATCTACTAGGAAGACTAGAAGCAACCAAATCTTCAATACCCGCAGATGGACCAACAAACACAATGGATGCAAAACACCACCACATTCACAACTGGATTATTTCCACGTTGGACTGCATTGCCCCTAAAAAAACGTTTAAAAAATGTTCAAGAACAGAAACTAGCCAAATGGTTCACCCCTAGACTGAATCACTTAAAAAAGGAAAAATGTATATTGGAGAAAATCTGGAGAAAGAACAATGTACTCACTAGCAAATGTGGCTACCATCAACAGTTACACCTTTACAGGGCAGAAGTGCTCAAAGCAAAGAAAGCACACTACTCCAAACACATTTGTTTGGCACATCATAGTGAAAGGGAAATGTTTAAGATCATCAGTGAATTCAAAAACCCTACTGCCTGTAATGCAACTCCTACCCCTTCACAAGAGCTCTGTAATCAGATCAATACATATTTCAACCAAAACATCCATGACATCCAGGATCACCTTGACAATAAAAGACGCTCCCACCTGCACGCCATTGAGATCCCACCAATACGTCCAATGCTTTCTCTCTATTGTCTTTTCATCTTCTGTCTGCAGAGGACCTACAAGCTACCATTGACTCATGCAACCCATCAGGATCACCTGAGGATCCGTGTGCTCCCAATCTTTAGAAATCTATCATGAAATCTCCAAATTTAGCACCCATCTTCCAATCCCTCTTCAATGACTCGATTACCACCAGAAGAGTCCCAGCTCATTTGAAATCTGTATACATCAGACCATTACTCAAAGAGTCCAGAACAGACCCATATGACACAGACAGCTATCACCCCATCTCAAACACACCTTTCATTTGGAAACTTCTGAATAAATGAATGCATCGCCAGCTCTGGGACTCCATTGAATCAAACCAACACCTGAATGATGCACAGCATATTTTTAAACCATCTAAGAGTATAGAATCAGCTCTGTGTTCCATCTGGGATAGGCTTAAAAACAATTTGGATGAAAACTCACAGTTCAGTCATCCTGTTAGATACCTCTTCCTAGAAAGACTTGTATATGTTGATATTAAAGAATCAGCTCCACACTGGATCACCTTCTTCCTCATGGGTAGAACTGAAACCACAATCCTGGGCTGCTACAATTACCTTCCTCACTCACTCTCTTGTGGCGTACCCCCAAAAATCCATGCTCCCACCTCTACTTTTCAACATCTTCATGACACCCTCACTTGACATAACCATTACATCTGGTATCTCCTGTTAGAACTATGCTGATAACACTCAAATAACCTATGCATTGGTGAACCACCCATTAGCAAACACCACAGACGTTAAAAACTACCTTGCACAGGTGGACACATGGATGACAGCAAACAGGCTTAAACTGAATCCTAGCAAAACAGAGCTGATGCTCTGTAATTCTACAGTTTGTAACTCCACCACAATCAAATGGCCTGACAAGATGGGACCCTGCCCAAACCCATCAAATATGCCAAGAAATATTGGAATGAAAATGGACAACACCCTCACTCTTGATCCACAGGTCGAAGCCATATTTAGAAGTTGTTTCTCCCTGCTGGACATTCTACGAAGTAGCTTACCTTACTTTAACATTCAACCACATGGACATTGCCATAATTTCTCAAACACTATCCAAATCAGACTATGCAAACAGCCTCTCTCTCGGACTCCCAGATTACCTAATGCAGAAACTTCAAAAAGGCCAAAATGCAGGGGAAATAATACTTCTCAGAATTAAGCGATTTGCACATATCATGCCTTTATTACATACTCTGCCATAGCTACCCATCTAAAAAGGGCGCATTTCAAAACCTTGTGCATAGCCCATCATTCATACCACAGAGTGGGCCCTTCCTCTTTCAGAGGTAAGTTTCAACATTACACTCCCTGCAGAAAACCCAGATCCAGCAATTCTATGCTAGTGCTAGGCCCTAACTCCAAAAACAAATGGGAAAGAGGATCTTCTTTTTCAGTGCTAGCTGCAAAACTGTGAAACACTCTACTCAACCTTTCCACCTGGAGGAGAACCACCTTTCAGAAAACAGTTCAAGACTTGGCTTTTTAACCAAACACTTTGAAAAAAATGAAACATTATAGCAACCTACTAAAAACTGTGCACCAGAAATATTTGCGCTTTTTGCAACAAGCTTTCTTTGAAACTCTTGGCAATACTATCTGTGACAAACCAAGGTGACTCATGGAACCTCTCCGGTGTGGCACTGGTCCACATCTTTAATCTCAGTGAAATCTACCGCCAAGAACAAGAAGTGACAATGCCTCCACTCGCTACCTCCTCATGCCTGAATTAACTCCTCACTACTAATATCTTGCATCCTTACACCTCCCACACTCCTACAGATGACCTCCCAGGTCTAGAGTAATTGACATATTCAGACCCTAGCCATCTTCTATCAACAACCATGCTGTCAATTTTTGCACTCCACAGTCCAGAGGAAGCACATATGGATAACCTGCCTAGTCGGTGGGAACCACAAACAACTGAGAGATGTTCATATCGCCACACAGGTAAAGGGTACTTCAAACCTGCATCCATCAACACCAAAGGTTTCTGCATCTGCCTTCCCACTGTCCCACTAACACACCCTGCCCTCCTTGCTTAAAGAGTCATGCACAGTGAGGCCAACCTTATTGGCAGAAGAGAGCTATATAAGACCACTTTACATTTCTATAAATTACCTGTATGTGATACATTTGCTTTCAAAGATAATAAGATGATTGTTTTTCATTTGACGTTTGGGTATATGTTCACTTTCTTTCTGCATATACCGAATTGGTTGAAACAGGTGACATTTCTTCTTCTTGCCCTGTTTGGAAACCAATGTTGGCAAGCCGCGCTGTTCATTAGGGCACCACTATTAGCAGGTATGCATTTCTTTATTGAATGACGATTGCAGCCTTTTATTTACTTATTCTATTTAAAACTCTAACACACCTTTTTGAGTTTGTGTTTTTTCACATCTTACCTGATGAATGGAAGTTTCCTGATATGTTGGGCATAACAGTGTTGTTTAAAACTAGCAAAGCACAGTAGCAAAACTTGATTTGGATTTCAGGTGAAGGAACATAATGGAACGTACATAGTGGAATACCTTCAATATGTTACTAGTCTCCACTGTTTCTGTGGAGTCTTTCTCTGTTTTATTTATTTATTTATTGAACATTTGTATGGCTCCTATACAGCAAAACGTGTTTCCAGGTGCCACAAGACAAAAGAGGGTGGGGGCGAGGGGAAGAACAACAATAACGGTCCTACTAGGCCTTGTGACATTCAGATCATGCAAGTGCAGTATAAGAAGTGCAGAGGCAGGCGGAAGATCAGGGCGAAGGGACAGGATAGAGATAGGGTGGAGAGTGCCAAGTGCTAAAGAAATCAAGGAAGTAAAATCATTGAGACTGAGAGTCAATCTGCCTCCCTAAAGCAGAATAATCCATTTGAGCCAAGTCACACATGCTACAGCACCACCTAGTAGCCATCACTTGAAGTTCCTCCCCAGATCAGTGCTTGTGCAGTCTTTACATTTGCCTCAACTGAGATTGATAATTTCTATGGCAATGTGATAACCAGGCAGCACGCAAAACACTTGAGTCAGTCCGTGTCCACATAACAATATGCTAGGGTTGTCTTATGTACTGAATAAATTAGGATTTTGATTAGTAAGGAAAAGGCTTCTAACCTTTTGATTGTCAACTATAGAGATGAAGGCATACAAAAGGTTCAATGTTGTTGAGGAAATGACAAATTTCGCTCGCAGTCTTCTATACACACAAACACATACGAAAGCACGTATAAACCCACCCTCATACACAAGCACGTAGCCACCCACACATACACATATAAATACACATGCAGACTACACATGTGCACTTAAACTTCAAAATTATGTGCGCACACACAATGGGACAGATTACAGTGATACACATCCTTTTAATACATCTTTGCACTTCACAATAGTGCTATGACTAAGGCAACCATTGGCATGGTGCAAAAATGCATTGAAAGATATATGGGCCGGGTTTGCAAAGCATTTTTCAATGGGAAAATCCAATTGAGAAACACTTTGTAAATCTGGCTCTAAAAGTCTTTGAATCAGCGAAATGTATGCCCTACTACTAATTTAATGTGCACGAGTACATGTTGCACATACATGCACATGTGTAACAAACATATGCACAGATGCACTCTCTCAAAATGATGTGCGCACACACAACTTGGCGGATTACAGAAATGTTGCATCAGTGTGCAATTACCACTGCGGCAAAGTGCCAAGCATCCTTTGAATGCATGTTCGCACTGCACTGTAATGCTAGGACTAGGTCAACCATTGTCATGGTGCAAAAATACACTGACAGATATATGGGCCTGATTTACAATGCATTTTCAATGGGAACATACCATTGAAAAACGGTTTGGACATTTGGCCCTACGTTTTTTTAATGATCGACATGGATTCCCTTGTAATAGTTTCATTGGCTCTATCTAGTACAACGTGTCTGTGATACGGGCCAGCGCCTCCCATTCCTCTCTAGTGCTATTGCCTTTTCTATTTCTACAATATTTACAGCTCCGTTTGTTCAATGGAAGTTTTACACTTTCACACTGCAGTAAATTCTATCACGAAATGATAAAGGAAGCTGATTTTAAAAGCCATTTTTAGATACATTGTTGCCACGTCAGCTGATAAAGGTTTCTGTCTGGGGAAGGGACACGGGATTGGTCCAAGAGTTAGATGAGGGGATAGCAGGAACCTTGGAGCTCCATGAAACCTATGAATACATGAATGCTCGATCTGGCATTCAGGATGCACAGAGTCTTCAGTCATTATGATACATCCGGAAGATTCTCAGAGGCCTCGATTCCCGCCTACACCCGATAGCCGAGGGCACACTTTGGCTTCCGGTATTTGGTTTTCTTGCTATGAACATGTTAACTTTTTCATAAAAGAGTTTAGGAAAGCAGAAGAGTGTTCTAACTGGATTGCCCGTGATGCGTGTACATCTGCATCCAGAATGTGCTCTACGAGAGAGGAAGTAATGCCTGAAGAATAATTCATTGTTTTCTCCCATTTCACCGTGAAAGATCCAGATGACACTTTCTCCATCATGACATAACACAAAAAACAGTAAGATGTGTGATGAATTCTTATGTTTCTCCTTCTTACGCAACTATAGTAAAGAGAGCGGGTGGATCCTGCTTCACAGTCATTGCACCCACCCTGTGGAACGCCCTAACATCCTCGATCAGAGATGCACCGGTCTACCCCGTTTTTTGCGAAAAAATAAAATCGGCACTGTTTAACAAATACCCCTGAACTTACCGCAAGACTTCACCAGAAATGTACTGCCTGTTATCAAAGATCTGTAACTCTGCTTCCTGTACTATATGGACCTCTCCAGAATCTTACTGTCTGTTACACTACATTACTACCCGGTGCGCGCTGTACACCGGGAATGCTACGTGTGGATTGGCTCTTTTCCGAGCCATACCACACAGTATTCCCGTGTATGTTAGTGCGTCCCTTGCGTGCCGGGTACTCTGTTCCCAGCGAGGGGCGTGGAAGCCCCTTAGTCAATGAGGAGGCTCGAAATGGAGCAATCACCGCTCTGAGCCTCCGCAAGGCTGGAAGCTGCCTTTGTCCCCCGCCAGGGACTCAGGTAAGTTTTTTTTCCTCCATCCCCCTCCCCCGCAAATTATACCCTCCCCACCCTCACAACCCCGCTTACATTCTTTTTTCGTCTTTTCTTGGGAGTGAACGCACTGGAAACACTTCTGTTCCCACCGCGTCCGCTCCCGATGGCCGCCATAGAAAGGGAAAATGGACTACGTTTTCCCTTTCCCGGCAGCCATTTTTGTGTGGTAGTGTTTCGAAACTGAAAAAATGCCATTAGTACTCTGTCTTACAGGCCGGGGTATTAATGGCAACAAGACCCTCGGCGGCGGGCCAATACCACCCATGGTAATCCCCCCGGGGTTTCGTTAAGGGCCTCGCGTGTAACTACGGCCCCAGGGGCATTACCTGGGGCGGTATTGGCCCGCCGCATCGGGTCTTATTGCCACAGTAATTCTACCACATGTACTCTAGCCTCTCCAGCGCCGTGATACCTCCGGGTCTGGGCGCTATCAACACATAAAATGAATACTATCGCAAGTAATTCAAGTTGCAGAGATGACCCCTTTTAAAACCAATATTTCAAGCTGCTTACAGTCATATCATTTCAAATTGATTAGTTTAATAATTGCCATTTTCAGGGCCATGAGGATTCTCTTCTGATTAGTGATGTGCAGTTTGTGCCGGCTGTATGCCACATATTTGTGGTACAATGTATGCATGGTCACGATGGTGTGGCGGTGTGCCTGATTCCATCTGCGGATGTCATGATGATTTTCTATGGTCGAGGCAATGTCTTCGTTACAATGAGGCATCATATGCCATATGAAAGATGGCAAACAGCTGAACGAATGTACCCCACACAAATCGGGGTATCCCCTCCTTCATTAAAATGAACACAACAACAATTTGTCATTGTTTTTATTGTCGTAACAGCTACACTATTTTAGAACAGATTTTACTACTACAGGTTTTCCTGCCTCATGCACAGACTGCACTGCACACCACAGAACGCTTTGCACCATTACACATTGCACCCTTGACCCGCAGATTTAAATGATGATTTTAATGTTAAAAAAGGTGCCGAGTTTTGGTTTGGGAGTGGGGCACGTTTTATGATGGGCGTAGGCACACAATTGTAGCATTTGAAGGCGCAGCCCTGGAAGCTCTGTACACCCTCCCAAAATGATCATCAATTCACGTCTCCTGCCTTCAAGGTTTAGCAACTTGCCATGTGCCCACCAATGTTTCCCATTGCACATGATGGACTGCGCATCCTTGACTGTTCGAGTTCTCAGCCTCCTCCATTCGTTTTAGATTCGCCACTCCTATTTGACATATGGTAAGTCAAGCTCAATGGTGGGACATGCCGCATTGCCAGTGCACTATGAGCACATTCGGCCGCACCGCCAACGCACATGCCCCTAATCAGTTACTTAAGGGAAGATATAAGCATGCCGAAAACACTCTCTGATGTGCTGGGTGTTGGTACAGAAAACACTGAAGAACACAAAGAGGCTGACATATTTGCTGGTGACAGCTCTGAATTGTAGATACATCAGCTGCTATCTCTTTTTAATGTACAATGTGGATTCTGGACATAGTATGGAGCTTGTTGTGGCAAGGGGCAGCGTGAGAGTGTTGACTGCGTGCCCCTTGCATGAGAACACGGTTGCGTATGCAACTGAGAAGCATGCATGTCTTACAGTGGGATTCAGATGCTTTCTGGGTGCCACTGGCTTGCAATTGTTCCTTGGTTATGGCCTCAGCCAGGATGAGTAATGGAAAACCTCAATAGAGTGACGTTTATTGACTGTATCATCCGCGCGCGCGCATGCGTGCGTGCGTGTGTGTGTGCGTGTGTGTGTGTATTTGCTGCTGCCGGGATTGCAGTCTGGCTGTCACAATGCTACTTGGGCGGCATTGTTGTGGCTTCAAATAGCAGGCATGTGCAATGAGGGTAGTATATTATTGATGTCCTGGTGCATCAATGGTGCATGAATCACTCAGCATATAGGTTCAACAAGATTCTGAATGCAGGTGGGATGCTGACATTGGTCTGACTCCATCCCTCCATCTCTTGCTCTGAGTCTGTTGTTCTCTTTTTAACTCACTCACTTTATTTGTTTCAAGCCAACTGGATCGTTGCACACAATAACCTGGCACACTATCAGAATGTACAGTTTCAAAATACGGGCTTTCTCATTCATTCACTTCTGGTTAAATAAATAACAGCATTTGCCAATGGTCAGATTTTTACTAGACTATGCCATGAACTGCTCTGCACATTTAAATTGAATATAAGTTTATTCGGTGTACAACAGTAGATATCATATTCACATTATATGAAATACAATAATACAAATTCAAGGAGTGGCAGAGGGATGGAATATCTGGGCCACATTTGCCTGCGTTCTTAGTGCTTGATTGGTTTACCCATACCCTTCATCCAGCATTATCCATTGTTCTCTAATATAGACTCTAAATGCCATCCCCAGAATGAAACGACATAGTCTGCTGGTATTTTATTATATGAAAACTAGAGTTGATATAACATTTCATAATTTGTGACCGCACAAATTAAGGACAGTACCATTTGGAAACCCATGCTACTGGTGTGAACAGAAGACTAACGAACACAGTCTGCGGAGGCTCAGGGCACATCCATATAATCATAACATACATCATAATTACTATGCATATGCCATTCAAATCACGTATACAATTCTTATTTATTTATTTATTTGAAATCTCTAAGAATAGCTGACTATACCATTCTGTATTTAAATGTTATAAAGAGATGTGCCAACCTGTTTCTGTACAGAAGATGTGTACAGGAGATTTATCCACGTTCATGTATTTACAAAAAACATCTGGTCTGCATTTGTCAGGAGTGAGATATTAGATTTAACTCTGGAAATGTTGTCCCAGGAATAGATTAGAATTATGTAAGTGTGTTTTTGAGTTGATGGATTATAAAATGCCTTTTGTAAGCAGAGGACTCAAGTGTTCACTGTCCCCTTTGCCTTAAAAACCGAAAGGTTAATGGAACTTTCATATATGCTCAACATCCTCTCATGGATAGAAAAATTGGAGAAAACCCCATTTATCAAGCAAGTTATTATTTCAAGCTAAAACAGGCACAGGAATAATCCTCTAGAAGAACATAAACAATGTTTATTTCCCACAGCATCTGGTCCGTGAAATATGTTTTTCAAGAATCTAGTCACAATTCTGCACCAACATGCATTGAAAAAGCTTTTCGTGTGTAAGTGAGGATTAAGTAAAAACATGTATTTATTGTATGTATGTGTTATACAAATCACACATTCTAGCCCGCTAAGGCATTTGCTACAAATATAAATATTTATAATACTGTACCTCATGTGAACATTTTATGAATTACATTTTCTGAACAGCAATTAAGTCATTATAAATGTATATTTAGAAAATGTTTACACGTACAAAAAAGTAGTCAGTGTCTTCTCTGTGGTTATATACACGCTTACAAATCATACTATATTATTTAGCAGACTCCTCCATAACCACAAATAAGGTTATTTAAAGAATACACATTTTAACATAAATAACATGTTCCTTCCGAGGGTGGGGGCAAATAGAAGTAAACACTAATTTAGCTGATATTCCAAGCTTTTAGAACAATGAACATTGGCGATAGACTCTGCAGATTTGCAGTAGTATCATCAAGCCAATCAGTGTGCTCATCCAGCAAAAGATTATTGCATCAGAACACTCTGATGTGAGAATAATGAGCTAATTATATAAAATCATAATGATATGGAGATATTATTTTATCCTTGAAGGATGAAAATGCATAAGTCATTTATAACGCGCATGTACACATGTGTTTCTAGGCCTACGAAGACAAGGAAGGGTACCGAGGGAGGACAAGACAACCAATGTTACTAGGCCTTGTGCCATTCGGATCAAAAAAGTGCGGTACACAACATGCAGGGGAAGGGGATGGGGGAAGTGTGAGTGGGAGGGAAGTGGAAAGTGCAATCAGGGCAGCATTGCTCTGAGTAAGTGCAGCCAGGGCAGCGCGGCTCTGGGTAAGTGCAAGGAGGCGGGGGAATTGTAAGGATACAGTTACAGCCTCAAGTGCAAGACAGGCCATGAGGCAATGCGGGGGAGACTGGTCAAAGAGGTTCCAGTGAGATGCTGAGGGTGTCCAAGAAACCAAATGGTGCAGCAGACAGGTTGGTCAGCAGTGGAGGGAGAGAGAGTAAGCAGAGGAGAAAAGGAAGGTCTTGAGCTGCTTCCCAAAATTCAGGTGGCCTGGCTCAAGTTTGAGAGGGGCAGGGATGCTGTTCCAGAGGGAGCTACCTGCACAGGAAATTGATCTACCCGCTACTTTCTGCATGGAGAAGTGTCTGACCCTCAGGGAGTTGGAGGCAGCAGAGGCAAGGGCTCGATAAGGAAGCTATTTAGGGAGAGAGTGTTGGATGTAGTGCAGACCCCCTCTCCAGAAAGCCTTGTGGACAATGCAGAGGGTCTTCAACGTGATCCTTGCAGCCACCTGGAGCCAGTGTAGAGATTTCAGGGCTGGAGAGATATGGTCCCTGGACTTGAGCCCAAGGATAATTCTTGCAGTTCTGTTCTGTAATTAGTTGCAGAGGGCAGAGAGTAGAGGAAGGCAGATTGAGAAAGAGGCGGTTACAATAGTCCAACCTAGAGAGAACCAGTGTTAGACCAGAAAAGTAACTCTATAGTCGAAGGATACATATAATATGTTGGCCAGAAGCCAATCGCATCATGTGACAAACATTGCAATCTAAGAATCGTAAATGTAACCAGAGGGCGTCCATTTTGTGAAATGTCAGCCATTTGCTTTTTTCTTTTCTGTCAAAACACTTTACAAAATGTGTTCTATGATTTAGGCTCGCACACCGTGCGAGGCCACGGCTTGAATGCAGAAACACTACCACAGACAGGAATGTCAAACTGTGCAGAAGTACATTGTTTTTCTCTTTTCCTAAGTCCTTGAAGTCAAGCAGAAGCCGCATCTAATCAGCAGACCAGGTGCTGGTTTGTCTTGCAAGCGCTGTTGTAAAAGGCAGTTAAACATGATTTATATTCTCCTAGTGGTGCTCCTTCATGGAGAGTGGTATTTTCTGCTTCAGGACTATCCGACCCTTAGCTCATGAGCCGAAACACATAGATAACGTATTAAGGAATATTTCCCTGCTAAGAACATGATATCCTTGCTGAGCCAGAGCTCCATGTTCCTCATAACAGAAAGCTGTCTCTGCTGCCTTTGCTAAAATAACTATGTTTAGGCTGAATGAAGACTTGTCATAACATGTCATAATTTTCATAATTGTCCATCACTGAACCCTAGCCTGTATGACATGTATGTGGGCGAGTCAAACTGCCTTAGCAAAGGTTATGTCTAATGTATATATATTGCTGCTTGAGCACTGTTCGCTCTCTCTCGCATCTCACAGTGTTTGGGAACACACGTCGTGAGGCGGTGAGACCCAGTCGGCCGACTGAGAATACTTTGAAATAATCCAGACTTGTTTGGAAAACGAACCTTGTGTCTGACGTGTAATTTTAGTATATGGTTATTGTGCCTTTGTTTCCATATGCAGTCTTTATGGCCTAGCAAATATGGTGTCCGAATAGGGACCCTCCCATTAATGCTCCATCGTATACGTTGAAGTTGAACAAGGCAAAACCGAGTCGAGGATGAAGCCGTCGAGCCGGGATCGGAAGGTTTTCGGGGCACCCATGTAGAAGTAATGATAGACTCCTCCGCAGATCTGTACACAGTCGATCCCTGATCGACGAGCAGCGCCCAGAGAGCATCAAGGCGAGGGTCCTGGAAACGAGGCAGATTGAGCCAGACACGCAGTCACAATGATTCTTGGTTGTGTCTGTATACGGGTGAATTGCATCCTGAGTGAAGAACTGGTTGATCAGGTGAGTCGTGCCCCGATTCTTAAACGTCCTGATATTGTTGGAGTGTTGCTCTTGCAAGATCAAGCCCCCAGGGTATAAAAAAGGGCAAGAATTAACCATGCATGGAGAATGGTCTTCCTGTTTAGTGAGTTTTTTCACTGCGGTAGACAATCTTTGGAAACTGGCCAGGTCGCGCCACCCGAAGGGTAGCCGGCACACGAAATGTATATCAAGTACGGTATAGGGGCAATAGTGTTTAATGCGATTTGGCATAGGCAGACCAGACGTGTATCAGACCTTCAGTGGCCTAATAATGGGAGCTTTGAATTAGCACGTATAGAACACCTAAAATAGGTATTGTTAGCAGAAAGGCCCGACCCGCAGTGTTCGACGTTGTAAGAGACTGGAGGAATGAAGCTAATCTCTGTTTAAGAAGTAGGGAGAAGCAAGCACGCAGACATAAAACAAATGTAGAGAAAGCGCATGACCAACATCAGCAGACAGAAGCCATTAGGAACATGGACAGGACTTTCCAATTAGATGTACAGAAAATATATCCTCAGCAAGATTTGCACACATCAGATGAACCAAGAAACAAAATATTAAATGAGCGAAGGAATGAACATCAAAGTACTGACCCAGTTGCACCTCCTTCTTATGTACCTCCCATTCCCATTATTCCCTCTGCCCCTGCATTAATCATTTCCTCTACCCCTGTGCCTATGACATAATTTCCTCCACCACCGCCAGAGCATGAGTTAGCCGCTTTAGCAGGCAGTTCTACAGAGATGGGGCCTGCGCAAGGAAGTATTAGACAGACTCGTAGCACGATTAGCAAAGGAAGGAAAGAAGAACTGAAAGAATGGGCCGAAACGTATATTGATGATGACAATGAAGTGGCACTGCAAAGTTCCATATCTGATCATAGAGGCCTTGGTGAACAGCAGGTATTTTCAGAATGCATGGGAAATTAACTTGTGAAAATATGGAGTGATTTGACCGATACAGTGGTACCACAAGAGGTGCGTGATTTGGTTGTTCTTTCGAATTTGCAAGATAATGGGACGAAAGTACAAGAACATGTAGGCCGAATATTTGTGTTTAAGCGAGAACTTGATCGATTACATGACAAATTATTTAAAAAAGATAAACCGCAGATGTCGTATGACCAGCAACGGTTTTTGCCACCGTTGAAACCTGTTAGTGAAGAGATGCAAATGTGTACGCGAGATGCGCTTAGATGGATTACGGATGCCGCCATTTCCACAATTGAAGTGCATGATACGTTTAGTCAGTATACACCAGAAATGCAGAGAAAGGTATTACAGGTAATGGTACCTATAAGATGAAAGTATGAAAAATAAGATATGTTGTCCCGCTGATCTAATGACAATTTATAAAAGAGCATTTTCGCCTGAAACAACTGTTTTTTAACTTGATTTAGCTTTGCTGCTTAAAAGACAAACAAATGTAGAAACACCTAGTTTGCAATTACCCATGAGGGAGGTTCCTCTCACGTTTGACCCCAAAGTAGAGGTTGCTGCCTCTGGAGGAACTCCAGCGCGAATGATATCGCTCAGTTTGTACATATACCTTTTTCTAGGCAAGTGGTAAATACTATAAAGCAGACAATCCCTGATATTAGGGAAATCCCGGCAGGATTCTATAAGGAAATTGAATCTGTTTTGAATTCATCTGTTTTTATATTGAGTGACATTGATTTATTGTTTCCCGTGATTCTTCCTTTAGACATATAGGAACAGGTTAGAAATATGAGTGACACGTCGATGTTAGGCGAAACATGGGAGAATTTGACTAGAATTGATAGTGAGAGAAAGTCTGGAGAGAAGCCACTGCAGTTAATGTTGGCTTTAAACTTTAGTGCCCGAAAAGAGAATAGTTTAGGATAAATTGACTGCTTGTTTGCAGGGCAAAGAGGAAGGAGTGACAGATTATTTTAATCGATTTGAAGAGGTATTTGCAGATTTTAGTGGTCAAGATGTAAGTACTGCACCCGGGAAGAGATTGTTTATTAATAAGTTTGTGCGAGGCTTGTTACCGAAAATTCAAAGTTTAATAATGACATCTGAAAGTGCATGTCAAGCAAAACCACAAAGTGAAATATTACATATGGCCCAGTATTATGAGAACAGAGAAAATTTAGAAAAGGATAAGGAACTAAGGGACAAAAGGAATTTGAAAACAACAGTACTGTTACAGCAACTAGTGAACAATAATAGAGGTGGTGGGAATGCACTGTCCACAGTGCAATTCTCATTAACGTCCAATATGCAAAGGGGTCCAATAGGGATTAATCAATGTGCCTATTGCAGACAAGAAGGCCATTGGCGAATACAGTGCCCGCATATACAGAATAGAAATGGGACTTTTCCGAGAAGACAGAATAGAGGTCGCTCGGGAATACTAGGATAGAATAGAAACCAAAGAGCGCCACAATTTCAGGAGAATCAGAATCAGAATTGAATCAACAACAAAACAATACAAATGGTGGGAACGTTTTTGACAATCAGTCTAATGCATATTAATGAGGTGACTTCACATCTGATGATGTACTGTTCTATTAGGACAGCCCGAGCCAGGGGTTGGAACCAGTATCTATTGCCATTGACCAGAACGGGCCCTACGTAGAAATGAAGGTTGGGAATAGGGAGCACATTTTATTAGTGGACACAGGTGCACATAAATGCTCAATTGACCATCAGCGGGTTCCAAAATACCACTGTCAGGCCATAAGAATGTCTCAGTAGGGTTCTCAGGTACGCCAGTAATTAGTCCAGTGTCACAACCAGTACCTATTACACTAGGTCCATTCACAGAATCTTGCCCATTTCTTTTGACGAAAAATAGCGGTGAAAATGTGTTGGGATTACATTTATTGACGAAATTGAATTCAGTCATTTATTGTTCTCCTGATGGAGTGTATTTGACAATTTCGCCACAAAAGACTCCTCTATCACAATTTGTATCTAAGCCACTACCGACTGAATTGAGTAAAGTACCGGCTTGTATATGGGCAGTGAACGACAATGATGTTGGTTGTTTGAAAGTAGAGCCATTGTTTTGAAAGAAGGAATTACATTGCCGTGTATTCTGCAACGTAACATTTCGGCCGAGGGAAAAAAGCATTGAAATGCATTGTATCAGATTTGACGAAAAGAAACATAATTGAAGAAACTTCTGGTAGTACTTGCAATAGTTCGATTCTTCCGGTTTACAAGAAAGTAGGTAATGATATACCTTACCATTTGATTGTTGATTTACGTGGAGTAAATAAAGTGGTTGATCCACAATTTCCATTAGTTCCTGATGTGACAACAATTTTGACTAGGATTCCAGCCTCAGCATCATAGTTTAGTGTAATTGATTTGAAAAATGATTTTTTTTTGTATCCCAGTGCATCCAGATAGCAGATATTTGTTTGTTTTTACTCTAGGAGGATGTTCATTTACATTCACACAAATTCCACAGGGCTACACTGAGAGTCCAAGTATTTACAGTAGAGCATTGAATGAACAACTAGATATGCTTGGACTACCAGCAGGCTGCACATTATTACAGTACATAGACGATTTGTAGATAGCAGCAGACACATAAGATATTTGTAAAGAAGAGAGTGCAGTTGCATTATTGACACATTTAGCAGCACATGGACACAAAGCTTCCCTAAAAAAAATCCAGTATTGTCAAAAGGAAGTGGCCTACTTGGGCTACCTCGTTTCAAAGGAGGGAAGGAGGTTGACACCAGAAAGAATAGAAAGCATCTCTGATATGCCTATTCCAAATACGCACAAAGAAGTCAGGGCTTTAATTGGCATGGCTTCATATTGTAGGCAGTGGATCGCTAACTGTTCAATGATTGTGAAACCAATAGTGGCATTGACAAGGAAGGATGCTACCTTACCTTTGCCATGGAACATGGAATGTCAAGAAGCATTTCACCTGCTCAAGGCTGCATTGTGTTCAGCTCCGGTTTTGGGCATGCCAAATTACAACAAGAGTTTTAAGTTATTTGTGCATGAAAACAATGGATGTGCTTTGGCTGTTTTGACCCAGGAACACGGGGGAGAAATAGACCATGCGGTTACTTCTCTTCCACGTTGGATCCTGTTGCATGTGCTTTGCTGTGTTGCTTGCGAGCTGTTGCTGCAGCCGCTGCATCAGTAAAACAAACCAAGGGAATGGTTTTAGGTCATGCTTTAACCATAATGGCACCTCACTCAGTGGACGTTCTTTTAAACAGAACACAGACACAACACCTTACATCAGTCAGATTAACAAGGTATGAAATAGTTCTATTTGCACTGTATATCCAAATTAAGAGGTGTTGTGCTTTATATCTGGCTGAGTTAATGCCCCCTCCACATTAGAAAGGGGGTGAAAAACAAATCCCCCATGATTGCTTAATGGTTAATGAACAAGAGCAAAAGGAAGAATTGACCTAACTGACACCCCACAGAAAGAGACAGATGAAGAACTGTTTTGTGATGGTTCTTGCTTTAAATTACCAGATGGCACATCAACTGCTGCTTATGCAATCACTACACTGAAAAGTATTATAGAAAGCAAAAGAATCCCATATAACTCAGCACAAGCTGCAGAAATAATAGCGTTGACAAGAGCATGTGAAATTTCTGCAAACCTCAATGTAAACATATACACTGACAGTCAGTTTGCCTTTGGGGTGTTGCACAATTTTAGTGGATTATGGGCTGAAAGGGGCTTCCTGACATCACACGAAACCAAAATCCAACATGGCACTTTGATAGTGAAACTGTTGTCAGCACTTGCGCTTCCCAAGCGGTTAGCGATAATGAAATGTGAAGCACATAAAAAATAACATGTAATGTTGGAAAGGGAAACACATTTGCAGACAAAATTGCAAAACAAAATGCCACTGATTTACACACAAAAATATATGTCGAAAAAATAGAAGTATCCTGCATGATAGAAAATTTAATTGCAACAGTTAAGGAAATGCAAGCAGAAGCTACTATAGATGAAATAAAAAACTGGTCCGAGGGCCCAGCAGAATTAGATTCTGACGGTTGTTGGGTGGATAAGAAAAATAATCGATGGATGTTGCCAAATACCTATGTGATGGCTGTGGTAACTATGGCCCACAGTACGACACACATATGTGCTAGAAAAATGATTCAACACCTGGATTCTATATGGCAGAATCCACACATTAGAAAAACTGTTGAAATATTGGTTCAGAATTGCATGACTTGTTTACAACATAACATTGGAAAGGGAACAGTGACATCAGTAGGAAGTTTTGGCCCGCCGTCCATGCCATTTGAAGTCATCTATTTTGATTTCGTAGAAATGGAGATGTGCCAAAACTATAAGTATGTCCCCATAGTGGTCTGCACATTCAGTAAATGGGTAAATGCCTCTCCCCTGAAAGATTGTACAGCTATGTCCATAGCGAAAGCCATGCTAAAAGAATACTTTCCCCGTTTTGGGCTACCCCGTGTTATATGGTCAAAAAATGGCCCGCACTTTATTGCGGCCATGATATTGCAAATTTGCGCAAGGTCTCCAAATTAATAAACAATTCCATTCGGCCAGACACCCGATGAGTGCTGATTTAGTAGAACATCAAAACGGTATATTGAAAAACAAGCTAAGCAAAATATGTGCATGGAGCAATTTGAAATGGCCCGATGCACTACCACTAGCTTTACGTTGCATGCGAACAACTCTACAGGTGAGGACTGGTCCTTCCCCTTACGAGATTGTGATGGGGAGACCAGTAAATGTATGGAATGTGCCTCGACCGAAGCGGTTGAGGGATATTGAGTACCCATTACTTATTGATCACTGCCATCAGTTGACTCAAACTTGCGTTTGATTCATCAGCAGGTGCAGGAGGCTCTTCCTGTCAGATATACCGGCCCAGGACATTGTCTGCAGCCTGGAGACTGGATGCTCATGACAATTTTTGAAATAAAATCTTCACTTGCTCCACGCTGGACGGGACCCTTACAGGTGCTACTGGCTACGCAGACTGCAGTCCGAGTGATTGGCCGCAAGCATTGGATCCATGCAATATACATGAAAAGAGTTCCGTTTATTTGGCCACATGAGAAAGAGCTTGATGATCCTGACTTTGAAAGAAAGACAGCTGCACTTGATCACAAAGACATCAGCGCCAGTTCCCTGTGAGAAGTACTTCCTAAGCCAGAGAAAGGGCCTAGGGAGATTGTAACGAAGATCGAAAGGCCAAAGGTGCCTCAACTTTGTCAGACTGCTGCCTCATCATCATCACACAGTGCATCCCAAGCTGGCACTGATCTTGCATCTCAAAATGAGAGTGCATGGTTTATCGACCATACTGTACCTGGAGCTGTGAGGTGTTAGACTCCTGCGTACCCTCCCAATCCTCCTCACCTGATTCTTCTGAAGTTAGTTCCTTGATAACAGTACCTGAAGGTTTGCGTTCTTTCTTCTTGTCGGCAGATGACTTTTCCTTAGGCTTGTGGTCCTTCCGTTCGTGCAATTAGGATCTGGCTCCCCCGGAGGCCAACTTGACAGAGATGGGAATCTGCCCTCGGGGGCCCCGGGGAGCCAGCCCCAATTACAGGGAAAAATCCAAGTGGCAGAAAAATGCCTGATGACTAATAGTTCTGGTAGGATATCAAAGTTCCGGGGTGCTGAGCAGAAAATTGAGTATGGTGGACTGTTATTCTGCAGCCCGAAGAGTCAAGCTGCTAATCACAAGGATCGGTAGTCAGAAACTCCAAAATAGGAATGATTGCCACGGAAAGAGGTAAACAGAAAAGAAAAGAGGATAAACAGAGAGCTGAAAGAGGAAAAGGTTAATGAGGTAGATAAGACCCAATAAGAACCTAAGCCAAAAATGCTGAGATCTGTGGAAGAGCTCCTGAAGCAAGAGTTGATCCAAGAGTGAAAAGGGCAGAGAGCCGCTAAAGGAATGGTGGCGATACGTGACTAGAGGGAGTTGCGCAGACGCCAGAACCGAAAGGAGCAGTATAGATATGAACGGCAAGTAGAAGCCACAATGAGAGGACTAGTAGAAATGAACCGCGGAGGGCAGTAGAAGAAACCTGATACAAAAAAGAAAGCGGGTAAGTCGGAACACTGGCAAGAACGCTGAAGGAAAGGAAATGTAGGAAAAGACGAAAGACGATAGAAATGGTAGATTGAGCGAACGTTAGGACAGATAAACAAACACAGAAACTACAAAGGGTTAGTCAGGGCGAAACGTACAGGATTCAAAAGTGGGAAAAAAACTTGCAGAGTGTGTAGCACAGAGCGTTGACCAAAGAACACAGATACAATGCAATGAACGGGGGGAGAAGTCTGGTTAAATACTAGACACGCCGCCATATTGGAGGAGGACTAGAGCGGTGGAGTGGCTTAAGCTAATGTGTACAGCGCTCCCACAGCTTCCACCAACAGTTTCTGACAGTATACCCCCGTCTCCTCGGAGTCCCCCCCTGCTTTCCGGGATGTAATTGGTGGAATCTTCTTAGCAATTGGGGGGCATGGATGTGGGATCTTGGTTCCCAGGATCTCTCTTCTACAGGGTATCCCTTCCAATGTACCAGGTATTGTACCTTGCCCTTGCGATATCTCGAATCCACTAGGTAGGACAACTCATACTCATCAGGAACTGGGGTAACTGAGGTCTGTACTCTATGAAACCGTCTCTGAAATGGGTCTTCCTTGTGCATCTTCAGGAGGGAGGTGTGGAATACTGGATGTACCCTCTGGAGGTATTTGGGTAGCTTAAGCTTATAAGCCACTGGATTGATCCTGGATAAGATGGGAAAGGGACCCAAATATTGTGAGGAGAATTTACCAGTGTGGACCCATTCAGGCAGGAATTTGGTAGACAGCCAGACTAACTGACCTGTCTTCCAGTCAGGGTTGTTGCGTCTACCCTTGTCGTCCCATCTTTTTTGTAACTGTTGACTGGTCTCATGTGCCTTCTTGGCCAAGGCATGCACTTCATGAAGGTCCTTCAAAACACTGTCTAGGGCAGGAACACTGGTCGATGGTATGTGAGACTAAGGTAAGTGGTGAGGATGGTAGCCATAAGTACAATAGAATGGGCTCATCTGGATGGTAGTATGTATGGAATTGTTATAGGCGAATTCCACCTGTGGAAGGAATCAAAACCACTCATCCTGCTGGGGACTACAAAAGCATCTCAGGTACTGTTTGAGGATTGCATTGAGCCTTTCAGTTTGCCTGTTACTCTGGGGATGGTACCCTGAAGAAAGAGCCCTGTGAATACCCAAAGATTAACAGAGTGCTGACCAGAACCTGGATGTAAATTGGGAGGCTCGATCCGATACAATGGTCCTTGGCAAACCATGAAGACCAACCACATCACAGAGAAATGTGGCTGCGGTTTCAGGTGCTGAGGGTATTTGTGAGAAGGCTGAGAAGTGGGCTAGTTTACTGTATGAATCTACAGTAACCATAATCACTGTCTTGCCATACGATTTGGGAAGGTCCACAATGAAGTCTGTGGAAATATGTTCCCACGGACGTCCCGGCAATTGTGGCTGTTGTAATAAACCGGTTTACCCGTTTCGTATTTGCTGGAAGCACAAACAGGACAAGAAGATACATACTCATGTACGTCCTTCCGGAGGGTAGGCCACCAGAATTCTCTACTGAGTAGTTTTTATGTCTTCCTGATACCAGGGTGACCATCCAGAGGTGCATCGTGACACCAGGAAAGCACCTGTTTCTGTAACCACTTGGTGGAAAGAAATCTGCTTGCTCCATATACTGTGTAATTATATACTGAAGAAAAGGGGTAGCAGATGTAACTATTTTGAGGGCTGGAAAAAACAGTTTGTGACCTTGATAGTTTCCAGAGTCCTGCGGGTCAAAGCATCCGCCTTCTGATTTTCTGAACTTGGAATATGAGTGATTATAAAGTCGAATTGTAAGAAGAAGTAGGCCCATCTGGCATGACGGGCATTAGTACATTCCATTTGTTGCAGGACTTGCAGGTTGTGATCGTCTGTGCGGATGATGAAACTATGGGCAACACCTTGCAGAAGATTACGCCACTCTTGGCAGGCTAACTTAATCGCTAACAGTTCTCTCTCGAGGACTGAATACTTACGTTCACTACTGGTTAACGTTTTAGAATAGTAGGCAACTGGATGTTCTTCCCCATCAAGAGTCTTCTGGAGTAGAATGGCTCCTACTGCTCCTATAGAAGTGTCAGTCTCCAGGATAAACTGTCTAATCTGATCCGGTTGTTCAAGGATGGAAGCAGAAGTGAACAATCCTTTTAGTTGTTGAAAGGCTTCTCTGGGTTCCTTGTCAAAGGAGTATTTGGCTCCCTTTTTAAGAAGTGATGTGATAGGTAACACTACATTGGAAAAAATTGGTATAAATTGTCTATAAAAATTTGCCAACCCGAGAAACCTTTGTACTTCTTTGATGTTCGAGGGTTCCTTCCATTCCACTATGGCCTTTATCTTCTTCGGGTCCATCTCGATGCCGTCCTTTGACAGGATGAAACCTAGGTAGGATATAGTAGTTACCTCAAACTGACATTTTTCGGGCTTAACCAGCAATTGGTGGGTTTGTAGATGATGTAGTACCTCTCTTACGAGTCGGTGGTGGTCTTGTAAAATTCGGGAAAATATCAGAATGTTGTCCAGGTAGACTACCACTGACAGAAACAGCATGTCTGAAAAAATCTTATCCATAAACCGCTGGAATATGGTAGGCGCATTTACCAGCCCAGAGGGCATCACCTTGTATTCAAACAGACCCAAAGGAGTCCGAAAGGCTGTCTTCCATTCGTCGCCCTTCCTTATCCTCAAAAGATGGTATGCACCTCTTAGATCAAGTTTGGTAAAATAAACAGCCCCCTGAACCACCTCCAGGACTCCTCTTATCAATGGCATTGGGTATCGATTGCGGATGGTGATTTAATTGAGACCCCTGTAATCAATGCATGGTCGCATTTTAGAGGAGTCCTTTTTTGGGAAAAAGAACAAGTATGCACCACAAGAAGAATTGGACTCCTGAATGAGACCGTTCTGTAAATTAGTGTCCAGGTAGTCTTTTAGTGGACGTTTTTCAGGCATTGATAATGGGTACATGCAACCAAAAGTCACCACTGATTCCGGTATTAGGTCTATGGAACAAGTTTCTTTCCTGTGAGGGGGTAAGAGTCTAGGTAGGGTATCCTGGAACACCTCAGAATATTCCTGGTATTGGAATGGAACCGAAGACATGGTCACTGTTCTGACGATGTTGGTCTCTTCTTCGTTTGAGTTCTTGACAGGAAGGTTCATACAGTTTGATTCGCAATATGGTGAGTTAAATCTCACTCTGTTGGATGTCCAGTCGATGGCAGGATTATGCCTTCTCAACCAAGGTATTCCGATAACCAGGGGGAAATTAGCTGCTCTGATGAGATCAAAAACCAGATATTCTTAATGTTCTCCCAACTTCATCCTCAAAGGAATAGTCTCATCAATAATGGGACCCAAAAACAATGACGTACCATCCACTCATTCGACTGGTATGGGTCTTTTCTTGGGTCTTGAGGGTACCATTTTCTCTCTGGCCCAATTTAAGTCGATAAAATGACCCGCTGCACCACAATCCAGCATTGCCAGTACTTCTGTAGGTTCTGAATCGGTCCGCCAAAGGTGTACTCTGAATGCCATTAGTTGATTGTCATCTGACTTCTCTATTGATCTGGAATAGTTTCAAGGGTTGCAGGTGGCTCCCCCGATACTTTACTTCCATAATAACGGGGGCTGGAGTTTTCCTTCTTCCTGGGTGGAACTTCTGGACAATTCCTCAAGAGATGGTTGGAAGAACCACAATACATGCATAACCCAGCTTCACGACGTTGCCTTCTCTCTTCCTGGGTTAACGGTCCTTGCGTGGCTCCGACTTGCATTGGCTCTTCAGTAGAATGAGTGTTCCTAAGTGACAGAGATTGGGAAGGCGGATTGGAAGGCTGAGGGGTGCTGCAACTTCTACTTCTTTCCTGACAGCGTTCTTGCATCCGAAATTCGATTTGTATGGACAATGTAATTAAATCCTGAAAGAAAGCAGGTCTGGCCACTCTGGCTAGTTCATCCTTAATTTCATCCTGGAGCCCTCAGCGAAAAATGGTCTGTTAGCTGAGTCTAGCCAATCGGATTTAGTGGCCAGTCTCAAAAAATGGGAGATGTACGTCTGTAGGTCGGTGGTTCCCTGCCACACATCTAATATTGCTTCCAGAGAGGTGGACAGCACTTCTGGTCAGTCAAATTGCTCTTTAAGTGTTCCCAAAAAGCGGTCATAGTCATTTAAGGAGGGATCATTCCCAGTGACCAAAGGAGTGGCCCAGGATAACGCATTTCTCATAAGGTTAGCGATGATGAATCCGACCCTGGATCATGCAGTTTCATAGGCATGAGGTCTGAAAGTGAAATGAACATGGGCCTGCCTAAATCCTTAAGACCCCCAGGGTGTCCATCGTATTTGCCAAAGGATAAGGCCATGGGTGGTAAGTCACCCTGATCATTGCGGTGTAACATGACTTGCTGTCGGAGTGGGATATCCTCATTCCGCAAAGCCTGTACCTCTACAGTAAGGTTCTGCATGGCAGCCACCAACTCTTGATACTGTTCCAAGGATGCCATGGGTATATCTAGGCGTTGTATGCTGTTAGACTCCTGCGTACCCTCCCAATCTTCCTCACCTGTATCTTCTGAAGTTAGGTCCTTGATAACAGTACCTGAAGGTTTGCGTGTTTTTCTTCTTGTCGGGAGACGATTTTCCTTAGGCTTGTGGTCTTTCCGTTTGTGCAAATAGGGTCTGGCTCCCCCGGAGGCCACCTTGACAGAGGTGGGAATCTGCCCTCGGGGGCCCCCGGGGAGCCAGCCCCAATTACAGGGAAAAAGCCAAGTGGCAGAAAAAACCCTGATGACCAATAGTTCTGGTAGGATATCAAAGTTCCGGGGTGCTGAGCAGAAAATTGAGTATGGTGGACTGTTATTCTGCAGCCCGAAGAGTCAAGCTGCTAATCACAAGGATCGGTAGTCAGAAACTCCAAAATAGGAATGATTGCCACGGAAAGAGGTAAACAGAAAAGAAAAGAGGATAAACAGAGAGCTGAAAGAGGAAAAGGTTAATGAGGTAGATAAGACCCAATAAGAACCTAAGCCAAAAATGCTGAGATCTGTGGAAGAGCTCCTGAAGCAAGAGTTGATCCAAGAGTGAAAAGGGCAGAGAGCCGCTAAAGGAATGGTGGCGATACGTGACTAGAGGGAGTTGCGCAGACGCCAGAACCGAAAGGAGCAGTATAGATATGAACGGCAAGTAGAAGCCACAATGAGAGGACTAGTAGAAATGAACCGCGGAGGGCAGTAGAAGAAACCTGATACAAAAAAGAAAGCGGGTAAGTCGGAACACTGGCAAGAACGCTGAAGGAAAGGAAATGTAGGAAAAGACGAAAGACGATAGAAATGGTAGATTGAGCGAACGTTAGGACAGATAAACAAACACAGAAACTACAAAGGGTTAGTCAGGGCGAAACGTACAGGATTCAAAAGTGGGAAAAAAACTTGCAGAGTGTGTAGCACAGAGCGTTGACCAAAGAACACAGATACAATGCAATGAACGGGGGGAGAAGTCTGGTTAAATACTAGACACGCCGCCATATTGGAGGAGGACTAGAGCGGTGGAGTGGCTTAAGCTAATGTGTACAGCGCTCCCACAGCTTCCACCAACAGTTTCTGACAGTATACCCCCGTCTCCTCGGAGTCCCCCCCTGCTTTCCGGGATGTAATTGGTGGAATCTTCTTAGCAATTGGGGGGCATGGATGTGGGATCTTGGTTCCCAGGATCTCTCTTCTACAGGGTATCCCTTCCAATGTACCAGGTATTGTACCTTGCCCTTGCGATATCTCGAATCCACTAGGTAGGACAACTCATACTCATCAGGAACTGGGGTAACTGAGGTCTGTACTCTATGAAACCGTCTCTGAAATGGGTCTTCCTTGTGCATCTTCAGGAGGGAGGTGTGGAATACTGGATGTACCCTCTGGAGGTATTTGGGTAGCTTAAGCTTATAAGCCACTGGATTGATCCTGGATAAGATGGGAAAGGGACCCAAATATTGTGAGGAGAATTTACCAGTGTGGACCCATTCAGGCAGGAATTTGGTAGACAGCCAGACTAACTGACCTGTCTTCCAGTCAGGGTTGTTGCGTCTACCCTTGTCGTCCCATCTTTTTTGTGACTGTTGACTGGTCTCATGTGCCTTCTTGGCCAAGGCATGCACTTCATGAAGGTCCTTCAAAACACTGTCTAGGGCAGGAACACTGGTCGATGGTATGTGAGACTAAGGTAAGTGGTGAGGATGGTAGCCATAAGTACAATAGAATGGGCTCATCTGGATGGTAGTATGTATGGAATTGTTATAGGCGAATTCCACCTGTGGAAGGAATCAAAACCACTCATCCTGCTGGGGACTACAAAAGCATCTCAGGTACTGTTTGAGGATTGCATTGAGCCTTTCAGTTTGCCTGTTACTCTGGGGATGGTACCCTGAAGAAAGAGCCCTGTGAATACCCAAAGATTAACAGAGTGCTGACCAGAACCTGGATGTAAATTGGGAGGCTCGATCCGATACAATGGTCCTTGGCAAACCATGAAGACCAACCACATCACAGAGAAATGTGGCTGCGGTTTCAGGTGCTGAGGGTATTTGTGAGAAGGCTGAGAAGTGGGCTAGTTTACTGTATGAATCTACAGTAACCATAATCACTGTCTTGCCATACGATTTGGGAAGGTCCACAATGAAGTCTGTGGAAATATGTTCCCACGGACGTCCCGGCAATTGTGGCTGTTGTAATAAACCGGTTTACCCGTTTCGTATTTGCTGGAAGCACAAACAGGACAAGAAGATACATACTCATGTACGTCCTTCCGGAGGGTAGGCCACCAGAATTCTCTACTGAGTAGTTTTTATGTCTTCCTGATACCAGGGTGACCATCCAGAGGTGCATCGTGACACCAGGAAAGCACCTGTTTCTGTAACCACTTGGTGGAAAGAAATCTGCTTGCTCCATATACTGTGTAATTATATACTGAAGAAAAGGGGTAGCAGATGTAACTATTTTGAGGGCTGGAAAAAACAGTTTGTGACCTTGATAGTTTCCAGAGTCCTGCGGGTCAAAGCATCCGCCTTCTGATTTTCTGAACTTGGAATATGAGTGATTATAAAGTCGAATTGTAAGAAGAAGTAGGCCCATCTGGCATGACGGGCATTAGTACATTCCATTTGTTGCAGGACTTGCAGGTTGTGATCGTCTGTGCGGATGATGAAACTGTGGGCAACACCTTGCAGAAGATTACGCCACTCTTGGCAGGCTAACTTAATCGCTAACAGTTCTCTCTCGAGGACTGAATACTTACGTTCACTACTGGTTAACGTTTTAGAATAGTAGGCAACTGGATGTTCTTCCCCATCAAGAGTCTTCTGGAGTAGAATGGCTCCTACTGCTCCTATAGAAGTGTCAGTCTCCAGGATAAACTGTCTAATCTGATCCGGTTGTTCAAGGATGGAAGCAGAAGTGAACAATCCTTTTAGTTGTTGAAAGGCTTCTCTGGGTTCCTTGTCAAAGGAGTATTTGGCTCCCTTTTTAAGAAGTGATGTGATAGGTAACACTACATTGGAAAAAATTGGTATAAATTGTCTATAAAAATGTGCCAACCCGAGAAACCTTTGTACTTCTTTGATGTTCGAGGGTTCCTTCCATTCCACTATGGCCTTTATCTTCTTCGGGTCCATCTCGATGCCGTCCTTTGACAGGATGAAACCTAGGTAGGATATAGTAGTTACCTCAAACTGACATTTTTCGGGCTTAACCAGCAATTGGTGGGTTTGTAGATGATGTAGTACCTCTCTTACGAGTCGGTGGTGGTCTTGTAAAATTCGGGAAAATATCAGAATGTTGTCCAGGTAGACTACCACTGACAGAAACAGCATGTCTGAAAAAATCTTATCCATAAACCGCTGGAATATGGTAGGCGCATTTACCAGCCCAGAGGGCATCACCTTGTATTCAAACAGACCCAAAGGAGTCCGAAAGGCTGTCTTCCATTCGTCGCCCTTCCTTATCCTCAAAAGATGGTATGCACCTCTTAGATCAAGTTTGGTAAAATAAACAGCCCCCTGAACCACCTCCAGGACTCCTCTTATCAATGGCATTGGGTATCGATCGCGGATGGTGATTTAATTGAGACCCCTGTAATCAATGCATGGTCGCATTTTAGAGGAGTCCTTTTTTGGGAAAAAGAACAAGTATGCACCACAAGAAGAATTGGACTCCTGAATGAGACCGTTCTGTAAATTAGTGTCCAGGTAGTCTTTTAGTGGACGTTTTTCAGGCATTGATAATGGGTACATGCAACCAAAAGTCACCACTGATTCCGGTATTAGGTCTATGGAACAAGTTTCTTTCCTGTGAGGGGGTAAGAGTCTAGGTAGGGTATCCTGGAACACCTCAGAATATTCCTGGTATTGGAATGGAACCGAAGACATGGTCACTGTTCTGACGATGTTGGTCTCTTCTTCGTTTGAGTTCTTGACAGGAAGGTTCATACAGTTTGATTCGCAATATGGTGAGTTAAATCTCACTCTGTTGGATGTCCAGTCGATGGCAGGATTATGCCTTCTCAACCAAGGTATTCCGATAACCAGGGGGAAATTAGCTGCTCTGATGAGATCAAAAACCAGATATTCTTAATGTTCTCCCAACTTCATCCTCAAAGGAATAGTCTCATCAATAATGGGACCCAAAAACAATGACGTACCATCCACTCATTCGACTGGTATGGGTCTTTTCTTGGGTCTTGAGGGTACCATTTTCTCTCTGGCCCAATTTAAGTCGATAAAATGACCCGCTGCACCACAATCCAGCATTGCCAGTACTTCTGTAGGTTCTGAATCGGTCCGCCAAAGGTGTACTCTGAATGCCATTAGTTGATTGTCATCTGACTTCTCTATTGATCTGGAATAGTTTCAAGGGTTGCAGGTGGCTCCCCCGATACTTTACTTCCATAATAACGGGGGCTGGAGTTTTCCTTCTTCCTGGGTGGAACTTCTGGACAATTCCTCAAGAGATGGTTGGAAGAACCACAATACATGCATAACCCAGCTTCACGACGTTGCCTTCTCTCTTCCTGGGTTAACGGTCCTTGCGTGGCTCCGACTTGCATTGGCTCTTCAGTAGAATGAGTGTTCCTAAGTGACAGAGATTGGGAAGGCGGATTGGAAGGCTGAGGGGTGCTGCAACTTCTACTTCTTTCCTGACAGCGTTCTTGCATCCGAAATTCGATTTGTATGGACAATGTAATTAAATCCTGAAAGAAAGCAGGTCTGGCCACTCTGGCTAGTTCATCCTTAATTTCATCCTGGAGCCCTCAGCGAAAAATGGTCTGTTAGCTGAGTCTAGCCAATCGGATTTAGTGGCCAGTCTCAAAAAATGGGAGATGTACGTCTGTAGGTCGGTGGTTCCCTGCCACACATCTAATATTGCTTCCAGAGAGGTGGACAGCACTTCTGGTCAGTCAAATTGCTCTTTAAGTGTTCCCAAAAAGCGGTCATAGTCATTTAAGGAGGGATCATTCCCAGTGACCAAAGGAGTGGCCCAGGATAACGCATTTCTCATAAGGTTAGCGATGATGAATCCGACCCTGGATCATGCAGTTTCATAGGCATGAGGTCTGAAAGTGAAATGAACATGGGCCTGCCTAAATCCTTAAGACCCCCAGGGTGTCCATCGTATTTGCCAAAGGATAAGGCCATGGGTGGTAAGTCACCCTGATCATTGCGGTGTAACATGACTTGCTGTCGGAGTGGGATATCCTCATTCCGCAAAGCCTGTACCTCTACAGTAAGGTTCTGCATGGCAGCCACCAACTCTTGATACTGTTCCAAGGATGCCATGGGTATATCTAGGCGTTGTATGCTGTTAGACTCCTGCGTACCCTCCCAATCTTCCTCACCTGTATCTTCTGAAGTTAGGTCCTTGATAACAGTACCTGAAGGTTTGCGTGTTTTTCTTCTTGTCGGGAGACGATTTTCCTTAGGCTTGTGGTCTTTCCGTTTGTGCAAATAGGGTCTGGCTCCCCCGGAGGCCACCTTGACAGAGGTGGGAATCTGCCCTCGGGGGCCCCCGGGGAGCCAGCCCCAATTACAGGGAAAAAGCCAAGTGGCAGAAAAAACCCTGATGACCATGTGTTCTGGTAGGATATCAAAGTTCTGGGATGCTGAGCAGAATATTGAGTACGGTGGACTGGATTCTGCAGCCCGGATAGTCAAGCTGCTAATCACAAGGATCGATAGTCAGAAACTCCGAAACAGGAATGATTACCACGGAAAGAGGTAAACAGAAAAGAAAAGAGGATAAACGGAGAGCTGAAAGAGGAAAAGGTAAATGAGGTAGATAAGACCCAATAAGACCCTAAGCCAACAATGCAGAGATCTGTGGAAGAGCTCCTGAAGCAAGAGTTAATCCAAGAGTGAAAAGCATGGAGAGCTGCTAAAGGAAAGGTGGCGATATGTGACTAGAGGGAGTAGCGCAGATGCCAGAACCGAAAGGAGGAGTATAGATATGAACGGCAAGTAGAAGCCACAATGAGAGGAGTAATAGAAATGAACTGCGAAGGGCAGCGGAAGAAACCCGATACAAAAAAGGAAGCGGGTAAGCCGGAACACTGGCAAGAACGCCAAAGGAAAGGAAATGTAGGAACAGACGTAAGACGATAGAAATGCTAGATTGAGCGAACGTTAGTTAGAAGGTTAGGACAGATAAACAAACAAAGAAACTATAAAGGATTAGTCAGGGCAAAAAAATTGCGGAGAGTAGCACAGAGCGTTGACCAAAGAACACAGATACAATGGGGGATAGAGTCTGGTTAAATACTAGACGCCGCCATATTGGATGAGAACTAGAGGGGTGGAGTGGCTTAAGCTAATGTCTCCAGCGCTCCCACAGCTTCCACCCACAGTTCCTGACATGAGGTACAATCTACGTTCACAAAATCGGAAATGATCAGCTTTTGTTTCGCTTTTGTTCCTAGCTCATGGATGAAGCTGCGAACGTAGGCCTAGGAAAAAGGAGCGTATGAGCTGTACCAAGATCAAAAGCTCTGACACGCGGTTTCCCGGTGCTACCATTGAAAAGTGAAGGACCATTGCAATCTAGCATGGACAAGCGGGGGCATATGGTACCAAACCTATTCAATTGATACTTGCTCCTGCCTTTTTGGAGCTCTGTGCAAATTTACATCAGCTTGCTATCATCTATAAGCAGGCTAGCCTGGACTTCCCAGAACCTTTGTTGCTAATGTGTATTGCTGTGGAGAACTTGCCTTGACGGACACTGAAAAACTTTTCCTGAGATAAACATTACAGACAATGCCTATATTTGCTCCTGCTCCCTCCTGCACCGATGATGTTGATGATATAGAGATAGAGATTAAGCCTAATCCAAGAAAGACTTGGTTCAGAAAGAATAATATGCTAATGATTATGATAACGCTTTGCATTTTGATTACACTAGTGCCAATATTCTGGTATCTAGAAACTGTGCATCCTTTCAACTCTCTCTTGACAGCTACCAATGCTCCTACTATGTGCAGCCCAGTGCATGTGCTCTGTTATACTCTCCCCTCACAAGAAGTGAAACATAGAAAAGGGTAAGACAATAATACGTTGCGACTGATTATGAATATGACCCATGCTATCTTGAATAGGTCCAATTGTTGGGTCTGTTCCCATTTACCCCAGCACCGGGAAAGAGGAATAGGTTGGTATGTACATCCTTTGCCACTTAATACCGCCTGCTATGCATCATTAAGAGCGCTATTTTTCAGAAAATTGAATGATAGTGTCACTGGTCAGTTTGATGGAACAAACATAAATGAATTTGAAAGATTAGTACTGGAACCATTGGTTTGTTCCGTATTTACAAGCAGAAGCAAAGTAAAACCATTAACAACAAGTCCAGTAGATAGGCACTCTAGGCCTTACAAGTCGCTAATCACTTTTAAAATGTCTCCGGTAAAAAATAACAATGCTGTGCCTCCCTCTTATACTATTCATCATAGTCCACATTCTGTCCCATTTTGCTTACGGAAGAAGGGTTCCCACCCATTGGGAACATTCACTAGATGCATGACTATTGCTGTGATTCAACAAGAAGAAAAACCATTATATATAGGAGGTTCTGTGTATTTTGTATGCGGAGATCAGGCCTATCCATGGTTACCTAGGACTTGGGAAGGGATCTGTTATTTAGGTATACTCTTTTTCTTTCCAAAACTTCTGAAATAGTCAAACTATCTAGATCTTGGCCACGTTGAGATGATACCGCAGGACCGATTGTAGGGGATATAATAAAATCATTCATACCATTTTGGGGACAAGCAATAAATTCATGGAATATAAGAAAACTGTCAAGGGTGGTAGAAAAACCGATAAATGCAACAACAGATATACTCTATAATATGATATTGGAACAAAAAGCAATCAGATTAATTGCACTTCAGATTAGAATGGTGCTTGATACAAATTTGGCTGATCAAGGAGGAGTATGAAAATTGGTGGGATCAGCGTGCTGTGTATTCGTAAGTGACTCCTCCCCAAGATATTTCAAGCAATCAAAAAATTGCATGTCTTAAATTCTGAAATTCATGTTCCCACAGGTGGTTGGAATCGGAATATAAGTTCATGGTTTTAGGAACTGCTGCGATCATGGGGATGGAAACTAATTGCAATTCTAGTTATGATATTTGGAATCCTCATGTTCTACTGATGTTTCATACAATGCTTGTCAGTTTTCAGCTCCCAAATTACAAATGAGTGTGTACATGCGATTAGAACAAAACCTCCTTGCAGGTTAAGTGAAGGTCCACAACACAAAATTAATGAAAGAATTAATGGAAATTAATATTTCTGATGACGATTGTATCAGCATGGGCAGTTGGACACGTGATCCGATGAAGACGCAATGTATGGATGATGCTATTGGCTTATGGCCAAAAGGAGGGTTTGTTAGACCAGAAAAGTAACTCTGTAGTCGAAGGATACATATAATATGTTGGCCAGAAGCCAATCGCATCATGTGACAAACATCGCAATCTAAGAATTGTAGATGTAACCAAAGGGCGTCCATCTTGTGAAATGTCGGCCATTTGCTTTTTTCTTTTCTGTCAAAATGCTTTGCAAAATGTATTCTATACTTTAGACTCGCACACCGTGCGAGGCCACGGCTTGAACACGGAAACACTAACACAGACAGGAATGCCAAACTGTGCAGAAATACATTGTTTTTCTCTTTTGCTAAGTTCTTGACGTCAAGCAGAAGCTGCATCTAATCAGCAGACCAGGTGCTTGTTTGTCTTGCAAGCACTGTTGTAAAAGGCAGTTAAATATGAATTATATTCTCCTAGCGATGCTCCTTTATGGAGAATGGTATTTTCTGCTTCATGACTATCTGACTCTTAGCTCATGAGCCGAAAACAGACAGATAACGTAGTAAGGAATGTTTCCCTGCTAAGAACACAATATCCTTGCTGAGCCAGAGCTCCATGTTCCTCATAAAAGAAAGCTGTCTCTGCTGCCTTTGCTAAAATAATTATGTTTAGGCTGAATGAAGACTTGTCATAACGTGTCATAATTGTCATAATTGTCAATCTCTGAACCCTAGCCTGTATGACATGTATGTGGATGGGTCGAACTGCATTTGCAAAGGTTATGTGTAATGTATATACATTGCTTCTTGAGCGCTGTTCGCTCTCTCTAGCATCTCACAGTGTTTGGGAACACACGTCACGAGGCGGTGAGACCCAGTCGGCCGACTGAGAATACTTTGAAATAAACCAGACTTTTTTGGAAAACGAACCTCGTGTCTGACGTGTCGTTTTAGTATATGGTTATTGTGCCTTAGTTTCCATATGCAGTCTTTATAGCCTAGCACCAGGGCTCTGGGGACAAAAGGACGAATACCTCTGTGAAGGTGGAGCTGGTAATGGGTCTTCTTGGAAAAGTCTGTGATGTGATGAGAGAAGGAGAGAGTGGAGTTGAAGATGACCCCAAGGTTTTTGGCCTTACAGGAAGGCAAAGGAAGGGTGTCCATGGCAGGCGGCCAGAGTGAGAGAGGGAAACCAGAGCAGGGATCCCGATAAGAAGGATCTCTGTCTTACTGGCATTAACACAGAAATCGTTGGAGGTCACCAATCCTGAATCATGGATGGACAGTCAGGAATAAGTGTGAGAGGAGAGGAGGCTGTAGAGAGTCTGAAAGAGAGCTGCTTGTCACATGCATAACACTGAAAGTTAGAGCAGGAGGTAGGGATTAGATGGGCCGAAGAGATTGAAGAGTAAGGGTGAGAGATTAGAACCCTGGAAACACCACATGTGGAGAGAGAGGTGGTGGAGAGAAAGGTCCCAAGTTGCACCTGGGAGGGTCAGTCCCAGAGGAAAGAGGTCAGCCACTCCAGGGTCTGATATGAGATGCTCAGGTTCTCGCAGAGTTGATTGATCAGGATGGTCTGATTGACTGTGTCAAAAGCAGAGGAAAGGTCAAAGAGGATGAGGACAGAAGGGATGCTGGAGTGAAGATTGGAGAGCAGATCTTCACTGGTATTCAGGAGAGCAGTTTCCGTGCCTCTGGCTGCTCTGAAGCCAGACCGATGGTCATAAAGATAACCAACAGTTTGTGTGTGAACAGTAAGCTGGGACATGGCCAGCTTTTCCAGAATTGTTCCCAGCATCCAGAAACGGTCCCAGCAAAGGAGTGATAGAGATCGGGCAATAGTTAGCCAGACAGGTAGGATTGTCAGAAGTATCTATAAGGAGGGGGTGCACAAGGTAGGGCTTGAAGGGAGAGGGGAAAGATCCAGTGGTGAAAGAGTGATTGCAGAAATCGTCAATGGCTGGAGCGAGGTTGTCGATGTGCTACTTGATGGTTCTGGAGGAGTAGGGTAGCACCTCTTTGGACAACACTTTCATAGTTCGGACTTGTCTAAAAACATAAGAGTCGTATGAAGAGTTGCACTTGGAGGTAGGCCTCAGACAGATTCTGATGGCAGGGACAAGGGTGGAAATGGCAGGATACAGGTCCGAGAGGGCTGTGTCAGGGTGTGAGTCAGCTGCATAAGTAGGAGGAGCAGAGAGAGTAGAGGCAAAGTCCTCCACTGCAACACACTTCATGGGCCAAATAACCAAGAAGGTGGGTGGTGTGCTGTGGTGGACTCTGCCTGGGGGACAGAGAGTGTCAGGTGAGAGGTAAGAAGAAAGCAGTCTGTCCAAAAAGAGGTTTAGTGTGAGGGTTAGAGAGAGGGATGTCTGAGGACATGAGAAAATCCAAAGTGTGTCCGGCAATATGTGGCGGACCAGAGGGTAGAAAGGAAAGAGAGAGAGTCCCAGAGCTTGCGGAAGAGCCCAGAGGACAGATTAAAGCCATCCAGGTCGATGATGAGGTCTCTGAGGAGGAGAAGTTGAGTGGAAGAGGCATTTGGAGATGTGGAGAGGTCAGCCCACTCTGAGAGGAAGAGGGCAGCCTGGCCAGGCGGCCTGTAGATGGTGGCCGCATCAGAAAGAGGCCAAGAGAGATAAGAGCCTGCAGAGCAGGCATGCACAGGAGGAGTAGGCCTGTGTAGGAATTACAAAGGCAGGGACCCACTCTTGAAAGATGAGGGCTAATCCACCTCTTGATCGGTTGGTTCTGGGCACAGAGAGGATCTTGTAACCATCAGGGAGTAGAGAGTCAAAACGCATGACAGAGCTGGTAATGAACCATGTCTCAGTGAGAGCAAGGACATCCAGGTCAAGCTCTTAGAGGAGGTGGCAGATGTTAGAGGAGTGGTTGACAGTGGAGTGTGAGTTGAGAGTGGCAACATGGAGCAGGTTGCCACATTTGAAAGACTTCAGGAATGGGTACAGGCTTGAGGTACAGCCGATGGAAGTGGTAGATGGGCCAGAGAATGGTCACAGATGATAGCAGGTAGTGGCAAGCTAGACAGAGGTGACAGAAGAAGGAGGTGGTAGAGGCACCAGACAGGTGCTAGTAGGAGTAGCTTGAGAAGGAAGGAAGTTGATAAATTGTGTGAGATGCCTATAAAAAAGGAGGAGATTGGGCTGATGGCCCTGGACCAAGACAGGACATTGAAGATAGACATTAATGATGGTTTGGAGGAGAGGCAGAAGGCCAAGAGGACCTCCAACTAAGTGCCAACATTAATGGGAGAGGAGGCGATAGGAGAGAGAGCCAAGGCCATGTGAGGGGTCCATAGGTCCAAAGGTATGATGAGGGAATGACAAAGAGGACGTCGCTGAGAGTCTGTCTGGAATAAGCACTAGTGTAGATATCAGCTATAGGGATGTCTGGGCTGGAGACCAGGATGTCGCTCTCGAGCTTCTTCCATCCAGATTTAGTGAGAGTGATAGGATAGGAGATAGAGTAGCAGTTAGAGACGATGGTGGAAACAGAAAGTACCATAGGGGGTGGTAGGAGGAAATTAGGAGGAGGAGGGCAGAGAGAAGGAGAGACCACCGCCCAGTGCCGCACAACACACGATGTTCAAAGGGAGGGAGAGTGAGGGTCAGACACTAGGGAGCACACAATAGGAATAGACAGGGGAACACACAACAGTACAATGTAACCCCAGGCAGGGTGGGGGCCAATAGAGTGGGAGAGAACGTAGTGGGAATAGACACAGAGGCAGTAGATGGGTAAACTCCCATCAGGGACGTGCCTATGACACACAGTAAATAATACACTGTTACCACAGCAAAGTGGATTCAAAGGGGAAGCAGGCCAGGTTTTTAGACACAGAAACAATTCAAAACTCCAAGATTCGACTTTCCTAAAAAGGGGAAGAAAAACAAGTTTTTAAACACAGCAACAAGTCAAAACACCCAGATTCAACTTTCCTAAACTGGGAAAAAAGGCCAAGTTTTTAATCACTGCAACAATGCAAAGGACAGTGATTATCCTGGGAGAAGTATGGGAAGGCTAAGCAACAGATTGCTAAGATACTTGTGTGTGGTTACGAAGATGACAAGAGTGAGAAGGAATGGTGGGGCAGTTCAGAGGGGTGCAGTGAGGGCAGCACCCCCTGACCCTTACCTGATTGGTTGCTGCAAGTTGATGGCTGCAGTCCCCCTGCTTCCCCGGCATATACCGGTAGATACCGCCACAAGACCTCTCAGGAAGGGGTACTCCAACATGTTTCTAATGCCAAAGACTAAAAGAAACCGCACTGGGGAATCTAGCTTTCCCACGATGGCCGCCTCCCACTGCAATGCCCTTCCCACCCACGTCAGAATGATTGAGTCTCACCAAGCTTTCCGCAAAGCAATAAAAACTAAACTCTTTATATGAATACTGTCAAATGCTCACCACTGCCATATATGTATTTATACTGATATACCTGTAACCAAGAGACGTCACGGTCGCATGTAACCAAACCAAAATGGGGCTGTCACAGAGGGAGTAGCCCTTAGCCTCAGTGTCCTTAGCCACAGGGGGCTGCAACGGGCATAGGGTCTGCCCTAGGACAAAGAATCAAGGAGGGCGCATGAGCAAATCACGGGTCAGGGAGGGCTGGGAGGGGGCTAGGGAAGGTGAAAAGGGAGGAAGTGCTCCAAGGAAAAGCCAAGGAAACGGCAAGTTGAAATTACCCATAAAAATATGACATTTCAATTAAATGCTTTAATACATTTGTGCTTCAGTAAAATATATGTTCCATTGTTTAGAATAGCCATTCACGTAAGATACTTTATTGATGGTATGTCTGTTTAAATAGGTAATGTTATTTCAGTTTCACATGGTTTAAGTGCATTCACTATCGAGACAAAAGTAGGGTTGCTTGATGGGGTATCTATACTGTATGTTATGATTATGTAGATGTAATTTATCAATTTGCTGACTTCCCCTGTTGTGAGGTGGGGACCCCCTGAATTAAAATTCATGTTATCCTTTTGAAATAATAAAACAACATATTTTCTTTTATTTTCTTTATTAACGCTGTTTTGGTTGAAATTAATATCAACCCTTCAATGTATAAATAACATGATAATTAAATTTTACAATATAATCAGAAAAAATACAAAAAATAAAAACACATTTTCTAGAAATAAACCCATATTTGTTACATAATACATAACTAAAAAATCAAAACAATTTCTAAAATCTCGCCTATGTTACATGACTCGTTCATAAAGGCCTCCAATCTAGAGGCTTAATAATCTACACAATATTTACTGAGTAATGGAAGCACCAGCTCAGTTCGTATTATTGAGCCAATCAAGCATAGCATACATTTAGGTAGCCCGCTTATATAACATTGACCTTCAAATTCAGTTTATGAAGATAGTTTGTAATGGCATTTCTGTATGATACAATGCTTCCCACACTTGTATATGTGTTGATATTAGCATATTGCTCGAAATAACATTTGAAGTAGTTGCACCTCAAAGATAAGTAATTCATGACAATCTATCAACAAATGTTGTAATGTTTCAGATTCACGATAACAATAGCGACACCTTGAATTTAACTGTGCCAATATGTTCCATCTATATAAAACTTCCTTAGTAGGCCACAGATTTAATTTAAAGTACAAAAAGTCAGCATGATGATAGGGGTTTGGTGATTGTAACAGATATGAAGCTGTTATACCATATCTTTTCAAGGCAAACGGATTTAGATTACATTTTTTATAGCGCATACATTGCTCTCGAGTTTGAATCCAATCATACTCCCTTATCTTCTGCTTCACTTTATCTGGATTTTCAATTCAAAGAGTGATAGAAATATCTGCATTTTGCAAAACCTTGAGTGCCTTAGATCACCATGGTCCAGCAAAAACCTCATCTGAGGTTTCAATATAGTCAGATATTATAGCCAGCAATCCATTGTTGTTGGCACTCAGGATGCATTACCTATACAATATACAGATTTTCCATTTATATGCAGCATGCAGTGAAATCAGACCTAATTTGTGTCTAATTATCGCAACAGATTCTGACATGGGAAGAAGCAAGGCTTTCTTCCAATAGCAGCCCTCGATTTTTGCCCAATATGAGTAAGGCTTCCAGCTTTTAGTTTCCGAACCATAAAGCACGATAGGTGTGTTTTACTGTTTATATTACATGATTATTGGGCCAATTGTAAACTCACAATAATTGGCTGTAATCACTCGAGATTGTGGTAACGCTGTGGGTAATTTAATTTTGACATTTTCTTCATAGGGAAGATCTTGAGGATGATTGTTAATAGACACACCTAAATAAGTGTAACTCACAACTACTTGTAAGTTAGTCTTTTGCAGACCCCATGAATGACGCTTGGACCTTTGTTTTCTATTCCAAAATTGTATAATTTGAGTTTTCATTGTATTTATAGTAATACAATTGTACTGGGCATATACCTCTAGAGCCTCTAGCATCAATCTTAGACCTTGTGGAGTTTTAGATATTAAAATCATATCATCCGCGTACATCAATACATGTATAGGTGCACCCTTAAGTCTCGGGGCATCAATTGTAAATAGCACTTACATCCAAATTTGAATGGATGTACCTGCATGGAAATCGTATAACCATTTTAATATAAACCAACAATATCCATGATTTATCAATTTCTTGAATAACAGCTCTCGAGGTACTGAATCGAAAGCTGATCGGAAGTCTATGAAGGCTATGTAAACAACATATTCTTATCGAAAGAGTGTGGTCATTGTCTCTGATTGTGGGATGGGATTTTAATATTAGTGATTATTAAATTGGGGTTTGCTCGTTCATTGAATGGCCTGCAGTGTCTGGCATATGATCACATCGTTCACAGCTTTCTGCTCTATCCGGGTAGAATTTGCTGAGCTCTGCAGGTGTGTAGTTTGGTGCAAGACTATTGAAGAAAACTCTCCCCCTCCCCCATTAACCTCACCTGGCTTGTTCTTATCCCCACCCATAAAACCCTTCCAACTTGTGTGTATTTCTCCCCGGAGGGCTGTCTAGAACCCATTAAACTTCCCCTGCTGGAATTACACCAGCAGTAGTGTGAGACCAACAGAAGAGATGGGGCATTGCACACTTATGTATTTATCGTGCACATGTCGCCCCATCAACCTGAGTCCTGGGCCGGAGAAGCACATGAACACCCGTGATTAGGGAATCGAGGCAATCGTGGTGGCAGTGCATCCAGGAAGTCCCTCACATCATCCGGGGTATGAACTTTCCCTTTGTACTCCACTCAGAGCTTGTATGTAAACCACACCCAACACATTGGTAGTGTAGTGGATTGAACACTTGTTTCGAAAAAAAAAGGGAGCATCCTTTTGAAAAGTGTTTTTAGCCCTGGCTGCTTAGCATTGTTAGGCAGAATCATGTGCAGTACCCTTTGGGAACACTACACACAATTAGGACTACAAGTGTCAGTCAAATTTCACCTTTGGTACAAGCCTGTACTACACAGTAATGTGGTAGCAGTGGCTGAGCGACCTGACTTATCTCAAGTGTAAAGTGAGCAGTAGAACAGGTTACACAAAGGACCAGCAAATACAGTGATTCAAGCAAACACTTACTCAAGGTTTCTTGGTAAAAGAATATACATTTATTTGCACAGTCATTTGGAAAACATTCTACTAGTAAGATCAGCTCAATATCACAATCTAATATACTACAATACACAACCAATCAGTTTATGAACTGAAGTGGGAGCAAAATGGCACTTCAGATACTTTAAAAAGGGATAAAAAGACAAGGTTATAAGAATCAACAGCAAAAACACTTGCATAGGCAGGGCAAAGGGTTTCAGTTCACTACAACCAGCAATTCAATTCAATAGGCGTGGGCCAAAGTCAATGGTTCAGAGTCTTGTATAGTAAAGCACAGTTCTGGTAGTAAACAATTAAGTCTTTGCCACTGATCATAGAACAGTTTGGTCAGATGAACAGTTAGATGTTGGTTTAGGGAAGGACAAGCCTTCAAAGTCGGGAAAGTTTCACAAACTTTCGCCGTGGCCGAAGAGAGTTCAGCACCGCACTTGCACAGTACCTTGTAAGTGAAGAAACGCTGTAGCTGAGGCAGTTGTTCCTGGCAGTTCCTGCATGTCTCGCTGTTCCTGATTTTCAGTTGTGGGGACAAGAAGGAGGACATCGGGAGGTTCCTGTACTGTCCAGGGAAGGCCACAAGCTTGGCAAAATGTCGGTTTAAGGTGTGAGTGCTTTAAAGTCGACAAGCTGGTTTCCTTCCCCCTGGCTATCCGGTTTTCAACAGCACTCTGAAGAAAATTCGACCAGGTTGGGGACGGTGTCCAGGTGGCTTACGAGTTGGTTGTTCCCACCAAACTCAAAGGAAGAAGTTAACCTTGAAGGGCTTCTCTGTCGATGGAGTTTCAGGCAATCCGGACCTGCAGCAGGGCTTCACCGGTGGACCAGGAATTGCAGCAGTCGTCTTCCTTCAGCTCGTCTTCGGTTCTTTCGTTCCAGTGGTCGACTCTGCTTTCCAAGTCCCAGAGGCCTGCTTTTAAACAGTTTTCCCCCATTCATTCCAGCCTGGCTGTCACTCACACAGCAGGCACCAGAGGAGGGCTTCAGCACTGAAGCCTGCCAAAGGCCAACGAACAAAGGGATCAAACCTGGTTTGTCGCGCAGAGACAAACACAAGAAGGACCTTTCCAAAATGAAATGGTGAAAAAAGATGATCCGAGTCTGTTTTTACAGATAGGTCTGGGGCGCCATATTGGAATACATGGCTGACCCAATTTTTAGCTAACGATGTTCGCGGTCTGGAAAAATCATGGTTGTTTGTTTAGAACCACTGCTACCAGCCATTTCAAGTGGGAAAGAGTAACATTTGATTGTTACATGAATGGTTAGACTCAGGGGAAGCTAGGCAACCCCTCCAGCACTCTATAGTAAGCTAGCGTGTGCTGGTTCTTTACATTTAAAAGGACTAGTAAAGTCAATTTAACTTGACATGCTCTGGGAGACAGTATTCAGTCCCAGAGAAGATATTTCAACCTTGGTGAGTCTGAGAGACACCCCTGTGCCACTGCACTGAGGGTGCTGTGTGACACACAGAAAAAGATGATGCCTATGGAGTTGTTTTAAAACTCCATATCCAAAGAACACAAAAGTAAAACACATTGAAAATGAAAAGTCAAAAGTCTCAAAATATAGCAAAAGAGCTGGAGGGCTCTAAGGTAGAGGGAATTTAGCATTTGGGTGAGTATTCTCCATAACAAGCATAAACATGTATTCCTGTTTATTTATATTACAAATCAAATATTGACCCTGGGGTCATACTCATTGTTCGGTGAGGATGAAATCTCACTGCCAATTTTAGATTCTGTGTTTTCTCATGAGGCCAGTCACAACATTATGCTTGATTGGTTGGTGTGATGTGTTGCCTCATGCCCAGCTGTACTTGCCTCAATTACATTCTATCTTGGCATTAATATGCTTAATGCGGTGCCTGCTGACATGGAATCATGTGTTAACCAGATGCAATGTGAATGGTGGTACATTGAGGTTGTATGGCCTCTGGCCTCATGCCTTATTGGCTTGCACCTTCTAAATGCCTTTTTGTGTCGGCATTGAATGTCATGCCTGTGATCTAAATGTGTGTGCTTAATCTGCATGACGCTTGAACAAGAGCACAACAAGACCATTGGTAGTGTAAATAATCTGACAAATGACTTAGTTAAAACAATTTTAGATTTTTATTTATTGTGCCTTAGCCAAAAAAATAGGACTTTTAACACAATTTAAAAAAAGATCAAAAACAGATACATCAATTTAACATAGATAAGCAGTACAAAAGAAATAAAAGGGGAGCTGAATGGATTAATAAAAACAAGACAAGAGACCTAAAATTCTTGGCAAAGCATTTGCCATCCCCTCTATGCCTAACAGGTTAAGCACTTTGAAAACTAAGACCACCTCAAACATAAGAAACATTTCATTGCCAGATATTAATCTATACCCAAAACATATCTGAGAGGAGAGAGTCAAGGTCGTACACAAAACATTTGAATCTAGAAACTCTCACGTGCCAAGTAACGGCACACTCAGTCAAAAGATGACGAATTGTCTGAATTACATTAGCATTACACTTATCACACATATTAGTGGGCTAGAGATCATTAAAATGAATATGGAGGATTTCCATGGTAGGCAGAAAATTAAGCCGAGTTCTTGCATCTGGCAATATCTTCAAATATTGCAGCAGGATGGTCCTTGGCTTATCTATTGGTGAGGGGGATGCAGACAGTTTAGCTCTCCTCATTTTATCTGTAGTTCTTATCCAGTCCATCCAATGTAAACTTTCCTTTGTTTTTGAGGGTTTGTGAATAAGTATATCAGCATCTGAATCAGAAAGGGTAAGCAATCCAGCACATCTAGCCCTCAAGGTATTTAATAATAGATTAGAGGACTTCAACATGGCGACAGCTACAACCTCATGAAGTAATGATTTGGCAGGGCCAAGATCAATGGGTAGCAAGAGATCCATTTCCACTCCAACCAAATATTCAGGGAGATAAAACCAAGCTTAAATCTTAAACAGGAGATCGGGACACAATCTGGGAGGCCCAGAGACTTCTTCCAGATTTTACTTTCAATCTTGTCCCAATCCACATGATAGGCCAACAAATTACATGTCTACCAAATGTGAGAACTGGTACAACTTTCCCCACATAAAATTTTATTAGTGGCACAAGTGAACATTTACAGTACTGGCGGCAAATTTTTGTCATCTGAGAGACCAGATTAACTGCCTTTGGGTCTATTGCAGATAGAAGAGCAAGCCTAGTTGGAAAACCATTGATTTTAGAGCCCAGATAAATCACCTCCTTAGAAGGAGGAATTGTGAGATCATCTATTTGCCAGACAAAGGGTTTAATCTTCCTTAATGGTTGTTTGAAGATAATAATCTTTGATTTTTTGGGGTTCATTTTTAATTCATTGACTTTTGCGTACTCCACCAATGCATTCAATAAACGTTGCAGTCTGACTTGCGGCTCATCAAAGACGACAATGTTGTCGGCATACGCCAACCAATTAATATTCTGATTACCAAGTCTGAAAGCAGCATATCCAGAAATCCCCAACCAATCCACTAAGCCCGAAAGATAGAGACTAAAGAGAAGTGGTGCTGACAGGCAACCTTGGCAAATGCCCCTCTCTATCCAAATAGATTGGGACAGAACCCCCAGTTTAGACAACTGCACTCTTACCAAGGATCCTTCATGTAATTCCAGTAAGATGGAAAGTAGGGTCTGAGATCCCCCACAGCTTTAGTTTTTCCCACAGTTTATTTCTATTAATGTAATCAAAAGCCTGCGAGAGATCCACCCAGGCTACAAACATCAGGGGGGGCACCCTCTTTTCAATAGAATCAGAGCACAAGCAACCCAGAATTAATGTGTTCAAGAATGTGGAGATTCCCCTCCTAAAACCCATCTGCTGATTCGGTATGATGCCTTTGGCCTCTGCCCTTTTTTCGAATTCAGCCAGTATAAGGTCAGAAAAAATCTTCCCATCTGCATGTAGAACAATTTTAACTTAAAAAGAACTAAAATCAAAACACAATGTTTAAAATGTGAAGTATTTTTATATTTAAACAGATATGCCAAAATAAAAAAAATAAAAAAAAATAACTTCCATTACAAGAAATAACTTAAAGGAGCCGCCATGGGAGTTGGGTTAAACAGCTGGGTTAACACATCTACTCCAGTGTTCTATACATTGTCTGTTTTCTTTTCGTGAATGTAAAGTGACATTCTGTGGGATGTATTTACCCATGCATCCGAGCCCTACCTCAAAACTGTGCAGTACTGACATGGAAAACATCATGATGGCCAGAGCTTCCCAGAAAATGCACAGGGAAATGCATGAAGAATAGGCTGCCACCCATTTTTGCCGATGTTATGGGCACAGAAGGACACTGCCTAAAACCACCATTGGACTACCCACACAGTAGTCTGAAACCATTGGGAATGGCAATGCTGATTGCCAAAAGCAAACCCATAACTGTGGGGAATTCATTTTCTTAAATCCCAAAAATGGGTGCAGTACCAGTACTCACCACTATCCAAAAGCCGGCATTTTAAAACAACACCAGATTTTACTTTTTGTAAAACTGAATAAATGAACCCAAAACAGGCCAAAGAAAGACTTACTGAGAGGTGGATCCAATGTAAAGTTATATTCTGAAGTGACTTGAAGGTTTATAACAAGACTGGCTGAGCTGTGGATTTCAGCAGTTTAAGTAAATTTGGACTGAAAGACACTAAAAATCTAAATGTTTAAATTGACTGAGTGACCCACTTTTGAGTGTCACATAGGTTGCAATTGTTTAAATGTCATAGTTTTGAACTTAGAATCAGCATTCTAGCTGCATATGTAAAAAATTGTCTTGACTTAAACTGGGGAACAAAAAGTGACATTTTATCTGAAACCTGGCTTGAGAAACTGAATTCTGCCTGGCAACTACCCCCATCAGGAGTGAAACTTGAGTCACAGCTGTTTTCCCAGGCCTATCTGCCTTTTGCTGGACATACTAAGGATATGCCATCTCTCTGATAATTGAATTAAGGGGAGCCCACACAGAATACAGGAGCTCTGAACAAAGCCCTGTCCTGACCCAGGCAGATGGTTTATTGCAGATGTCGTAAAAGTAGCTTCCTCCTGAAGCAAAGGGGAGGGGCACTGCCTGTGAGAGCAAGCTGGCTTGGCAGAACTGGAAAAACCAGAAATTCAACCTTGTGCTGGAGGAAAACCACACCCCTTTGGGGCCAGAACCTAACTCTAAAAAGATGAATAACTCATAGAGCGGACATGTGAAAATTTTATAAATGATACCATAATTCTTGTGATTTTTCTGCCCACATTTTAAGAGGTTTTTAGAACCGGTGGTATGTTCAGGGGAGTGTTAGCGGAAAAGAGGATATTACTCAAAATGTGTGCATGTGAAAAATCTGACACTTCATCAACTAATGTCCATACTCCTTGCGCACATGTGTGTAAATTTGGGGTAATGTCCGGTATCGCAAACCAGTTAAAAAGTGCAAAATATTGCCATTTCTGAATGCAAGCTCTCAGGAAGAGCAGAGTTTGAACAGGGTATACCTCCTGTAATGCATGATGGGTGCATATGATTTTAAAACAATATGTACCTCTGCAAATATGTATTTGGTTCAAATCTAGATTTGTGTGCAAGTTGACAGAAGGAGTGGACTTTCTGCAGGCTGTAAAAATGACATCGCTCTGACTCACAGTTCCTTCCCCAATCAAGTGAGAAATGGAAGTTTGACCAATTAGAAGCTGAGAGAGAGGTAGGGTCAGTGATGCTAGAACACACCCACATTCTAAACAGATAAAAGCAGATAGTGCAAGCCAAATAGACCTTCAAATCCATTTGCAGCTGGAAGCTCTGCCGGGAAAATCCATACTTTATCTCCCTCAACCTTCAGAGAGCAGACATAGAGACTTCAAATCCCTCAATCTCCAGAATCCAGAAGCAGTGCTGTACCCAGAGAGGGAGCAGAGCTGACCCAGGCCAATGTTAGCAGAACCAGAGAGAGCTGACCCAGATCACTGTGAAGTGCAGAGACCAGAGTCCAGTCTAAAACCTGACCAGATCCGTGGCGAGGCCCATTTAACTCAAGAATATAGTGTGAGTACCTAGAAAACTGTGCAGAACCAATCTCTTAGTTAAAATAATATAATCCAAGCTATTTTAATCTAAGTAGAACTGTCTCCTAACTGTCACCTGTTATTTGTAAGCTGTCACCTGTCATTTACTAGTTGCAAGCTGCACTTGTCTTTTTGAACTTTAAAATTTCAAATCTGAAAAACGACCTTTATTTAATCGCTCATATCTCCGTGACCGTTTGTGCTAGAGACTTGCAGTAACTTTCATCTGGAAGCTGAGATCCTAGGCTTTCCTAGGACCCCAGAATGATAGTGATAGTCCTTGTATTTCCTCTGTAATCGCGCTCGGCGAATTCGCAAATTTTGCCGCGATTTGACATTTTGCCGCGATTTGAAAATTTCTCCACTTGCAAAAAGATAGCTGCTTTTTGCCTTCCGTTAAAGAAAAATCGTTTGCCTCATAAAAACTATCCCTGAATCATTGCTAGTGTGAGCCTGGAATAATATTAACTAGATACCACTCACCCTGAACCTCTAGAGGGAATTAATCATATTTAGCATATTTTTCACTTAATTGCCAGCACATATAAAAGCATTTTGTCTGTGTTTTAAACTTCTGTAGTCTAAGCTGCTGGGGTGAACTGAATCACATTTGATTGCATTTCTGAGAACTGTGTGCCTTCCTTCCATTTCCTTGCATTGCATAAAGGGGGGGGGGTGAATTGTCTAAGAAAGTGATTACATTGTCTTTTGCTGAAATCCTATTAAGTTATTTTCTTTACTGCATTTCATTCCACATTGCATCCATTGGAAACCATAAAAGTATTGTTGCTATCTTATCCATCCTATAACCACTCATCATTGATTATAAAGAAGTGTGCTAGTGCCAGACTATCCATTATTGATTACATATCAGATTAAGTGTGATATCCAATTATTAATTTATTATAAAGTGTGATATATATCTATATTGTTTAAATTATCAAATAAACCTTTAACTTGCAAAACAGAACTACTTCTTGGCTCAGTGGGGTCAGGAGGATTCCAAGAGAGGGGTGTTATATAGGGGTAGTCATCCAGAACGCATGAACTGGACATAAAGATATATCAATAAGGGTTTTCATTCAGTATTCTAGAGTAGGCGTTGACTTGGCTGTAGTGCTGAATTGAATCCTCTTACAATTCATTGCAGAAAAGCAGAAGTAAAATACCATTTGTCAATCATTAAGAAAGAACACTCATGGCATCAATGTTTTGCTGTTCCAGCTAAACTCCATGGGCTGTTTTAGCTAGTCTGCACAATTTTCATCTGCCCCTCCCCCAGACTAATGACATTTATTTGGAGACATAGGTTTGAAAAAGGCCTTGAGCAGCATACCATCTCTTGAATAATTGAAGTGAGTTTCCAAGTTCAGTCCCCCAGACAACAGATGTTTGTTTCCTCTTGTATATTTACATCTTCATGTTCCAAATAAAAAAGTACAAGCAAATAAAATTACTTTTTCAAAAAGAATGAATTAAAAAAAGGATAACAATAAAAAGAAAGGAAAAAGGGTGTTGGTCACATGGGGAGATCTGTGGTACTCACTTTGCCAAATTCAAGGACAGCTTGCAGCACTCCCAGTGAAATTTCCCCATAGCTTCCAAAGTGATGTATACATATTGTGTTAAGTTTTACTTTTATTACTTCCCAGAAACAAAACAATAACATATTTTTTTCGTTTCCCCATTTTTTTTTCTTTTTTAAAAGACCTTAAATGAAAGCATAAAACGTTTACATTTGTAAACTAATAAATAAATAAAAAATAAAAAATATGATCAGGATAATATGTACAAAACAGGTGATCATTGTTCAGTTGTACACATATTCTTTTTTAACATCTAACCAAAGTAAAATGAAGGACTCCTTTGTTTTAGGAAATAGCCCAGCACTGTCTGATCAGTGCACACGTTTAGTTGGAGATTCCCTTTTCCAAGTTATCATTAGTGGTTGGAAAAAATATAATAAAATGCCTTCCATTTATGAGTCAGTGTTATGATGGCATAATATGGGAATTCTGTTTTATACTCATGAATGTGCTTCATAACCAGAGCATTGGTAGAAAAGAGGCCTGCAGTCTGGACTTGCAAAAGGGAGCAGTCAAGGGAACTTTTCCCAATATCTCCTCTATTACTCTACTTGTTTCTTTCATTGTTTCGTTTTCTTTTTTCATAGAAATTGGATATCAAACAGCTCAAAATTCACAAACGTACCATTTTCCGTTGAACAAACCAGCAATGTGTGGTGCTCAGGTTATTAGATGACTGCCAATAAATAAAATGGCCATCTCAGGGGTGAACGTTGAATTGACAGGTGGCATGGTTATTCAGACATGGATGCCCATTTTGACAGGTGACAGGACTCTAGTGCCTGTGTTTACCAGTTCCCCTGTGCACATTAGTTGTCGAGGTGGGATCAAACTGGGCATGTGCATGTATGCAGAGCAGACGATGACAACGTATGGTCTGAAACTGTTATCATAAACTGAAAACAGTATCACAGTTGTAAGTAACTAGTTGATAGTCTTTATAGAACTTAATTTTAATGGTGTCCTTTTTCAACTCCTGTTAAGTTCTAAACTGAAAAAGAATAGTTGTAACTAGCACATTATTTTCGTTGTGCAATGATGGCGTGCTGTGGGGATCACCTTGCAGGCCTGCGTTAACACCTTGGTGGTAAACCAACCGTATATTGAGGATATTTACAGATCCCTCCGTATTTCACTCAGATATATAATTATTACAAATCTGTGGAGGAAAATCAATATATGAATACATTGAGGTCACTTGTGTGAAAAATTGAACCCAATTGAACCCAATGTTTTTTTATTTTTGTATGTGGCATACCAGACAGGCGTTTAAACCTCTGGCCAAAGAGAACTGTGGCAATGGTACCTGCCTCAGCTCCTCAGATCCTCCTTTAAGCCGAGGACATCCACACGCAGTGGGGAAAGAGTATCTATGTGCAGGCATGATGGTCCATGTTAAATGTCAAGGAGATACCTAGAGGCATATTTATAGACAGTGTGGCTTTACTAGCCTCATCTGGAGCCTATTTTGAGTATTGCATAATGCCAATATGCGCAGTGAAATAGCCATGTAAGATGATATCAAATAAATATGTCCAATTGTTTCTCTCAAATACAGTATGCAGCTATAGAGGATAGTCATTCAAAGATCTCTTCTACTTAGTCTACATTGTACTGCAGTCTTCGTATTCTGTAAATTACTCCATGATCACTAAAAGATCAAGCAGGTGCCAACTAAATCATACAATGCAAGATAAGAAATGTCTTTGTTCCCTGATCATGAACAAAATGAAACCGATTTGGTCTTCATGTGGCATGATTTTATTTGGGGACTGCATGGAACCTTTCAGCAGGGGTCTGTGATGTACAAGGTGGTGCATTCTTACTTTTTCAAATCTTGTTTTTACCAGTTTGCTCATCAGTGGTGATGGCCGACCAATGCTTGCCTTTCTTTTAGGCTGCCACAAAAAAGTGACTTCACAAATGATAAGTCTGCTTTAGTCTTTGGTTCTGGTTGGGACAATGGTTGACCAATACAAATTCTACATGTATGACCCCAAAACATCCTCCAGAAGCTCTTCACTCCCGGCAAACATTGTGTATGCACTGTTTCCTAAAAATGTCTCTCTTTATTAGGTTTACGTGTCGTAATGTCATACTTGATATCCATACATAGATAGAATTCCATCAACTGCTGGGGGCACAAGTTTGTCTCGGAAGCAAGACCACACAGATCAACACAGGTTCGAATCCCGGTATTAGAAACTGGTCTCCAGTATTAAGTGTGTTATAAAATACAATTATAATGAATTATTATAATAATACCTGTGTGCAGCCCACCAGTGCAAACTATGTTTTTGACTTGCACTGCGCCACAGGTACTTTTTCTTACAACTGACATTGTTATGAGGGATTTCAACTGTAACAACCTAGATGGGGCACTGAACAAGAGATGGTAAAAGGGTACGTTTGAGGTAAAGAAGGGGGTGATAGGAACTGTGGATGTGGGATAGGCCGGCTGGAGTGTGTCATTCGAACAGTCAAATCCTCACTTCCTTCTAAAACCATATTGTTAGGTTAGTAAGTACAGGTATGTAGCAGGGCAATGCTTGTCTTATTGATGTTCCTTCTTATATTTTTTTACCTTCAAACTGGGTATGCTCTTGCTTTTTTGTTCTATGTTGCCCTTTGGAGATGGTACATGTTTTGGCTAGTTATGAGAGATCTTTGCATGTCATAGCCGTCTTTCATGAAGCTGACCTGCGCTTGAAGGAGTAGTCAGCACAGCTTCTTGATGGAGAAGTTCTGTGTCAAAAAATCCCTCCTCACTCTCGTGGCCATCTTTCTAATGACTCCTCAAAAATGAGTATCAGTATATCCTAAAAATAGCCACCAAGCCACATTGTATTATAATGTTCAGCCAAGTTCACAGACCTCTTACTATATTAACGACACCTTTGAAAACAAAGGATTTCAGGTAGAGAACATCTGCATGAAGATAAAAAAAATGATCTTGCTGCTTGTGACGCCGGTGAGTACAAGACATGCTGTACATGCATCTGTACACACATTGTATTTAGAATGGCTAAATCAGCAGTCCTAATGTGTAGCATAAACGTGCTGACATGCACTATAACTACCCGACCTCCCTCTCCACCTCCCGTTGTCAGATTTAATTCATAATCAAGTTTTTACACATCATTACTCATCCCTATTTAATCTAGTCATGTTTACATGTCAAACAATTCAACATATATTTTTTATATTGCAGAGTGAGACCGGACACATACTGTACATATTACATTTTCTTTAGAATATATACTGTACAGATATCTGATATGACATGAAATCATTGCTTTGATTTGCTCATCACTGTATCATTATGACACACATTATTGTGTAATATGTCAAGTATATCAACCACTCTTTATTATTTGTTAACATACACCAATGGGACACACAACTATTACAAAAGGTGCATCAAAATATGCATGTAAAACAAAATCAGAGAACAGCGACATGACCTGCTTTTAAAGGGGTGTGTGTCCTAATTGTTAGGGGGGCTTGCCCCTAACAAATGAATGTTTCTCTATTGTCCCTGTGTCCTATGTATACTTGGCGTATGTGCCACCAATAAACTCATCAGATGTAGCAGTTTCCAGATAGCCCTTTGGAAAGGGGAATGAATGGAAACACACTGCATACACTCATTTTGGGCCATTGCCCTCTTTCGATTAAGGGTTGGATGCACTGATATGATGTGTTGCACACTCCATATATGTTTGGGAAATTGGAATATTTGACCCCATATTTTTTGCAGTGGAAGGAAAAACGTGTTTGGGGTAAAAAAGGGAGTTCCAATTAAGCGATTTTTATATGCACCTTGAAGTTTGTCCTCAGGTCAGCAATAATAATATTAGAGCTCCTTTCTTTGGCACTGCTGTGCCAGCACCTCACATTCAAACATACCAAGATGGCTGCTCTATCAAGATGGCTGCTCTAGCTTGAGCTCCATAACACCATGCAAAACATCCTGCATCCGACAGATCGGGTGGATAAGGACTGGTGCTGCCGAAGAGCGGTATGAAGAATATGGCAGTAATTGCAAAATAATTGAATTGCCTGTGGCCTACAGACTGGTGGAATTAAAAGCAAGACAGGGGGATGCAATACACTGATGAAGGGATTATTTAGGAGATGTCAAACTACTACACCCACCTATATACCTAAGTTCTTAACAAGACGCTGCAACAGAAAGAGGAGTATGTGGACCAAACTGTGAAACTTGCTCTCCCCGGTATGAAGGGAAGTGTTGGAAAATCCCATTATGACTGAAGAGGTCCTGGCAGCTAGTCAGGACTTACCAGGTGAGGAAAGACGGACTGATGGTGAACTTTTCTAAAGTCTTTGTGGCAAAGTTAGGCCCATATCTCCTACAAGTTTATCAATGGACTATACCTCATTTAACATTGATAACAACACTATCAAGGTTATGCGCGAGGTCAAAACCCTGGGTTTTTACCTCGACTCAGCTCTCACCCTCAAAAAGCAAGTGAACTCCCTTGCCTCCTCAACCACCTACACGTGTAAACTCATCCGGGCCGCTAGACCCTTCCTGTCCAGTACCAGCTGCCTCACCTTGGCCAATGACCTTGTCATGTCCAGACTGGCCTATTGCAACGCCTTATACTCAGGTGCCAACAAGTCGGTCACTGACAAACTCCAGAGATTACAAAATAACGCTCTTAGAGCAGCACTGAACATCCCATGCAGAGAACATATCTCCAAACACCGGACAGAAGCCCATTGGCTGAAAATAAAGGACAGAATCCGACTTAAAACTTTTTCCCTCACTTCTAAATGCCTCAACAATCAAGCACCCTCCTACCTAGCGGAAAGAATCAACTGGAGACCCTCTAACCGACTGACGAGATCTGCCAACACCTTCCTACTGGAAGTCCCCAGATTCAAACTTACCACAGCGGGCGGTGCTAGCTTCCCAGTTAGAGCTGCACAAGCATGGAACACACTCCCTTCTGACCTTAGATGCCCCTTACCCTACACAAGATTCAGATCCTACGCTCTCAAATGGCTGCACAACAATGACATGCAACGACCCTCACCCTAGCAGAAACGACACAACCTGCTAAAATGTTACTCTTATGTGCTTAACCCTTGTTATTTTATATGCATTGTACCACCCACTGTATGTGACCACTGTTTTGCTGTGTTAGCCTGTGTCAGGCTTTGTAACTAAGTTTCGAGTCCTCTTGTACTGCTGCGCCTAGATGCCCACGGGCTCGGAGCGCATTACCAAATAAATAAACAAACAAACAATGGGCTGTCAAGGAGGGAGCTATCCAGACTCCATGACGGAGGCGGTGGTGACTTTACTGCTTAAGCTGTGGAAGGATGCCTGGAAATGCTTGGCATAGCAACCAATTTTCCTCACGAATACAGATTATAAAATACTGGTTAGAGTTCTGGCCTCCTGAGTAGAACCTGTGATGTCATGGTGTGTCAAAGCAGATCCATCCTGTTTCATTCCAGGCAAATTCACTTTGTATGGACTACGAAGAATCTGTGGGTTGATGTCAGCAATAGACCCACACATTCGAGTGGTAGCAGCCCTAATTGATGCAGAGAATGCCTTTGACTCCATAGAGCGTCCCTTCCTGTTTGCTGGATCGCAATGGGCTTGGATTTCACTTCCCTGGTGTCCCTGTTATACACCAGACCGAGAGCAAAACCTCTGGTTAATGGGAATCTGTCCAACTCTATTTCATTGGGGCAGAGCACAAGGCAGGGATTCCCATTTTCACCTTTGCTTGTCGCACTGGCGATAGAACCCCTGGCCAAACTGCTCCTCGATCACCGTATTCATAGAAGGGCACAGCTATACAAATATAAGCTAGTCATGTTGCTGTATGCAGATGACATGACTCTCTACATAAAGCATCCAAAAGCCACTGGCACTAGTCATGGCAGAGTTCCTGAATTTTCGATGTTATTCAGTCTTATTCCCGACAGTGTGGTGGCATTCTATGAAGGCATGGGATATCAGTGGCACGCAGATAGCGCGCGATACCAGGATATAGAACTCGCCAGGGTTCCAGATGAACTGTGGAGGGGAAACTATGGGAAGGCATTAAAGCAAACTGAAGAACCAGTTCAACAGTGGATGAGGTTGCTGCTCTCTTTATGTGGCAGGATTTCTCTTGTGAAAATGGCTCTGCTACCTCACTTTTGATATCTTTTTCTCAATATACCGCTAATGCTGATAGGGCCCTTTTCAAGAAATTTAAATGTGTGATTACTGGTTTTCTCTGGGTGGGCACAGGAGCAAGAGTAGGGTGGGAGAAACCTATCATTACAATGGATGGGGGGGACTGGGACTCCTAGAATTTGATACCGATTAGATAGCCGTGTAAGGCCAGCTTCTGTCACACTTGTACTCCCTGCATCGAGAAAGACCCTACGTCCAGATAGAGTGAGCCGTAGTGGCACTGTAACTTTTACAGGTTCTTGTTCTCACAACCTCAACATGCTCGTCTAAGGTGATGAATATGGTGGAACACGCATGTAGTGCCTGTTTGAAAATAGCATCCAAAATGGTGGAGCTTCCTCTCTACTCACCCTTGCTTCCCATCACTTATACACCTGCGATGCCTCTCCCTCATGAAAAGGCCTATATTCAAAGTCTGGGTAAACTGGGGCTTGCCAGATTCCAGAATATATTCCCTGATGACCAATTAATTTCACTGGATAGGTTAAGGAGTTGCCTCAGCACTGCACTGCATATTTTCTTTTACTTCAGGGCTCGTTACACTTTTTCAGGAGCTCTTTGGATCATTTCCTGCCCACCCAGAGACAACACACCTGTTACACTCTGTCATAGAGGCGTAGGTCAAGGGGAAACTGACTTTGTGCATATACTCTGAAATAATAAAAACAAATGCAACGGGATGGTCAGAGGAAGCTTGCCAGTGGTGGGAAGTGTCATTGGGTCAGACAATGTCAATTGATGTATGGAAGTATTGCTGGGCTCAAACCAAAAAGGCTTACTTTAATAGTCACTTTAAACTCCTTCACTTTAAATATGTGCACCAAAGCTACTACACTTCAGCAGAGATCAGCAAATTCTACCTAGATAGAGCAGAAAGCTGTGAACAATGTGATCATATGAGGGCCACCTTTTTATATCTGGCCTGGGAGTGTGCTCCAGTGGCTAAGTTTAGAGGTGAAGTGTATCAGATGTTGCAAGAGATTGTGGACGAGGGGTTGGACATTTCTCCCAGAGTGGCATTGCTGCTGGGTTAAGAAAGGAGAACCCGGGGAACTTTGGCGCTGCCCCGTGATGGGACGCGCACGTGGCGGCGTGACATTGCACGTCGCCGCGTGCAGTATAAATAAAGGGGGCATTCCCGGACGCATAAGAGCGACCGGGAAGCCCGAACCATAAGGACGTGTGTTGTGTGGTCCTTATGAGTGGCGGGGCTTACGAGCATCGCACAGGGGTCGGGACAAACCCCCAACAGTGGCGACGAGTGGGGGATGATGCCTGGGCCCGGCTGTGATGAAATTAGCAATTTTGCTCCCTGGAACGGAATCGAACAGCATTTTGTTTCGTGCCATAGGCTGTGCATCACACACGCCGCTGGCGGCCATTTTGTACATGAGGCCGTGGAACTTCACTGAGTTCCGGTTTGGGCGGTGAGTGGCATCCAGGCCTAATTTTTGGGCACACTGCTAGCAGGCAGTTATACCTGCATGCCTATGCCCGATTTTTGTCGAGTGTAAGCAAGGAGAGGGGCTACAATGGCTGGGCCTGCATAGCCAAGATCTCTTTTCTTGGCTCAATTTTTGGAACTTCTGTACCTACGAGGTGCTGCTGCAGCTGGGGTTCTGGTTACTTCTTCCTTCCCTTCATCATCAGACTGGAGAGTTCATTCTCTTCATCCCCTTCATCATCAGTGGATACTGCTGCAGCGGTGGATCCTCCATTTTCTTCTTCTTCTGGTTCTTCATGTCCTGTTGCTGTGTGTGCACATGAGGCAGTCTGGAGAGAGAGACATTGATCCATCATCATCTTCCCCCAGGTTGGACTTTTTCATTTGCATGGGTGGGGAATCAGAACTGTGCAGTGGTGGTGGGTGATTGAGTTGCGGCCCCCAAGGTCCAAGGTGGGAGTGCCTGTGCACTCAAACCCATGAGTGGGGTTGCAGATCAAGACAGTGGGCTCCCAGCAGTCCAACAGCTTCCCTAGGACAGTGGACAAGCAGCAGCTCAACAACAGGTCCCTCTAGCTCCAGCAGGGGGTCAGGCTCCGGTGCCTCCAGTGCCACCACAGGTGGCTGCTCCACAGCAACTCCCTCAAGCCCAAGTAGGTGGACAAGCTCTTTTGCCTCAGGCACCGCCGGTGGTACAGCCGATTGCTCAGCAAGGACTTCCCATCATGGCCCAAGCACGAGCCCCTGCGGCCCTGCAGCCCATCCCTGAGTTCGACGTATCGGGCCCACCATCCAGCATTGGGCCCAGATGGAAGAGGTGGGTTGACCGCCTTGATATGTACTTAGGGCCGCACAGGTGACAGATGATGACAGCAGGGTGGCAACTATGCTGTATTCGGCGGGGCCTTCGGTCCAGGAGATTTTTTAGGTGCTTCCACCAGGAGATGGCTCCTATGATGCGGCAAAGACTGCCCTCCAGGCTCACTTTCTGCCTCTTGCTAACTCGGACTATGGAAGATTTGTAATGCTGTCGGCCAAACAGAAGGAAGATGAAACGCTGGACACTTTTTATGGATGCCTGCGTCGTCTCTCGCATCCTCGAGCTGGCCGGTGCCATGAGGTGGCGGAGGCTCGGGCAGCCAGGATGGAGGCAGGGTCCCGCTCAGTCAAGTCTGAGGAGGTGTGTGCCATGTGGCGAGGTGGTAGAGGATTGAGAAGACCTGGGGCAGGACTGTGTGACAGAGCAGGAAGAGCGGGGGAATCTTTCCAGAAGTGTGGATACGACCTTTCTCACCCGACTGAGTGTCTGGCAGCGGGAAGGACATGTGGTAGGTGCGGACTGCCTGACCATTTCTCAAGGGTGTGCTAGCAGCCCTGCCCGTGATGGTGCCAAGAGGCCCGGCTTGGTCCGGGTTCCAGCGCCAAAACCGCCCGCCAAATGTGGCCCAGGTGGACCAAGCCGAGGAAGATGCCTAGGTCGAGGAGGCAGATGAGGAAGAGGAAGAGGAAGAGAACATTTTCTTTGTCTCCAGTGTGGGAATCCTGAGGGGGAAGAACAGGAGACAACCGAGGTGTGTGGTGGAGGTCAATCACTCGCCAGTCCCGGTCCTGGTAGACACTGGAGCATCGGTCAGTGTGATGGCCTGGGGGCATTATGATGCTATGGACTCGCCCCCCAAGCTGCTTACACCAAAAGCTTGCATATTTGCGTTTGGGGGACTGGAACCGATCCCACTGGATGGTGCATTTGTGGCGAAGGTGGATCATGAGGGCTCGCAGATCAAGGCCCGATTCTACGTAGCGCCAGTAAGCAATAACATTCTGCTGAGCTGTGCCGCCGCTGAGGCTCTCGGAATTGTCAGCTTCGCCTACTCGGTGTACCTCGAGGACATTAACGATCTGCTCGATAAGTATGCCGCTCTCTTCAGTGGAATTGGACGGATGACTGGTGACCCAGTGAGGTTGCATATTGATGATTCTGTGCAGCCAATTGCCCTGAAACACCGCAGGGTGCCGTTCCACCTTCGGGAGCAGGTGGACAAGGAACTCGATAACCTTGTGAACCTCAACATTATTGAGAAGGTGGACGGGCCGACTCCCTGGGTGTCCCCGATTGTCGTGGCTAGGAAGCCCAAGCAACCTGACTCTGTCCGTATCTGTGTAGACATGAGGCTGCCCAGCAAGGCCATTAAGAGGGAGAGGCATCTTACCCCTACTATCGATGACATTATTGCGGAGGTGCAGGGGGCTCGTTTCTTTTCCAAGCTGGACCTCCGGGCGGGCTATCATCAGGTAGTCCTCCATCCTGAATCGAAGTACATCACCATATTCACCACTCACCGGGGACTATACCGCTACAAAAGACTGAGCTTCGGGGTCTCGGCAGCGGAAGTCTTTCAAAATATCATTTGAGGCGCCCTCGCAGATCTGGAGGGCATGCTGATTATCAGCGATGATATCTTGGTGTTTGCGAGGACTGAGGTGGACCACTGAGAAAACTGGCAAAGACATTTGAGAGACTGCATTCACTGGGCCTCACCCTTCATAGGGACAAATGTGAGTTCCTACACCCTTCCAGCGAATTCTTCGGATTCGTCTCCAAGGAGGGAGGTGTATCGCCGGATCCTAAGAAGGTCCAGGACATCAAGAAGGCGCAGCCACCCGAGTCGGTGTCTGATGTGAGGTGCTTCCTCTGCATGATCACTTACTGTGGGCGGTTTATTCAAAACCTCGCCTCCAGGTCTGAACCCCTCAGGGCTCTAACAAAGAAAGAATCCTCCTGGCACTGGGGCCCACTTGAGCAGGTGGCGTTCTAGGACATTAAGGGCACGCTGACAGCTGAGGACATGATGGCGTTTTTTTCGACCCGGCATTGCCATCGGAGATCATCGTGGATGCCAGCCTGTTTGGCCTGGGCGCCGTGCTAACTCAGATAGATCGTGACAGGGGTGTCCGGCCAGCGGCCTACGCCAGCAAAGCGCTCCCCGTGACTGAGCAAAGGTATTCACAGATTGAGCGCGAGGCACTGGCGGTTCTCTGGAGCTGCAGGCACTTCTGGCTCAATGTCCTGGGACGCCCGGTGACAGTCGTGACTGACCATAAGCCCATGCTTCCCATTCTGGCAAGGTCATCGTCAAAGCCACCAGCGAGGATCGAGCGGTGGATGCTCGCTCTTCTGGAGTATGGAGTCACTGTGGTGTATCGGCCAGGGGCCAACAATGCAGCGGACTATCTCTCCCGGCATTCGGGAGTGCATGGGGGAGTAGAATATGATACATGTGCTGAGGAGGCTGATGATCATATCCGAATGGTGGTGGAGGCAGCCACACCTAACGCAATGCCCCTGTCGGAGCTTGAGGCGGCAGCTGCCGAATACAAGTGTTTTCAAATCCTAAAGCACTCCATGCAGCAGGGCTCCTGGAAGTCAGTGCTGGAATCCTTAGCAGGGCGGACTCAGGAGGCCAAGACGGGGCTAGAGCAGCTGTGGAAGGTCAAGGAAGCACTGTCCTTCTCAGCGTCGGGCCTGCTGCTCAGAGGTGACCGGATAGTAGTCCCTCAGTCCAAGGTGAAGGACGTGATCACCCTAGCCCACCACAGACACCAGGGCACCGCAAAGACCAAGGCCAGGCTACGGCTGAAGGTTTGGTTCCCTGAACTAGAGCGGAAGGTTGACGACTTCATGGCGGCCTGTGTCTGGTGTCAAGCGGCATCCTTCTTACAACGATAACCCGCCATTGAAGCAATGCCCCGAGGCACGCGACCCTGGGAAGTGGTCCATGCAGACTTTGGATCGACGACCATGGGCACCCACTTCCTGGTGATCGTCGATGAATACTCACGTTATCCGGAGGTGGAGTTCGTGGAATCTGTGGCCTTCAAACACGTGGTGGTGGCAGTGGAAAAGGTGTTCACTGCCTATGGTTTCCCCCACACACTGTGCTCCGATAACGGGCACCCTTTCCAGAGTGAACGGTTCTCTGAGCTGATAGAGAGCTGCGGGGTACAGCACCGGAAGGTATCTCCTTTGTGGCCCAGGACAAATGGAGATGCCGAAAGGCTAATGCGGGCACTCAATAAGACCTTCAGGATCGGCCAAGGGCAGGGACAGTCCCTCCAGAGAGCTCTGTATCAGTTCCTGCGGGTGTACCGCACCACCCTGCATGCATCCACGGGGGTGGCTCCGGTGGAGGCTCTCTTCAGGCGCTGCCCGTGGGGTCTACTGCCCGAGGTTGGGGAGAAAGAGCCGGGGGTGATTGACAACCAACAGGTCGAGGTGGACCGGCGGTTGAGGATCGAGCAGGAGAACTTGCGAAGGGGTCTTCGCCCGCAGCGGCTGGAGCCAGGAGACGAAGTCCTCATCCGCAACAGATACCCCCATGGAAAGCTCTCCCTCCCCTATGAGCCGGAGCCATTGGACATTGTGGCCGTAAAGGGGTCTATGGTGACTGCCTCCGACGGAAGGTCTGCCGTCACCTGGAATGTCAGCTTCTTCAAGAAGCTGGACGATCCAAGAACTGAACCACCCCGGACTTAACGCAAAGGCCGGATGACGGAGGAGGCCCTCCTAGCATACTCGAGTACCCTGTCCGGGGGACGTCTGTGGAAGGACGAAGGTGAGCGGGAGGTACCCCCAGAGGGCTGTGCGAGGGAAACTCACTTACCTCACCGATTACGTGCTGGGGCATTTGGCTGATCAACCTGAGTCTGGGGATTGTTGAGTAAGGGGACCCGGGTGGTTGACAATAAAGGGGTGTCCGGGCAAGCTGTGTTCAAATGGTTGTATTAGTAATTTTATGTGGTTTGCAGTGTGTATTATTAAAGCATTTTGTTTGTCTTCCCGAAAAAGGAGGAGTGTGTCTCTGCCCCGTGACGGGACGCGCACGCGGCAGCGTGACGTTGCATGCCACCGCGTGCAGTATATATAAAGGGGGCGTTCCCGGACGCATAAGAGCGACCAGGAAGCCCGAACCATAAGGATGTGTGTTGTGTGGTTCTTATGAGTGGCGGGGCTTACGAGCATCGCATGGGGGTTGGGACAAACCCCCAACAGGCACCTAAGGCAGCTGGCAGGCTTATTATTGTTGTTGGCAAAGAGACGCATTGTGATGGTGTGTGGGAGGGTGGCCCCTTTCCTAAAGGGGACTTGTGTGCACATAACAACATATTGCAATGATGTTGAGTCCGACTACAGAGACACGTTGACCTCAAATTTCAGGCAAAGGGAAATAAGGGGCATGTATAATCATTACATGTTTTCTGGATCTTTGAAAGCCTCTGTAGGAGCAGGGGTGAAGGAAGGGGTTAGTCATGGGAATGTGTGCGTCTGGCTGGGGGAGGGCTCACCTGGGGGGCCATCGTTATGCTTTTGTGTATGCTCAGAGTAAAAGAATATTCTGTAATGTTGGATGCTGTATTGGGCCTCATCAAGAGTTGGGCTTCAGCCCTTAACTGTGGCAGTAACGCTATTACTGCCACATTTAAGAGTTGGCCCAATCATGAGTTTGGCAGTAAGTTGGAGTTTTATCTCCAGCTTTTTGCTGGAGGTAAAAATGTACACTTACCGCCCGTTTTCAGACGTTTTCGGCACTATTACTGCTGGCGCAAAACTGCCGGTGTTATCAGTGCCCCCACCCCGATTGGATGCTATGGAGCCAATGGGGCATTGGGGATTTATTTATTTATTTTATTTATTCATATTTATAGAGCATGCAACAGCCCGTGGGCATTTACACCCCCCACCCATAACTCGGGATCCGGCACACATTGCTCTAGACTGAGTTACGGTAACACAAATTGCGTTGTGCGATATCCCGGCACAATTAGCTCTGGGATACCGGCCATGTCATGATTAGGCCTATATGGTTTAAAGAGATGATAATACTGCCTTTTGTTTTAATGTTTTTTTCGTATGCAAAATAGTAAAGAGGATTTAAAAAAACATTTCTGTATGGATGAGTTGGTAGGCGCAGGGGCCCGGCTCGGATGTGTCCAATGTTTCCTATTTATGTTAGGAAAGTTTTCACTCTGTTTTTTGGGAATATGTACCTGTTTTTTATGAAGTAAAATAGCTGAGGGGCCACCTATATTGTGGGTTGGTGGCTGTGGCCCTGCTATCAGTATCAGCAAAAGTGGACGATTGTGGTACCCCTTTAGTTAATGCAGCACCCAGCCCCTGTGACACAGGTTATGCGTGAAACACAAATCATTGCCTGCGGCTTTATGATTCTGGCTCCTCGATTGATAATGGAAAAAAACAAAACATCAAATGCCACAATTCAAGGAAAGATAGTGCAGTCGGTTAATTATACATCCATTCATTTAATTAAGGTTCGCTTGCCAAGATTTGCCGAGATTGGTACAATTAAATCTTAAGTGTTAATTGCCTGACTTGGGAAGGGGAATTCTATAAAGAACGCTAAGCAGCATTGCATATAATACAAGGTATGAGGCTCCAGTGTTATCTGGTTCATTTTTTCCAATAGTTTTGTTTCATTGGATGGGTGCTGAGATGGCCATGAACACCGTTTTGAAAACTGTGCACCACCAACAGTGAAAACCAAGTATCTGACAATGCTGATGAAATGACAATTGTCATCTACATACAGTTCAGCAAAATGACGTCCCATTGAAATAGCGTTGACAAGTACTTTGTGTTCTGGCCAAATAAAATAAAACATTCAAAAACATGTTTTCTTAGTGGGACCCAGAATATTGTCAGTGATGCACTGCATGCATAAAATTGAAAGAAGTGTCAATTTTGGGGGTCGATATTCACACCAAAAAAGATATATATTGGCAGTGCTTTGCATCAATGTATCTAACCTGTAAGGGCAAGGGCAAACTTCCAAATATATGCATCTCCTTTACTTGTCTAGTAGAGGCCATAACTAATAACACTAAGTGATTAATCTACTGGGTATCCTTGATGTGTAACATTTTAATCATAACTCATCTTGACTCATGAAATCATGGTAGCTCCAGCCCTCATTACAATTAAGCCGGTCTGGTAAAAATGTCTTTAAAACAGCTAGTACAATGGGTTCCGACATTGTTCCCAGACCGGCTTACTCCAAGTCTGCCGATAGGGGCAGTAAACTAGAGTCAGGCAGGGTCAGGCATTTAGCAATGAACATTCACACCTGACTCCGCTGACTTTTTTATTATAAAAGGTGTGGTCTTGCACAGATCGATGAGCGTGCTGGCGAGGCATACTGGACCAGAGAAGCCATGAAGCTGGGAGCTGCAGGAAGAAGGATCTAGAAGAGAGCAGCGTGCAGCAACGCTGGTCCGGTGTTTGAGAAGGGCTGCAGCGTGGCTAGGGAACTGTGTCTCGTAAGAGCCACAATGAGGCAGCTGGTACCATGCTGGTGGTGTCTGTGCAATTGCCCATTTCCTTTGGCTATGTGCCGGGCCCAAGAATGTCTGAGGGGCAGGTGGTGAGACCCTGATCTCGACCCAAAGCATCCTAGAGGGACCGCTCTCCAGCGCTAGGCTACCCGGTGAGTTTCGCATGAGAGAGAGTGAGAAACTCAGGAGGGTGTGGGCTGCTAGAGCGGAAAATGGAGGAAAAAGCAAAATTTGAAAAGCAGCACGAAGTGGAAAACAAGAAGAACAGCTCTAAGGAACAGAAAGTAAAAAAGAAGGAGAAAACTTGCTAGTGGGACAGAAGGCAGAAGAGATACATTAGCTGGCTGTTAGGAAAGATTTCGTAATTGTAGGGAATTTTCCTTCCATGTGGCAACCCCTAAACTTTTTGCTATTGTTTTTAACCTTGTTCTTGACTTTGCCAGAGAAGTACAGCCTTCTGCCGCACTTCTCTGGGCTTTCGCTCCTTTCTTACGGGGAAACTGACATGCCCTTAAGACAGTCAGTACCGGGGAACGTGGTTTCCCGTAGTTTCTTTTATCGTGTCGCAGCTTTAGTGCAACACGACACAAGAGGGCACTGTAAGCTAAGTTACAGCTCTCTTGGGTCTCTAGCCTTCTACAGGCCCTAGATACTCTTTTAGGATGGTATTTGATCGGTGCAAGTCATTCAGGGACTCGAATGGTGGCAGCGATCGTTTTGTTTATTTTGAGCTCCTTTTGGCGTTCTGAGCACGTTTTTGCACTGAACCCAAAATGGTGGCCTGGCTCCCAAAATGGCCAGGCCGCGAGGCTCCTTTGTCTTGTCCACTGACCGTCTTGCTCCCTTCACCTTCCCCAGGTCAGACGACCTGGGGCCTTCCTTATTTGGGCATGTACTTTCCCGCGAAACGTGGTTGCTTTCGCGGGCTTCTACATGTCGTTTGTGTGCCTCCAGGGTGTGGGCTGGGATGTCTGGTCCCAATACACATCCTGGGTGCCAGAGAGTCTGGGGTGGTGTGAATGCCTGGGACCACCGTGGTCCGTGATTGGTCCACGTATGGTATGTGTTTTGATGAGCGGATCTCCCATTGGCTCCCCTCCGTTTTGGCGCGAAGGGAACCGTGGATAAGAGGGAGCTGGAAACACCACTACCATGTCGATCTCCTGAGTTCTCACGAACGAAGGAATACAGGAGCCAAGTATCCTGCAACCAAGAGGCTGGACCGAGGAATCGCTGGTGACCCGCTGAAGGAATCCTCCTTTGCACTGCTGTCGTCCTGTGAAACCCTTTTCTCCTCTGATCGAACCAGAAGGCCTGTACTGGTGCTTCGACCTTTGGAATAGCAGGAACAGCTATTCCCGGCGACTTCATCAACTCCTGCCAAGTAAGCCTTCGGAAGTGTCTCTGGGCCATCCAGTTGACTGACCAGCTTACAAGGGAGTCCTGCTCTGTAACTGCCGACAGGTTGTGCTGTATTTCGAGTCCTGGTCACTCTCCCACGCTTCGTACGCTTGGCGTCCCCAGGTCTGAAGGGAGGAGTGTACATTTGGCTTGAATACACACAGCCGCTCCGTTGTCCTGCTGCGGCAACAAAACTGTGCTGGTTTCGTCGATTGGGACGTCTTTTTGCTCTACACGACTACGAGGCGTTCCCTGCTCTTCTGAACCTGCCAGCTGCTGAAACTAACGTGGAGAAGCCTGGGTCTGCTTGCTTCGGGGACCGGTGAGTAGTTTAGCTAGGATCTGGTCGCCCTCCTGCAGTATCCCATTGCTTTTCCCTGCTGTGTAAAAACAGCACCCTTTTGGCCGTACTCGCGCTCTGCTTCTGCCCGCTGTGGAGGCTGCGCTTGAGTTGCGGAACCTGTTCTTCTTCTGCTGTGCACTAACGTGAACCGCCTGACTTCCTCCGAAGAGCTTCCCCTTGTGCCCGTCGGCACCGGCGTGGCAGGTACTTTGAGCACAAGGCTCCACTCTTCGCAGGGCTCTGACTTCCATCTAGTTAGGTGCCTATGAAGGCGAACTGAGTCGAAAGCATTATCGCACTGCCTGTTTTCCTTCCCTGGCAGGTGGACTACATATTTCGTGCTTTAAACGCTTGCGACTGTGTATTTGTATATATATTGTGTTGATATGGTATGTGTTGGTTTAATATTGTGATATTGTGATTTTCTCGCTACGGTCATTGTTTTAAAGGCCTTAAAATAAATGTGTTTATATTTTTGATATAACAACTGTTTGGAGTAGTTTGTAAGCGCTCTTGCTTTGTGTGCTCATTGCGGGCTTTCAGTCACCCTCACCCCTCTTGAGACCTAGTCTTGACCGCCGCGATCGCTACCTTGATTGGTCTGGCTTGTCCAGAGGTTACCCTGTTCCAAGTAATTAGGTTGGCCTTCTGAACTTCTGCGCCACCAGGACAGAGTTCAGAAATCCGTCTTAACACTGGCAGAAGTAAAAGTGAAGTCCAGAGAAAAGGGAAAGGGTGCAAGCACCCCGGAAAGTAGTAAACAAGTGCATGTGTGCACGGAAGATTGAAAGAATTGTACAAGAGGCGCAATAGGAAAAAGGCAATGCAAGTGTTCATGAGAGAAGGAGGGAAGCGTGCAAGAGGAACAACAGAGATAAAGAAAAAGACAGTGCAAGTAAGCACAACAAGGTGAAAGGAGTAAAAGACAGTGCAAGTGTGCACACCAAAGGGAAAAAGAATACATGAAAGTGGTGCAGGAATAACCTGAAGATAAAAAATTCAAGAGTAAGAAACAAAAAGAGGGGCAAAGGATCAGAGTGGTCACACTTAGGAAAAGCAAAGAACCTGGCATTTTCAAAAGCCTCTAATTCCACCCCATCAGAGGATTTTATGTAAGAAAAACTGTATATAAGGAAAAGGCACATTCTGACCAGCTGAACATGTGTTTGGAATTAGAGGGGCATAAGCTTGGGGAAGGGCACGCTGAGAAACCAAAAAGGAACTGTGATATATTTTGTTTTGTGTGAAAAGCTGGAAGATGCCCGAGCTTGAGGAAGGGAATGCTAAGAGGCTGACCAAAGAAATCAAAGTGCAAAACTGATAAAAATGAAAGGATTGAAGCATGGGGAAGGGAACCACAAGAAGCTGCAAGAGGAACTGTGTTACATTATTTTGTGCTGTGAAACTTTAATAAGTTGTAGCCTGGGGAAGGGAATCCCAATGTAGGGATATTCATGCAAATAATAACACATGTGTACAGGTAGCTACATCAAGGAACTAAACGACACTGAAGGTATTTTAAATCACTATAAGGGCCCTATGGAGAAGGTTTTACTAACAGCCCTTTTGATTGAACTAATTTTTGTGACATTTAACAAATTGCACCTGGTGGGGAGAAGACCAGCGGCAACCTACTTTGGTTTGCCACTTTTTGTTGAACCACTATTTACTCCTTTTTAAAGACTTCCTATCGCATTTTTGTAAAGAGTGAGGGCAAGCATAGGTTTAGACACAGACAGACTTTGAATTGGGACTATTAAATGGCAACGGCCATTAGAAACATCAGTTAAGCGAACCATCCCTTTAGAGTTAAGACCAGTCAGGAATTACACCAACCCAGGAAATTTAGTAAATAAAGGTTTTAAAAACAAACACCTTTGAGTCTCTGTCTCTCTTGATTCCATGCCTGTCTCACAGCATCTGAATTTAAAATCCAGGCTCTGTGATTGATTTTATATTATCTTTGTTCATCCACTGCTTGAAGTAGTATGGTTCAAAGTTCAAGGATTCACTAGGGTGCCCTACTATTACTCTCTACTCTAAATCGTTTTTTTTTCTTTAATACATCAAAAATTCTATTGTTTTAAGGTGCTCTGCGTCCATCTCTCGCTACAGAGAAAATAAACAAGAATTATCACAATTCATCAGTCTCACTAATCAATGACCCAGTCACTCTTATCAAGGTTAAAAGTAACCTCTTCATGTGTTTTGTTTTATTTTTACACAGAGAAAGGTTTGAATCACTTGAAGATACAAAAACGGATTATACAGAATGATATTAATAGATCACCGGATTAGATAACAGTTAGACCTGAAAAAGGGACAGAGGGTCCCGAAACGCGTAGTGTGGTGTCAATATGGGAGCACCTCATTAAGAAAACCTGTGCTTTGCTGGTGTGTTATTGCTCACATTATACACATAATTGTGATCTTGCCCCATACATGTACGCACATTATTTCTCATGTGTGTTATGAGAAATCTAAAATAGTTGAATCTTTAAATGATGTGTCTTGCATATGAAGAATTGAGAAGAGTACTGCTTTTTTTAGTTTAAAATATATATTTATAATATAACTTTTGATACTTTGTTCTTATGGGTTACATTTACATTGTTCAATGGTCTTTGAATACAGTGGTCCACTTCTACTCACGGAAAGTTGTACATGAGTGGCAAAGCAGCAGGTTACTCTGGCTCTTGCAATGCTTTATAACGATGTGCTTCACTCACCGGTTTCTGAAGCCTTCGCTCTGGGGTTCGCACGGCTTTCCCAACTTCAACTACACCTTCTATTGCTAATGGCTTGCTTCTCTTGAACTGGTGTCTGCGGTCTAGCCTGTTAGAGATATTTCTAGGTGGTATTTTTGGTTGGTGTTATTTTTGGTTGGTGTTATTTTTGGTTGGTGTTATTTTCAGTATTTTGTGGTATAGTGGTGAGCCTATAATATATAACTGTCTGGTGATTGTTTGTATACCAGGGTCACTAACGGTAACCAAAGACTGTAGTTAGTGTACTGTAAATGATGATTTCATGCCCATTTCATGCCCATGCACTATTTTATTTACAATACCACATTATGCCATTATTACATTATCATGTAAACAGAATATTGTCATTCACACACATAGCCCTTCTGAAAACCCAGTTCACAACTATCAGTTTAAATGTTATCTTACCACATTTGGCAAAATGATTTACTGCAGACAGTAAAAACAAAGCGCTATTTATTTGTTATTCACAGTGCCCTATGCTACCAGCACAAGCCATAAAACATAATAAGTACGCTGAGGCTAATTTAATAAACTATGTTCTTTTTTTAGAGAATATTAGAATTATGCAGATCTTTCAAACTGAATAAACAAAACACAGTGTTCTCTCAGAGTATTTTACATTTGTGACTCAAAACAAAACTGAAATGTACTTTGAATTTCTTAATGAAAACTTCCCTCACGGTAGCTGGCTTTTCTCATAACCAGCTATAAACATACTCCCTTTGTTGATAAAAGTCCTGTTAAAACTGACCTTGATACTCACAACTAAACTTACCAGAATATAAGCTTCTGTTACATCTGGGTTTTATTGCATGAATTGAGAAACATGAACAAAGCTGTCTATGTTTAAAATGTTCAGTGCAGTACCTAAAAAAAGGAATTTCCATTGTTTGACAATTTATAACAATATTCACCACCATGCACTACCTGATAGCAAATAATGTGCTATCTTGCACCCCAATCAACTGAACTCACCAAGAATTATACTTGATCATGTGTGTGCCCCTGTCTGCCAACGGCCCCAGTCTAGTTGCAGGACAGAATAATTCTTTATCTGGTTCACTCCCTCTGTGCTTGGAAAGTGCCCTTGAAGTTCGTTGCCAGCCTTTCCACCTGTCACTGCCACATGCTTCACCCAGGTGAGTCAAAGATCAAGAGTGCGTGAGACTGCAAACTCTTCTGAGACAACTGCCAGCCCAGGAGCCCGAGAGATAGAAAGAGCCAGCCCTCCTGCATTGCGCTACTTAAAACCTCTTAACTAAGACTTACCATAATGTAGATCTTGCTTACATAAAATATAGATATGCCTGCCTCTTCCAGTGACATCATTCCATCAGAACCATCTCCCTTTGTCAATCAACCACTTCTCTGGAAACCTCTGAGCATGTGGCTAACCTGCCTGCTTAGATCACCAGCAACAGAAGCAAAAGATATATTTCCCTGCTCTGTCCTTTCCTCTTCTACAATTTGAACAATGGAACCCGTTTTCAGATTGCCTGCTGCTCATTTTGTCCATGGTTATTTGCTTGTATTTTAAATCAACTCTGCACAGCACATTTATTTTATCAATGTGCACTGAAATTTGTACACAAAATCATGGACTGATCTGCCTTGTATGTTAATTAAGCAATATGCCCCGAGCGGCGGGGGCATTACCGAGGTAATGCCCCGCGGCCCATACTTATAGGCCAGAGCGAAGCAAGGGCTTTAACGAAGTCCCCAGGGAATTACCAGAGTCGGTAATGCCCCCGCCGTGAGGGGCATATAGCTATTAGTACCCCGGCCCGCAATCTCTGCATGACCAGGGTACTGAAAGCATTTCTTTTTGTCCTGAAACGCTGAAACGTTTCTTACAGAAAAAAAAGAAAACAACCAAGAAAATGGCCACCGGGATAGGGAAAACGGAGTCCCTTTTCCCTTTCCATGGTGGCTATTGGGACCGGACAAGCTGCGAACAGAAGTGTTCCCTGCGCATCGATTCCCAAAAAAAGACAAGGAAGAAGGTAAGTGGGGTTGGAAGGGCGGAAGGGAGGGGGAAAAAAACGTACCTGGGTCTCCAGCAGGGGATGATGGAAGCCTCCAGCTGTGTGGAGGCACGGAGCGGGGATGGCCCCTCTCTAAGTCTCCACATGGCTGGAGTCTGCCATTGTCCCCCACTGGGGGCAAAGGAGCTAGAAGGTAAGTGGGGAGGGGAGGGCAGGGAGGAGGAAGGGAAGAAAAAAAAAGCCTTGTCTGAGTCCCTGGCGGGGAGTGAAGGCAGCCTCTCTGCCATTTGTCAGCTCGGAGCGGGGATGGCCCAGCTTCGAGCCTCCTCCTTGGCTGAGGGGCTACCCGGCCCCCCGCCGGGGACAATGGCAGTGGAATCCCAGCCGAGGGATTTCTGGCCGGGTAATACCTTGGAGAGGATCAATCAGAATGGTTCTTTCATTCTGATTGCTCCCTCGCTGGGTACTAATAGCGAATATGTTATAAGTACAACCCTGAGGGATAAGGTAAATCAGTACATGTTAGTCTGATATTCCACAACAATTCAGTCCATGACTGTGATATTTAGTAAAATCCATGTTGTGCAGTATCACAGTCAAACAGTCAAACTCACACGTGAGTCTAATATTCTTGCTCACTACTGTAATCAATCTTTTATCCTTGTTGAAACGTGGAGCCCTAGCTAAAATGGGGGGTCACCATTGAAATTCAGAGTCACCTCTCCGTACAGGCCACACACCTTGGGAGTTTCTTCTGCTTCGAGACCCTCGTCTTGACAAGTGCTTCTTGGCTCATTGTTCGAAATTCCATGCGGGGAGTGAAGGCAGCCTCTCAGCCGTTTGTAAGCTCGGAGCGGGGATGGCCCAGCTTCGAGCCTCTTCCTTGGCTGAGGGGCTACCCGGCCCCCCGCCGGGGACAATGGCAGTGGAATCCCAGCCGAGGGATTCCTGGCCGGGTAATACCTTGGAGAGGATCAATCAGAATGGTTCTTTCATTCTGATTGCGCCCTCGCTGGGTACTAATAGTGAACATGTTATAAGTACAACCCTGAGGGATAAGGTAAATCAGTACATGTTAGTCTGATATTCCACAACAATTCAGTCCATGACTGTGATATTTCGTAAAATCCATGTTGTGCAGTATCACAGTCAAACAGTCAAACTCAGACGTGAGTCTAATATTCTTGCTCACTACTGTAATCAATCTTTTATCCTTGTTGAAACGTGGAGCCCTAGCTAAAATGGGGGGTCACCATTGAAATTCAGAGTCACCTCTCCGTACAGGCCACACACCTTGGGAGTTTCTTCTGCTTCGAGACCCTCGTCTTGACAAGTGCTTCTTGGCTCATTGTTCGAAATTCCATGCGGGGAGTGAAGGCAGCCTCTCAGCCGTTTGTAAGCTCGGAGCGGGGATGGCCCAGCTTCGAGCCTCTTCCTTGGCTGAGGGGCTACCCGGCCCCCCGCCGGGGACAATGGCAGTGGAATCCCAGCCGAGGGATTCCTGGCCGGGTAATACCTTGGAGAGGATCAATCAGAATGGTTCTTTCATTCTGATTGCGCCCTCGCTGGGTACTAATAGTGAACATGTTATAAGTACAACCCTGAGGGATAAGGTAAATCAGTACATGTTAGTCTGATATTCCACAACAATTCAGTCCATGACTGTGATATTTCGTAAAATCCATGTTGTGCAGTATCACAGTCAAACAGTCAAACTCAGACGTGAGTCTAATATTCTTGCTCACTACTGTAATCAATCTTTTATCCTTGTTGAAACGTGGAGCCCTAGCTAAAATGTGGGGTTACCATTGAAATTCAGAGTCACCTCTCCGTACAGGCCACACACCTTGGGAGTTTCTTTTGCTTCGAAGACCCTCGTCTTGACAAGTGCTTCTTGCCTCATTGTTCGAAATTCCAGTAGCTCTGCAACCATGGCAATCAGGCTCACATGGGGAAAACTGTTTCAACAGCAAGTCTTCTGCTGCGAAGCCTTCACACCTCAGATTTCGTGAGAAGAGAACTCTCTCAGAACACGCAGGTGAAGTCTGCTGTTCCACATTCTGGCGTCCCTCTTGTTCTCCCACTTGTGCTTGGTTTGCAAGCCTCATGTCTTCCTCCTGCTTCTCCTGCCACAGCCTGCAATCCAGCCAGAGTTCCAGCTCCTTCCACTCCTTCCACCTTTCTCTATCTGTAAGGGTCTTTTATGCCTCCCTGGTTCAGAAATAATGTTCAGGTGTGGGATATTAGCCTCAATTGCCTGACTACTGCAATAGCTACTAGGCTTAATTACCTGACTTTGAAAACTGCATGTCACTTTAGCACTGTTCCTCGTCTCAGTCCTTCTAGGATTCTGGGACTTGTATTTTCATTCGACATAGTTAGGTTTTAGTGTATTTATATTAATTTTAAGGGTAGGTTTAATTCCCTTAAAATTATCAAGAGAGGGGCTATCAAGATTACCCTTTACAGAGGAAGCTAGTTTATTGTAGGCAACATTGCCGCATTCCTTTGCAGTATACCCTTGGCCTTGAGGAAGGTGTTTAGTTTGGGATACCAAAAAGGATATTTCTTTTGTTACAATTTGCTCTGATTTTACAACATTAATGTCCACAACTCTAGATCGAATGTAAGGCTTAGGTACATTCATATTACAATAAGCCATTTCCTCTTTTGGTACCTTGGGCAGATTCTTCCTTCCAGAGGAGAACTACTGTGACTTGTCCCATGGCATCTCCTCACCACCGTGGGCCCTGTCTCCTCCCAGATGATGCTCCCGCAGAACACCAACTCCAGGGCTAAGATCAGGGAGTGGCTGCCTTCTCCTGGCCACCTGGGAGGAGACTTTAGGCAGGGTTTCAGTGAGAGATGTGTAAGATTCCTCACACTGTCTACAACCCAAGACTATGGAAGCTCCTCTCCGTCAGCATCAGACATGCCCCAATGCTCCTATAATTCAGAAAAGAAATCAAGACCCACCTCTTCAAGGAGTCTCTCCTCAACACCTAGGCCATCATGTCACCCCTTTGCCACCTGGCTTGCTTGACACTGTCCCCCCCCTCTCCTTCCCTCCACCCTGTACAGATGCACCCCTCCTCTGTGCCCTTCTGTTTCTTACCCCTGCTGTATATCTGTTCTGTTGTTACCCCTGTTATGCATCAGTACTGTACTGTTGTATGCCTCAGTAAAGCCCTCGGTTGCGTATCTGTATTGTTGTATACCTGTTAAAGCGCTCAGTTCCTTCTCAAAGCTAGGTCTGCACTCAATAAATACAATAAGGATAATAATAGTAATAATAATAATAATAATAATAATAATAATAATAATAATAATAGTATAAAAAGGAAACCAGCATATCACTCATGATGTAAAAAGAACCAGATAAAATCACTTAATAATACAAAATATATTATTTTTTTTCACTTGGACTAAGATTAGCAGTTGTGTATAGCAATTGTGTTGCTTTGCTTACCTTAACTAGCACGTAAGTGGAGAGAGATATTTCTCCTACTTTACGTTAGCGTTTAGATTTCCCTACGAAAGGTCTCTCCAAGAGAGGTGACCAAAGCTAAAATGAATAATCTTTATAAACTTGTACTTCATTCTCGACTGATTCCCAACCTTCTCTCAATCCTCATCTGATTACTTAGCTTCATCAATCACGCTAATGCTCCCTATCAACACCTTCATTGTTCAACAGCTTTAGCAAAAAGAATGATAACACAAAAGTCAATCCATCAAGCTGTTCAAGGTTAATAACTAGTTCATATTTGTGTCCATCTGTTAAGAACTGGTTCAAAAAGGATAAGAGCATTTAATTTGTATGAAAACATATTTCAGGTGTTAGAAACAGGAAAGCTGGAAGATATTTATTCAAACCTCGCTCTTTCAATAAAGGATTTTTTTTCCTATTATGAGAATATATCAGACATAAGAACATTAAATGTACATTAGATTCAATTGAATCTTTGCAGAAAGGACAGAAAGGATCCTGCACATTTTTAATAATCCAGTTACCCGCTACTGGGTTAATGTGTATGTAGTTAAATCCTATTCTGTTTGTTAGCTGGTGAAATCTAAACAAAATCATAATAAAGTAAATATGGTTGGAAAAAATAGGGACAATAATAAGTGCTAAGATCTTATTTTGAAGGCAGCAGTAGTTGGGTGCAATAGTGTTGCGAAACATACACAAAGTTTCCAAAGTCACCACTACGTTTTTGGACAATTTCCTGTCTACACCTTTAAAATCCTCTATTTTGTTTAGTTCAGATATTTTTGCTAGATAACCAGTAACATGTTTTATCCAGGTAACATTATTGGGACCTTGAAGAACGCAAATATCAGTCAGCAAAGCTGAGTTTAGGTTGCTTTCTTATTGTACCAGATTCTAAAAATTAGAATAGTGAGATCTGCCAAAAGATGATCTGAGAGTTGTTTAAGGCACAGCTCAGGGTGGGCGGCAGCTGTCAGAAAAGATAATGGCAGCCCTAACACTAATTTGCAGAATTTATTTTCAATGAAGTGGACAGGGGTAGAGCTATAAAACACATAGACCACATCAGCATATCCCGCAATAGACGTATTATTGCCTTAATGGACTGTGCCTGAAACCCCTTACAGACGCAATGGATGCCCTCTATTGCTTGTAACATCTTTGTTGGCTGCATGCACTTAGCCTGTTATAGTGGTGAGTAAGCAATACACAGATATTCATAGGAAGAGGCGTTCAGAATGATCTCACCATTGTCTGTACAGCAGAAGGAATTGTTGTGTTTGCTACGAGTGCCCATGAAGAGGACTGCAGATTTCTACACATTGATTTTTAGGTCTAAGATGATCATAAACTCTGAGTCCATTGCAGAGGTAATGAGGTATCAGCAATCAAGAACAAATCAACAGTGTATGCGATCAAAAGGTATTATAAGCGTTGCAAGATATGCGACACCTGCCGCTACTGGCACAAAGGATTTGAATAAGCCATTGGTGAACAGATTAAACAATAGAGGAGGTCAACATGCAACCCTGTATAACTCTTCAAGCCACTGAGAAGAACTGTGTGGGGCTCCAGAGCCACAGAACAAAACTACTCTTTTGTTATTGGTGGGAAAACTCATGATAACTGTGAGCAGGTCCCGTGGAACACCCCTGTTAGATAGGATGCCCCAAAATTGCTGTCAACGGAATCAAAAGCTTTTGCCGAATCCATAAACCCAAGGAATAGTGTCTCTTTCCTTGCATGAACATATTTGGCAACATTAGATACACATTTAAGGGCCAGATTCCCAAAAGGTAGGGCAAATGAACGGTGGGCAGCAAATGTCATCGTTTCATTTGCGCTACCTTTTAGAAAAGTGAGGTCTCCTTATTCTCAAATTGCTCCTTTCAGGAGGGGCTAGACAGTAGTGTAAAAATGTGATGTCCAGTACTCTTGCATACTTTACTGTCAGGGGAGCACTCCATCTAAACCGTAGCTGTCTCACTTAAAGGAAAATTCATGACATGGTCAGAAATTATACTATCGTGATTTGTGCCTCCTCCTGTGACTGCTTCCAACAGGTGCGGGGTGGGGTCACCCTAATTTCTATGCATTTAAAAGCGCATCCTGTTTGTGAATTTGTGATGTGCTTTTAAATGTGCAGAAACACCTACTGATTTGCACAAATGTGTGAAGTAGTGAAAAAGGGCATCTGAAAATTGCATCTAAGATGCATTTATTCAGATGCCCTTTGTGTATTGTGCCACTCCTTTCATTGACGTAAGTTATGAGTCCAAGCTTGGTCGCTGCTAAGATAGCGTTGTCATGTATCCACTCTTCCAGGAAGGCTTATAGAGGAATTGCTCTTTGGAATTAATCAATCACTCTTGAACTCTTACTCATTTTCCCTTCCACAGTTATCAGTGAAAGTACTCACTAACTGCATTCATCTACCCAGGAACATTCTCCACTCATAGGTTGTACTCTGTCAAACCTGACATCGCTCGGCTGATGCACAGGGATGCTGTTTTCAGATCTTCTTGAGACTACAAGTGTACCAAAGATGTTTGATCACTCTTGATAATGGCGAGAAGGCCCAGGTCCAGAATGCTTATTTCACAGCCCAGTATGCTGTCCCTCTCCCTCATATTTATTTTCGGTTTGCTCCTGATGCAAATGCAAAGGGTACTGTTATTCCTCCCAGTACAAGCATGACTACATTTGCCAATCCTTGCTCGAAGCCATCTGTGCTACATGCCTATTAGCACTGACATTAAACCTGCTTAGATCTGAAGTTCTGTTTTCAGCTTCCTTCAGTATTTCAAGTTCTCTTCTACACCACTCATCGGACCAGATGAAGTATGTTCTCTTTAATATTAGCACCCTCATACAAACAGTTTTGTTAGGAAAACCAGGTAGGCATTTCGAAAAATATATTCTAATAGCCCCAATAATTAGCTTAGTTGGCCTTTGGTTTGGGGTTATCGGCCTTGCTAATAACATTGACTAATGTAGATATCGTTTGATGTCTAAGGAAGTCACATTATTTCTCCCTTGTTTTGGCATTTTTCTAAACTCAGTATCAACTTCCCCTCATATTGTTCTATGGTTCTGATCTTGATAAGGAAATCGGCCTGCAGATAATAAACTCCTAATAACTCAAATAACCCTCGCATCAATCTTTGAGATACAAATTCCAAAAGATGCAGGACAAATGTCATGGGCTTTACTGATTTATTTCCTTGAATATGCACTTTTTCATTGATGCATAACAGATGTAACAAGGTATTGTAGCTCCTGCCATAAAAGTCACTATGCATGTTATATTTTCTGCGGTATATGGTTAAGTTAGGGACAGTGATGCCAGATATGCAGATATGGGCCTGCTAGCCCACATCCTCGCCAGCACCACCCCGTTCCACCCTTACCCATATGCCTAACCCTGTCTGGGTGCGGCACCCTCTGCAATTTCATTCAAAACCTTTTTTCAGCAGACTGAACACTTCTCAAGGATGTATTAACACCACGCCAAATATCTTTCTACTTATCATCTGTATTACCATTAAAACATGCAGAGAATGCATTTTGTAGAAAGCAAATGGTTTTGTCAAGGCAGTGGGTAAATTAGCACTTGCAACTTTATGGATTTGAATCCGGCTCATCGATCACACAGTATTAAATAAAGTGGTTATCAGAGACCTTTTGGGAAGTGAAATACTGATGGAAATCCCATAGACCGTCAAGGTAAGGAACAATCCTTAAAGTGTACATACGTACTTCTATTATGTAAATAGTAATCCTCGCTGAAACAAGCTACTACTGAGAAGCCTCCTAAAACATGATCACAGTTGGAAAATGAACTCTCTTGAACCACCCAACCATAGCAACCAAGCTAACCCATCATGAGCATTCCATTTCAAATCAGCCCTATTTACCTTTGGAGAACAAAAGGGCTTGTAGCACATTCGTATTGTAAGTCTGTGTTTTAACTTTATGAATTTCGATTCCACTAGAGAATGATGGGACAAAAGGGATTAAAAAAAAAGTTGTGCTGATCTTCTCCCAATGAGAATGAGACAACTTTCCTCCACTTTTGTGATCTTTTGTCCTGCATAAAAATAAATTAGAATGCAAACTATAATGTTAGCCCTGTTGTATCGCATGCAAGTTTGAAACATGGTGGTCTCTTGGATCCTACCTAGGTATTGAACCAAATTATTTTCACAACGAGCAATTGTGAATAAAACAAATTAAATGATTTTGAGATTATCGGCTAAACTGAAACATGTTGTATTAACATGCTTATGCCCAGAATTGCCCTTCACATTTGCTGTAATGTAACTTGGGTTGATGAATTTGTTTTATGTTTGTCTTCAATTGTATTTGTTGGCAAAACATGTTCATGGATCACTTGTATCTGAATAAACCTGTGGTGATGTCAGCGCAAAGAGCTATGTTTTGAGGGTGACACTGATGACTTCATTATGAGTACAGTGGTGCAGTAAAAAGAGCAGCAAAGTGGTGGTTATTATGTTACACCACATTACTGTTGCATTTGCCCACAACAGTACTATGAGGTCTAGAGGAAAAGCGAGGGATCTACCAGCAGCATTTTCGTGACGGTAAATCCACCAATTTACCCACAAAATACCTCAGAATTACAGTGACGGAATTACTGCTCACAGCATTTGTACAAAAACAACAATTTAGCCCTAGTAACTCCACAAAGAGTCAATTTACACATATGTTCCACTACTGGTAATCTGTGGTAATGCTACAGGACCAAGTGGTGGTACTAGTAAACAAGTCTGTTGGTAATTCAATTGTATAATTAATGGAAGAGGGCAGCAATTTTTGGAACTTCTTTCCATTTTGCTAAGTTAAGTTCTAAGAATGTTGACAGTTCTCCATTTGTCTATTGGCGATAATCCAATTTACTCCCCAAGTACCTAAAATGTTGGTCAAAATAGATGCCAAGAATTAGGCTGAAAGTTTTGACATTTCTGAAATGGACACCATTAATATTTCTAATGCATTCAAAGCTTTTTTGTAGCTAGCCATGCCAGATGCTGACCATTGATCCACACATGTATTGTGTGGAAGAAGCAATGGGCCTGATTTACAAAGCATTTTCAATGGGATTGTGCCATTGTAAACCACTTTTGTAAATCAGGCCGTAACAGCGATTCATATTCATTCATTTTTCCTACAGCACATTAAAATCCCCCCAAACATGTGCAACTCCATCATAACGTTATGTGATGTAATTACTGGAATGTTCAGTTAATCTTGGCCATCATTCTGCACAGCGTTGCTAATGTTGATGCATCTTGTTTTTCAAAACATTTTCGACTGTGAGTCGCACTAATGGAAAACGTCCTCCTTTTGTGCATCACTTTTGTGCATCACTTGCAGTATCTGAGTTTGTTTCAGTAACAACACAGTATTGTGCTGTTCAGATGTGTTCCCAGAGTACAGGAAAATTACAATTACACTAGTGATATGAGGTTCCACTCAGTGGTCAATGCTAAGCCCTTGAGCGTGACAAACATTGATCATATTTTGTTTGTCATCCCAAATGACAATACATAATGTGGTCAACGTTGAAAGTTTTGGACACCAGATTCACAAAAACTCTGAACATTTTGATTAACCCCACCAGATATGACATAACATAGTTTAGGGTGTCCACCATGGTGTAGCAAGGAATACAGAGCAGCCTGTCGTGGATAGTGAGACAAGATTGGTCCAAGTTGCTTTTTTGTGATCCTATTGCTCATGATGTACACTGAATCCATAGAAAAATGCCTGCCTTTCCATCAAAATGTTGGCTGCCATGCTCCATGGATTTCCCCAGCACTTGTTTCAAGACAATAAAAAGAAATCTCCAGTTACCTTCCACCTCCTCTCTGTTTCCATCCATTCCACTGCTATCATCCACAGGCTACAAGGAACATAGTAAAAGGACTACTTTTAAAGTTATCTGTTCATGTTCTGGGAGCCATTTTGTTTACATGTATGTTTGTGGAGACAAATGAAGTCATAAGCCCCGAAAGTCAAGCTGGACTATTAAAGACAATGCTCTTTAGCTTTTTGGGCTCCTCAGTAACCGCCCCTTATCCTTCATTGAATGCTTTCATGGGCAACTTCGCCTGAGGTGCCATTATCAGATTGCATGGGCTGCTAAGCACGACTTTAGCACCTCATTTATCTTCTTAAAATGAATCTGCTGTTCTGCTATTGTTTTTCATTTAAATTCACACCTTTTTGGGTCCCAGGAAATACCCAACAAAAGCTCAGTGCATCATAAATTAAATATTCTGTACTGAAATTGTCCTGTTGATTAAATGGAAGATTGTACAGTGATTTGAATAAAAGTCAGAAGGGTCAAATAGCGTCAATGCACTCTATTTTTGAGCATCTTAAATTAATTGACCACTTTCCAGACACTCATCTACATGCATGCATTTTCCCTATAGATCAGATAGGTGCTCTCACCAAAAGTGTTCGAAGAAGGCAATATGAAGTTTCCATAGTTTAGTTTGATAGTAGTGATCGGAGGCGGAATGGCCTCTACTGAGATTTGGGTGATATACACTTGAATTTCCTCTAACAATGGGCAAATAGTTCCATACATGGTCTGCTCAAGAAAAATAGTGTTTTTTTTTCTTCAATCAGTGACAAAGTGTTTTGCATTTTGTGACAATTAAATGAGTTTCTTACTCTTATAGGTTCAGCTAAATTTAAGAAAGTGTTACCACTGATATGAAGTAGAATCTTTCATTAATATCCTTATGAAATGTCCTAAACTGCTCCAACTGATAAGTGTCGTTTCAACATAGTTTGAAAATATGACAGCAAACTGTTGCTCCAACCGCTGCATTGATTTTGTGTATGACTGTCCACTTGGTTGGAAAAATCACTCTCCTATGTAATTAATCTCAGCAAGTGTCCTTCAATGAGTTTCAAGACTGAACAAATATATACCAACTTATTCTATAGTTAGAAAGATGTGAGTTGAAAATCTGCAGTTGACAAAGGTATACTCTGTTTAACAGTACGTGTGGCTCGTTTTGCTTTATTTTGCACAACAACAATATATTTTAACATTGCTTAGGCTGAACTATAAAGACAAAACAAAATGTAGTTGTTAATGGAAAGAGATTATTTAATGTATGTAATTATCAATCAATAAATGCATATACCGGAAAAGGGAAGGGGGCACCACATGCTGCGTACAGGACATCGATTGCATGAATGCATGGATAAGCGCCTTACTCTGGGAACGTCCCCTCTCAGGTCCAACTGGGGTCCTTTCTCTCCACCAATGCTCTCTCCACATGTGGTGTTCCCAGGGCTCAAACCTCTCACCCTGCTTTTCAACATCTATGTGGCCCCTTTGGCCCGGCTCATTTCTACCTTCTCCTCTAACTTTCAGTGTTATGCGGCTGACACTCAGATCTTCTTTAGGCTCCCCACTGCCTCCTCTCCTCTCTCACTCATTCCTGACTGTCTATCTGTGATTCAAGAATGGTGCACATTCAATGATCTCTGCCTCAATGCCAGCAAGACAGGGATCTTCCTCATTGGGACCACTGCTCCAGCATTTCCTCTTTCACTCTGTCCGCCCTCCTTGGGTCCTCTCCCTGTGCCTTCCTTTAAGGCAAAAAACATTGGGGTCATCTTCGACTCCACTCTCTCCTTCCCTCCTCACATCATGGACCTCTCGAAGAAGTCACACTACCAGCTGCCCCTCCTCAGAGGTATTCTTCCTTTTCTCACTTTCACCCAGAAGCTCAACATCCTCAGAGGCTTGGTTCTCTCTAGGCTGGACTACTGCAACAGCCTCTTTCTCAACCTGCCTTCTTCTACTCGCTGCCCTCTGCAAATAATCCAGAACAGGACTGCAAGACTTGTCCTTAGCCTCAAGCCCCGGCATTGTATCTCTCCAGCCATGAAATCTCTGCATTGTCCACAAGGCTTTCTTGGGCCAGGGCCCACACTTCATCTAACTCTCTCTTCCTAAACATCTTCCCTCTGATGGTCAGATGCATATGCAGGCAGAGAGTGGGAGGGAGATCTGTCTCCTCTGCAGGGGCCTCCCTCTGGAATGGCCTCCTTGCCCTTCTCAAACTCGTGTAAGACCACATCAGGTTCTGGAAGCATCTCAAGACCTTCCTGTTCCCTTCTGCATTCGCTCTTTCTCTCCCTTTCTGACCCACTTGTCTGCTGCTCTGACTGGTCACCTGGATTCCCTCAGAACTCCCCCATGACCTGCAAGAACCTGCACTGCTTCCGGGCCTCCATACACATAGGGGTTGTATCTGTAACTCTGCAGTCCCCTTCCTCCTTGCACTACTCTGAGCCTGCTCCCGTGGCTGCACTTAGAGCAATTCTGTTCTGACTGCACTTCCTGTTTTCCCTCCCCTTGGCACTTCTCCTCTCCCTCTTCCCATGCACTTGTGTATTGTGAATGACACAAGGCCTAGTAAGATTGTTTGTTCGTCCTCCCTATGTCTCCCTACCTTGTCCTTTTGCACCTAGAAACACTTGTGTACAGGCGTGGTATAAATTAATTATCATATTATAATGGAGGAGAATTATATCAATGTGTTAAAAGAACACAATGCCATCTTGAGAAACATGGAATGACTTCTACCAAAGCAATTCAAGTAGACAAAGGGTAAATCAGATTGTACATTGCAAACACACAACCATGTGTGAATTCCTACTCAGCTTGGTATTTTGTTTTTAAACCCTGACCACTTGCATACACAACTTTATCATCAAACCGTTTTATTTTAATGTGTCATAAATTTGTTAAAGGATAAGAATGAAAAATTGAAACAGGAACTGCAGGTTAAGGCCCAAAATCAATATTATAAAAGCAATCCAATGAGCTAATTAAAGTGCATGGAATGCAAGAAAATGAAGTTTATTATGTGCAACAGCAGCTGGGAACAGTCCACGAATCATGCACTATTACATCATAAAATGGCTGCTCTTATAATGAGAAGTGGCGTGAAGTTTTACACATGTTACAAGATGCTTTCAAATTCATATTCGCTGATTGGATGGTCTTGGTTGCTCCATAGGTGATTCTGTACAATTCTAGCCCTATTGGCCTACCCTATCCCTTGTCACCATTCTAATTACTACCTCATGGTAATGATCTCATGGTGGAATCATCTAGTTTGACACACATTTGATTGGACAGTTGACAAGTTAAAATGGTTCATATACATGTTGATTGCTGATTGGCTTTGGCCCTCCATATGTCCTGGGAAGGGCCGCGTCCATCATAATTGACCAATAGAACTGTGAAGTGTGAAGAGTGTGGCAATAAAAAGAATACTTCACATCCTTTCCCATGAGACCTAAAAGGTTGGTAGGAGCTTATCGTTCTCACCCTTGTGACTGTTCAACTGACAGTTCATATTGTGACTTCTTGTTCGAAACATGTCACCCATCTATTTCCTTTCTCACAGTCTGCCTACATTACTTCATGACTTCATGGGGGGGTGCTCTGGGACCATGTGCATGACTAAATTATGTATTTTTAAATGCATAGAAGTGTGTTGCCCTATTACTTATGCATATATATAATTCAAGAGCTGTCAGCAATCATTGTATACACTGTAATACATTCTCTATCATGTGCATGGACCTCTTGGCTTCTCTTGGTCCTGAATATTGATCTCTTCCTCTGCTGGGGGTGCACGTTGTTCTATTTTAGTGATTCCACTCCTTGGTGGATGTTTTCCTACAGGGGGCAGTTGGTGTTTTCCCCCCGATTGACCTGTACTGTCTACTCTTCTTTCTGTTGAAGTCTCATTCTTTGCAGCTGTGACCTTCGTCTTGCTAGGGTCTAGAGTGCAGGATGGCATTCTACTTGTTACATTTATCATTTGATCTGGACCTGGGAACATGCGGCCCTTCTAATTCTTGTCCCTCCCCTGTGAATCTCTTGATTTCTTCCTCATGTGCTTTTCACAAAGTAGTAACACCTAATTAAGTCATAGATCCTCGACCAGAGCCTGGGAATGAACCTCTTCTGTCTGTTCTGACCAATCGCAGTGCAACTTTACACCCTGTCTGGGGCTGCTGAGCTTGTCTCTGTGTTTCTCTAATGTGAGCTGAAACCGAATGCATTTAGCTGTGCGGATTTATGAGGTGCAGTGAATCTAAATGGCCTGTGTAGCCACATTCATTCTGAGGTTTACCCTGTGTGTTACTCACCTAAGCGATGTTAAATATATTTATATCTTTTCTTATATATTCTACCTTTTATTATCTCTAGTGAATGCTTATATAACCACTTGCAGCACTCTTCATGTATTTGTCTTGATTACTTGTGTGTGTAAGATTTGCTTTTACATCATTTATCCTGGCCACCATGCTACTTAGACTAAATTCTAAATGTAGGTGTTTGTTTCTTGCTTGCTACCATCACACATCGAAGGGAGATGGCAGAAGTGTCAGTGCACTGTGCATGCTGTCTGGGATTCTGGCTTTCAGTGTGGTTTCAGGCTCATGTTTTATGGGATTGTTAGTTTGTATTTTCTCTCACATGTGGGGCATTGGACGTTCATCCCAACAATACCAATGGAAACAATACATACAAACACTGTGTACAATCAGAATAAAAAAGGCATCAGCATGTAGAGCACAGTTAAAACATATGAAATGCATTCTGCAAAAATAAAATAGAATGAATCGGGGGAAAATGAAGGAGAAGCTAGTAACAAAGGCAAAGGGAAAGCTTGTTTGCCAGAATAGACATGAATGTAATGTGATAAAAGGCACAGACACGAGAGACCTTGTGGTCTTTAATAAGTAAGGATCCAGTAGAAGAGTAGGAATACTGCATCAGTCTTCTCTCGAGAGGGCAAAAATAGAGAAGCTGAAATTAGGTTACTCACGTTATGGGCAGATTCATGAAGATGCAGATTTTGTCTATGTCTTCCAGTTTTTTTAAAAATGTTTTAAGATGATCCCTTATGGGGTGTATCGAAGCACTTCACATCTTGAGTGCATTGCACATAGATTTTACCATTTTGCATACTCAAGACCATTACAGTCAACATACTGTTGACAGTAGGAATCCTAATATCAAGCATGTTCACACAAATGCCAACACAAAATCAAGTACATTCCCACCTACATTAAGAACACCCCTATCGGGGAGCCACAAGGGGCGCCAAGATGTGCTGATGCTTCTCGGTCTGTCTCTGCCTCGGGCCGCCTAAAATTGTGTTTTGGACCCACCTGCTGCAGATAGCGGCTATATGACCCCCTCTGTGAGTTGCTGCTACCCTTGAGCACGAGTTGTGTGCTTTCTTGGACCCAAAAGTGCTGCCGCTCCTGTCAGAAGACCTCCCTTGGTGGCGAGCAGGGCCTGAGAAGGGGCTTCTCCCGCCGAAGAGTTCCTCAATGTGTTCTTCAGTGGTCGGTGGGGGAGGGGCGGCTGTCTCCTGCGTGACCGTTGCCGTGGTGGTCAAGCCTCCCTCATTGGATATGTGTCGGCGCCCCAAGCGGAGAGGAGGGTGTCATCGGAGGATCCCATGTGGGATTGCACTATTCTAAGGATTTAGTGGTGAGGAAGTGTGGGTATGAGATCTGAGCTCCCTCCACCATGTGACCATCTTTGCAATCGTGGGAGGTGATGTCCTCCTCGCCGGCGCGATCGTAGCGCTGGCAGCCCGGCCCGCAGAGTCTTGTGTCCTGCATGGTCCTTGTTGGTCAGCACCGGAGTACCTGGCACGGAGGCGGATGCCTGGAGAAAGCCTCCCGTTGGTGAGCACCGCCCACCCCCTGTGGTCGTAAGTGGCCCTTGTGAGACTGTGGTCGGAGTGGCTGGGACTCTGGGCATTTTTTTTTTTTTTGCAGCAGCAGCTCTGGCTTACCTGGTTTTGGGGCTTCTTCAATGGATGTAGTCGCCTACTTTTGCTTGGAAGCCTGCATGCACCAGGGTACTCTGGCTGTTCTAATCTCTACTCTTGGTAGCTCATCTCACTGCTCCTGAGTGCCCATATCTGCCTTTGGAAAACCCTGGCTATCCCTTCTGGCAGTTTGCCCAATGCTGTCCTGAAACAACTTGCAGATGCCTGTTGCATTTCCATCATGAGTGCAAAGTTATAGACCTGCCACATAATTAGAGCCAGACACAGGCCCTCATTACGACCCTGGCGGAAAGTGACTGACCGGACCGCCACAGCGTAAATAGCGTTTCCGCCATTGCAAGAAGGAGCACAGTGCGGCCCATTCCGACCCATCGGGCACGAGCACCACGGCATGGCGGAAGTGCAAAGTCCGCGATGGCGGAAATGAACCCAAAACGGCCCACACCGCCGCCGTACGGCGCCCTAGGTGCAATACCGCCACCCATCACAGCGGACACCGCAGTGTGCGCCTACCGTAAAGTACGGTGACCGGAAATATACGGAAACGGAAGTTAAAACACGGGCCCGGAACGGGAAACAACCCGCCGTACACCTATAAAACCACTAAAACCACACAACCACTAAAATCACTACCCTGAGACACAACCCAACCCGTCATCCACCCTAGCGAAACCAAGAAAAATGGGAAAAGTAGCGAAGAAAGCGTGCGACCGCAAGCGGCAGGTCCACTTCTCCCGTGAGGAACTCACCGTGCTAACAGAGACCCTCCAGGAGAATGCTGCCGTCGTCTTCTGCACGCAAATGACCAGGACGGCACTCGCAAACAAGAAGGCCATATGGGCTCTGGTGGCACAGCGGGTAAGTGCGGTGGGGACCACACCCCGCACCCCACAGCAATGCCGTAAGCGATGGGACGACCTGCGGATACGCATCCGCAGCATACTCTCTGCCAACCGCAACATTGCCACAGCCACCGGGGGAGGGTCGGAATCACCCATCAAGCTGACCCCCTGGGAAGAAATCTGTGCCTCCACCATCGGAATGGAGAGCATAGAGGGAGTCGGAGGGATGGAGAAAGGAGTGCAGACATCCGAAGAATCAGGTAGGTGGGCCTAATGAAACAATGCCAAAACCACAAAGTCCATCCATGTGAAGCACCATGTGTCCCCATAGTGCAACAGAAACACATGTCCAGGAGAACGTCCACACACATCGTCCTGATAGCGCACGTTAAAACCCACAATAAATACATAAATAATTAAAAACCCCTAAAACACGCACTACACGTGCAGCAGGCACACCCTAACTGCAGGCTGCCAAACAACTGCACCCTCACTCCACACACAAATGGAAGCACCTCCAAGGCCCCGACCCAAATCACCCTCAGGTACCACCCCAATGCATGTGATACAATGCCATTCCAATTCCCACAGACCCACCAATAACCCTCGCCCTCCTTTACTCCACCACAGGGTCCGATCCAAACGACGAGCTGCAGGACACCCCTACCAGCACACCTGCAAAGAGGGCCAAGACCAACGGCCAAAGACCCTCCACCTCAGCTGCACGCATCAAGACACGGCAGCAGCACAAATCAGGTGGCAGCACAGAGGAGGGAACATCAACAGGCACCCCAGCAGCCAGCATGCCCACAACACCACCACAGGTCCCCCCAACGGATGCCACAGAAGGCACTGCCTCCGGTGGCAGCAGCACCATAGGTGACACCCCATTGATGGCAGCATGCTCCGACACAGAAGACGGGGATGTCGAAGTCAGATCCATCCATGACCTGTCCCAATCCCCCTGTCTGTCCCATCCCGTACTACATGAGGATACCACGCAGGGGCACCCACAAGACGACGACTGGCCATCCCCCACAAGCCCTGTGGCAGGGCAACATGAGGACAACAGCCCCTCTGTGACACCCCCGCAAATGGCCATGGCCCAGCAGAGGCAACAGTCCCTCGACCAGTTAATAGTGCAACAGCAGCAACTGGCCACGCTCCTCAAGGACCATGCCGATGAATGTGGGGGCACTAAGGCAGACATAGAAACATCAACTGAGACACTTAGGGCAGAAATGGAGAGAGGTACAGAGACACTAAGGGCACAAATGGAGAGTAGCACCGAGAGCCTGAGAGTCCAAATGGAGAGAAGCACCGAGAGCCTGAGGGGGGAACTGCATGCGACGTCCAAAGACGTATGTGGTGAACTTGCCGCAGTGCGCCGTGTGCTCACTGAGCTCTCGCAAACCCTTAGGGACATGCATGGACGTGAGCAGGCAGAGACATCATCCGTTGCAAGTTCCGTCCAGGGCAGCCCCCAACGTAGATCTGGGAGGAACCTGCGCTCCACAGGCAGGGGTGCCCCTGATACCCGCAGAGGGGGCTTGCAATAGCGACTGCCCACTGACGATGAGCATCTTTGGACACTGGTGTTGGGGGGGGAGGTGGGAGGGTGGAGGGGGTGCGTTGGGCTCACTTGGGTGGCGGGTCGATAGGGTGTACAACATGATATCACATATGCCATAAAAAGTGCACGATCAACCAATGAGATGTGTGGACATTGATCTTTGTGTACTAGGCCATCATAGGCGTACAGTCCATATTGTGCATGTCCCAGACACACACAGTGCCACGAGTCCCGTGTCCATGTATCAGCCACCAGGCGTGAGTGCTAGAAGCATACATCAATGAGATGCTGACGAATTTCACGGGCCTCCTGTGCCTCGCGGACTCCTTGAGGTGCTGCCACATCCCCACCCTCATCATGACCATCATCAGGTGCTTGCAGTTCTGCGTCAGGGGGCATGGGCACATTTCTACGTACGCACATGTTGTGGAGCATGACACATGCCATCACCATCTTTGCAACCTTCTCATGGCGGTACAGGAGTGCCCCGCCAGACCTGCTGAGGCAGCGGAAACGACCCTTCAGTAGGCCGAATGCCTGTTCAATGACTACACGGGTACGTGAGTGGGCATGGTTGTAGTCCTCCTCATGCTGGTCCCGTGGGTTCCAGACTGGTGTGAGGAGCCATCTCTTCAGTGGATATCCAGCATCACCTGTATGTGGACGAGAAACGTATGATGTGGAATGCCATTGCTACGTACGCACACCCCCCCCCCCTTCCTGCCAGGTCATTGCCGAATCACATACCCCACATTATCATGCATGAAATGAGACTCACCGAGTAGCCAGGATCTGTTCCCTGCGTGTCGCTCCATGTAGCGTGGTATCGTAGAGTTCCTCAAGACCATAGAATCATGGGTTGATCCAGGGAATCGGGCACAACAATGTGTAATGATCCTGTTGGAGTCACACACCATTTGTACATTCAGAGAATGAAATTGTTTTCGGTTGCGGTACTGGGCCTCCATGGCATGTGGGACGACCAATTCCACATGGGTGCAGTCGATGGCACCAATGCAACCCGGTATGCCGGCAAGTGCACGGAATCCCACTTTTGTGTTGGTAATTTCCAGCTCCGAGCGTGGTAGGGAGATGTAGTCGTCTGCGTGCTGCAGGAGGGCATCGAGCACTTGCAATAGTGTCCGTGAGAACAGTGGCTGAGAAATGCCATGCAACTGTCCGACTGTGTGCTGGTAGGTGCCTGTGGCCAGGAAGTGGAGTACAGACACCACCTTCAGTAGGGGTGGGATGGCGGTTGGGCTATCTATCATGCTGACAAGGTCAGCCTGTGTCATGTCCACAATGGCGGTTATGGTGTCCCGGTCCAGACGGTAGAGGGTGTGGATCTGCTCATCAGTGAGGTTGAACGGATGTGCTCGGAGGCGTGGGATTGCGGGCTGCCTGCGTGGTGGTAGTGGCTGTGCTGGCGGCCCTTGCTGGCCCTGCCTTGGCCTCCTCCTCCTCCTGCGTCTCCTCCGTGCGGCCGGTTGTAGTTGGTGTTCGTCTTCTTCTTGGAGTTGGAGTACTTGCAGTGCTATCAGGTCCCCCAGGGCCAACATCGCGAGTCCTGCCGGTAGCATTTCGGTGTGGTTGTGGGAGGAGACTGGCTGTGCAATTTATGTGTTTCCAGGCTGAATGGCCTCCACCTGTGGTGATTCATTCCACCTGTGCAAACTGCTCTCCCCTTTGGCCGAGCACGTCCCGCGCACAACGCTGCAATTCGTGGAATGGCATCTTGCTATTGCAATCTTGTATTTGTACCCGATGGCCGTGTAACATTGGTTGATATGTTCATTCTGCTGTGGTCCCATTGTTTCACATACTATCTGTGCAGTCGCGAACAGAGTTGTGAAGGGTCAGTGGAACGTAGTACTCGAGTAACGGTGGGCCCTCATTCATCACTGTACCGAGTTGCAACGACGGGCGGGGCGTCCCATTCGTGGGTGAAGGCAGTTGCCATTTTCACACACAGCCGCACTCGATGGATCAATTAGTGTTTTCAAACGGCCACAGATGCCTCTTCGACGTGATGTTGCAAATGAGGAATTCGAAGGGCGGCGCTTTCGGTTTTCAGCTAGCGGCGAGGAGATGCCCACAGGTCTGACTGCAAATATAACGTTCTATTGTTCAATGTCCTTGGGACAGGGGCCATGGCGAGAATGCTATGATTGATATGAATAGTATGGGATGCGCAATTGCGTAGTGGACGATAAGGCAGGACGTTCCCAAATACATGTTACTTCACTAGACTGGAATTACGGGCTGGGGCACTGTGGATTTTGCAGGCTGCATAACGCACAGACTCAATGGATATTTCTAATGTTATGTGAGTAAATATTCAGGCGTTTTCATTACGGGATGAGGGAATGATGAATGGATGCATGGGCAGGTGATTTGATACAGAGTTTGCCATGTACAGGGCTTCTTGGGATCTATCCGCCTCCCCTACGCTATGTGATGCAGGGCTGCCATAGTGGGACCATCGTCTATCTGGCCTTGTTGAGCCCTCCCTGTCTCGACGCGCCTTCAGACACTAGTGTCCATGCACGTTACCAATCCCATCTGAAGGATTCTGTTTTGACAGACGCATGCACAGGTACACTCGTTTGTGATGGTGTTTTCACCTCGATATAGATAGTTATGATTCGCAAGTGGTTTTGGGGTGGTGATGATCCTTTGGAGTGGGCTAGCATGCATATGGCTGTGGATTTAGTGTGATCATTGGAGTGAGTTGTTCGAATGTAGTTCTGATGGCCATTCTATTCTTTTTCTTTTCTTTTGGTTGACAGGTATCTCCTCCCCTTTTGCCACTGCCATCTGTATGCCACTCCTGCAGATGGGTTTTACTACCGACACCTGCTGCTTCGTGTTAATCAGTGGAGCAGCATTACGATCTTATGGGACGATCGCCAATGGGCCACATGCCCTTACGCAGTACTGGTGGCTCGGAGCAACATTTCGGCCTTTCAGCTGGACTAGTGCCTCCCCATTGGGACGGCCCTGCGGTTCTGTGCGCTTCCATGTTGCCTTTTCGTACGTGAATGTGGCTCTGTGTACCATGAGGGAACAGGGCGTCACACAAGTGGTGGCTGGTCATTTCTTGCGGATGCAGCCCACAATGGTGAAATGTGTTTTGGAGTTCATGGCCTGATGGCTGTATGGGCTTGGTGATATTGATGTGCATTAAAATTCTATTCTGATATGGGCCGTGTAGCGTTCTTCTTTGCAAGTGATGTGGCATATTCCTATTTGGGGAGCGATGTATTGTGAGGGGATCTGCATTGGGTTCCAGCTTCGGAGTTTTGTTGCGTGGTCCTGTACTGGGCGCGTTTGCCTACGAAGCCCGTGAGGTCAGGGATGGGGGCTGCCAATATGACAGTTTGGATGTTGTCATGCTCAGGGGCGGGGGATTGGGTTTTGTGTGACAGATGCCGGTCAGCCAGGTGGACTGGTGGAATGTTGTGATTTTCTGAATGTTGCTGGTCACAGGTGCCTGTGTTTGCGTGCGTTTCTTGGTGGGGGACTGTGGTCATGTCCATTGGGATGGCTTCTGTATTCGTGCCATCTGTGCCCTGCAGCTCCCATTGGCCCCTCTTGAGGTTCATTTGTTCGTTGGCATGCATGGGTGACTTGTGCATTTCACTGGTTGCATGTGGCTTCGTTGCACCTACGGGGAGTTGTACTTTGTGGGCAGGGAGCGGTGTACGGGCAGTTAGTGGGGCCGTTTACGGTTGATTCGCGATGCCGTACTTCTCACCATGGCGGAATGGTGCATTCCGCCATGCTTGATGGCGTTAGGTACATGTCCGCTGGGGTCGGAATTGGCGTACCGTTGCGCCATGGTGGTGTTTACGGTTTGGCATGGCGCGCGCGCGCGTGCTTGGTGCAGTTAGCGTTGGCGTTCACTACGGTGTCGCTAATGGCATCGTACTTTGCGGTGACGGGTCATAGTCGCACCGAGCGCTATTCGATGGCGGTATTGCATTTCCGCCATCGTTTTCCGATTTCCGCCAGGGTCGTAATGAGGGCCACAGACTCACTCATACGACTGGATTTCAACATTCAGGCCATCCAGGGACAGGCAGAGCAATAACACCGGCGTCAGTGCCAGAGGAGCCTCGCGCCACGATCGCCCTGTAGTGCACACCCTCTTGGACCCTCTGTGTCCTACAATACTGTAGACCATCAAACCCTCATTATACACCTGGAAGAGGTCAGGGACAGCTCTGGTCGGCAAACATACCTCCATACACTGCAGTTATGCTCTTGTGTCTTGGGGGAGCTGGCCCGAAAAGGTGTACGCTGTGCGGGGTGGCGGTCCCCTTTTGATTGGGCTGATCGGGTTCCTCCATTGCGGTGTCTTCCTGTTTGAGAGCTCGTTCCCCCGGGCCTGGATTCCTGCGGTGGCCTGGGGTGGCCCCTTTCTCGAGTGTGGAGGGGAGAGTCTTTGGGCTCCGTGGTCCCCCCCCTGAAGGTGGTGGGGAAGGGGATGCCTCCAAGGCCCAAGGCCACTTGTGTCGGCTTGGCCCGGCGGTCTCCCTGGCTGTGCTGTTGGGAGGTTCTGCTTGGGGGTTGGTGTGGGGGCCCTTGGAGTGCTGGCATTGGGGCGAAGCTGCTGGTCAAGTCGGTCAAGAAATTGGCAACAGTGTCTACCTGGGGGTTGGCCCGCTATTTAGAACTGCTTCTCATCACTGCCTTCTTCCCCTCTTCTGATGCAATTTGATATGCGCCTAGCGGAGTTGGCGAGAAGGGAGGAGAAGATCTCCCTTAAACTGGACGATCTGGAAAATAGGGAACGACGCTCTAACCTCAGATTTCTAGGCATTCCGGAGCAGGACGGAGAAACTCAGTCCGACATCATGAGAGCTGTCAAAGCAATTATAAGTAAGCTCTTTGACAGGGGTAATACTAGTGAGCCGACAATTGATAGAGCGCATAGAGCAGGAGGTCGTGCTGTAGCCCCTAGGTCGGTCCTCGTCAAGTTTCACTATTTCTCCAAGAAGGTCAAGATCCTGGATTTAGCCTGGAAGAAACGCCACATTGCCTGGGAGAGTTCTAAAATAATGATCTACCAGGATCTTTCGGCATTTACTCTGGCGCATCGGAGGCTTTGTGGCCCCTTGACTAAATGGTTGCAGTCTAAGGGGGTGCGATACAGATGGGGTCATCCCTTTTCTCTCGCTTTCGAAGTTGAAGGTTATAAGTACTCCCTCGCCAAGGAAGCCGACATACAGAGGATGACTCGCGAACTCTTAGGAGACTCGGATGGGGGTGCTGGAAACCTAGACGGATCTGGAAATGTTGCTGACCAGCGGAAGCCCTCTCGATTTGTGGAGAGGCGCTGCATCCGAGGTCATAGGAAATTTAGAAGGGTGACACCACCTTCTCCGAGCTAGCCGGCCTCTTGACCTATCTGGGAGGATTGTCTCTTATAATGTGCTCTGAGGTGTCCCCGGGTTCCATTGTTCAATAGAGGGGAGGTCCTGGGGGTTCTTGGGGCTCGCTGGGGTTGGCTACGTCTTGAAGAGGGTAACCTAAGCTAATGTGGAAATTGTGTCTGTGAATGGGGGTCAAGAAGTGAGTGAGTGAGTTCGAGCACAGTGTGCAGGGGGGTTCAGAAGGATGTGGTATTTATTTTATTTTTTACATCTTGGGCGGCCCAGGCGGAGGCGGCCAATGGTGGCCTGGTGTGGCAGCGGTTGGATGTTGCTGTCTAGCCAGGCACTCAGTGAAGTGGGGATGTGGGGGGAACAAGGGGTATGTTTTTTGTGGGTCATGGAGATCAGTTGGGTTCCATGTGGTTTCGGGTGTTACTGGTTATTGTAGTTGCTTATGCTTGGGGGAATTACTGGAGAGTTTTTTGTCAAGATTTTTTTCGGCGAGTTTACTCTTTCAGGGACCAATGCTTAGACTTTATTTTTTGAATGGGTGAATGTGATTTCCCTTTGGCGCTGGGCTCATTGAACGTGCAAGGCCTCAACTCTCCATATAAAAGGTCTCTGGTGGCAAAGGAGCTCAATAGGCTGAAACTCGACATTTTGTTTCTTCAAGATACTCATTGGGTGAGGGGAGCAGAACCTGTTTTGAAGTGAAAGTCCATACATAAGGTTTTTTTATGCGTCATCCAAGGTCAAAAGAGAGAGGTGGCGATAGTGATCTCCCAGATGGCCCATTTCTCTCTTCGGGTCCAGGTCAGCGATCCTGAGGGCCGCTTTGTTATGGTCAAGGGCGATTGTAGAGGAACCAAGGTGACCTTGATCTCCGTTTATGTGCCCAACAAAGCCCAGGATCGCTTCTGGTCTGAGATGAAGCTCAAAATTATTACCTTTACTGAAGGGGCGTTAAGGGTGGGGGGCGACTTTAACATGGTCCTCGATTACTTGAGTGATAGGTTGCCCAGTCGCCAGGTTATAGATTCACAGTTGCAAAGGCGCCTTGCGTCATCCTTCCAGAGCACCAATGATGACTTAAGGCTTTTTGGACTCGCACTCGGCCCGGGAAGGTCCTGAACCCCTTTTTACTTTTTTATCAAAACCCCACTTATCATTCTCCAGAATCGATTATATCCTGGTCGATAGGGGGCTTTACGACAGAATTTCGGAGGTTCGAGTGGAGGTGACTCCCTGGTCTGACCACGACTTGGTAAGGGTCCAGTTGGGGATTCCCCTGGCACTCCCAGGGCTGACGCAGTGGACCTGCAATGACCTCCTGCTGAAAGATAAGGAGCTAGCTCAGACTGTCTTGACTGCTATTAGGGAGTTTTTTGAGTTTAATGATAATGGGCAGGTGAGCCAGGAGGGGGTCTGGGAAGCCTTCAGGGCAACGTTCAGGGGTGTCCTCATCGGGTTGGGGCGGCGAGGAAGCGAGAGAGGGGGAGAGAGGAAAAGCTTCTTAGGGAAAAGATTGGGGCTATCCAGCCGAGGGGTAAATTGAGATCCCAGATCTTCCCGGGGAAGTTGGCCGAGCTCCAACAGCTTAAGGCAAAGTTAGCGGCTCTCCTGGTGGGGCAGACCGAAAGGAAGCTGTCCTTCCTTAAGCAAAAGTATATGGAGAAGGGTGAAAAAGCTGACAAAATCCTAGCATGGAGACTGCGTGGGCTTATCCTTGTCTCCTGTCTGTCTCTCCCGTGGCACTCGCGTTAGCGATCGAGCCTCTAGCAATAGCATTCAGAGAACATGGGGGTATATCGGGGGTCAGGTGTGGTGAGCTGGTCTTTAAACTTTCGCTTTTTGCTGATGACCTTCTGGTGTATGTGACTAAACTTAGACAGTCGCTCCCGAGTCTCTTCAATCTGATGATCGTTTTTGATTCCTTTTCCGGGCTGAAAATTAATCGTACACAATTTTGTTTGATGCCTATGGGCAGCTCTGAACTAGAGGTGGGGGAGAGGACTACTTGGGAGGGTATCAGGGTCGAGCGGAAGGCGCCGCTTTATTTGGGGGTCTGGATCCCGAGAGACCTGACAAAGCTTTTTGATGTCAATTTCCCTCCGGTTCTGGCGAAGATTTTCGCTGATCTCCGGCGCTGGTCTTCCTTGATGCTTACTTGGTTCGGCCGTATGGTGTCGATCACGATTAATGTTCTTCCTCGTCTGCTTTACTTGTTTTCCTCCCTCCCGGACATTATACCAGAATCATTTTTTAAGGCTCTCCAGTCGGAGGTGGTTCTCTTTATCTGGAGAGGAAAGAAACCGAGGGTTAGATTTGATACTTTAACTCTCCCTCGTTCGCACGGGGGCTTTGGCCTGCCTGATTTTCGTCGGTACTATAAGGCAGCTCAGTTAAGGGTGTTCCTGGAGCATTTGAGGGATGAGATGAGAACTCACTGGTCATACATTGAGGATGTCCATGCCCATCCTAGAAAACTGAGAGACTTCCTCTGGGGAGTGGGAACCCCCCTTCCTAGGGCAGTAGAAGTGCATCCCACCTTGTCTGTGTTGTGGTCGCTGTGGAAGAAGGGCAAGGGGAATGCATCCCTTTCTTCTTGACCCTCCCCCCGTCCTTGGTGTGGGCACCCCCATTCGATGTGGGTAAAAGAAACCTTCGGGGTACTCAGGGATGGTCGGACGGAGGTTTGGAACGTGCAGCCCAGTTATTCAGGCAGGGGGTATTCATAGACTATGATAGCCTTGTGGAATCCCTGGGCTCTCCTTCAATTTCTATTTTTGACTACCTGCGAGTTAAGGGTATTATGACTGATCCCCAGTGGGTTGAGGACCTAACCCGCCCCCCCCCCATTCCTTTGGAGAAGGTGATAGCTGATTGCAAAAGTAGGAAAGGCTCCCTCTCTAAGATCTACAAAGCGCTGATCACGGCAGATGTAGAGCCTAGGCAGTCCTTTATGAAACATTGGGAGGGCTGGGTGAAGGGGGAAATAGGTGCGGCTACTTGGTCGGCCATTTTTAAGGTCCTTTTTTCGGGATCCCCATACACGGCGGCAGTGGAGCATAACTTCAAGATGCTGCGTGCGTGGCACCTTTCACCAGAGAGAATAGCTAAAATGTACTCGGGGTCCTCCCCGCTTTGCCAGAGAGGTTGTGGTCAACAAGGATCCTGGTTCCACCTTTGGTGGGGATGTCCTTTGCCCAGTTCTTTTGGTCTGAGCTCCTGAGCTGGATTAAGGAGATTACGGGGGCCGACCTACCCTTGCAGCCCCTTGTGTTTCTCTTTGGTGTGCTGGCCTCGGATGAGGGTAATGAACCTTTGTCACGTGTAGTTCAGGCCATGTTGCGGGCGGGGAGGTTGGCCTTGGCTCAGAAGTGGAAATGCTCCATGATGCCTTCTAAAGCTGACTGGTTAGCTAAACTCTGGGTGATCTTTACGTATGAGAAATTCTCGACGATCACTCACGACACCATGAACTCATTTTTGCAAGACTGGATGGTGGTTCTGCTCCATAAAGATTGTGAATCAATGAGACTTTAAATGATAACTTTCATCTGCCTGGAAAAGTTGTGAGGCCACCTGGGTTGCCACTGGCTGTCTCTGTTTCCATGAATTGAGCCCGTTGTGCCAGATTTGATTGCATATTTGGTCCCGACTCTGTGAGTCGCCTTTCTCTCCTGAGTTCCTCTGGGTTTGGTTTGGGTTGTGAGGGGGTAGGTGAGGGGGGGGTGGGGTGGAGGAGGGTTTGGGGGTTCCTTGACTTTGTTTCCTTTCAATGTTCCCTTACAGGGGCTTGTTATCTGAAAACTATAAATGCTTAATAAAGATTCATGTTAAAAAAAAGAACACCCCTATCAGTGGATAGTTGGCAAAACCATTAATGGAACACTGGTGGTAAAAACAGAACATGTGATGATAGTCACCATTACCTTTCAGCCGTTGTCAGAAATGCTACATTCTTTCAACTCAGACAAGGAATTCACATAGGCTGTTTATAAATTAGAAATATTAATTATCCATGGTTTGCTTATATCAACGCTCCCAAGTTAAGTTTCCACTTAACCTTCTAGTTGTCCTTTCTAAGTGAGTGAATGGTTGTTACTTCATCAACATAATACCCACTTAGCATAATACAGAAGCTTAAGTAATCTTACCTGCATTCCAAAATTAATATACCAAAACACAGCTGCAAACCCATGTCTATATTTAGCTACTAGCTCCTTGAGACATTCATAAAGTTCACAATCACACATCGAATGCAGACCACTACATCTTGAAAGGATTTTAATATAGATTGTAATCTGCCTCTGCCAAAGAAATACTGGCATAATAGGATATCCACATTTTGCCAAGATTTCCAATTAAAGGTCGTCAACAAAATATTACAATTCTAGTAAAAAACATTGATTACCTTCACTGTGCACCATCACCACATTCCAGCATCCAGTATACACTTGTCGGGGGGAAATTCTGCTGGGGTCGGCCGGGCCGTCCGTAGACCTCCGGGCAGGGAGGCCCCAACTCCTCCCGTATATCCCAAAAGAGATAGAGTATGAGACACACGCAAGAAGCAAGGTGACTCTGCTGTTTATTAGACAAAACGGCAGGGATGGGTCAAGGATCGTACGCGTCCGTCCTGACACACACACAATCGTGGGGCTCGCAGGCCCTTTTTACCTTAGTATCACGCGCTACTTGCGTCACCTTAGAAAGTTTAGCAAAAAACCTATTTCCACTCTGGATTGGTTAGTCGAGTGGTAGGGTTAGTATAGCATACATATAGAGAACGGTGTTAGTGGTTGAGGGTTAGTCAGGTGATATACTTGGGCTGTCCCTTCAATTTGATACATGAAAATTGTTACATGAAGACCTCTGAGGATTGGTCAATGTTAATGGCGTCAGTGATAAGAGCCCCATGTTCTGATTGGTCCGCTCGCGAGCCTCCCAGTCTGGGACTATCGCTGTTCCCAGCTTGCGGTGCACCTGTCATTTGCAACAATGTTTTACTATGGGTAGGTGTAAACAATGTGAGGATTTATTCATATGTTGGGAGGTCGACTACTCCCACTGCTGCAGATGTCCAATGAGCCTTTTAATTGTATCTGCCTGTGTCTTGAAACGTGGGATTCAGGCGTCTCCTTCCTCCTGGGCTTGGCATCCTGTCAGGTTTGGCTTTGTCACGTGAGGTGGGACCGTGTTTGAGGCAAAATTCAGCACAATTAATATTGTTTTTCCCACTGTGTGCCTGGTTTATCTTGCAGGTGCGACCTTGGCGTCGGATTGCGGCGTGCGAGATTGCAACATCGTGCCCTTGGCGGTGTGCTTTCGCCGGGCTCATTCTGCAGGGTCAGCAACCGAGCTCTTGCTCATTCAATGTTCATGGAAGCTTTTGCTTGCGGCCTACTTGGGCATGGTGCATAGGTGGAACCGTTTGATGCAGAGCGCTTTAGGTTACGGTATCATATTGCTCTATCCTCAGTATCATGTCTCCGTTATATTCTTCATTATGGTACATGGTTCTTAGAAGAAGCGTGAGCAAGCCTTTTTAGATGAGTTCATTATGCGTCTTGCGTTTCTGCATTTTGAGAGCCTATGTGGAAAAATAATAAAGATGCACGTCCGTGGGTATGTCTGTCGCCTACGTCATAGCACTGAGTATGTTCTTCGTGTGGATTGGTGTGGGAGTGTCCGGTGTGCATGTTTGCACAGGTGTGCTGATCTTTGGCTAGGTCATCATGGCATCTCTAACGACGTGTAGGTTTAGTCGAGTTGATCCATGCCGCAGGTGTCGGCATGGGCAGGGCGGGCTGCTGGGCAGGTAGGTGGGCACATCCGTATGTTCCTGTACCAGGGTATTTGGTTGTCTGGTAGATAGGCAAACTCCTCTCGTGGCGGGTGTCTAGGCCGTAATCCTCTAGGCCAAGCGCGAGAGGGGAAGGGCGGGAGCCTGTTCTTCCATTCTCCCACTTCAGTCCCCCCTCTGGTCGACTTGTCGACCACAAACATATCCTTTTCTTTATCTCCTCTTACTCTCCATATTTTAGTTATTCCTCCCAAATGTCCATAGTGGTTAACATGGTCTTCAAATGACCAATACATATATGCACAGGTTCCTCCAGGAGTGCAGTATACCCATTTCCCTATGTAGCTCCTTGGGTTTCTTGGGTTTTCGAGCTTCACAGATGGTGGTTCCAGGTGGTTGGCGATGATCTGGTTGCGCAACTTCTCTCTCTCTTTTATGATTGTGCCTGTGTGGTGGCCGCCATCTGTTGGCATCAAGAGGTGCATACCAACCATTTCAATCATCTCGTCTGTGGTACGTGCCTTCCGGGCCTTCCAAAATCTTATTATGATCAGTGTAGCTCCAGCCAAAATAGTACATCCAACTATAATCTTCAGTCCATCTGACAGCCAAGATGGCATCCATGACCATAATATTGAAAACCAGCTCTCATCCTTTTTCACACCTTTACTTTCATCCATCATTTTTGAGTGCATCTGGGCCAATTGTAAAACTGCTTCTGTCAGTGTACCATTGTCAGCATCGTTGGCAGGGATGAATGTACAGCATGATTGTCCTATCTTAGCGCAAACTCCTCATTCCATGGCTGTGAGGAGGTCCAGTACATATCTGTTCTGAAGTGCTACCATCCTCACAGCTCGCAGTTCCTCTTTTATTGCGTTGAATCCATTTACCGTAGAATTAATAGTCATCATTAGTTCCCATCGAGTTATCTGGAGCCATTTTGCGTTTGCGTAAGCCTGTAGTCCTGGATGTATTATCGAGGAGAAGAACATTGCTGCTCTGCTGAATAGTCTGTGTTCTGGTGGAATTGAAGTGAGTGCTGTTTCCGACCTTCCCCATAGGTAATTTCCTGTCAGAGGTTCTCCTTGTCTTTTCTTTCTATTCAGGACAGTATTATTGCCGTCGGTTTTGCTCTCTGGCCCCTTCTGAGGTTGTACAGATCTCTTCTTCCTCTTGTTCCCTTCATCCATTTTGGGGAAGTTCGCCATCTTGACATGTTTCTGGGGTACCACTAGTGATGCTACATTAACGTGCACCATTGTGCATATACCATTCCACAGAGGGGGCAGTGTGTGGTATGCTTTTTCTCCACAGGCCCAGTAATGGTCCATTACTACTGCTGTTCCTGCTCCCCCCTCAGGTAACTCCATCACGCTTTCACAGTTGGTGTTGTATCCTACGTCCACCTCCCCTTTATGTTGGTAGCATACCTTAGGCGCAGTTAGCGGCAGTATTGTTATTGGGTCTTCATCCTTCTCCATCCACGTGAGCATGGGTACGTACTTGACCCAAGTCGTCCAACATCTATGGTTGTGTCCATCAATAGTTGAAATATTTTCTCTTGTTACCATGTTGCTGCCAACCACTCCTATGTCCCATTTGTTGTTCATGTACACCTTCCCTGTTATTATCACCAGTGGTCTTTCCCAACATCCGTTTTTACCAGGGACTTCAGTGGCGTACCAATCACATGGTAGGTACTGTAGTGATACTTTCTTTGTTTCTCCTTTTTCAGGACCACTTGTTATGTATCTGAATCCTTCAGCATGTAAACTGCTCTTGTGGTAACTCAAATAAGTCTTGAGGAAGTTGTTTTCATATGGATATGTATCTCGTGTTTTTCACACCAGTTGCACCACAGTCCCTTGAAATCTTCCTTTCGTCTGGATAGTGCCAAGTATATTATACATCGTGCTATTTTTTCATCTATTTCCGTGGCAATAAATGTTCGAGAAGCGCTCATGGCGTATGGGATTAATGAGCAAACGTAGCAGCTGTCTTCTGTTGTCTGCTTACCTATGTGGGTCATGTGTTGGTACCATATGTTGTTTGAGATGTGTGCTGAATCTTGTATGTAGTTGTCAATACCTTTATTATCTGAGTATGTGCTGCGTTTAACTCTATTTTCCTTGTGTGGGATTTTACTAGTACCACCTGACGTAACACCTGTTGCAGCTGGGGGTGGGGGTGTATTAGGTTTGGGTACAGCAATAATATTGATAGCATAGCTGTACTGCCATACAGAGGCAGCCAAGAATCCGGTGATCATTAAAATCCCTATCAATTTTATTACAGATGCTAATTTCACCGGCATTTTGCTCTTACCTTGCTGCAGTCCGGCAGCTTATTCTTGCGACGTTACAGTTGCCCGCCTGAAAATTCTTAATATGCTTGTTATTAGTGTTAGTTGTCGTTTTTTAAGCTCTCCCTATCAAGTAGTCATTGAGTGCCCAGTCGAAGAGCTGTTCCCACGCCAATCTAAGCGATCTATCTCTTAGGGCAGGCAAGTATGGTTGGAGGTGGGGCATTGAATGTTCTATGGCCAAGAGGAATGCTGTATAGTAGACACGTACCCTCCTTCTTTTCAGGTACATTGGCCTTTTTATTTCATATACAAATTGGTGTGACAATTCTTCCAGGTAATTATCGTCTGAGGGTACGATCTACTCCTGGGCAGTGAATTGGTTAGTTATCTACTTTCTTAGTAGTACAATAATACGCTGTACCTGCATGTGCGAGAGAAAAGAAAGAGAACATTCAGGTGTTTACATGTGTATATGTGCAAGACAATGTCCTTCAGTTCAGTTATTACTACAATGGATAGGGGGTCAACGGGCAGAGGGTTTGGGGCTCAACTGGCAGAAGTCTCTTTACTCTTTAATCGTGTAACCATGGGGTGGGCGGTATGGGGATCACCCCTTTCTTTTCTAGTAGTTGTCTCTGGAGAATCTGAGGGGTGGCAGGGTATGGGGACACTTAGGCCGTTAGTTGTGGTAGAAGTCTCTTCCTCCGTTGGTGACGCTGTTGTTGTTCTTCCAGTGGCCCTGTCGGTGGTGCTGGGGCGGGTCTGGAGTTTGTAGATCTTTACGTCGTGTAGGTGGTTCCAGGCACGTTTGTCCTGTAGCTTTACTGCTCTCGTTGATACCTCCTCTACCAGATGGGGGCCAGTGAAGCGTGGGCTGTTCCACTTTCTGTTGAAATTGCGAAGTAGTACGTGGTCACCTTTAGCAATTTTGCACAGTCTTTCCTTTTCCAATTCTTTATCCGCGTCTTCTTGTTGATCACTGTTAGACCCGCCCCGCGTGCGCTCGAGCTGTTGAGACACAAACACTACACTAGTAATCAAAGAAGACACATATTGGTACATTTCATCACCAAGGACATTTGCAGTACTCTCGTGATCGGTAAATGCTCTTGATGTTGGCGTTAGGGGAAGGCGCATTTGACGTCCGGTAACCACCTCGTGAGGGGTGATGTGGTGGTCGGAACCTGGTCTATTCCTTAGCTCAAATAGGGCTAGTGGAAGGCAATACAACCAACTCTTCTTTGTTGTTTGCTGTATTTTTGCAATTGCCTCCTTTAATAGGCCATTCAGGCGTTCATATATACCGTTGGCCTGTGGGTGGTATGCACATGCAAATTTATGCTTGATGTTCAGTAAGGATGTGATGTGCTGGAACATTTCGTTTGCGAAATGTGGGCCATTATCTGACCGCAGTACCTCGCACACTCCCCACCTGGGGAAGACCTCCCTCACTAGGAATGTAGCTGCTCTGAATGCATCTGGGTGTGAACAGGGCCCTGCTTCAATCCACCTCGAGAATGGGCATACTACTACAATCATATACCTATTTCCTTGACATACGTTGATCATATCAACATAGTCAATATGGAGATGTCAGAAGGGTCCCTCTGGCCGGGGTATAGTACCTCTTATCACCTTCAGAGTGTGACCGGCCGTAAACTGTTGACATGTGATACAATTGCTGATAAAATTTGACACATGAGAATTTAACTCGGGGCAGAACCAGTCTTCCCTAATTCGTGCTGCAATTACTTCCTTGCCTGTGTGGGCTGGGTGGTGTAGTTGGCTCAGGGCGGTGTTCAATAGTGCCAGTGGCATTACAATCTTTCCAGTGTCACCCTGGCGCCATAGTGCGTCAGTTGGTGACATTGTGCATCCTCTTTTTACCCATATTTCTTTTTCTGCCATTGGTGCAGCCGCTTGTAGCTCCATTATCTGTGTGGCTGGGAGGTGGGTGTACCCTTCTCTTATCAACATCTCCTTAGCCATTCCCCTCTCTCTCCCTCTCTTTGACTCTGGGGAGTTCCATATCTCACCAAAATATGCAGCATACTTCGCATGTGCGTCTGCTGCGGCATTCCCTTTTGAAATGTGGTCTTCACCATTGGTGTGTGCGGTGCATTTGACCAAAGCTAATTCTTGGGGGTCATTTATTGCTTCAATTAGTTCAGCCAATAGGAGGGCATGTTGCACTGGAGTGTCATCAGCTCTCCTAAACCCTCTTCTTCTCCATTTCGACAGCCCTGAGTGGACAGTGGACGTAACATATGCGCTGTTGGAATATATGGTCACTCGTTTGTCAAAGCTTTCCTTCAACGCCAAGATTAGTGCAATTAATTCTGCTGCTTGAGCGGAATAATGCTATGGTAGTTGTACACATTTCATTGCCACACACACCGGTACCTCCATAATTTTTACCACTGCTGCCCCAGTCCACCTTATACCATCCCTTTGATCGATAGTTGATGACCCATCAATGAACAGGAGCTCACCTCCCTCTAGTGCGTTCTCTTCAATCTTTCTAGTACATGAGTACATTTCAGTTATTTGCGTACAATCGTGGGCATAATCTCCTTCCTCAATTACTTCTGCTAGGAACCTTGCAGGGTTGACCGTGCTACATCTAACAATTGATAGTTCAGCTCTGGATAAGATGATCTCATAACCTGATGCCCTTTGCGTGGTTAGGGTGGACTTAGGTTTATTCAATATTGCAAATAGTGCATGTTCCACAAACAGTTTAGTTGGGCACCCCATGGTGATTGCTGATGCTTTCTCTACCGCAAAAGCAGCTGCGGCGAGACCTTGTTCGCAAGGGAAATGACCTAACATCACAGGATCTAAGTGGCCGCTGTAAAATGCTACTGGTTTGTAGCCCATGCTTGTTTTTTGAGCCAACACTGCTTTCATTACTGTCGCTCATAGTCTGGGGTTGCCAGTACCGGAGCAGTTGATATTGCATCTTTCAGTTCATCAAAAGCCTCTTTCATTTCCATTGTCCACCCCAACTTTTTCTCCCCTTTATTAGCTTCCTTTAACGCCTCAAGCAGGGGTCCTATGTATGAGCTGTAATCAAATACCCATGCTCTACAGTAGTTGCACAGACCCAGGAACTGCTGCAGTTCCCTCACTGTTTCTGGCACTGGCGTTTTTGAAATGGCCTGTGCTCTTTGTGGTGCAATCTTTCTTCCATGTTGGGATATGAGCTGACCAATGTAAAGTACCTGTTCTTGACAGTACTGTAACTTTTCCATGTCTACCTTGAAACCTTTTTCAGCCAATATTGTCAGCATCTTTAATGAGTCCTCTCTGCATGTTCTTTCGTTTGTACTAAAAATTATTATGTCGTCGACATACTGCAACACTGTGCTTTCCACTTCAATGTTACCCAAATCCATCTGTATTACTCTGTTGAAGATTGAGGGTGATTTGCAGTACCCTTGTGGCAATCTGGTGTGTTTCCACTTTGTGTTTCTGTAAGTGAAGCTTGTCAGATCTTGTGAGTCTGGGTGCAATGGTATTGAGAAAAAAGCATTTTTAAGGTCGATCACTGTAAATCGTGATGCTTCTGCTGGAATGCCACACAATATTGTGGCCGGGTTTGCGGCTATGGGGTATTCTGCTTCTACTATGTTGTTCAAGGGCCTGAGATCCTGTATGAATTGCCAAGACCCCCCTCTAGCCTTGCGCGATGGGTATACAGCCGTGTTACATGGTGATTCTGAGGGGACCAATATGCCATTATCTATAAGGGCCGTTATGGTTTCATATATGCCCTCATCTGCCTCTTTTGATAGTGGGTACTGTTTCACTCTGGGGAGTATTGCACCTTTTTTCAATGTTATCCTTACTCCCCCTATACTTTTTATGCACCCCACGTCATAGGGGCTAGTAGTCCATAATGATGTGGGTACTTTTGTCATATCCTCCTCAAAGAAGGGAACTGGGGTGGATGTGGGTGCCTCAAGTGCCATTGCAATTTTCTGTGCCACTTGTTTGTACGCCACTCTTAGCCATATTTCCACACTCATCATGAACACCATTTCACCTTCCTCCTTTTCTTCTGAGAACAGCTCCTCATCTGACACCTGGGTGAGTCTACATCCTTCTGTTAGTGCTATCACTGCCCTCCATGCTCTTCCTTCTCTGTCTTGGGCATGTACCGCAATGTAATCAGCTGTTGCTATAATGCTCTCAATGTCCACTGGAACCACCTTTCCTTCTGGTTCATTGACTGGTGTTTCTGGTCTGAACAAATAGGCTGCTGGCCTCCTCCAGATCTTTCCCTCTATCCCTGGCATCCATGCAAATGCCATGTCTGTCCCATACTGGAATAATTCGCCATCTACTGGCTCAGCCCTAATCGCTGTCTGTCCGCAGTATGCTTGCATAATCTGTCGTGCTGTGAGCATGTTAATTCCTGGAGTAGAGCAAATTATGCCGTCCTCCGTAAAGGAGATCGTCATATTCAACCTGTTCATGATGTCTCTCCCCAGTATATTTACTGGTGAGGCACTATAATATAAAAGCGGGACTGACATGTCATAATCTCCTATAGATAAGGGAATGTTATCAGTAAAAGGAACCAACCCTCTAGCCCCAGAGAATCCTTGGGTGTTCATGGCTTCGCCCGACATCTTAAATTTACCTTCCCTTATGCAAGACCGGGTCGCCCCGGTGTCAACAAGGAATGATAATTTTTTCTCACCTATCGTTACCTCTATGCATGGTTCCTCCGCACTATTAGGTGTTACCGACAGGATGGGACACACCAAGGTCGTCTGTGGGCTGTCCTATTGAGGGTACAACGATTGACCATTTCCTGTGTAAGGGTTGTGTCCCAGGACCGTCACCCTACCCAGTTGTGTTTGTTGTGCTTGGGGTTGTTGTGTTATCGCTACCTGTTGTTGTGGCAGTGAATATGTCTGTGGCTGTTGTTGTGTTATTAGTTGTTGCTGTTCATTTCCCTGTTGCACGTCTGCTGTTGCTGTATGCCCTGCTGTTCCTGTGTGGGCCTTGGTTGTCCCTGTTCGCTCCATGATGGTGTTCCTGGTCTTACTCTACATGTGCGTGACATGTGCCCTACTAATCCACAACTCCAACACACCGGTGGTTCCCTACTCTGCCATGGAAAGCTTCCTGTGTTGTCCTGGTATACTGGTTGCCCGGTGGGGTAGGAATTTCTAAGTCCTCCCACCTGCTGTTGTGTGTTATATCCGTATCCTCTCCCTCTCATAATTCCTCCTCTTCCCCTGTTGTAATTATAATACCCAGCTCCTGGCATTGAGTATCCTCCTCCCATGTTGGTCGTGTATGGTTGGAGTGGCGGCACCTGTTGTGTTATAGTCTGTGAGGGTGGTATTTGGGAGGGATCTTGTGCAGCCACTACTTGTGTGGAGCTTTGGGTCATTGTTGTAGGTGTAGTTATTAGTGCCCCTTCCATTGTGTATTTAGTAAGTTTTTTCTGTACTAGTTTAGCCTCTTCCGTTTTCCTGTCCTCTTCCTTTTGTTTCATTTTTCCTTGCCATGTCCTGCAATGATGCACTATTGTCAGTTGTATTTCTGGCCATGCTTTTGCTTCCATTCCCACTACTTTCTTTAGTTGTTTCTGAACTCCTTCTGGGAGCCCTTGTACTAGTATATGATAAAATATTGCTGGTGTTTTGTCCCATTGTTCTCTAGTTTCCATGCGCCACTTCTCTTGGATTTCCTGGATATAATCAACAGGATCTTCGTTATCACACATCTTGCGTGAGGTAATTGCTCCTATGTCTGATGTGTCTGGGTACTGTACCCTCAGTGCCTGCCATAGTGCATGTCTGCAGTTTGCGAATGGTGCCCCATCGTGCGATGTATTTGCTATTGTTACCCCAGGGAATCCCGCTCTCTTCCAAATGTCATCTGCTACATCCCCTAATATCGATATTAGAAGGCCCTTCACATCTCCCACTGCCAGTTTCTGTCCTGCGGTGTGTTTTTCCATTTCATATATCCATTTACCCGCACCTCCACTTAATGATGGGAGCCTGCACTTTATATTTTCTTTGTCTGTATGCTTCCAAGGGATGTACTGTGGTCTAACCCCTCCCCTCTCCAGAAGTTGCATTAAGTTGTGTCTCGTTTTACCCCTTGGGTTCCATAAAATCGAGTCCTCACACCCCTCCTCTTCTTCCCTCTCTCCTTCATTGTCAATTTTGTCCGTATTTCCCCTGCTCGTAACTCTTTCTTCTCCATCTTTTCCCCTTCTTCCATCATTTCCTGTATTTAATGTGGGTGTGTGTATTCGTCCTTCCTGCCTGCGTCTAGGGAGGTCTCTAAGCCGACCTGCATAGGGTGTCAGTTCGTTTGTGAAGGGCACAAGTTTGATTGTACGTAATGAGCGTGAGGTGGTTGAGCATTTAGGGTGGGATGGGAGAGGGTGTGATGGTAACGGTGTGGCTTCATGTGTCTGTCTTTCCGCTATCCCTTGCTCTTCCTCCTCACTTCTCTCCAGTTCATCCTTTCTCCTTCAGATCCATGGTGAGTCTGTATTGGTCCGGGTGGTGTATAGTTTATCTAGACTTTCCCTTTCACTGTTTCTTCCTTCCTTCTCCATTCCTTCTTCTTCCTCACTACAAAAGTCATTCACAAACGGCAGCCCCCACTCTGTCTTTTTCCCCTTGATTGTTACTGTTTTTTAAGTCTATTAGGTCCGGTTCTCCCTTTTCTCCTTTACCAACCGCTCCCCTTTGCGCTGATGTTGTTGCTACTTCTGTGTCTCTATACACATACCCCCTTACTTCACTCTCAATTCTCCTATCTTCTCTTTCCCCTTCATTTCTCTCCTCCATCTCTCTACCAATTTCCTCCCTTTTCCTTTTTAATTCCTCCATTACTTCACTACTCACCTTTTCCAATATCCTTTCATCCTCTTTCTTTCTTTCCCATTTCACCCTTTCCCTTTCTAATATGCTCTCTATCACCCTCCCTTCTTCGTATTTCTTAGTCGTTTCTGATAGTAATCTCTTCTTCCACACTGCCATTTCTTTTTCTTTCTCTTCTTCTTCCCTTTTCCTCTCTCGTAGCACTGCTCTTGATACCCTTTCTGCTGCTGCTTTTACCCTTTCAGCTTCTCTCCTTTGCTCTCAGTTCGTTCCCTTATTTTTTCCAATTCGTTCTTACCTTCTTTCCTTTCCCTCGCTCTCTCTCTTTCCTCCCTCTCGAGCTGTTTGATCAGTTCATTCTGCTCATCCCTTAACTCTGCTAGTCGTTCCTCCAAAATCTCTTCCTTTTGTCGTAACAGCTCTTCCCCTCTCATTCCACTCTCCCTGGTATTATCCTCGTCTATTTTCCTTACTACCTCCTTCTCTTCTCCTGTTAATGAACCTCGTAATTTTAATAGTATCTGCGCAGCTACCCACTCATCATGTCCTATTTCCACAGTTTGTTCTTCTCCAGTCCTCCCCTCCCCTGCTGGCATCTTCCTATGAGCCACATATGGTGGTGGGCTGTATGCCGGGTTCGAGTACCCCTCAGCCGCCCTTAACTGTCCTCTTTCTATTTCTCCTAATTCTCTTAAAGGGTACAACCCCCCTCCCTCTGTTTTCACTACCTTTGCTAGGGGTATATCGTTGCTCTGTTCCTTTTTTATTTCACTTTCTTTTGAGTTATTATTCTTTTCTCCTCCCTCTTGTCCGTTCCCCGTGTTCTTTGGGTCTTCACTCCCCTTTTTCCCATTCTCTCCTTCCTCCTTAATCTCCTTTTCTTCCGGTATTTCCCCCACAGTGAACATTCCATTTGGTCCTGGTCGGGACCCTTGGAACATCCTCCATAAGTTAAACACCTCCACGTGGTGTGTCAACTTCTTCCCTTTGTATGTATTATGCAGATGGTTTAATAGTGAATGTTGGGTATATGGATCGAAGCTACCATTAGGCGGCCATGGTGTTATCATTTTGTTGTCCGTCCCCTGTGTCCATTCTATGCTATACTTGATCAGTTTCTCCTTATGGGGTGACAGTGTTGTACATATGTGTTGTAGTGGGGTAGTGAGGGTGTTCCCCCACCCTCCCGATCCTGTCCCATATGACATAGTAGCGCTTCACTTGTTATCCTTCCCCTATTTGGTAGCTATTATGTTACTAACACTTACAATACACAGCCTTATACCTTTACCTGGCCCTGTAAATTTGGGGACTTGCGATAGTCCGCTAAGGAAAATTATTAAAATATAGTATTTACATTTGTATTTTCTTCTTTCTTTCTTCCTTTACACAACACCCTTACGGCCCCCTGCGGCCGAGGCGCACGTAGCCCCCTGCGGCTGCGTACCCCTTGTGACGTTCTTATACAGTCGTCCTATTTCATTTGCTCCTCCTCCTTCTTCTACACTTGCCGTGGCCGGTGTTCTCCGTGCGCAGCCACGTCCCCCGTTTCGCCTTTCCCCGATCAACTCATTACCGTTTATCTCCGTTTCCACTCCCTTACCACAGTTCTCTTCCCCAACACTCTCAGAAAGAAAGATGCCTTGTGCTCGGGATATCCTATGAAAGCCCTACTGGTGACGTCACCAATCTCTTCGAGCTACTGGTAAGTTCTTCATATATTCTTTAAGTCCAAAATACACTTGCAATCTACCCCCGTTAACCTCACAGCTGTCTTCCTGTCACTCCTGGAACAAGGTAATCAATAATATAATCGGACTGCGCACACTGCGTCGCCTCGCGTGTGATACGCCCCTCGACAGGAGGGCTTAACCAGCCAATTATCTTCCGTATTGGGCAACTAACTAGCTACCGCCTACAGGGAAACGTCATCTACCTATCAAGTTTCTTGCTCGAACAATAGGGATCCTCATCTACTCATTGATCAATAAATGCCAAATCGTAGGAAACCACACACAAACACCCTTACACGTAGTCGCGACCTAGGCCAATCAGTGTCTACGAGCGGCCGCACGTGATGTTTTCGTGCTCCACCTCCCTCTCTCGCGTAACGTAGCCGACTGCTCTCGCACTCGTTCGGCTACTATTCATTTCATTGCCAACACTAAATTGTCAAACCTTCGCCGCGCACCTGTGCAACACCGCCCACCTCCCGTATTTAATTCCTCCCCCCTCCCTCACAATTTCACATTGCTTGTTGTGCGTGGCATGCTCACCAAGTTCTCTTGATGCAGGGCCGCTCGACTGTGTGCACCCCTCCAAGCGGCTCGCCACCTCCCCTCGTCTGGACCACGTCTGGACACTCGCCAACCGCGGGCGGGATACTTCTCAACCGGCTCCCGAAGGCCAATATCTGGATTGCGCTGTCCGGTCTTCTCGCAGTTCCGAGATGGTCCTGTAGTCCTCAGAAGGGGGCAATGGCAGAGGGGGCCGCGCCGCCGGGCCTCCTCGCAACGGGAGTACCTGGAAAAAATAAAAATAAAAAAGCAGATCTTAAACAGATCTCAGCAGTGCCTCCAACTTGTCGGGGGGAAATTCTGCCGGGGTCGGCCGGGCCGTCCGTAGACCTCCGGGCAGGGAGGCCCCAACTCCTCCCGTATATCCCAAAAGAGATAGAGTATGAGAAACACGCAAGAAGCAAGGTGACTCTGCTGTTTATTAGACAAAACGGCAGGGATGGGTCAAGGATCGTACGCGTCCGTCCTGACACACACACAATCGTGGGGCTCGCAGGCCCTTTTTACCTTAGTATGACGTGCTACTTGCGTCACCTTAGAAAGTTTAGCAAAAAACCTATTTCCACTCTGGATTGGTTACTCGAGTGGTAGGGTTAGTATAGCATACATATAGAGAACGGTGTTAGTGGTTGAGGGTTAGTCAGGTGATATACTTGGGCTGTCCCTTCAATTTGATACATGAAAATTGTTACATGAAGACCTCTGAGGATTGGTCAATGTTAATGGCGTCAGTGATAAGAGCCCCATGTTCTAATTGGTCCGCTCGCGAGCCTCCCAGTCTGGGACTATCGCTGTTCCCAGCTTGCGGTGCACCTGTCATTTGCAACAATGTTTTACTATGGGTAGGTGTAAACAATGTGAGGATTTATTCATATGTTGGGAGGTCGACTACTCCCACTGCTGCAGATGTCCAATGAGCCTTTTAATTGTATCTGCCTGTGTCTTGAAACTTGGGATTCAGGCGTCTCCTTCCTCCTGGGCTTGGCATCCTGTCAGGTTTGGCTTTGTCACGTGAGGTGGGACCGTGTTTGAGGCGAAATTCAGCACAATTAATATTGTTTTTCCCACTGTGTGCCTGGTTTTTCTTGCAGGTGCGACCTTGGCGTCGGCTTGCGGCGTGCGAGATTGCAACATCATGCCCTTGGCGGTGTGCTTTCGCCGGGCTCATTCTGCAGGGTCAGCAACCGAGCTCTTGCTCATTCAATGTTCATGGAAGCTTTTGCTTGCGGCCTACTTGGGCCTGGTGCATAGGTGGAACCGTTTGATGCAGAGCGATTTGGGTTACGGTATCATATTGGTCTATCCTCAGTATCGTGTCTCCGTTATATTCTTCATTATGGTACATGGTTCTTAGAAGAAGCGTGAGCAAGCCTTTATAGATGAGTTCATTATGCATCTTGCGTTTCGGCATTTTGAGAGCCTATGTGGAAAAATAATAAAGATGCACGTCCGTGGGTATGTCTGTCGCCTACGTCATAGCACTGAGTATGTTCTTTGTGTGGATTGGTGTGGGAGTGTCCGGTGTGCATGTTTGCACAGGTGTGCTGATCGTTGGCTAGGTCGTCATGGCATCTCTAACGACGTGTAGGTTTAGTCGAGTTGATCCATGTCGCAGGTGTCGGCATGGGCAGGGCAGGCTGCTGGGCAGGTAGGTGGGCACATCCGTATGTTCCTGTACCAGGGTATTTGGTCGTCTGGTAGATAGGCAAACTCCTCTCGTGGCGGGTGTCTAGGCCGTGATCCTCTAGGCCAAGCGCGAGAGGGGAAGGGCGGGAGCCTGTTCTTCCATTCTCCCACTTCACCTTTATTGCATAGCTTATAACATTGGGGGTTATTGCCCATTATCCAATAATAAACAGTGGAACCCAATTGCACCTGGAAGTTCATACTAATTACAATTCCAAATGTAGCCAATAAGGAATATCTGTTTCACCCAGAGCCATAAACCATAAGCATAAAGCAAAACTGTTAATGCAATCAAAAACAAATTGAAAGTGTATCCCTCTTACAGGTCTTGGTAGCTGTGGTTTTGCTCTAATTCTCAGAACAATCCCAAAACATGTTCATACTATAGTTGAATTTTCTAGTGAAACATATTATGAAAAGGCACTGGTACTATTAATAATGGGTACTGCAACAAACGTCCTGAAGTTATGGACCCAGGAACCTTATGAAACTCTGACACCTGATACTTGGTCGAGGTGCTGCAACAATGTTCGATTTTGTATCATTGGATTATGGCCCAATAGCCAGGCAAATTAAGTTTCTTCTCCATGTATATTGGACACCTGATAGAATGTGTAAAAGAAACACGTGTGACAGTGATCACTGCTGGAGATGCAAGAGAGAAAAGGGTACATTGACTCACATGATTTGGTCGTGTCCAAAGACTAAACAATTCTGGCTGAAGGTATCAGTAAGCATTAATCTGGTCCTGGTAACCAATCTTCCAATTAAGGTTTCTGCCTTTATCATGGGTGATAAGTTGATATGTGACCTGCCAAAAGCTAGGAAAGCCTGGATGTTCAGAGGCTGCATGATGCTGAAGAAATATATCGTACGTGCTTGGAAATTAGCTAATATACTAGACATTGAGGATTGGATCCATGCCATGCTGAATCTCTCTACTTTCAAAAGACTATTTACAAATGCAAGGATGACCTAGATATATTAAAGGCTATTTGGGGTCCCTTCCTGGAAGCAGGTATCCAATCTGTTTAGGACAGTTGTGCCATGGATTATTACATACATATCACCCTCTCTTTTTTTACTGAATGCTACCTTTAGATTGATATACATCCTTGTGTTCTGCATTCCTTTGTTTTGTAATGCATAACCAGAGAGATAGTTAAAGGAATGTGGGCCGTGGGGTAAATCTCTTTGTGTGACTAGGAATAATTTGCAATGCAATATGTTTATCGTAGCTATTTGACATTGTCATCTGTGTTTCTGTACTTGCCTTGTGGGTTTCCTTTTATGTTTACAGGAATTTACCATGAAGTGTTATGTTTATATATGCGCAAATTGTGGTTGATTGTTTGGCCCAGTAAACAAAATATTTAAACAAAAAATAATGGGTTCAGCATCAGTGCTGTGATCATCACTTTACTGGTGTCCAAGATATCCAACCAGAAGAGATTAATGGGAGCTTATTTATCAAACTGTACACTTACAAGCTTAACAGCAAATTCCATGTTTAGCTAAACACAATCAAATAGATGGTAGATTGTATTCTTTGTACAAATGCTTTCTTATGAGAGCATCTCATAAGTTTTTATCTTAATTTAGACAGTAGGCCAACATCCCAGGGAATTATTTGAGCACTTTCAGGATGGCGGGCAATCAAGAATAAAACCCAGATACAAAGAAAGTTGTCAGCATAGAACATTACGAGGCTTGTGGTAACCCACTGGTGCTACAGGTGGGTTGCCACCAACCCGTAACATCGATTGCACCGCCTGATATCACAAGTGGCGGAGGAACGGTAAATCCCCATTCCCATGGAGTCCAATAGGACTCCATGGGAATGGGGACCCAGGGGATCCGTGCCCCTACCGGCATTCATGGAGTACGGTGGTCTGGAAAGGGTGCTGGTACGTTGCTATCAGCACCCTTGTTTCCAGACCACCATACTCTTGATGAAGCCCTTGCTGCCTTCATCCATACCCTTAAAATCCTAACAGTTTCTAAGTTTCTCATGGAGATATGACATGATATGATATTTTATTTGTATCGCACTCGTACAAAAGTGTTTCAGAGCGCGACTATGCAAGGGAGGGGAACAAGGGAGAACACAGCACAACATAAAAACGATCTTACTAGGCCCAGTGACATTGAGAACGCGCAAGTGCATGGGGAAGGGAAAAGGGAAAAAGTGCATGGAAGGAGGAGAATCGAAAGTGCAGAAGCTGAGGAGTGCAGATAAATAACATAAATAGAAAATTGAGGCAAACTGTGGTAGTGCAGCCAGCAAGTGGCAAGTGCTGTGTTTAAGGCAGCAGAGTGGGTATGTCTGAATAAAAGCAGAAAAAGAAGAAAAATGGGGGGGGGCTGTATGGGTACAGATACAGTCCCCAGTGCAAGGGGTGGCCAGGAGGCAGTGCAGGAAGGTGGCTGGGTGAGCAGGTACCTGGGCCCAGAGGACAGAGGGTGGCCAGGATCACAGTGCCAAGAGAGCAGATCAGCATTGGAGAAGGGGAGCGAAGGCAGAAGCAAAGAGGAAGGTTTTGAGGTGCTTCCGGAACCAGAGTTGGTTCTCCTCAAGTTTTAGAGTGGCAGGGAGGCTGTTCCAGAGGGAGGCCCAGCCGAAGATAGAGATCTACCCCCAGCTCGTTTCTTTGAAAAACGACTGACCCTGAGGGAGTTAGAGGTAGAGGAGCAAAGAGCTAGAGAGGGGAGGTATATGCGGAGGGATAGCTGAAGGTATTTTGGACCCAGGCCCCAGAAAGCCTTGTGGACAATGCAGAGGGTTTTGAATTTAATCCTTGCATCCAATGGGAGACAATGGAGAGATTTCAAAGCTGGAGAGATACAATCCCAGGGCTTGAGGCCAAGGACAAGTCTCATAGTCCTGTTCTGGATAAGTTGTAGAGGGCAGAGAGTAGAGACAGGTAGATTTAGAAAGAGGCTGTTACAAAAGTCCAACCAGGAAAGAACCAGAGCTTGGGAGACAGTGAGCTGAGGGAAGGAGAGGAAAGGAAGAATACCTCTGAGGAGGTGCAGTAGGAAGTTTGACTTTTTAGAGACATCAGAGATATGGGCCGAGAAGGAAAGTGTGGAGTCAAAGATGACGCCAAGGTTCTTAGCCTCGCAGGTAGGGGTAGGAAGAGGGCCAAGGGAGGCTGGCCAGAGAGTGAGGGAAAAGGATGGAGATGGTGTGCCGATGAGGAGGATCTCCGTCTTGCTGGCATTCAGACAAAGATCATTGGCGGCACACCATAATTGGTGGATACCTATACCTGCTTTGGAGAGTTTCCAAAGCAGGAATAGGTATCATATATGGCAGGTGATAACCCCTCATCACCCCCTTTTCCAGCTCAAAGAACAAGTAAGATTCTCATACAGGCATGATTTATGAGACACATGTTTGATCAGAAACATATCAATACATTTTAAGTTCATACCATAAAAGCATAATGCTCTCTTACAGAAATTGAACCCTAGCTTATCACTGCTAGTTTACCATCTAAAGAGGCAGTGCACAATGTATTGTTAGATTTCTCTATATGCCCGAGCAGCTCACCAATGAGCTGTCCTTTAGACTGTAAATATTTGTTGAAAGATCTATAATTGCTGATAATTAGTTGGTGTTTTTTGTCTTTTGGAATAATACATCTTCATCACTTCAACTAATAATCTCTTGGCCCCACTGAATACAGTAAGCCCTGTAAGAGTGTCTTGAAATGGGCAATTATTTATTGACCAGATACAGAACACAATCACCCAGCAGCCTTCCAAACCCAGAGTAACTCACCTGATTGATTGTTTGCGAGGTTATTAGCAACTTGTTGGAGCTCATTTTAAATCGGGTGTAACATAAATGAAAGAAAAATTAAGAAAAAAAGAACAATGTATCTAAATCTTGACATTGTAGTGCAGAAAGTTAAGAAATATATATATATATATATATATATATATATATATATATATATATATATATGATGAAAAAGAGGAGAGGGGTGCACTCCAGTTCCCTGCACAGTAAACTTCCTTAGCCACTGGTGTTCTCCTCCTACCGGTTTCTGTGCTCTTCACATCGTCAGGGAGGCAGTCTTAGCTTACAGCTCACAGCAAGTGCAGGTGTTAACAATCAATGATGATTCTGCTGCAAGGACTTCTGGTAGCTGTAGTCATCAGCTTTGCAAGGAACAAGCTCACATCCAATCCCACAGTGGGGAAATGGGGGGGGGGGGAGCCCACAGTGAGGCACTCCAAAGCAGGGCATGTGTGCAGCCCCTTTTAGATTTTGAAGATTCCACCCATCAAAAATCCAGGAAATATGATGATATATATATATTCAGTAGAAAAAAAAACTTATTTAAAGGGACGTTATTGTTAATATGCGCTACTAAAATCCTATGAAATTCACAAATAAAAACTTTGTTAATGGGACGTTATGGTTCCAAGTAAAACCCGAAAAACCCTTGTCATTCGCCAGTTTTGGTAAGCTAAACAACCATAACTCGCGCCACCATTGTGCACTGCTAAGACTAACACCCAGGACATGAAAGATAACATCACAAATGTCATTGATGACATCACTGATGACATCACATGTCTATCTTCCCCCTTTTTCCTTTACTGACATATCTAATGCAAATTTACTGTAAATCCACCCAGCTTTTTTTTTCAAAACTGTCAAAAGTATACACAAATGATACGTCATATTAGGTGTGCACAAAATCCCAACAAACGTTGCGGACTCACTCTCAATCACGTCAGAAGTATCCCAACCATCAGCATTAACCCTCACCTCCCGACACATTATTTCATAAGTTTCACAAGTGCAACGGTCAGAAAATATTATTATCCCGAGGGTTCGACCATGTATATTTTTACAAACCTTGATGTATCGCAAACATTTTCAGTGTTCCTTAAAGCACTTTTCCTCTTTTAGAAACATACGAAATCTGACAGCAGAGCACGTCCATCTTGTGCTAATCTTGGCCATTGCTGCATCTGGCTAAGATAAATCGCCCTGAAGTCACTAAATCATATGGCCCACCCCTGACCCTCACATAACCAACCCTAGTGATATTCAACACCTTTCTTGATCACGTTCCTCTCCAGCCTAGCCAAATGCACCCTACGTGCCGTGACGCAGAACCTGAAAATTAATACACATTGACGTACAGCATAGCACATCACAATTGAAATAATAAACCATTTTTTTTAAATAAAACTGTAACACTTTACAATTTGTAAAGCACTTTTATTTCACAATAAAGTGTGCGAGAACATCAGACTATTCCCATATGCAAGCAAATTTCAAAATTGTTTCTGCGCTCGTAATCGAAAATGTTAATCGTGAGGCACACGTTGTTCTTTTCCCATACACAAAGTATTCGTTTTCGGTAAAGGAACCGCTTCGGGCGCACAGTGAATTCCAGGGCGTGGACATGAACTTGGGCCTAGACCACCATAAAAGATGTTATGTTACTCCTAAGCACCAGTGCAGCGTACAAACACATGGGCCCTGGGTGATCGTCCCACAAAATAGTCATAACTACAAAAAAGTGACAACTACACAAAAAGATATTACTTCAGTTATGCTGCCAAAATTAATGTTCAGGTAATAAAAAATGTAATCCCGTTCCAGTGTAGAGTCGTCAGAAGCAAATTTACACGATATTGACCGTCTCCATTCTGTTCGTGAAACTCAGACAGCAATGTGCTTGCACCAAAGAATCTTCATGAACTGATATTACATGTGTCTTACAAACGTTTGGTATCCATAACCTTATCAAATTTTCCTTATTGCAAACTTCCACTCCTTGCATTCTTATTGAATATTCCCTTTCGCTCAAGGTCAAAAAACAATTGACCGTTATGTGTTCAGTCCCATGCATGGGCCTCCTGAGCTCGCAACCAAAAAAGCAAAGCTAGTGACCTTCACTCAGATTCCAAATACATTCTCACTTCGCAACAACATGGCCCAACGCATTCATGAGAAATGGTACACCGTACACTTGCAGACCCACTGTTTCCATCAAACACTGCAGGTGGCTGCCTTAGATTTCAAACTCTAGGGTGCTAGTCTGACTGCAATATTATTTTTAATACATTGTAACACAGACACAGTAATTCTTCGCCGGTACTTTACAGACATTGGGCCTCATTACAACCCAGGCGTTAACCCTTAACGCCTGATTACCATTTTAACGCCTGCTTTTAGCAGGCGTTAAAATGCAAGGCGCTAACCCACCTTTGTGCTAATTACGGCACCGTAATTCACGGTGCCGTAATTAGCGCCTTCCCCACTCCCATTATGCCCTATGGGGCAAAAATGGGAATGGGGAAGGGTAAATGGGGAATGGGGATTTACCGCCCCACTCACCTTGGAATGGGGCAGTAAATCCACCATCCACCATGGTGGAAACGGAGTTCACCCCATGGTGGTAAAGTAGGGAACTTACCGCCTGGGTTGTAATGAGGCCCATTATATTGAGCAACAACTTCAAATGTACCGTATTACTTTCGTGACAAAAAAACACCATTTATTTTCTTCCTGCTGCCACATCCCATCCCAGCCTCATGAACCCTCACCTTCCGAGACAGTATTTGATAAGTTTAACGAGTGCAATGTTTAGTTTTTTTTATATGTTTTAGGGGCGATGTCCCCAGACACCAAAACACGGATGAAAGATGGCGGGTGCATCGGAACAATCTGAGGCACTTCACGCTCTGCACCGGCCAATTAGTGAATGCGTCACATGTCCGCGGACATGACGCTACAGATTAGCCAATCGTTATCTTGTCCGTGGAGCGAACAGGGAAGTGTGACCGCGGAGCGGACATAGATATCACTGACGTTTTGAGACATACTTTTTGGTTGTTTTAAAGAAAACTATTGGACGGATTGTCACCAAATTTACAAAATTTACAAAAGCACGCTCCTGCCGCAAATTTGGTGAAAATCGTCCAGCGGTGTGGACTGTAGGCGTGCGCAAAGTTTTTCCCCCATTCAGTCTATGGGAAAAAAGACATTTTGGGAGCACCCCTATAACTTCACCCCCCTTGGACCAAACATCACCAACCTTTTCAAAAAAATTCAGAGTGGGCCATATACTTTGGTGAGGATTCGTCCAGGGGAAGCCGCCCAAAAAGTGTTCTTCCTATGGAAAAAGCAACTTAACCATAACTACACAGCCACTGCTGTGGCTGTGTAATATATATATATATATATATATATATATATATATATATATATATATATATATATATATATATATGTATATATATATATATATATATTTATATGACACCTTCAAATACTTACAACATCAATTTTCACTTCGCAAAGTACCCTTTAACAAGAAGTACTTTTACACATACAATTATTATGAGAACTCGCTTGGGTAAATATCTATGAAATAACAGACATTTGGAAAGCCACACGTTGTGGAGTTGGATGTTAATGTTTTGGTGTTTGTTGTTTAATATGTAAACATCTACACAATATATACACAGAATAACTTCAAATAAACATGACCTCTATGCTCACTTCACAATGGACCCTTTACTATGAAGAACATGTACAAACAAATGTACTTTGAGGAATCAATTAGGTACATATGTATGAAATAACAGATAGACATTTGGAAAGGCAAAGGTTGTGTTGTTTTTTATTAATTGGCAAACAAATGGTTGTAGAGTCAATTACTACAGACATACTCTTGTGTAAACAGTTAAAATTTAAAGAATTAGTAAAGTAACATCTTTTTCCGTTTGGAGATGTTCATTAAATGCTTCATTTACTATGACCAGTCACATTGTAAAGATGAATGAAAGAACAAGTACTAGGCAAAGGAAATAGTGTTGACATGTACAGTTGTTGATTGACATCCACGCAGTGATATCCATGACTTATTACACTTGTAATTATATATGAAAGAGAAGTCATTGGCAAAGCCAATAGAATTTGCATTTGTAGGTGTTCATTGCCAAACACATCATCATAACATTAACTAATAGGGCAAATAACTAGTGTTAACATGTAAGACATAACAAGCACTGTCAAAGACACTACATTTGCCTTGTTTTGCTGTTCAATCACAAAGGAATGGTCATAACTTGAGTTACCATGTACAATCCCTTGTGTAAAATGTACAAACAAGTATCGGAAAATCTTCACATGTGTAGTATACAAATGAAATACATTTATACAAGACACCTTCAAATAAATTCAACACCAATATGCACTTCACAATGTACCCTTTACAAAGAAGTACATTTACAAATAGTTTAATATTTCTCACAAATAACTCTGCCACATCCGTTTTTCAAATAGAAACAGGTTCCGTTTAATTCATAAAGTACCAATCATATTGAAAAAGCCTATACAAATGACACGTGTTTCGGTACACCAGTGCCTTTCTCAAATTAGGGCAGTTATTTTCTCAAAATTATGTATTCCTTCACATGCACTCATTTTGTGTTACTTAGTTCTCAGAATGTCTGTCCCTGGGTTTAATCCAATCTTCCAATCTTCCAAACACTATTTTGCTCGATCGTGTCCCTACGCGTCGGCCTTCCAAATGCCATGAGTAAAAGGAATCACTCGTAATGATATGTATAAATGTACAAGATACATACATGAGACCCAAATATATACAAAATCTACATCCACTTCAAAATGTACCCTTTTACTATAAAGTACAATTGCAAATATAATTACTATGAGGAATCACTTGGTTACGTATTTATGAAATTAAAGGCATTCGGAAAAACAAATATTCTGGTGTGTCTTGGTAATTGTAACCAGATGATCTTGGCTTCAATTACTTTGAACAAACAGCTGTGGACAAATTGAAAAATATCAAGCATTAGAAAAGCAAATCTGTTTGCCATTTGCAGTTGTTCATTGGCAAACAAATAGTTCTTGGTCCATTTCTATGACCAATCACACATGTAAAAATGTGTTAAAGAGCAAGTACGAACAAAGCCAATATATTTTGAATTTGTAGTTGTTCATTGACAAACACATGGTCAACTTTTTTGAAATGGTCGTACCTGAAACAGATGTCAACTAATGAATCATGGAACACAAATTAAGAACTGAATGTTTAACTCTAGTGCTATAATTTCATAACTTTAATATAGTGATGTTTTGGAACCTTTGGTTTTCGCGTAAATATTTTAGGAAAATATTTTTAAGCTTGAAAATATTTTTAAAATGAAAATCAAATCTGTCCTTAAATAGTAAAGATATTGAAGATGACATGCACGTCATTGTGTCAATCTTGATCACATCACAAATGTCACAAGATACACATCATACATTGACAACATGGACATTATTCATATATAGCTGGTTTTGATGATGCAAGACTAGTCTCAACTTTCGACCCTAAAAATGCTGCTGAGTATTATTTGTATACATATGCTTATGTACTTGGACTTAGTGGATGAGAGAGGGAAGGAGAGTGAGAGGCAGACGGAAGAGAGAGAGAAAAGAGAGAAAGAGAGAGAGAGAGAGAGACAGAGACATAGAGTTAGCTATATGTTTGGGTATGTTTTTTATATACCACAGGTGTTGTGGTTTTTAATGCAAATGTTTTGTTAGTGCAGAGGATGTTCCATTGTACGTTTAGTACACTGTGGTACTGTTTAATGTGCCTTGCAATTACACATAAAGTTAATTGGCCAGGGTTATATAATATGGTACCATATGAAATGATATGTCATTTATAACGCACCTGTACACAAGTGTTTCTGCACATGACAAGACAAGGGAAGGAAGACAGAGAGATGACAAGGCAAATGATCTTACTAGGCCTTGCGTCATTCAGATTGTGCAAGTGCAACAACGTAAAGTGCAAAGGGAAGGAAGGAGGGGCAGTGCCAGAGAGAGGGAAGAGGGGAAGTGCAATCAGGGCAGCATTGCTCTGAGTAAGTGCAGCCAGGGCAGCGCAGCTCTGGGTAAGTGCAAGGAGGCAGGGGCTGTGGGTAACAATAACAGCCCCTAAGTGCATGGCAGGACTGGAGGCAGTGCAGGGGAGACTGATCATGGAGGAACTGGGTACCCAGTAGACTCTGAGGGAAGCCAAGCAACCAGTCAGCACAGGAGACAGGTAGGTCAGCAGGGGAGAAAGAGAGAACGCAGAGGAGAAAAGGAAGGTCTTGAGCTGATTCTGGAACTTCAGGTGGCCTGGCTCAAGTTTGAGAGGGCCAGGAAGACCATTCCAGAGGAAGGCACCTGCAGAGGAGAGAGATCTACCCCCCATTCTCTGCCTGGAGAAGCATCTGACCCTCAGAGAGTTTGAGGTTGCTTAGCAAAGGGCTCAAGAAGGAAGCTATTATGGATGTGAAAGTTAGATGTAGTGCAGGTCCAGGCCTCAGAAACCCTTGTGGACAATGCAGCAAACTGATCTTTGCAGCCATTGGCAGCCATTGGAGAGATTTCAGGTCTGCAGAGATATGGTCCCTGGGCTTGCGGTCCTGTTCTGGATTAGTTGCAGTGGGCAGAGAGTCGAAGAAGGCAGATTGAGAAAGAGGCTGTTGCATTAGTCCAGCCTAGAGAGAACCAGGGCTCTGAAGAGAGTGAGCTTCTGGGGGAAAGTGAGAAAAGGAAGAATACCTCTGAGGAGGTGCAGCTGGTATTGGGCATTTGTGGCAAGGTCTGTGATGTGAGGAGAGAAGGAGAGTGTGGAGTCAACGATGACACCAAGGTTTTTAGCCTCACAGGAAGGCAAAGGAAGAGGGCCCACTGAGGGTAGCCAGAGTGGGAGATGGAAAGCGGGAGCAGGGTTCCCAATGAGAAGGATCTCCATCTTACTAGCATTAATGCAGAGATCATTGGTGGCACACCAATCCTGATTCATGGATAGACAGTCAGGAGGGAGCAATAGAGAAGAGGAGGCTGAGAGGATCCTAAAAGAGAGTTACGTGTCATCAGCATAACAACGAAAGTTAGAGCAGAAGGTAGAGATCAGCTGGGCCAAAGGAGCTAATTAGACATTGAAGAGCCAGGTTGAGAGGATAGAGCCCTTGGGCAATCTACATGTGAAGAGAGAGGTGGTGGAGAGTAGGGACCCAAATTGGACCTGGAAGGGTCGGTCCAGGAAGAAGGATGACAACCAATCCATGGTCTGATGCATGTTGCCCATGTTCTCATGGAGTCATTTGATAAGGATGGCATGATTGAGCTTGCCAAAGGCAGAAGAAAAGTCAAGGAGGATAAGGACAGAAGGAAGCCTAGAGTCAAGATTTGTGAGCAGATCTTCACAGGTGTTCAGGAGAGCAGTTTCTGTGCCTATTACTGCTCTGAAGCTAGACTGATGGTCATAGAGATAACCAACAGAGTCAGTGTGGAGAGTAAGCTGCTAGATGGCTAGCTTTTCCAAGTGTTTGCCGACAAAAGGAGTGATAGAGATCGAGCAATAGTTTGCCAGACAGGTCGGATCAGCAGAGGGCTTTTTAAGGAGGGGGTGCACAAGGGAGTGCTTGAGGGGAGAGGGGAAGGATCCAGTGGCAAAAGAGTGATTGCAGAAATTTGCCAAAGCTGGAGCGAGGGTGCCAATGTGGTCCTTGATGGTTCTGGAGGAGCAGGGAAGCAGCTGTTTAGATGACACTTTTATAGATCAGACTTGTCCAGAAACATCATCAGGTGTTGTTGGAGAGAAAGAGGAGAAGGGAGGAGGTGAGTGAGAGGTGGCCAGAGGGAGAGGACAGGATGTCCTGAGTTTTAGTGGTGACGTGAGAAGCCAGAGCCGTACAGAGGGCCTAGGAAGGAACAGGAGAGATGGAGACTGCAGAAGGATTGGCTAGCTACTTGCAGATTTTAACGAGTTTGACCGTGCTGTTAGAGGCCCAATAGATGCAGGCTTGGATGTGGACTCTCTTCTTGAACAGGACAGAGAGTGTGTATTTCCTTTGGAGCAGGCGGCAGGCCACTTTGTCAGAGGATGCACCCGAAACCCTCCACTTCCTCTCAGCCACCCTGCAATTGTTATATTCAGGGCAGTGAGGACGGAGCCATACCAAGTTTCTCACTTTAATGTAGGCTTCAGACTGATTCTCTTGACAGAGACAAGGACGCCCAAAGTGTTGGGGATGGAAAGATGAAGATAAGAGAGGGCTGTGTCGGAGTGTGAGTCAGCTGCAGGCATAGGAGGAGCAGAGAAATTAGCGGCAAAGGCATCCACTGACACACGTGTCAGAGGCCGAATTACTGAGAAGGTAGGTGGCAGTGATAGGGTAAGCTTAGCCTGAGGGACAAATAGTTTCATTTGAGGGGAGAGCAGAAAGAGTTAAGTCCAAGAGAGAGGAGTTGTGAGATGGTTAGAGAGGGGAATTATCTGAAGAGATGAGAACATCCAGGGTGTGACCGACAGAGTGTGTTGGAGCAGAGGGTAGAATGGAAAGAGAGAGAGAGTCACAGAGGTTGCATAAGAGCACTGAGGATGGATTAGACGCATACCTAGATGTTGAGCTCTCCGAGGAGGAGAAGTTGAGAGGCAGAGGCAAGGAGAATAGCAGAGAGGTCAGCCCACTCTGAGAGGAAGAGGGAAACCTTTTCAAGTGGACTGTATATGGTGGCTACAGACAGAGAGAGGCCAGGAGAAATAGAGAGCCTGCAGACCAGGCATTCAAAGGAGGAATAGGCCTGCATAGGAATGACAGAAGCAGGGACCCACTCCGGAAAGATCACATCTACTCCACCTGCGGGCGGGTGATTCTGGGTTCGGGGAGTTTCTTGTAGCCATCAGGGAGGAGAGTGGCAAAACATTTGACAGAGCTGGCCGTGAACCATGTCTCAGTGAGAGCGAGGACATCCAGGCCAAGTTCTTCGAGGAGGTGGCAGATGTCAGAGGAGTGTTTGACAGCATAGTGAGAGTTAGGAGTAGCGATGAGGCGAAGGTTGCCACATTTGAAAGACTTCCAGGTGGGGTATTTAGCACAATTGGGTGGTGGTCACTAAATATTTCCTCCACAACCTAAACATCTACAATTACTTTCCAATGCTTTGTTGGAAAACAGAAATAACGAATGATCCAGGAGCCTTGTGTGGCCCTAAACATCACCTTGCCTGTTCTATCCTTTGGAAAGCAATAATTGTTTGCTCTCAGACCCTATTCATCCAGACTAGGCATTAGTCTTAGACCACTCATACCTATTCTGGTACAGCCATTGGATTCCCAACCCACTATCTTCTGTCTCATCATAGAGGCTGCAATGAGGGTTATTCCCAATATTTAGGTTAGAATCCCCACCCAACACTAGAATCACATTTGCATCTATAAGGGCAATGAGTTTGGATAAACAGCCCTGTTCAAAGTGAGGATGAGGACTTTTATAAAAATTAACCAATAATACCTCTTTGACATTACACAATTTTACCCTAGCCATTTGTATAAATGTCATCAATGTTTCGACAGATATCAACTGGCTAACAAAATGTATTTTCACCAATGAGACCATAACTCCATATAGGTGCCCTTGTGCATTTTTCTTTGTAGGCGTTTAAAACCCAAAACTACCATCAATGACTATATAAACCTGTGACCACGTTTCTTGGAGCTATCCGGTTTTTCTACTTTCATTTTTGCCCCAGCCACATTCCAGGATATTGCCATGATTACAGATAAGTTAATTGGATGGTCGGTAGACAACCCATATGGTGTTATGATGGTCTGACTGTTTCTCACAATCGTAGATGGAACATTGGTCAATGGTGAGATATGATACAGACAGTCGTGTAATGGACAATGAAATCCTTGTCCTGCCAATGAATAAAAAAAGGTGAGGGGGACAATCCAGAATCCAAGCATATGTCTTTATTACCCAAATTCAAATTAATAACATAGTCATCTATCATGGGTTTGGCAAGTGTGACCACTATGCAATAACCCTTGGCGCGTCAGATGGTGTTTACCATCCATTTGAAACATCTAGCCATTTTTATTTTTTGAGGATTCGTGTGATGTGTACTAATGTTGGTGTTTATCCAATGTGTTTTTTTTATTGATTATAGCCATAGGCTCTTCTATCACACCAGGCTTCAACCGTGGGACTTAAACAATTTAGGCCACCAATGGGGATGCACTCGGAGGAAGCTGCATTTGATGCAAATTAAACCCTGTTCAATAAATTATGTAGGTGGAACATGAATATCTATTTTAGTAGCAACCGTTTGTTTAAAAGGATGTGGAACGATTTGTGTGATGTGTGCATCCCTGTTAGGGCCAATAACATCCCCACTCAAAAAAATCATCCATAATTGTAAGAGTGTTAAAAATGTTACTCTTAGAATTCGTCATAAAATCTGTAAAGAATTGTACTTTGTGCAAGATAACTTTTTTGGTTTCGTCAAAATCTTTATAAATGTGATAATTAAATCCAACGCTTCAGGTTCTACGGTCCCATTATCAGTAATACGTCCTTTCCAAATGCATATGTCCTCAACAGATGATGTAATGGGACTGCCCCCGCCCTGTTGGGCCAGTGATGAGTCTCCATTAAGATTTGTCACGATTGAACTTGGTCCCTTGTAGATAGTTTGCCACAATGATCTGAAGGTTCTAGGTGATTATCGCCACTATGTGGTTATGCTTGAATAGCCTTTGCTGCCTCTAATCCCTTTAGAGTCATGCCACTTTGCACACAATTTTCCACTGATCTTTGCATAGGTAGGTCGAGGGCTGGGCTAACGAAAATATATGGTCCAATGTAGAGTTCCTTCTAATAACCCTCATACTGAATACAGAGAAGGTTACTAGTTCAATCGTGTCAATTACATTTATTTTCACTGATAAAGACTGTTCTGCCTCTTAAATTTGATCATCAATTTTTTCAGCCACTTCAGATAACTATCCAGTGACAGTTGTGGTTTGGCTAATGTAGTGCCCACCATTTTCTTTAATTTCTTGCCTTGGAGTGCAAAAAGGCTCTGGGATGCTTTCCTCTTAACCGTTATGATTTTCTCAGATCTCAGGTCCAAGTCTAGAAAGTTACTGGACTTTGTAGATGCTAGATTTATACAAAGTTCGTAAGTTGATAGCGGGAATAATGGAAGCCTAGAAAGAGCTCAAAGTTTGATAATAACCCCAGTGATTAATAGTGACCACAAGATGATAAACTTAGAAATTAATAAACATCACATGAGAATTGCCCTAGTGGATGTAAACACATTGAGGGTAATTCATGGATTATTTGCGCCGAAAAAAACGGGATTTGTGCGCCATTCTGCCTGCAAATCCCCATTTGTTAAACAGGGATTTGCGGCCAGAAAGGCGCACAAATCCTGTTTTTTTCGGCGCAAATAATCCATGAATTACCCTCATTGTTGTTAACCATGCAGGAACAACCATTCGTTGGATAGGAGTCCACTTAGAAAAAAACAAAAAAGAGTCTGAAATATTTTGCAAAAAGATAATGCTTGAAATAAAACATCTAACTGTAGATGAAATAGAAAATAAGTTCTATGAACTAACTAAGAAAACAGGCGAAAATAAAATGAAATATAAGACGCTACGCAAGAAAAAACTTTATATATATGATGTGGCTGTCCGTGATGTAAAACGGGAAATGAGGAAAAAACTACAAAAGCTAAAAACCTTGGGGTTAAAATGCAACCAGTTCATAGAACAAAGAAAGCTATTGGGAGGCTGCTATCAACGATGGTTGTGAAACCGTAAATACTCCATACTAAATCAAGACTGGCAATCAATGATTACAACATTAGCTAGCAAAAATAGAAAGAGCATATGAGCGAAATTAGCAAAAGCCAAAGGAGAGATGCGTGAACAAACAGTGAATATACCTGTGTGACCTTCTTACAACAAAAACAAAACAACAGTTTGGAAGACCAAATTATGAACAGTAATGAAAAATGGCTTATGCAGTTTACTGTTGAGAATATGAGATCTGCGATCACAAAACTAAAAGATTCAAGAGCACCGGGCCCTAACGGACTTGCTAATGCCATTTTCAAACACAACTCGCATGAATAGGCAGTGATACTGTGTGAATTGTTTAACAAAGTCTGTAAGACCCAACAAATACCAAAAACATGGTCACAGGCAATAATACTTCCGGTATACAAGAAAGGAGCACGGGGGTTACCCGAAATCTATCGTCTGTTGTCCATGCTCGATGCCTCTGGAAAATTATTCTATACTTTCGTTACGCAAAAACTCCAAGAGTGGGCCAATAGTAAAGAGATATTACATTTTACACAAACAGGCTTCAGACTGGGAGCAGGTACTACACATAATCTAAGGGTCTTAGATTCTTGCATTGGTGATACACGACAACAGAGAGGTAGCAGACTATACGTGATTTTCGTGGACTTTGCTGCTGCGTCTGACAGCGTAGACCGCAAAAGACTATGGAAAAAAAATACAGAAATGGGGATGTCCTAAGTATTTGATCACGATAGTAGAACAATTATATCAAGGTACACAAGCGCGAGTACGATTAGACATAAATGGCAGTACTGCTGCCCCTATTGACATATCATGTGGGGTGCGACAAGGATGCCTGATAACTCTGTTACTCTACAACTTGTATGTGGCAGATCTTCCAGACTGGTTAGTCCCTGTGCATGGCTGTTGTCTGAACTGAGTAGGGGAAGCCATACCATGTCTAATCTATGCCGATGATCTGGTATTAATGAATTATACATACCTTGGGATCAAAGAAATGTTCACAACACTCATAAAATATGTAAAAGAAAACAAACTAAAGATAAACATGGGAAAAACCAAAATCATGGCTTTCCCCCCATCCAGATATGATAACTAAAAAAGGAACAATAGAATATGTGAACTCGTATCCGTATCTTGGTCTAGATATGAGCAATGACAGAGGTTACAAAAATATAATCGAAAATAAACAAATAAAAGCAAAACAACGAATAGAGTTAATAGCAAAATTTGCAAGAGAAACAGCTGGGTTCACGATAGAAGGAATCATAATCCTATATAAGCACAGCTTCACCTCACTGATGAGGCCCAACAAGGCTGAAACATGCGTATGGGGTTGCTGTTGGTACTCTTGTTCAGAGAGTAATTGCCATTGCATTTTGGTGCTGGACTGCCCATGTGAGCAGGACAAAGACTGATATGCAAATGGATTTTTTCCCATCTGTGAAAGGCACAGTGAGCAAAAAGCACATGCTGCAAACTCTCATCTCAGAACAGGTTATCATTCTGGAGAAGAGCGCCTGCTACCTTTTTTGAAATACTGGATTTATTAGATGATAGAACCAGAAGGAATGATGCATTCGAAAATATATGTGATAATGGGCCTCATTCCGAGTATGGCAGTAAGGGATACCGGTCACCGTTAACGAGACCGGTGCTGGTAATCCCTTACCGCCACATTCCGAGTTCCCTTTGCGCCCTCGTCCTTAACACCTGCTTTTAGCAGGCGTTTGGAACGAGGGCGCAAAGGGGCTTTTAAGCCAATAACGGTGACCGTAAAGTACGGTCACCGTTATTTGCAATTTCCCCATTCCCATAAACCCTATGGGGGCTCATTTGGGAATGGGGAAGAGCCCTGGGGAATGGGAAATTACCTCCCTGGTCAACTCGGAATAGGGCGGTAATTTCCCATTCCACCAGGGCGGTGCCGGTACGGGTCCGGCGCCGACCAAGGCGCTAATAGCGCCATTGGTTAGCGCCAGACTCGGAATGAGGCCCAATGTCTTTAACACAATTCAATTACTCCCGATGTATTATAAAAAGACTGCATACGCAACACTGAAACAGATATATCCAATAAGATTAAATCTTTGGACTGGACCAAAAATTATGAATATTTAGAACAATTAAAAAATTATACTTTCGTTTCCGGGATTGTACATAAATATCTACAATCAGAAACTTATCTAAAAAGGTGCCCAAACTCAGCAGTCATACATTTCCGACTAAGGATGAGATCCAACCAACTTCCTCTATTAACAATGATGGGGGCACAACAAAAAATCCCACGTGAGGAAAGAACATGCAGAATATGCAAAAAAAACAACATTTCGGATTCTCCTCAACATGTTCTATTTTAGTGTCCCGAACTGAGTACCGAATACATGACATACTTAGGACATTTGGTACACAACTACAATTATATTAAAAGTGATGCCTTTTGGATATACTGTTTGAATACTGATTTGCAGACAGTCCATATAAGCCTATATCAACTGTGGAAGTGTATTAAAAATAAGCTTGAAAATTAGAAGTTGCATAATAATCTGTTGATTAAGAATATTAATTAGTTAAACTAAGATCTAAGCAAAACGGCCTCCTTTAAAAACGTAAATCATAGAATTTTAATAATAGAGCACTGTAGTTGACACAACCAATGATGTTTTAGCAATGTTGCGTAAGAATGGAAAAGTGATCTCAGTGACAAGGATTTTTAGATTAATGAAATATAGGATATAATATGCATAATTTTATGTATTTGTTTGTAATTTCTAGTATTTAGGTAACCATTTGTAATTTTGCAATTTTATGTAACTTTAACACAATTTGTAAAGTTTTCTTAAAACTGAACAAATAAATGAAATAATAAAATAAGTAAGTTGCTGCCTATGTGTAAAATCTCCAGTCTCCTGTGTCTTGTTCCTAAGGATTAAGGGATCCTTAAATGCATTAGACGTTGGTCATCTCTCAATAGCACAGTGATACAACCAAGGTGTGAACTCTAACAGAGACCAAATAGACTTTGTATGGCAAAAATAGTAAGGCACTGAGTGCACCCGTATAAGAGTGTTTGTTTTGTATGGGGAAAGTAAGCTTATCCCTCACCCTTGTCAACTGAGCAGCCACATAGCAGCATTGTCCCCATGTGCCATTGAGTACTCCAAAGGGGGAATATTGTCGTTGTCGCTGCATTGCGCAGGGAGTCATGCATGCCAACATCTTCCAACAGCCATCAACAGCGGCACCCTTCACTGTGTTGGGATTATACTGCTAGATTTTCTTCCATTCTCCTTTACTTTTGGTACAGCAGCGCCACGACACAGGGGGGGGGGCAGATCGAGCTCCCAGCATGGAGTTAAAATGAAGGCCAGAGCCCAGAAACAGCAACATGCTTACGTTAGAGAGATAAGAGTCTTGGCTGACCCACCAATTGTTGAGATTTGCACAGAGAAAACCATGGCTGGTGGGATGTGGTTGTTTACTAGGAAGGGGATATGGCGGATGGTAATTTTGCCTTATTGTTGCTACGTGGACAGTGATCATGGCCAAAGACTGTAGCTGGTGGTATCTGGTTAGTTACTAGGCAGTGAAGATATGGGCCCCACCCATAGGCAGGGGACTCTGGCCATACGGAATTACATCATAGGGAACATATCAATGCACTTGTTAGAATAGATTTGATACATGTATTTTAATTATTTGTACTATTTATCATATGCTTATTTCGTATTTATGATTTTAATGATTACATCAATTTTTATATGAATTAGATATGTACAATATAATACACACATAAACAAATATAATAGTTGAAAACATATATAAATGTCAATATATCACCATATTTATGTTGTTTATACAATACACAGTTTACATAGGACATATGTTCATACATACATGGTTAAATACTTGAATCAAACAATTCATAATTCATGAAAACCTGTGAAGTTACACATTTTTCAGATTTGCACTTGCAGAATGACAACCTTGCCCACCCATATTCCCCACAACAGCTAAACTAAAACAAGTGGATTACAGCTTTATACCTTGACTTCCACAACTATCGTAATTGCAAAGTCTGTCATAATGTTTGATAAAACAGACCCACGTTTGTTAATGCCAACAGTAAAATAATGTCATCAATTGTCAGATAGTATGTGTAATATACATTTCAAATATATCTGAGAAAAACATATGTCAGCATTACTATTTGCCCACTTGATACTAGGATCTTAGAACATTTGTGGTAAGGCACACAATATTCTCTATCAAAACAGTGGCACACAAATTAAGTAATACTATTTGTTTTAGGAATCAAAAACACTGAACAACACTCTTGAGGTGAGAACAAAACATTCGAGCTGTAACCTGGTGAGGTATTTTGAATCTATCTATTCAAAACAACCACATAATTTTCAATAAAGATCATAAACTTCACTACTTTTCAAAAATGACCATATAATGGGCATTCCTGACATCTTTTGATTTTGTAGAGATTGGACCTTTGTGGTAAGAAGCATTATTCTTTGCAGATTTGTTCTGTTCACATCTTCCTTGGTGAAATAAACCACACTTTGTTCTCTTACTTGTAACGTGGGTCCCTATAAAGAATATGGCCCTCATTATATGTTTTCTGGTATCCCACCAGTATTTCCGTCAGGATACCGGCAAAACTTCCTTATCGTCTCAACCACCCAATATCCCGGTCTTACCGGCATATTAGGGGCAGCGGAGAGCTGGTACGTTCTATTCCCATGGAGTTCATTGGGATGGGATCGCCAGAATAACCAGCAATGGTAATACTGGTGACAGTGATTACGGCAGATATTTGTCAGTAGGGGCCTGATCTACCGGCAAGTAAGGCTTAACGCGTGATCCATGGCCACCAGTGGCAAACTTGAAGTGTGCAGGTCCCGAAAGAATGCTGGACTTGGAATAACCAGCATTTTGTCCAGACCGGTACACTTACAATGAGGCCCTATGATTCAAACAAAGTGCAGCAACTTTTCAATCGTTCTTTTTCATTTTCACCATAAAACGATAGACAATAACATACTACTAGAACAGATGGGTGTACTTTTTCTATCCGTCCCGTCATGAGTTTAGCCTTGATGGACTGTTATAATATTTCTCAACAACTACATTTATTTTCTTCTTATCCACAATACATATGTTTTATCTATGTCTACCAGACATGCTAACAACATGAAACCATGACATGTTCTGTATGTTAACAGTAGTTATTCTCTATGAGCAACAGCTAAGTACATCTTGCCATTTTCCACTTTTGTCATACATACGGAACCATTTCCCGAATGCCCCCAACTTCAAAAACTCAACGCACTTTTGTGACACCATCATACTTAAATCCAGACAAGAAACAGGAATATTTGTCTGACTTTTTCTATCTGTGTATATAATTGTAATCACACCAAACTACCCTACTGCTCACTCTAAGCTCCAATCAATTTTCTTGCATTCCTAATTTCTGATTCAATAATCATGTCGATACATGGTTACAAAGACTAGTATACACATCATAGGTAATGTGCTTTACTTGTAAACACTGCTCATAACTGCTAATTGTTAATACTGTTAACTTGTGTGGTGCTGTCACATTTGAGGGACAGGTAGCAGGGACACAGATGGATATGTGTGAAATGGAAAGTCACCTACTTCATGGCGCAGGCTTTGGAGGTTCTACAGAGTGGATCCCCCAGAGCTTCAATCTATTCCCTAAATGCATGTGTGGTGGGTCCCCAGCAGAGATGACATACCTAGTGCACGGGGTCCAATACATTTGTTCAATGGGCCAGATGTCAGTCTGAGGCCCATAGAAAAACAGACACACTTGATGATAGAAGTGCACACTGGAGAAAACCAGGGTGTACTTTAACCACTATGATCACTGCAAGATGGAGATAGTTGGAAATCCAGTGGTCCATGGGTCTCATTAACATAGTGATATTGCTGGCCAGTGCAGTTTGATCTCTGTCAAGGCTTAGACAGGAAGAAAATGATACTACCAAAGCATGTGCAGGGTCGTAACCCATATGCTGCTTAGATGCAGAGAAAGACAAAGGAGAACGAACTGTCTCCAAGCCTGCAGGGGCCTCATGCCAAGATCATATCAAAAGCCAGAGAGAGCAGAAGAAGTGAGCACATGTTGGCAAGTCTTTTAGAGTGTGCCAGAGGATCGTAAGGAGAAGTTCATCCAGATCCTGTTGTGGGCTAATTCCCTGCCAGTAACCCTTGCCTGATGGGGAGAATGACTTATTCCTCAGGGTACAACCAGAGTGGGTGTGTTCATTAGCCCATAAAGTGAGCCTGAAAATTGTGGAAACCATTAACCACACTAGTGTTGGATTCGATTCCACCCTGGTAACTGTTTATCTAGCCCAAAAAGTAGGCCACCCTGATTTGTTATAACGCCCCTGTACTCTGTCATCTATTTTCATCCAATACATCCTCTGAGACTTTTGTACTTTACTCTGTTTGTGCCAATTGACCGTTTGCTCCCCTCACCATGATACGTGCTCTATTTAATCCCAAGGAATCACAATTTAATATATATCATGCCACAATTTCATCCTTCACAAAATGCATTTGTACATGTGACAAAACATGCTTGTTTTGCAGTAAGAAGAATCATAACATGATTAAAAACAAAATCATTGAAAGGTATATTGACCAATATGGAATTTACTTTAATGACTTCAAAGATCTCTGTTAAGTGTGTCCATATTTGTTTGATAAATGATTGTTCAGTAGCGACTTGCAGTGTGGTGTTGCTGACTTATCGACTTGCAGTGTGGTGTTGCTGACTTATCGCAATACCCGTTTGTGATGTATTATAAAACATGTTAGCGCACGATCTAAAAGCTATAGCAAGTCTCATTGTTTCTATTGTAAATAGCAAAAGGCATGTGGGTGCAATGCTTTTTCTTCGGCCATATGTAAGAAGCTCTTTCTGCTGCCAGTGAACAAGCGCATATCTTTACAGGCAGGCGTGTAAGAGAGAAGCACCTCGTTTATTGATATTGATATTGATATTTTATTTGTATCGCGCTCATATAAAAGTGTTTCAGAGCGTGACGAGGCAAGGGGCAACGGAGGGGAACAAGGGAGAACAAAACACAACGATCTTACTGGGCCCAGTGACATTGAGAACGTGCAAGTGCAGGCTAGTAGGAAGGGGGAAAGCGTAGGGGGAGACGAAGAAGTGGAAACGGCTGAGCAAAGGAATACAAAGCAACAGTAGTAGTGCAGCGAGCAAGTAGCAAGTGCTAGGTTTAAGTCACAGACGTGGTGTCTGATAATTGCAGGAAAAGGGGGGACTGTAGGGTTACAGATACAGACCCAAGTGCAAGGGTTGCCAGGAGGCATTGCTGGTGTGTGGCAGGGTGAGTCAGTACCTGGCCCGAGGTCAGAGGGTAACCATGGGCACGATGCCGAATCAGAACCGTGGGCCTCATTATAAGTATGCCGGTCCAGTAACAACGGTGCCGGTAAAATACTGGCACCGTTGATACCGGACTGGCATACTCCGAATTCTGCGACGGGTGCCTTTCAGCCCACCAGGTCTGGCCTGGCAGACGGAACGGCGCCGACTCGCAGACCTTGACGGTAGCACTGGCACCATTCATGAATGGTGCCCGTGCTACCGTCCTCCCCATTCCCATTGAGTCCAATGGGACTCAAATGGGAATGGGGAGTCATTTTTTCCAGCAGCCGGCAATGAGGAATTACCAGGACCTGTAATGCTCTGGTAAATCCCCTACATGGCGCCGGGAAAAAGAAATAACTCTGGCGGCAGCCGTGCCGTTTTTACCAGCATAGCAATCACTGTCATAATGAGGCCCAATGACTTAGCTTTGTTAAGCAGTGTTCCTTCTTTTAAGACACATGAAAATGGCGATCCCATCAGTGGGAGGCAGGGACAGAAGAAAGATTGTATAAAGCTTTGTGTGTATGATCATTGTATTGTTAAAGTCCTGTTTCCATGTTCATCACTTGGCAACCAGCACAATACACTTTACTTCTGCCCGTTTATTTCACATGCAAATGCAGCCGCTCAGCTTTCCAGACAGATAGGTCAGGGAACATGTCGTAATTTAACTGACTATGAGGTATATCATTTCGTTTATCTTTAAGGACCATCATTATTTTGTAAAGTGGAGAATCAATGCCAGAACAAATTGTATTTCGAAAGCTTTGTGTATATGGAAGTTGTCCTCTTGAAGTCCTCCTTCGATTTCCATCATATGTCAACTGGCATTGTATATGAACTGATCATTCTGAGATCTCACCACTGCCTATTTAATTCACATGCATACGCTGTAACACCAAAAGCAAGCATGTCTGAGCTCATCCACGCTGAGCCTGAGGCATGAATCCTAAAACATTGGATTTGTGCCCCTTACTTGTCCTTTAACATCTAACATCTATAGTCTGGTTATTATTCATTATTATCGTGTTTTAGTTCAATATCAATGTCCAGCAAGTTCTCTCTATTCTATCTTCTACTAACTCTGGGTTGGCTGTTAGGTCAATCAAGCGATCATATTAAATGCATATAACGTGCTTAAAAACACATTATATACGTTAGTAAAAGGGGAGCCATTTTAAGCTATGAAGGATATTAAAACAGATTAAATACAAATAACATATAATTAAAAAAACACATTTGTGCAATTGTCTAAAAAAACATGTTGGGGGCTGTATATCATACAGAGTTATATAGAAAAGCATGGCCTCGCCGAGTACATAGCATGGTTATAGTAAATTATACAAATACCAATATGTCAGTGTCTACTTTTAAGAATGACATTTATTTTATGGGGCACTGTTGAAGTGTTTCTCTCTCCTTCACCAAGCTTTCTTAGCAAAGGTAGACACTGAAAAGATGAGGTCGATTGAGTCCGCCTTCAAACATGTTTGTTCAGCTAGTAGCAGTAATTGAAGGCCTTTGTTTTGAAGGCATGCCTTTCGGTTCCTTTCTCAGATATCTCTGTACTGAAGACACATACATAAAATGGGCTGTAGTGGTTCAGGTCTGTCCAAACAAAAGGGGCAGGAGCTATCACCACCCTCCTTCCATCTGGTCGTGACAGTTGCTAAGGGCAAGAGGCCCAATCGTATTTTAAGATAAAGTGCTCTTGGTAATGGTCCATTAATGATGCAGAGGTAATTTTCCATTAAGTAACTGTTTTTTCACAAACAGATATTTGTATCCCTTGGAAAGCGAAAGGCACTTTGTTGCAGACTGCCTCAGTTCAAATCACCAAATGCATCCATTAGCACATGTTTGGTGGATACAGTAATATTTTTGTGGCGGGACCATAGTACTTCGAGGTTTAATACTTGTAAGTACTACTTGATATGGTCAAACCAGGGAAGTCTGAGTGCACCACCATGGCTAAGGTGATCATTCATTGCTGCTCTGTATTTTTCCAAAATGGCTGATGACTATAGGTGTATTGAATAGAGTAGTGGTTTAATAGTGCTTTGCTCATTAATGGGAGCATGTCCCAGCTCCATATAGAGTGGCATATTGGGCATACTGCTCAGGAACCTTAGCAGCTTCTTAAGGAATTTTGTTTTGGTTAGGGTCAACACTGTTATTTTCCTATGGCCCCACATTACAGCTCCGTAGAGTGCTTTTGAGATGGCCTGAGCATGATATACTTCCAAAGATGTATTGCCATGATTTTTACCATAGTAATAAAAATCTACCAATGCATTTTCTTTCAAGAGAAAGCTTGGCCCCATGTATGTGTTTAAACCACTTTCCATCACTTCAGAGCCTGCTCCCCATGTAATCAAAATACATAACCTCCTCAAGTCTCTGAATACTGATCATAAGATCGACCCTGGAAAATAGGTCTGTCTTTTGACCACAGCTGATCGTCTTTGTGTTTGCCTTGTTGGTCTCTAGGACATGGGTATTGCACAAGCAACTAATCTAGATAGTCCTGATGGTGTTCATGAGATAATGACCACATTATCAGCGAAGAAGAGAGTACCAGTGATATCTCCTCCCAAAAAGGGTGCATCAGAGTTATGTATGGGAAATGTATTGAGCAAATCAGCTAAAAATAAATTAAACAGGGTTGGGGCTAATATGCAGCCCTGGCTCTCCCCCTTATCTACTGTGGAAGAATTGGTTCTTTCACCCGCCAGGTCAATCTGACCTTAGCAGTTGTGTCGCCATACATGTCAGTGATGGCTGTTAACCATGGGTGTCTATTCTTATTCTGGCGCACTTGCCACAGCACCAACCTGGGAATGCTGTCAACTGCAGCTTTTATATCTACAAATACCAGTTGAATCTAGCTCCCATTCCCCCAGCGCTCACCACTTATGTGTTGAGGATAAGGGTTAGTCTGAAAACCTGGTCAATTGTGATGACTCCTTTTCTGAAGCCAGCTTGTACGTGGCTTATGGCGTTAGTATTTTTCACTCGCTCTTCCAATTTTATCAGTAGGACTTTCCTATGACTTTTACTGTCCGCATCCAACAGGAAATTTGGGAGGCAGTTGCTTGGTAAGCCTGGGTCTGCCTTCCTAAAGATTGCCATGATTTCAGCTTTTTGCCATGATTCTGTGATTACACCAGTGTTGGATATGGCATTGAATAGGCACCATTGATAAGGTGCCCATACAGTAGGTTCATTCATGAACAGATCCAACAGGATGTGTTCAGTTCCTGAGGCTTTCCCTCCTAGGTTGCCTTGAAATGGCGACCACCACCTCTCCTAAAGTTATAACCAAAGGGGATCTATGCGTTTATTAATGGTCTCCTGCATATGTTACACTATGAGGAATCTGAAATTCTGTCCTTCACTCTAACTAATGCCCAGAAAAATGTGCACACCAGACCTTTTCTGTAATGGCTCCCATTAGGGGGATCTTATTTTCTTGCCTACAGGTATTGACCGATTGCCAAAAGGTTTTTGAGTCTTTATCATGTGTTACTTCTCTCAGTGTTCCCGGGTTTCTAGAGCTTTTGTCCTCTACTTTTTTGTAGTAGGGTTGTATACTCTTTTCTCTTTTATTTGATAACCTCAATATTGCCATTTCGGGACGTCGGAGCAGACGGTAGTTCAGTTTTTGCCTACCCGCAGTCAAACCAACCAGCCCTTTCCGTTAAGTTTTGTCAGACTACTTGAACAGGTCTTGTAAAATAAGGTGCTAGTGTTGCAGAGCGTGCATTATGAGTGGCAATTGTTTGCTTTTGATCAGGTGTACGCTTATCTTCCAGAGAGTCTGGAATCGGTATCATATCATTATGTATGTTTGGAAGATTAGCTATTATTTTGGGATCTTTCCATTTTAATGTTTTCCTAACTATATTTGCTCCTACTGAAGAAGGTTGACTGGGTCGGGATACTGGGGTTCAGGCAGCCATTAGATACACACAGAGAAGCTGTGCTGACTGCGCTGTGTATTTCTGATATTTTTTGTGACATGGGGATGTATACTTGGGGTCATTCCATTTTTTCTCCTAATACTCCATTAGGTCCACCAACTCATGGATTGGTTCAGGTTGTACGTTCCTATCCCCAGTTATAATAAGGACAGATTTATCTTTTGCTTTTTTCCTCCATTATTTGACAGAGTGTTCCAGCTTCTCAAGGGTATCCATTTGATTTGCACCATGGGGCCTATTAGAAATATTATGTAGGCATAGGGTTACATCTCCTGGGTGATTGATTAGTAAGCCTTGTAGATCAGATATACTAGGCAGAGAACCATCTGAGCATTTAAATTGGTCCTTATCCAGGTGCATAACCCATGCTTGGTCTTACCTTTTTTCTTTTTGGCCATAAAGCTGGGATTGAAAAGATTAAATAAACCTCTGGTGTGCATCTGCCTCATTACAAGCATGGCTGTAAGGCAACAATGGTGCCGGTATCGCTACCGGCACCGTTGCTACTGTACCGTCATACTAGGAGTTCTGCTCGCGGGTGCCCTTGCAGCCACCAAGTCTGACCTTGTGGCCGTACCGGCACCCGCAAGCAGAACAGGATGGTAGCACTGGTACCATTATTAATAGTACTAGTGTTACCACCCTTCCCATTCCAATTCAGCCCTATGGGGCCGAATGGGGCGTCCCTTATTACCTGCACCTGCGTATGGGCATTTACTGGGTCTGCCAAACTCGGCATGACCAGGTAATTTCCCATTCGAGGGTGCCGTAAAAAAATGGATACCGGCAGCTACCACCAGCCTCGTAATGAGGCCCAATGTCATTTGCTCTTATAATGGAGAGCCAGTCAGAACCTCCAGCTGTTTATGTAGACCTGCAATGTTCAGTAAGGGGAGTTTAAGCTCTGCATTAACAGGGGCACATGTTTATGATATTGTACCTGAGGGTGATGTGATTAGCAAGCGGAGGGACAGCTGTCAGACTGCGGGTACCAGCTGGGATACTTCAAGTCCTTTCCCTTCCCCTATCTGTGCCTGGCTTTAAAGATTCAGATGGTTTACTTCTCAAATCAATACTTACACCTGAGGGATTTGGGGGAGGGGGGCTTGTGGAAATGAATGGATACCAGACCAGATCTATGAGGGTCATTTCAAACGTGGATCTTTAGGTAGTCAAGGTTGTCCGATGCAGGGTGATGAAATCTTGACGCATCAACTACGTCGTTTCTGATTAGTTATTGGACCCGTCTTTGAAAAGAAATACATTTCTTTGCACAAAGAATGGCAGTTGGAGCAAGAAGATGAATTGCATTTGAGTAATATCGTGTTGCATGATTTAGAGGTTCCCTTATTAATGCCTGGCTTCTTCCGGCCTTTACTTCTTACACCTACATTTGTGTCTGTATGAGTAACAGACTTACACTGAATTAAATTACTAGGAGAATTAGATGTCGTGGGTTTTGCTTCCTCCGCTAGGGGTAAAAATCGGGGGACCCTTAGAACATTTTCATTGATTTCACAGGTAGGAGTAGTTGGAGCTTGGGGTTATCATTTTCCTTTGGAGGATATGAACCCTTTTGGAAAGAGTGTTATTGTGATCCCCTACACCAGTCCCTGTTGTGTTTGGGTGCATTTCACCGGGAAGGTATAATTATGGCCACCTATTTGTATTCAGCTCAAGGTGTAGCTATGGGTTCACAATTGAAACATCTCTTTATGAAATTCTGTGGCACTGTTTGTTTTAACCTGTGGAAAGGTAGTTTGGTTTGAAGCAATATTCCAATATTGGCATTCTTATTCATCAGGCCTTTGTCTCCTTTGTCCTCCAGAGGGCGACTTTCCTTTGGCACGCCCTTCCCTGTGATCAATTTCCTCTAGGAGTTCCAAAATGGTATGAATACATATGTTAACTTATTGTATGGGAACTATTAATCATGCTGTTCTTTTGTATCCTTGCAGTGGGGAGATCTGTGTTGTTGCCTTATGTTTGGCCATGTCAAAATCACTGTGGTTTCCGTTCAGCTGAGGTCAAGATATGTCATATAGGTACAGTCAAGTGTCAATATATAAATCAATTTATATCGTAATGTAATACAATCAACACTTGTGTTGTTAGTATGGTCCGTAGGTGGAATAAAAAGGCACATGAAGCAGGATCAGATTGGCTTGAGGGGTAGCCATATTCCATCTCCCCCTCAAGTACCCTAAGGCAAACAGAGAAAGTGCAACAAGGCCCCACAGAGTTCCCAATGAGTAATGGTCCAGAGACAATATTTCAGCCTTTCTTAACAAACACAGATTCAATTGGGGGCCGGTAATGAATGTATAATGGGTGTGAGCTATGTAGTATGATTGCATGGAGAAATGCCATATTGGCTGAAGTGGTTGCCTTAGACGATTTCCCCTACCTCCATGGATCAAAGATTGATCATCACCAGTTAATGTGCAACTTGGTAGAGACAGAACAACAAAAACAGGAGAGCAGACTACAACCTGAAATCCTGTCCAGAACCACATGAGTTGAAGTAAGCAGAGGATGTAATTCACCTAGGTATCAAGCAGTGCCTGTCTCCAGGGAACCCACACAGTGATAAAAGTAGGAAATGCTTCTTTTGAGTCCTGATAAAAAAGACGTAAGCATACAAAATGGATATAGTACTTTAAAGAATGAAGTCCCCAAATATGAGAAACTTGTGATGTGTTGTTTAAAATGTTGTTAATAGTTCATTAAAAAACAAGATCATCGAATTGATTATTTAACACTCCAGATTTACAAACCATGCTCGTAGAGGCTTGGAAGAGGGTGGAAGAACAGCTCACCGTTTGCAAGAATGGAACATCCTTGAGCTAGCCCCTTCACTGGTCTCCCTAATACCGCTGAACAGATGCGCCCTTTGCTTCCATGGGCTTTTAAAAGTGATTTCAATCCGGCACACACCTAAGTCAATGCCTATCGTGTAATGCACAACTGAAATCCTTATTTTTCTTTGTCTAAAAGTTCTTTATTATGAACGATGTACCACTCATATCACGCCCCTTTCCTGGAAACCCCCGGTCACACTGAACCAGGAATCAGGCTGGTTTCCAAAGTTAAAATATTTATTTATGTATTTACAATTTAATCACACTATGTTTTAATGGGTATACAATAATCACCAATAGGGTGGTGTAACAGTGAATAATCTCTTTAATACACAAGGAGTAATAATGAGAAAAACAATTCAACACAGAAATAATACTTTTGTGTGTGTGTGTGTGGATCAGATAGCACTGTGGTTAAAGGTTCCCTCTGCACACCCCTCAACCCCCAATAGGCAATGTAAATAGATAGGAGGAGAGAGCAGGTATTCAGGAATGGCAGAATTCAAACAAAATAACAATCCCACTTTCCCCCAGCAAACACTAGAGAAAGACGGAATTGACTGTCAAGCTGTCTGAATGGCTTTTAAAGTTATCTGGAAAATGGATTGGGCAAAAACACTAAATATGGTTTAAATTGCTGAAATTGTTATAATTCTTATTGGAGCCGCTTTGGATAGTTGCACACAAACACTAGCAATGATGTTATATCAAGAAACAATTTGAAATCTGAAAATTAAGGTCGGAAGCAATCATACGCTGTTTTACACGTTTAAGAATTTCCCTAAAATGAAATTTGCTGCAAACCTTTCACTGCGTGATAACCACGATAACTGGATAACTGTATGGGTTTTAGATGTGATTTAAAGCTGTGGATCATAGCTACAAGCAAAAGTTGAAATCTTTTTTCTAGCACAACAACTGAGGAAGTTATGGACGTTTTAGTGGAGGTCGTTTTTTTGAGATAGGTGCAAGAGTGGAAAAACAGGAATGGACTTTTAAAATGACAAATGAGATTTCTAACACGAGAGGATGTCTATGAATAAAACGAATCCCCACAAGAACACAGCCACTTGATCGGGGCGACTGCCTGCCCAGAACTCGCCTTCTTCAGATGAGAAAAAATCAGCGCAAAGATATTTTTAGCAATTCTAGCACATGAGGAAGATAGGAGGAATTGGATAGAGAGTTCAGGCAATTTAAAAGTACTCCTAACAATGCAGGTTCTGAAGACAAGATAGGATGGATTTAAGGTATGGATTGGACTAAGCAAGGTACATATGCTAGTGACACAGTTCTATCTATGGATACTCACTAGATATGATTTAAATGGAACCATCAAGATTCTGGTCAGGGATTCTGGTCAGGGATTCTGGTCAGGGATACTGGTCAGGACACACTGCTGGGAACATCAGATTGGGCAGCGTCAAGGCACTCTGGACACCGCATGGTACATGACTGGATTGGATCTGCCCTTTTTGGTTCTGATGATAATTCTTTCAGCAGGCAAGCAGTACAGCGCAGCCCGGCTGTATTTTAGTTCCCCTTAGGTTTGTGGGGTTGGTTCTGGTTCTGGAAACTGAGGCCTAGCTGAAAATAGTTCAGCTAGCCAATGGGTTCTGCTTTGCCAAGTTTCTGGAGTCTGGAGCAAGGAAGATGGAAAGTTCTGCAGCAGGGTGCTCCGCCAGCATTCGGATTGTGGGTGAATCTGTCTGTCTTTTTCTGCCCTCTGCTGTCTCTATTTATGCTATGATACGGGGAGGTGTGTGCTGGTTTAGCCTAAGCTCGCCCCTTTGACAAGGATTGGTCAGAATCTCCTCTCTGCCTTGACAGGAGGAGAAAAACAGGGTGTCACCTTTATGGTGTGAATTTATGAGGCTTAGAGTCCACCCCTAGCCTCTTGAACACAAAATCTACTTTTGACGCAATACATATTTACCCATATGCAACCTCTATAACAACCACATATATAGGTCACATACTTTATATAGCAGGTATTCCTCAAAACCCCATAGCTGTGGGATCTTGTGTCTGCTTTTCCCAGAATTTCGCCCTTTTCATCAGGAACACAATGTCCCATTTATCAACACATTTCTACAAGTGTGCGTGTATAACGTGGGCATAAGTGTACAGAAATACATTTGGTGTAAAATCACATTTTCTGCCATTTCCTTCCAAATTCTGTCACATGATTTTGCCGCCTCTTGAAATGTGCAGCCAAAATTTAGATTTACAATTCTGTTACTTTTGTGTTTTTGACAATTTAAAGTGGCAGGTTATATGTATTTAAACAAAATGTTCTTTGTGAATGTTAAGCCACAGATGGTTGTTTGTCTCTGCCTCTTTTTGTCTCCCTTCAGTTCAGGCACAGTCTCCACCCTGTTCTCTTGGCAGAGGCCATTTTACAATGATCCTCACACCGAACCTTTCCTGCTTTGCAGCTGTTCATTGTTTCCTTCCCCACTGCAGACCAGGTTCTTTCCACACCCTATAATTATCACCTAGGTGTGATTTCCTGGTGGAAAGAGCTGGAGAGGGAGGCCTTGCCTCTGTGAGGAAAGCTGTTATTCCAGTTTGGTAGCTTTAGCCAACTTATTTTAACTGTTAATTCTGTTGCATTTTTCTTTCCTTAGTTTAAAACAAACTTGTGATTTCAAAATAGCAGCTAGAATTCTGATTCACAATTTTAAACCATGGGATCAAAACAATTACAACATAGGTTACCATTGATGCTTTCAGCTTTCAGCTTTTCAGAACATTGTAAGTTCACAATGGTTTCTTGCACTAAGTGAATTGTAGCATCCAGCAAGAATTTTGGATGTTTGAGGGTGTTTTGTACCGACATTCGGCAGTTTCAGCAACAAAGGATTTAAAGCAAGATTTTGGGGTTTCCTTCAGCAAAGCACTGCTTTTCCTTCTGTACTCCATTTTCACTTGTGGTGGAGCCCAGTGACATGTTTCAAAGTGAGATCTCTGTTCCACTACTGACAACATGCATGGCAGATTCAGATTAGGCAGCCATCTTTTTGTATTTTGCAAAGCGCGATTTTCAGAGGTTTTGGCGCGCACAAGGGTTTTGCGGCCATTTGGATGTTTCTGGCACCATCAGAACACAGTGATGCCGCATGGCAGAGCAAAAGTGGGTTAAGACATCCCACACTTTGCCACAGTGCGCCCTCCCGGTAGTGATGAAGGCAGTGAGGAGTGACCTGCCGTGCCCTTTGCCGCTGCAATTAGGTCATCTTTTGATCTGAACCTGAGGTATGCTTAATAATATCTGTTCTTAAAATATTACTCAGATTCGTGATCTAATTTTGGATCAAGGTCTCGGAACTATTGCCTTTACAGAGACTTGGTATACTCCAACTTCATGCAATTAAATTAAAGGTAGCTATCCTGGTTACTTAAGCTTTTACAATGCTGCCATACAATTGTCTATGTAGATGGGATTGCATTAATTATAAAATGGAACACACAAGTCAACCAAGTTAAATATCTCAGAGGATGAATTCTATGCCAACAATCTCAAGGTAACTAGCTATTCTTTATTAATGTTGGTGTGGGTTAATAGACTGCCCAGGAGGGATCTTTGAATTTTTACTTTCCTAATGAACATTCTCAGCATATGCCCTCAGGCTCCCTACTTTTTTAACTAGTAAATTGCACACTATGGGTTTATAATAGTTTTAATTCCCAGGGAACTGTCCTTAGGATACATGCTCTTGGGCTTTTTCAATTATTCAAATCACACATTTTGGCAGGATTAGGTTCATGACTGTGTCAAGGGGGTGGGCAGGGACCACTCCCAACCTAGGCAATGAGGCTTACCAAAACAAAATCCAGGCCAGCCCTGTCCCAGATGAGGGGAGTGGGAGTTGGGGGTGGGATCAATAACTGAAATCTCGATATGTCCATTACACCTTGAATGTCATCAATGGTATTGCTCTTTGTCACATAATGCCTTCAAGTACTCTTTACTTTCTGGACAGTGTTCTTTTGTTTATGTTGTAGGACATCACTTCCCATAAGGCACCTGGGAGCAACCAAGAAACCCCACACCAGAGCCAGGAGAATGCAATCAAGAGCAGCCAGGGAATGGACTGGGAATTTCCCTGCCAAACAGACATGGGACAGACAACACACAACCTGCTGACCATAGATGGATCCCTGGCAAATGGAGTCGCAAGAAAAAAGAAACTGAGTGAGGAGAGAATTCAGGGGGCAGAAGAATAGAAGAAGCCATTCCCAAACTGAATTGGCAACAAAACTCAACAGCACCTGAGCAAGGCTATAGCAAGAAAGGACAGCCTGTGCCGATGGCTGCTACCAAACAATCAGAGACTACCAACACAACTTTGTTGTGAAAGGGGAAGGAGCAGAGATGTTTTATTTTTAAAACATGTGAGCTATGTAACCAAGTCCCTAGGTAAAACAAAAGGGTACAGATTGCTTCTAAGAATCAGGTGAGCCCTGCAGCCAGTGGAAGGACGAATGGGAGATAGTACAAGTAGGACCAGAGTACAAAAAGAAGAGGCAGAATTTAGGTTGCAGGAGTGAGGTCAAGAGATTTGACGGCTGACCGAGAGACCAGGAGGAGGACAGATGGAAAACTGCAGTGCTGGAGAGTTGTTGCTAGAATTTGCGAAGAGAGGTGTTTGTGAGAGAAAGAGTGGTAATGGCTATGTGTTTCTTCTAGTGTGAGGATGGGGGCTGAGTAGAAGGTGAGTGAAAGAAAAAGCAAGATAGAGATAGGGAGGGAGAAGTGTAGGGGGAATTAGAGAGGCAGTGAGAGTACAAGAGAGAGTGTATATGGAGGGGGAATGGAAAATGTGCATGATGGCAGTTGGGGTAGTGGTGAGGGTGGAATGAAGCATGATGGGGTTAAGGTACTGGTAAGCGATAGGCAGAGCGAATGTAGTAAGGCATGAATAGAAAAGAGGAGTGTAGTAAGAGGTGGGTGTAGCGAGAGGTAAGCAAGGGGGGAGGAGAAAGATGAGAGAAGGAGAAAGTGAGGGTTTATTAAGACAGGAGGGTGTAGGAGGGGAGAGGACGCAGAAGGAGAAAGGAATTAGATAGTATGACAAGGGAGGGGAGGGAAAGTGAGCAACTAAGTGTGAGACTGAACAAGAACATCAGAGTTAGGCAATTTTCCCATCAAGCCATATTGACAATCCTTGGGAGATTTTGGATAGGGCATCCCTAGAAAATCCCAGGAGGGAGGCAGTTCGATTATTTTGTTGCCTTTAAGCCCTCATTATCGGCTAGCCCTAGATAGCAGGGATTATCAATCAAAACTCAGGAACACCTTGAATCGGCAGACAGAAGACCATGGGGGAGGAGAGAGGGAGGCCCAATTATGTATCCCACCCCTTTTCCCGGGCAGACTGCTTTGTTGCGTTGAATAACTGTCTGCTGTAACATTGATAGCCTGAGTATTGTTATATTGGGTAACCTGCACAATTTATGTTGTTTGAAAATAAAATCCCTTCCACTCTCTTGAAGACTCAACACATTCTGAAAACCATCTGTGACATGTGTTGTCAGAAGGGGATTATCCAGACCCTAATATAGAGGATACCCACTGCACAGAGAGATGTTGAATAACGTATGCATCACCAGGACTGCAAGGATGCTGATCAGAGATACTCCCAGAGCAGTGATCTGGGAATTTTTATGGAGATGAGGAGGTAAGTATCCCATCAAGAGGGAGGTATTCATAGTAAAGGCCACATATTGGACTTACATTTCATCATGAAAATGTCAAAGTGAATATCCTTATTTGCCTGTGGTGGAAAGATCATAATGCCATTGGTCTCATTACTGCTTAACCCACTCAGAGGTCTTTTGGGACTAGAATGGACAGACAGTGATACAAGATCTATCATACACGACTTTGCTGCCAAACCTAATAAGGTCCTTTTCTTTGTAAATAAAAATGAGTTTGAACAGGCTCCTGAAACATAGCACGTTTGAAATGTAATCTATTGACTGCCATTGATCCCTACACCCTATTAAGAGAGATAGCTGTGTTAGCTGAATGCTTGTTCACCCTGGCTCACGCAAACTTTGGCTAATGAGAATGCAACAGGCATCACCTTGATGGCCAATAGAGAAAATTATGCAAAGCGGAAACCAGACAAGTTTTCAAATATTTATTTTGTACTGCTCTAAAATAATACACTACGTTTAACACATTTTTCTGGTACGTCTACCATATGGTCTTCTTGCAGATGGTTTCCCAAGTTGAGTGTTCTCCATTCTAAGGTTTTAAAGAAATGTGATAACTTTTGGACTCCAAACCTTCACTGAAAAGCCAGAAAGTTTTGTGTTTTCTTCTTGTTTCGTTCATCTGCAAGTTATCTAGATGATCCCTGCTTCTTTATTCTGAATGTTTTTTTTAGAACCTGTGTGAGTACCATTATAAGCATCCACGTGGAGTATAGGAACTCCCTCAATTTGGGTTTCCCTAAATATTCTTCATATAACAGTCAAATGATCTAGAATACAGATGCTTGTTTAGTTTTTGTTATAGGGAAGAACTTATTTGTGTGCCAAGTTAAATTGACTTCAAGTTGCTCTGTTTATATAATGTATCTTAATACAATTAAGGCCTTACCTTTCTTGCAGAAAAAGTCCACAGATATGTTCCTTCACATCATTTAGATCTCCAACTCAAGTCCTCTTTGAAGTTCCCTGCTTCAGATATTCCAGCGGAGATTGTCTTTCTTTCTCTTCTTTGGCCCCAAGACTGTGAACTCATCATCTGAATAGCTCCAACTAAGTGCCAATCCTATCTTCTTTAAGAAGAAACTTAATTCATGAATGTTTTCCTCAATACCATAGCTGTTTCTCACCACCGTTCCTATCTGAGACCTATTGGTGCACATGCAGTATATTAAGTTCTTTTCACATTACATAACTTAACATAAAAGGTACTATTGTTAGCATTTTTTTAAATTAATGTACTTGGCAGAAAGAAGATGCTGTATGATTGTCTTTGCTCCACAGTGTTCACCCTTGTAGTGGCCTGTGACATTTCCAAATTTCGACTATAAATAGATACTTCAGTTAGAACCAGCAATCAAATTCTCCTACTAAGAGTGCTAGGGATATCCTTCCCCACAAACCACTTGAAAATAGATGGGGCAGATGCTGCACTAAAAGCATGATTTTCTATGCAAACTGTCTAAAAAGCTATATGATGTAGAGGCCAATATAAAGATGACCACACTTAACTATCACAATACTTCACCTCAGCTCTGCTACAGTACATAGATTAATTTCTCGAGCAGTAAGTTATGCATATGTTTTGAGGACAATTGAACGTATAATAGAAATGTGTGTATACAAATATATGTGCACGTGTTTGAATCAGTGGTGTTTTCCCATTGGGGTCGGCACCATTATAGGTCACATGCCAGTTGAAAATTCTCCAGGTTAAAATTGGGGCTAGAATTTAAAATGAACACATTTTAAAACCTATCACATGAGATATAATGATTCCACTGATAATTTGCTTGTTATTAAAATAAGTATCAAAGTTTATCTGGATTTAACAGCTTGTCAGTTACACATATGCATGCCATGTTTTAGGTTGCCAGCATTACATAGCCTAAATTAAGAATTGAAACTCAACATTGTCTACGTAACCAACACAATATTCCCATTCCGGCTTCACGTTGCCTTACTTAAATTGGCTCCACGTTAGTTATTTTTACAATATCCCCAGATAAAGGAGAAAAAAGACCTGTGTGCCCACTGGAACTGCACGATTGTAGTTTTTGTTAGAAAGTGTCCCTGCAACAAGTTTTATATAGGTAGCAATAAGAGAAAATTGAGAATTCAACTAAATGGATTTATTAGCTATATAGTGAAGAGAGAACAGAGATATCCACTGTCAGCCCATGGGCATGAGGAACTTGCTGAAGATAACATTAATCTGATGAGACCTGGAAGTATTAAAAAAAATTCCCAGTGAAGAGCAAAGGGGGGATTTGAATAAAACTCTGTGACATACAGAAGCAAAAAGAATGTTCTTCTTAGAACAGTTGACAAAGGATTAAATAAGGACTGTTTTCTTTAAAACACATGAACTCAATGGAAAAAGAAAATGGAATCCTCATGGAAAAATAACCCTATAGTAGAGTACAAAGGTACATTTTCCATAATCTCCACCAGATATACATCTGAGATCTTGCAAACAAAAAGGGATGTCTATAAAAACCAAATTCCTAAAGCTACCTCAAATATTAGAGAACTCTTCATCATATTAAGAGAATTAGAATCCCCTATCCCCCCAACAGAAACTTGTACAAAGGGCAAAACTTGGTGCACTGATAGCCAAACTGCGCTCACTAAAAAGATCTCTCTGCTACAAGAGAAAATCGAAGCCAAAAAACAAAACCTAGCTGGGGCCCGTCCTTGCTGTAGTCGCAGACAGCCCTCACTACAAAATCTTGCAACCACTTGAGAACATAATAGCCTCTCCCAAGCCATTTAGTTGCCAAGGGGACACCTGTCCAGCACCAATAATCAAAGAAGCTGCCAAAAAACTAGTGCCATTCATCACTACCTTAATACATAATTATTTCGATTCCTTCATGGTCCCAACCAATCTAAAATATGCATGGGTCATTCCCCTACTAAAAATAATGAACCTAGACCCTAACATCCCAACCCATTACAGACCAATAACGACAGTGCCATTCGTTTTGAAAATTCTAAATAGGGCAGCCTACCTACAAATTCAACCTTACCTTCAAACTAACAATCTCCTTGGCCTGAGACAATCCAGCTTTAGACCCAAACACGGTACAGAAACCGCTCTAATTGGCTTGAAGAATCAAATGGACGTGATACAGGACAAAGGGAATCTTGCCTTCCTTCTTCTCCTGGATCTTTCGGCGGCATTTCACTTAGTTAACCACAAAGTCCTATGCAACCATTTGACTTCAGCTGCCCACTTCTCTGCCAAAGCCACTGCCTGGATTCAATCCTTCTGAGACAATAGGACCATAAGAGTCTTCTCTTCAATTGCATCAGCCGAGCCTGCAACCATCACCTGTGGAGTACCGCAGGGGTCATGTGTTTTGCCCAGAATGTACGATATTTTTACCAGACCTCGACAATCTGGGTGTCACCTACACCAACTATGCGCAGGATACCCAGCTTCTCATTCCCATCACTGGTGATCACGACATTGACTCTCCCATCCTGAATAAAATATCCCACATTATCCGAGCATGGATGGCCAATCATGGCCTATGTTTTAATGATTAAAAGACCGAGCTCCTCCTCATTGGATCAATAGTAAGACTGAATAAACTAAGCAGCCAGTTTATATCATTCAATATTGATGGCAATAATATTGAAGTATCCAAGGAGGTGAACAACCAGGGTTTTTATCTAGACTGAGCCTTAAATCTGAATAGACAAGTTAAAGCCACAGTGTCTGCGACTGCATACACCTGTAAATAAATTAATGCATCTTAACGATTCATCTCGACAACTAGCTGCACTACTTTGGCTAGAGCTTTAATAGACTACTGTAACGCCTTATGCTTAGGTTCAAGCAAATACAACATGAATAAACTGCTAATATTGCAAAACAATGCACTAAGAACTGCACTAAACATTCCCAGAAGGCAGCACATATCAGATGTCAGACACAACATGAACTGGCTATCGGTGAAGGACAGAATGAGCTTCAAATCATTAACCCTCACTCACAAATGTCTCTCCAATTTCGCCCAAAAATACCTAGCAGACACATTTCTTAAAAACATTTCGGAAAGACCCACCATAACTGTAAACTCATACTGTCTTAGAGTTCCTAGTTTTAAATTGCCAAAAGCAGTTCAAAATAGCTTTCCTGTTATGGTAGGCAAATTGTGGAACTCCATGCTCGCAGCCCTAAGAGCAGAACCTTCACTTTACAGCTTTAGGACCAGGACCAAAACATGGCTTCTCTCTCAAGATGTATAACCTGAACAAGCACGCCGCATCTATAAAGCACCATACCGCATTTGTGTAAATATGTAATGTAAATCACTAATGAATAATGTACTGCAAATAATATTACATATATTTATCATCTGTAATAGGATCCACTTCGGATGTAACTTGCGACTCTGATTTACAAACTTATAATGTACTGTAAATAATTGTCTTTATATAATAATGATAATGATGTATTATTTATATAGCGCCTTAATCGAAAGTGCTTTACAGAGCACATATTTACATACAATATCACCCAACCAAAATTGGTACTCATTTATCGACCTCGGAATGATGAAATATTGAGTTGGCCTTGCCGGGATTCGAACCTGCGACCTACAGATCACACTCAGATTGCCGCAGCAAGCACTCAACCCGCTGAGCTATCTTGCCCTATATCCCTATGTATATATGCATGTATTATATCCCTATGTAACTTGTAACTGTGCCTAGATACCTCTGGGTTTGGTGTGCTACGTAAATAAATAAACAAGAAGTTTTCTACTGATCGACAAAGAATCTTGTAAAAATAATTTGTGATTAAATACAAGTAAATAAAAAATAATAATAAACAAACAAATAAACAAACAACTGTAACCCTACGTGATTTTATCAATTGCAAATTCATAATAAATGAATATATTGTTTAATAGGTGACGTTAATATACACTACAATGTTGGTATTTATAAACATATATATATATTCAGTAAAAAAAATGTGCTGAAGGGACGTTATGGTTCAAAGAAAAACTGAAAAACCCCTGAAGAGCTAGTTATGGTAAGCTAAGCAACCATAACTCGTGCCACCAACATGCATTGCTAAGACTAACACCCAGAACATCAAAGATGACATCACAAATGGCATTGATGACATCACTTATGACATCACATGTCTTGATCGCTGTTTTTTCCTTTAGTGATATATCTTACCCAGTAATAATTAGGAACAAAGACAAAGTACTACATTTGTAGACTTATACTTCAAATATGTTCTTACAGTAATTTGTTCACTCACAGCATATGAAACATATACATAAGGAGAATAAACACTTGAAAGATACCAATGCGGTGTGTGTATGAAGACAATCAGTAAGGTTATCTACACTTTCTTATTGTTCTGCTGTTTTTTATTACAGTACTTTCTCAGGATATGCTCATACTTGTATTCACATTACTCTCTTTAGGGTGCAGTCACATCATGTGATAGGTATACATAGGGAAATAGTATGTTTGAAGCAGAACAATCATTTCTGTGCATTAAGATAATCAGGTAGGTTATGAACAATTTCTGGTTCTTCTGCTGCTTTTTTGCGTACTTCACTTTCCTTGTATATACTCATATTTGTATGTGTTGTTATGTGTTTGAGTTTTGTATGTAATAATGTAATTATATGGGAAGTGGGTTTCATTAGCTACTTATAACATGTCGCACAGCACACAAAACTCTAATAAGAAAGCATTTAGCATTTTAATATTTAACATGGGAACATTATGAATATTGCACCTCCATCATGTATGCTGTACACAATGCTTATGTTTCTACATGAGTACATTATTATACTGTAAATAACTTCATAATAGAATGCTATTTATATCAATACATTGCTCACTGCACTACATAGCTCATGACATCTATTCCAATGATCCTTGACACTTTTTTTGTCAACATTAAAATAAGAATCCCTTGTACAGACTTTTCATGAAAAGAACATGCACATGTGATGTTATCAGTGATGTCATCAATGACATCATACCCTCCTTTCCCCTCCTCTCCTAGTGTTGTGTGTAAAAAACCCAAAAAAATATAAAACAACAAAAATCCCCCCCACCCAAAAAGGCTCTTTTCAGAGCCGCCTTTCACAGCTTAAAAATAGAAGTGGCAAATAAATGGTGCAGGGCCCTGTGCATTTTTTAGAAGTCCGCAGACATCTAAAATTTTAGGGTGCTGCCCTTTCAAAACCATTGCACTTTTCTCTGAAGGAAGTGGTGGCTCTGAAAAGAGCCTTTTGGTAGTGTTTTTGTGTGTTTGAAAAACTTAAAATGGTCAACATCTACTGCAAAATAGATGGCTGTAATTCCAAAAAAGGTTGCAATGCATTTTGTATATTTCTCAGAAAAATCTGATTGCCAGCATAAGTAAGATGGACTCCATCTCTGCGAAAAATGTATGTGCTACGAAACATAATATTTTCATTGTGAAAAGAGGACATGCCAACATCTCTTAGAAAGGCACACACAGCCTTATTGACATTGTGCCTTAATTTCTCCATTTGTGGACCAAATGAAGAAGAGCGCAACCATATTTGTCTCTGCACAATACGAGAAAAAATTACTTGTGAATTTGCAAACATATCCATGGCCTTCCCAAATCCTTGTTTCATTGCAAATTGCAATGCAATTCCAGCACATGTCCTAAACTGTTCCCTCCACAATGAATTATAATTATGTCTAGATGATGCTCTGTCTCCAAAGTAGCACAGAAAGGTACCAAGTCCAGCCACTTCATTCCACACACTCCATGCCAGTGCACTTCCACATGTGGGAATCTAAGATCTGCAGCTACTCCACATTGTTCTGCATGCACCTCCAACCAATGTATCCATGAGTCTCCCAAAATCCAGATAATCTGTTTTCTGAAAAACAAAGCCATAGCTACTTGTTCTTCTCTCAGGAAAAATACTTTCTGACAAACTCTCTGCTTACATAACACACCCAGTACACTTTACTGACCACTCCCTTGCTCTGCTCATTCTCATTTGCATGCCTCTCCACCCCAAAATCCCTGTATGTAATACACGCTGTCCGCGGACTACCGCCATGTCCGCGGACATATCGAAAATCTGAGCGTAGTGAATGTAAATTTAAATAGTGTGCCCCATTTCCCCTTTGAGGTTGGATCTGAAAAGAGCGTTTTTTTTTTTTGCAGATGCTTATCAGACACCTGTTATTTTGTATTTTTTTCTTTTTTTTCTTACTTTACTCCTAAAATCTTCACATAACCTTCTCCAAACAACCCTTACATTCCAAAACAGAATGGCATTTCCCATAAAAGATAAGGAAATTCCATCTACTTTAAAATAAACAGCATTACTGGAATCAATATTATCATTATTACAGAAGAACACACCACCTCTAAGCAAGAAAGCACACATGCCTTGGTTGATTGCACACCTAGCAATGTTTTGCTGAGGACAGAAAACAGAACTATTGTCTCATATTGCCTTAGTTACTAATCCAGAAAAAATTACTTTCGCATTTGGAAGGATGTTCATTACTGCTTGAACCAAGTCTTCCAAATCTGCCAACAAAGTAGGGGCACTAACATAGCCCAAATGGAAAGCATCATAGTGCAAAACTACCACATGGGGACTGTTCATCCTGCCTATATAGTCACAAACTTGTACAATTGCCTGTACATAGAAATCAGGCAAAGTGCTCCACACCACCTCCACTCCTTTCACATCAAAATTGTTTGCCACATGCCTGCATTGAGAATACTGGTCTAAACCATGCACAAACATATCTCCAAGCACCAACAGCCTGACTTTCTCGACCCCTGCCATCTTCACTACACACACTCTCTTTCAACACAAATCCCCAACCTCAACATCTGATTGGCTGATCGCTACAGTCCCCTTTCCATGCTGGATTTGCTGGAAAACCTTGGACGTGGCACACCCTGCCTGCGGACTGCCGCGTTGTCAGCGGAGTGTGTAGCTCTTAGATAGCCCTTATACCCTTTCCACTTCACTCTCTGTGCCATTCCCTCATTGGATACAGCTAAGCCGTTACACAACCATCCACCAATCACATCCAAGACCTCTACATCTAACTCCATCATCAGAGTTCAGCACTTCAAATGTACTGTTGATCACTCTGAGTACAAGGCTCATATCATTGGAAAGCACCTACTACAAAAACTAATCTACACGTCTCCAAATGTTCTACTTGCAGCTGTATGCATATCCACATGCATGAATACAAACTACAGGTATGCATATTTTCTGCACAGTACATGTACAACTTTTATGAATGCATATAAACAGAGTAACTGTCACTTAACCTGTATAACCTATAAAATGAACTTACAGTCATTTTTCCCATCTGCTATAATCAACTGTCACTTCCAAACCTGCCTGCTATCTAAACAATGTTTTACATGGGAGAAATGACAGTATAATTGTAGAAAACACTTAGCAGTGTATTATAAAATTACACACAGCCAGGATAAGGTCATGCATCTCATACACTCACACAGATAGACACTATCATTGAAAAGCTCCCAGCTGCAATAACACCACTGCCTGTAAATCACATCCTTCTGATTTATTACCCACACCTTCACAAATGCATACATTCCATGCTTTTCTATATAGTATCTGCCATTTACCTTATATAAATTGCTAAATAAATATATCATTATTTCTTCTTTCTCCTAATATACAATAACACAGCCTTAAAAAACCAAGTGAGTTTCATACACTTAGTATTCTACTAATTTGCAAAGCCTGTTGAACTAACATATTGTAAGTAAAATAGTCAAAGGAAACTGCATGCACACACTATGTTCAGATCAAACAAGAATACTACTACAAAAACATAAAACTCAACGTCTAAATTAACATCAGTGCTATAAACACACAAAATGACTAACTTCTTTCTGTTACAATTGCAGTGAAGACCACTCTCCTGAAAAGCAGCAGCATCTGAAGTACAAACAACAACTCAGAAGAAACCTGCTAATTCCACACAAAAAAGTGAGTACAATACTACCATAATATTCCTACTGTTACTCAAACACACTGTGGGGTTGATTCATGGAATTTGTGCACTGAAAAACAGAGATGTGTGCACTATTCTGCCCACAAATCCCCATTTGTTAAACAGGGATTAGCAGGCAGAATGGCACACAAATCCCCGTTTCTCGGCACACAAATGACATAACTAAGCCCCTAGAATATTAGTATTACAGAACAAACAATTGTTTTAATTCTATACCATTAGATTTAGTATTAGTGCTTATGCTCACCACTAGCTTACTTTCTACTATCATCTGAACCCCAGTACAGTAACACACAAATAGAAGAATACCCTTCCCAACAAGTTGTAGCTGCCCAATGCACAATCACACACCACCACATACATCCTTACAATCATATTCAGACACTGATGCACACAGCACACATACATTGCAGAACAACCCAACCATTACCTTCTTTTGTTTTCTACAGACCCCAAAGAATGCCTACCAAAAAGCAAGTCCATAGAAAGCAACGCAGAAGTAGAGCAAATGAAAATAAAAGTGTCCAAAATAAGCATCCATCTCTAGCAGAATTTGTACAAAAAGTTCAAACAAAACAGCTAATACAGTCATTAAGGGAAACAATACAAACTTCCTGTACAGAAACTTTGCCTCCTCTATCAAAATATAAAACGAAGCAGAAAGTGATTAACAAGAATTCAGCTACCACTACTGCTAACACTGCTCCTATAAATCTTGAAGTAGTGGCAAGTAACCATACCAAAAAAAGTATTTTAGCAAAAATGTTCTGCCACAGAGTCCATCAGAATCTTCTAAAAACAGGAAACAAATCATGCACAACCCTTAAAACCTACCGTAGAAAATTCATCTTAGAAGCTTTGATAGACAGTGCAATCCTTCTGAAAAGGAAGTTATTCATTTTAGTGTTAAACAGAATGAAACCACTAACAAAACTAACTACTAAATTACAAAAAAGACTTCTCAATAAACGAAATGTAAACAAAAATAACTTCTCAAATATCTGTAGAGGTGAATGGAGTCACACCACGAGCACAGAACCATATTTAAATGAAGAAGCATACAAACAAAAGCAAACAAACACAATTGAAATACATAGCAGTGGACGGGGGTATGAAAAACCTGATAATACCATAATGCAAAAAGAAATACTGCTTACAGAAATATCCCCAGAAAACTCAGTATCACCTCTCCATTCGACTGAACCAGAACATCCAGTATGTAAATGGCCATGCAGGTCAATGTGTAACATCGCCAAAAAATCTTTCAAATCTTTATGCCAGTTCCTCAATCAGTATGTGAAAGGCAAAGACAAAATCAAAATGAAACTGCTACAAAATATGGATACCTGTCCAGTGCGCAGATACACAGGACATTCATTAGCCTGCATTTCAGGACCTATTTGCAAAATCACCTTCTATCATATCAAAATGATATCAACACATCATTCAACTATAAGAAATCTAGTCTATAAACTGCACTGTGCTAAAAGTCTTGCTTTAGCACTAGCCAATTTAAATTTAAACAATCTTCTACATGGTACAGCCAAAGACCTAATCGAAGGAATAGAGCATATCCAGAGAAAATATTTTGGAAGTGAAAGCCACTTACAAAATGCAATAGCTTTACAACAGGCTAGCAACAATTGTACAGATGGCAACCTTTTACTACACACGTACACAAAAGAAATACTAAAATTTAAAAGTACATCCACTGAAGTACCAAACCATGTGTGTGTGTGTTGCCACAGGACTTTTTATAAAAGTAACAAAAAAACTATAGATGTAACATACAAAATAGAAGACAATGAAGATTCCAAATGGTTTGAATTAGCTCTCTACCTTATACCATAAAACAAATACAAAATAACTGACCACTTAATACTTTGCAGTTACTGCACTACAAAATTTGACAAGAACCAAACTCCTTCATGTGCTATCACAAATAACTTAGAATTATTCCCACTACCAAAACCCCTGCAACAACTCAATTTGTATGAGAGCATCATAATTCAAACAGTGCACCTATTTCAAGCAATAATATGCCTTCAACCGAAAACAGCAAAACTACCTCCCTCTGAATTAGTGAAAGGCATTTGTGGCAAAGTAGTTTATTTACCATTAGATCTAAAAGAAAATGTGCACACTCTGGGTGTGCAACGTCCAATAGAGCAATATTTAATTGTCTTAGTAAATGGTGTACCTACAAAAGACACACTAAATTGGCAACAACTCATTGACTTAAATAAAGTTAGACTAGCCTTCCAATATCTAAAAGACAATAATGAAAACTACAAAGAAATTAATATTGAAGAAAACTTAAGGTAAACAACTGAAATAATTCAAGAGTCACGAGAAACTGGTCAATTTGAACTTCTAGATCCTGCTACAGATTCCAGTATTTTAGACCATTACACAATTCATCCATTACACTCTAATGACAACATAGATGCTGCACTAGAAATGTACCAAATGTGACAAACCAAAGGATCACCAATCAGCATATGGGAAAAAAGTATAGAAGCACATGCTTTTCCTCTACTCTTTCCTACTGGGAAAGGAGGAAGGTACGATGATAGACCCATTCAGATAACAGCTTCAGAATACCGCTCATTACAAATGTATTCTGAAGATCCCAGATTTAGACAAAATGTGGAATACGTATTCAACCTACAATTTGAAAGTGAACTAGCAACTCTATGTTACGGAGTTGCACACGCATTGAAATCAGGAACCCACTTTCAAAATGTGTCAGCTATGCAATTACTACAAAAAGTGCAAGAAAAAGATGAGGTTTTACAATCAAGCATTACAAATCTATTAGCAAACATGCGTGTTCCGATGTCATGGAGATGTACGTTGTATGATAAGAAACCTTGGCCCACCCACTTGGTTTGCATTAAGGGGCCAATTCATGGAACAAATGTGCGCCGAAAAACTTGGCGCAAGCCGGCGCAAGCGTGGAAAAGCAAGTGCAAATGCATGCGTGCAATTCAAGGAAGGACCTGCTCGTGTTTACTGCGTGATGTGCGGCAAATCCGAGTGTAGCGCCCACGGGCGCACACGTCACAGCAACATCCAGAACGCTGTGTGCGACACGCACAGCGAAAGCGCACAACGCAGGCGCACACACCAAAAAGGGGGCGGGCCATGGGGCGCAACACATGGAATGGGGAACAACGCGTGAAAAAGAAGACGTAACTGGGGAAGTACTGCAGGGAAATACACAGAACGCCCACACGCACGCAAACAACACGTATTCATGGAATCGAATAGAGAAACCTGCGCACGATAAAAGATGCGCACAGGCATCAACACGTCCGCCACATGAAGGTAGGCGAAAGCGTCCCCGCGCGCAGTATAAAAGTGCACGCAAACAACAAACACGTATATACAGCTGTGATGAATGCCCCATTTGTCGCAGCACTGATCGTGGGACACCGCAGGAGGAGGAGAATAGCCCGGACCAGCCTTTTTGGGATGTCTGACGACCAGGTCTATGGCAGGTATAGGTTTCCACCTTGTATCATCCTAGACCTGGTCAGGGAATGGGAAGATGACCTTACATCCCCCACCCTCTGCTCCCAAGCATTGAGCCCCTTGGAGAAGGTGCTGAATGTCCCGCATTTTCTGACCACTGGGTCATTTCAACTGACAACTGCCATAGTGGGGGGGTCTCACAGGCCATGCAGTCAAGCTGCCTACACAAGGTGTTGGCAATCATTGAAGGGGCCCCTAGGGGACCCTTATGTAGAGAAAACTAGGCAAATCACCACACATGAACTGGCACGTCAGACACAAGGTTGTATTCCCAAAAGCTAGGGTTTATTGTAAAGCAAAGAGTCTCAGTTGGCCAACTCGGTCTCACGCCCTGCGACGTGTGTCTCCAGACCTTGAGGGATGCAAGAGAGCAAATAACGTACATCAGTTACATATATACAAAATGGACATCCTGCAATCAGTCATGACATGTTCATTGCACCCATTGTACAGTTTCTTTAAACTGGGTTTGATGATTGACAATTTCGACGAATATGACACCTTCAAACATCTATTTTACCAACAATATGCAACATTGCGAGTCTAGAGACATATTTTTTTGTTGAACAGAACACGGTGCTTCTGTTCTTTCAGGCAAGCTGGTACAGGGGAAGAGTCACATTCCAGGCCTTGCTATCTCCTATTTGCTATTCGTGTCCTGGGAGTCAGCTCGCTCTGCTGGGTTTAGGAAAGGGGGGCCGTAAGAAAAGCATAATTCAAGTCTTTAGCTGTTTCTTTCTAGTATTTCTACCATATTAATGAGACTGGCTGGCATCAGTGAAATGATGAAATGCTGTGTTGCTCTCCTCCAAGGCTATATACGGGAGGGGACTGGGCATTCCTCTCTGGGGCTGCCTACGTTATGTTTCAATGAATAACTCCTGGCCTTGCGGCCTTGCTCTTTCGCTTTGAACAACAAAGCAATCAGTGAAGCAGAATAAGCTTTCGGCTAAGCAGTTTTGAACAAAAAGCAGTCAGCAAACGTTAGTGAACAAAATGGCGATTCTAGCTACATCAAAATGGCCGCACATTGGTCAAACTTATGAGTCTGTATTTCTGACGTTTAGTGCATGAGACGGTTGGTCGTCGGCCAATATAATACATTGCCATTGGTCGTGAGAGGTATCTATTTTTCTAGACTGACATCATGACTGCACGCCCCTCAGTCCGCAGGCACATACACATGCCCAGAACACCTGCAGAAAGGCAGGCCGTGGTCCAGGACTTTTACAGGGTGGCACACTTCCCCAAAGGTCTCGGTGCCATAGATTGAACCCATGTGGCCCTACGTCCACCTAGGGCCACTGATCACATCTATCGAAACCACAAGCACTGGCATTCCATCAACGTACAGGTTGTATGCAATGCCCATGGAATCATCACCTCTGTCTATGCAAACTATCCTGGGTCTACTCATGACAGTTTCATTTACAGAATGTCTGCCCTGAGCCAGGACCTGGAAGCGGGGAAGAATGGTGACACATGGCTCATGAGTACAAATACCTGTGCACTTGCATGCATGTCACACACATACAAATACACAAACCCAACCAATCCCAACACTCATGACCTCCCCAGGGGACAGTGCCTACCCTTGGAGCAACCACATGATGACGCCAATCCGGAACCGCACCACACTATCCCAGGTAAGATACAACGCTGCCGATATTGCAACAAGGGGCATAGTGGAGCGCACATTCAGAGTGCTCAAGTCATGCTTCTGCTCCCTTGACCGCTCTGGCGGACAGTTACTATATGCACCCCCAGTAGTGTGCAGGATCATTGTGGCAACACCGCGGGATGTACCGGTGGCCATGATGGTGCCCCCACATCCCCAACCACATGCACAGGTGCTGCCCATGGGAGGGGAAAGGGCACATGGTGAGGCAGCCCAGACCCAGTGACATGTGATAAATGGAAAGTGGCCCGAGATAATGACGCCTGACATGGAATCAGATGAAATGACTGACCAACAACCTCCCACACATACCAAGTCATACACAAATGCTTTCCAACAGTGGTAGCATGAACAAAAGACTGAATGACTGTTCACATGCACATTAGGCAAGCCAAAATCGCTACTCCCTAACCTGTGTGTTGTGTGTGTCTCCTGCAACACACTGCTCAGCACACAGCACAGTGAGCAGCCATTGTGTTGGGGATACACCTTGAGCATCACATCAAAAGGACAAACAAAATAAACAACCTATTGACGCATGTACACAATCCCCAAATGGCAATTGATCATGCGCTGCAGGGATACAGCGTGCCCGAGAAGGCAATCTGTGTGCACCTGTAAGCATGGAAGGGTAGTTGTACATGTGGTTGAGCATTGTGTAACTGTGTGTGTGAGTAGGGACATGCACACAATATATGCATGTGAAATCAAGTCACCCTCAGTGTCCTGTACACATCACATGCCAAAATTGCCCATGTGTACACCCCAGCATGTCAAACCACAACAATCCCCTGACACCTGAAAAGTAAATAAAACACAGGACAAGCCATTGACCAGAAGAACACATCATGTACATAGTACCCCACAATGACAATGTCAGAGAGTGCCCAAACACTCTAGCCCAAGCTTACTGTCCAATAACAAAAGGCCCTCCCTCATTTACACATCACCATGAACTTCTAACAACTGTGTCTGGGGTATGTAGCCTTCTTCCTTCTAGTGTACCTGGCTACAGGATTTCCCCTACCCCTTGGTCTTCATGTTCCACCTTGCGTGTAAATAGGGTCCAGCCGCCTCAGAGGCCACCTTGACTGGTAAAAATACCAAATCGCAGAGAACTCCAAGGAGCCAAACCCCCAAACCAGGGAAAAAGCCTCTAGGTACAAAAAAAGCTGGAAGAGTCTCCAGTAGATGACTTGAAGTAGCAAGGAAAGTCCAAGCACATGTACAAGCAGAATGCCAGAACAACCAAGGTAGCACAGTTCAACAATGGTTCAACAGGATGGGTACCATTATCAGGACACAATATACAATGAGGATGCAACAACTGATCGGTGTCATGGGCGGTACTCCCGAGGGGCCAGGACTGGCCCAGCGCCCTCGGAAGCAGACCCGTCTTCCACTACTCCAATCCCAGCAGACCCCTACAGGGGCCCCTTGGACCGTGTCCTGGTGCCTTTGGCGCCAGGCCCATGAAGGGTTTCAGTCCCGGCGCCACAGGCGCCGGGCTCATATTGATAAACAGTGTAATAATGCTTTGGTGGACTTACCTGAGGCAGACCATGCTGCATATTTACCCAAAACAATCCAGTCTGGTTGAAGTCCCCAGCCATCAGGGCTGGGAGGAACTATTCCCTCCATTCAGGAACTCTTTCTTTTCTTACCTGGGTGGAACCAGTGGAAGAACACACACTGGAAGCACTTCTCTGCTATTTAAACCACGCCCGATGGAAAACACATGCTTCGTGTTATTCTGCAGCAGCAGCAGGACGCTCACCGAGTCGGCTCCTGCATTCCAGGTCCAGAGTCATCTTCAGCTTCCGCGCAGCAACCTGTGGATGAAGAAAGACACAGAACAATACTTACCAGATCCCAGAATCCAGTCACCGGCAAAACCTGCAAAGAATAAACATAAGGATAGAAAAGTGCAACTCGCTCGCAGCCGCGCCCGCTTACCTGATCCATCCGTGATTGCAACGGAGCTAACCGCGGCCTTCTCTTCGACAGCTTCTCTGCACCTGAAAGGCAAAGGACATAATTAAAAAGGGGTTCGGGTGAAGGCAGTCGCATTCATCTTAACTTACCAGTTTTTGCACGCGCAAAAGCGGCCGCATCAACCGCAGCATCCCGGCACCTGAAAACTAGAAAAATGACATTATTAGAGGTGCCATTAAAAGCGGCCAACGATCATTATACTTACGTGCATCGGCACGTGCAGTGGCAACGGATATAAAGCCCGCAGCATCCCAGCACCTGAAAACTAGAAAAAGGACATTTTTAGAGGTGCCATTAAAAGCGGCCAATGAACATTATACTTACGTGCATCGGCACGTGCAGCGGCAACGGAAAACTACGCCCACAGCATCCCGAGGCCTGAAACAAAGGAAAAGGGACATTATTGAGGTGCCCATCTTTTAAAGCCTAAAGACTACAGTATACTTACAGGCATCCGCTCGTGCAGTAACGGCGGCATCGCTCTTCGGCATCCCAGCACCAGTGCCACAACTAAGGCCGCAAAAGACTTGAGCCTCAACACTGAACTCATCCAGTGACGTAACTGGAATCCTCGCACCCCTGCACCAGACGCAGGATGGGGAGATCAGCATTTATACGCCTAAGGTGAGAGCTCGCCGAGACAAGTAGAAAGCTACTCTGTGGGAGAAACTGGCGATTGGTGGGAGAAGGAATCCCATCAAACGGTGATTAACCCTTTTTCTTCCACCTGCAGAAAACTTACCCTGCAAGTCAGACATTCGATAAGAGGAAGCCCAGTCCTGAGAGTCGTCCGAGCTCTGCAATAGCAGCCCAGCCGGGATCAGCGCCTCCGTGGGAATCAGATGAGCGTTACATGGGTAGTGTCACAGCTGCGGTCTCCAGGCGCAGGAGTGGCACGAACCAACCACCCCCTCCGTGGTGTGGGCTGCCTGCAGGGCATGGGGCGGGGGGGAACACCCGAGGGCCCACACTGCCAATGTACGTGTGAAACTCCCCACGCACCCCTCGGAAGAGGCCTACCTCACCCGCACTAGCAAAAACTTGTGTAAAACTCCCCACGCACCCCTTGGAAGAGGCCTACCCCACTCGCGCTAGCAAAATGCGTGTAGAACTCCCCGCGCACCCCTTGGAATACGCCTACCCCACCCGCACTAGCAAAAACACGTGTAAAACTCCCTGCACACACCTTGGAATACGCATACCCCACTCGCATTAGGTAAAATGCGTGGAAAAAGTCCACCCTGTGGTTTGGGCTGCCTATGGGGCATGGGGAGGGTGGATGGGCTGCCTGTGGGGCATGAGGAGGGAGGATGGGCTGGCTGTGGGGCATGGGGAGGGAGGATGGGCTGCCTGCACGTATTCCGAGGGGTGTGCGTGGATTTCTACATGCATTTTACCTGATGCAAGTGGGGTACGTGAATTCTGAGGGTGTGTGTGAACTTTTCCATGCATTTTGGCTGGCGCGAGCAAGGTATGTGTATTCCGAGGGGTGTGCCGGGAGTTTTCCACGCATTTTCGATAGCGCGAGTGGGGTACGTGTATTTCGAGGTGTGCGCGGGGAGTTTTCCACGTGTTTTCGATAGCGCGAGAGCGGTACATGTATTCCGAGGGGTTTGCGTGGACTTTTACATGCGTTTTTGTGCCTGGGGGGGCTGAATGCTGGTCTCCTGGCCTTTGTGCCATGTAGGAGAATTGTGCAATGTTTTTGGTGCACAGGGCGGATTGGGGGCATTACTGGCACTGATGCAGGGTCGCTGCACCACTCTGCGCCACGACCGGTTATGGATGTTGAAATTCATGAATACGCTGTGCGCTGAAATGGGTTTTGGCGCATGCGGCTGGCGCAGACTGCCGCAGGCGCACACTGTGCGCCAGCTGTGTACACCACGTGTGTGCCAATTTCTATGAATTAACCCCTAAATTGTGCAGAATATGCATGGAAGATTTACATGATTTCCTACGGATATCAAACAAAAACAAAACAAACATAGATATACTAACACCTGTAGAACTTTGCTCTCTAGATCCTGTTAATGTTTCAAGATATTTCAATCATCGCTTCATTGCTATGCTACACTTTATTTGTAATAAAACTCTTCCTCCATTCAGAGAAGTGCAACACTACTTTTGGAGAAAAGAATACCAAGCCAGAGGAGCACCACATATCCAAATGCTTTTATGGATTAAAGATGCTCCTAAATTTGGTCAAGACAGTGATGCCACTGTTTTACAGATTATTGAAAAATATGTCACTTGTGAAATTCCATCAGAAGCAACAAATAGTGATCTTCATGCACAAATTGTACAATTTCAAAGACACAAATGTGGGAAATATTGTTGTCACAAATACAAAAACAAAAGGAAATACTATACCAAATGCCGCTTTAGTTTCCCTAGACCAGTTACAGAAACAAGTTCAGTGAAAATCTTCATGTTTTCAGTTAGACTTGTTAAAGGTTAATCACCTAAGAACACATATTACATAAAAAGAACAGGAGAAACACAATATATCAATGATTACAATGCAATCATTACCCTCTTATGGAAGGCAAACATAGATGTGCAGTACATTGCAGACAATTCCAATGCAGTTGAATGATATGTTACAGCCTACTTAACCAAAGCAGAAAAAACAGAGCTTCAAGACCTCTGGAATGCCCTATCATCGGACAAAACACTGTCTCAGAAATTGTACAGCTTAGGCATAAAAATGCTCTCTCATAGAGAATGTGGCTGCTATGAAGCTGCAGATTCTTTAACCAGTACTGCTTTGTATGGAAATTCTGAAAATATAGTATGGCTAAGTCTTGGTTCTGCTAAATCTAGAAAAATAATTCTCAAATCATACGACAACATAGAAACAATAGCCAAAAATGATCCCAACAACCAACACATTTTGAAAAACAATTTACTAGACACAAACTACCCAAACAGGAGTACCACTTTGGATACCACATAGCCCAAAACTTCACATACAAAAATAATATAAAACCCAATGAAAAAAAGGTAGATACAGAGAGACAAAATGTGAAGTCAGCTTAGTGAAACTTACCAAACAAAGCTTAATTAATCATATCAAATTGTCATTAACAACTCCTCAACATAAAGAACTATATCACACGTCCCTGCTACAACTTTTTAAACCATGGAGAAAAGAAGAAGAGATACTAGATATCTATGACTCCTATGAAGACGGTTTCAAAGCAAATGAAAGCACTATAATCGATGTAAACTTTACATAGTACAAAACAATGTTGCACAATGAACAGCAACACGAAGAAATACTCCAGGACCAACTAGATAAGGACACTCCCGACAGTTGTCAGCCTTCTGTAACAGGAAGCCAAGAAACACTGGGACAGCCACTAATAGCAAATGAGACAGAATTAGCTATGACAGAAGTAGAAAACACCCTGTGTCACTATGAAGAAGATACAGAAGACTTAACTGTACTACAATCAAAACTGAACAAAGAGCAGCGTACCATTTTTTCAATAAGTAACAAAAGAAATTGCACATGGTGTACAACATGAAAATAAAGAATGTACCTGCCAAAATTACAAACGTATACTACTATAAGTCAATGGTGAAGCTGGTTCAGGCAAAACACCCAATGATTTAAGCAACAAACACAGAACCTGAGCAAATTGCACAGCACTGGTTTGTAAACTACAAAATATGAGGGTCTAAATAAAGCAGAAATGTCTATTATGCAATGTTATAAGTCTTTTTAAACTCCCTACACTAACATGATTCTACTCCAGTTACCCACGTCATGAAAAAAACATATCCAATCACAAAAAATCAAACAGTAAGTATATTATAATAAATACAACTCATATATACTGCTCCATAATGCAACCATGAAGCAAACATCTAACCATACACCACAATACAAAATGTTTACTTCCATGGTTATGTTATACTGCTGTGCTTGTTACCAAACTCTACAATCTTAATGACATGACACAGTCAAAAATTCACATGTAAACTATACAAATCAAACAGTACACAAACTGTAGATTTGTGGATATTTGACAGATGTTTGATTCTATGGATGTGTTATGCTGCGGTGGTTGTGGCCAGGCCCTAGAGTCTTGGGTGCATGGCTGTTAGGCGGAAACCTGTGCAGTTCCCTCTGGGACCACTTCAAAAGATTTAGTACCATAGGTGTTTGGCTGTAAACCCACTTGGTAGCAGTCTGTACCACACAGATTCACTTGGTAGCTGTGGCTGAGCAGTCAGACTTCCCTCAAGAAGAGTTAGGCAGTATGTGGAGTATACAATATAGGGCAATCTACACAGTAGAACAAGCAAACACGGAACAAGGCTTTGGTGTAAAGATATAAGGGTATTTATTTATAACAACACATCTATAGAAAACACTCTGGCACTAATACGGCAAACAACTTCAATCACAATTACTATACGAAGAAAAAGATCAATCCCCCTAACAATAGTTCGACAAGTCTAGGTTCACCGGCATCACTTATTTGCAGACAGAGGTGTATGCTTTAACCTAGATGGCACTCTAGTATTCGTTAGGACAGGAGAGAAAAATAAGGCAGGTTATGAAATCAACTCGATACCAATACTTTACAGACAAATGCAAGGCAAGTAAGGCAGGTCTACTGCAGATCACAAAGTTCAGAGGCCAGGCCCACTCGGAGAGAGGCAAGGCGATATGTCCCAAAAGTGTCTCAGTGGAAATGCGCTTCGAGTCTTTATCGCAAATTGTTATGGAAAGGTTGGACCAGTTCAGGACAGAAAGTTAGCGAACGCTTGGAGGCAACCCAATGGAAAGGCGAGGATTCAGACACCTCACTCTATCTGGCAGAAAGGGAAGCCAGGCGGGTACGGTACCTTGTTTGTGGAGAGTCAACTCCGGTGGGGGCAGTTGTTCCTGGTGGTGGATGCACGTCGGGTCTTTGCCAAGAGTAGAGATGATCTCGTCGTCGAAGAAAAGTGAAGTCCGGTGCACCACCAGGGAAGAGACCAGCCGCGGAGTGCTCCGTCACAAGGCACCACCTTTTGGTCGCGGTACAGGGGTAGTGGCTATCCGGTTGCCGAGGTGCTCTGCACGGGCAATTCGACCACTGCATCCTGGAGCGAAGAAAAAGCAAAGGTGACTGGTTGTTCCCACCAGTCAGGGGAAGAGACTCTCCGGCGGGGAAATCTCCTCTGTCGTCGGGAAGTGGTGAGTCGGTTCAGCAGGGCTCCACCGGGGGTGTTGTCGTTGCAGTTCAGCTCAGCTTTACCCTCGTCGGATTCTTAGGTCCTGTGGTGACTTCTGAAGATCCAGTCCCAAAAGCCCTGCTTTTATGCAGAAAACCCCCATTCATTCAGCCTAGCTGTCAATCAAAACACGCTAAGTGGTGAGCGGGGAGGCTCACCACTTGGGCCAATCACACCAGAGTGCGACCGGAGTTGGCAAGGCAACTCGGTCCAGGGTGCCTAAACCCCCTCCCACACCCCTGTGGTAACCCAGACAGAATGGCACCACTTTGGAGGGTCTCTGTACAGAAGCCCGCCAAAAGTGGAACAAAGTGCTCAACCTTTGGTTTAGGAGTCACAGAGACGAACACAGACGCCATTTTAAAAACCGAGTTCTGGCAGAAAATACCATCCGATAGACTTATTTAAGATAAGTAGACCGGTGGTATGTTAGAGATTAACGAGAAGAAGTATCAATCTCCAACAATGGGAAGAATCCCGTAGGGTTATATTCGGGGTCGAATATAGCAAGTAGTTTCCACTGCCACCAGCCAAAACTCGACGAGGGGGGACGGGACAGTGCCCCCTCGAATAACAGACCCAGGAGTAATCGAATTACCCCTACTAGTACGCCCACAATAGGATGGTTTGTACTAGTTCTGTTAGTTAAATTAGGTCTAGTAAAGCCAATGGTGACTTTACATGCCCGGGGAGACAGTAGTCAGTCCCCGGGTATGGAGTCTATGATGGAGGTCCGCTAGGACGCCCCAATGCTACAGCACATAGGGTGCGGTGTAACACACATAGAAAAACATATGAGACCCTATGGAGTAAAAGACCCCATAGCCCATAGAACACATTGACATTCAAAGGAGTTACACACTTCATGTCCAAGAGTGGGAGAAAAAGAGTCTCACTCTTGGCAGGATGGAAAAAAACAAACTCCAGAAATCCAGCAAAGCTGCTGGGGGACTCACTAGGTTAGGAAATTCAGCCTAAAAAGAGAATTCTCCCTAACAATGGCCTATGGCCTGTAATGTGTGTGTGTATGTATAGGGCTAAATATTGTCAGTATTTGCTATAATGAATTTAATAATCACAACATACACACGAATCATAGTAATAATCAGCGGAGGAAAATTGCACTCTTTACTGAATGTAGAAATCACACAATGAAATGGGAACGTTAAAAAGTACAAATGATGTCCCGCTACTTCCCATTTTCATGACATTGATAACGTTCAGTAAATTAAGATTTTGAAATGTCATACATTATTCAGAGGATAAATGTCATAATCACAACAAGTAAAGAATCACTGCCACTCACCTTTGTCCTTTCTTCAAGTCTTTTGAATCTTACTGCATATGAAGAGTATTCAAGATGGCGGTACCAGTTGCAGGCATGCCAGTAGCACTCAGTCCACCTGCTGCTGTATAGCAGAAACACGTGCCACTACAGAATATCCATATTAGGTAAGCCTTAATTAAACTCAATTAAAAGGAAATGTTAGACGCATGATGACTTTAAATAGCATGAGTTAGAACCAAAGAGCAGATTCAAAAATGTAAAATATGTACACAATTAAAACAGGAATTATAAATGACAAATTTTACTGGGATATGTTTTCTCCCTCTTATTTGCTACGGATCTTTATGTAAATGCAGGATATCGTGGGTATTAATTTAAGGAGGTTACATTAAAGAGGTTACATTGTAAAATAAATAAATACAAATAACAAGCATTGGCAATGGTTATATGGTGATTGTCATATTGACATTGACTGGTATAAATTGTCCAGATATTAACAATGCCATATTGAGTCATTATTGATTATTAACATTATATTCTAAAATAATATCACAATAGCCCTGATATAATTGTTTTTACATGCAAAAAACACAAAAGTGATACCAAATCATGTATATGATTACATATCCTAATTAGGAGGTCATTCTATGAAGATACACAATAATATAATTTAAAACATCAAAACGTTTAAAGAATATATACATGTTTTTCGTACTTTAGTTTGGATGTGGTAAAATGGTCTAAATAGTTGTTTCGGCATACCTTTTTACAAAATTGTGCATACTTAATGTTTTTGTTGATTTAAAACTGTATTAACAGATGGGTGTGCCATCTTGACAAAGCCTACACCTTGTTCTATGGTAGTTAGAGACAGATGGCCTGATTTACACAACATATAGCAATGGTTTTGTATCATTGTAAAACACTTTTATAAATCAGGCCGAAAAGGATAAAACGTGTTGGCCAGGTCAATTGATGAAAAAGTACAAATCCATTTTATTACGTTGCGATATTAAGGGGCCGATTCATGGAACAAACGTGCGCCGAAAATCTTCGCGCAAGCAGGCGCAAGCAGGCGCAAGCGGAAAAAAAAAAGCGTGCGATTCATGGAAGTCCCTGCGCGTGTATACCTCGGGATGTGCGCCAAACCCGTGCATGGCGCACAAGTCACTGCAACATCCCGAAAGGCGTGCGCGACGCGCACAGTGAAAGCGCACAACCTCGGCACATACACCAGAAAGTGGGCGGGACACGGGGCGTAACGTGCGGAATGGGGAACAACGCGCGAAAATAAGGGCGTAACTGGAGATGTACTGCAGGGAAGCAGAGGGAACGCCCACACGCACTCGAACCACACGTATTCATGGAATCGAATAGGGCAAAGCCACGCACAGCCAAAGACACGCACAAGCTGAAACACGTCCGCCACACGAAGGCAGGCGGTAGAGTCCCAGCGCATCACAAAAGTGGCAACATACAGCAATTGGGCCTGTGCGAGCGGGGTACGTGTATTTCGGGGGCGCGCAGGAAGTTACACACGCGATTGAGCGGGGTACGTGTATTTCGAGGGTGCGCGGGAAGTTACACACACGATTGAGCGGGGTACGTGTATTTCGGGGGCGCGCGGGAAGTTACACACGCGATTGAGCGGGGTACGTGTATTTCGGGGGCGCGCGGGATGTTACACACGCGATTGAGCGGGGTACGTGTATTCCAGGGGTGCCCGGGAAGTTCCACACGCGATCTCATCAGGGTACGTGTATTACAGGGGTGCGCCGGGAGCAGCACACATGAATTGCACGTGTGGGTCCTCCCAGGTGTTCCCTCTGCACCCTCCACGGCCCCTGCAGGTGGCTCACACCACAGAGGCCTACCCAGCACATGTCCTGCAGGCACCCCATCCACCATGGCCATGCCCACCAGCCAACCCACATGTCAACTTGCACTACTGCCCACCAACGCATGTCCCCCTGCACCCCCAGCCACCAGGGGCACCCACCACCAGGCCCCCACCCATGTCTCCCGCCACCCCCACCCCCCAGCAGTGCAGGGGCAGCCTCCACCAGGCCCCCACCCATGTCCAACTCATGTTCCCCACCACCCCCACCCCCCAGCACTGTGGGGCACCTGCCAGCAGGCCCCCACCCATGTCCAACACATGTTCCCCACCACTCCCACCCCCCAGCAGTGCAGGGGCAGCCACCACCAGGCCCCCACCCATGTCTACCAGCACCCCCAACCCCCAGCCACCAGGGGCAGCCTCCACCAGGCCCCCACCCATGTTTCCCACTACCCCCACCCCCCAGCAGTGCAGGGGCAGCCTCCACCAGGCCCCCACCCATGTCTCCCACCACCCCCACCCCCAGCACTGTGGGGCACCTGCCAGCAGGCCCCCACCCATGTCCAGCTCATGCTCCCCACCACCCCCAACCCCCAGCATTGTGGGGCACCTGCCAGCAGGCCCCCACCCATGTCCAACTCATGTTCCCCATCACCCCCACCCCCAGCACTGTGGGGCACCTGCCAGCAGGCCCCAACCATGTCTCCCACCACCCCCACCCCCCAGCCACCAGGGGCAGCCTCCACCAGGCCCCCACCCATGTCTCCCAGCACCCCCACCCCCCCAGGAACCAGGGGCAGCCTCCACCAGGCCCCCACCCATGTCTCCCACCACCCCCACCCCCCCAGTCACCAGGGGCAGCCTCCACCAGGCCCCCACCCATGTCTCCCAGCACCCCCACCCCCCACTCCCCAGGGGCAGCCTCCACCAGGCCCCCACCCATGTCTCCCACCCCCCCACCCCCCAGCAGTGCAGGGGCAGCCTCCACCAGGCCCCCACCTATGTCTCCCAGCACCCCCACCCCCCAGCCACCAGGGGCAGCCTCCACCAGGCCCCCACCCATGTCTCCCACCACCCCAACCCCCCAGCAGTGCAGGGGCAGCCTCCACCAGGCCCCCACCCATGTCTCCCACCACCCCCACCCCCCAGCAGTGCAGGGGCAGCCTCCACCAGGCCCCCACCCATGTCCAACTCATGTTCCCCACCACCCCCACCCCCCAGCACTGTGGGGCACCTGCCAGCAGGCCCCCACCCATGTCCAACACATGTTCCCCACCACCCCCACCCCCCAGCAGTGCAGCGGCAGCCACCACCAGGCCCCCACCCATGTCTACCAGCACCCCCACCCCCCAGCCACCAGGGGCAGCCTCCACCAGGCCCCCACCCATGTTTCCCACCACCCCCGCCCCCCAGCAGTGCAGGGGCAGCCTCCACCAGGCCCCCACCCATGTCTCCCACCACCCCCACCCCCAGCACTGTGGGGCACCTGCCAGCAGGCCCCCACCCATGTCCAACTCATGTTCCCCACCACCCCCACCCCCCAGCATTGTGGGGCACCTGCCAGCAGGCCCCCACCCATGTCCAACTCATGTTCCCCACCACCCCCACCCCCAGCACTGTGGGGCACCTGCCAGCAGGCCCCACCCATGTCTCCCACCACCCCCACCCCCCAGCCACCAGGGGCAGCCTCCACCAGGCCCCCACCCATGTCTCCCAGCACCCCCACCCCCCCAGGAACCAGGGGCAGCCTCCACCAGGCCCCCACCCATGTCTCCCACCACCCCCCCAGTCACCAGGGGCAGCCTCCACCAGGCCCCCACCCATGTCTCCCAGCACCCCCACCCCCCACTCCCCAGGGGCAGCCTCCACCAGGCCCCCACCCATGTCTCCCACCCCCCCCACCCCCCAGCAGTGCAGGGGCAGCCTCCACCAGGCCCCCACCTATGTCTCCCAGCACCCCCACCCCCCAGCCACCAGGGGCAGCCTCCACCAGGCCCCCACCCATGTCTCCCACCACCCCCACTCCCCAGGAGTGCAGGGGCAGCCTCCACCAGGCCCCCACCCATGTCTCCCACCACCCCCACCCCCCAGCAGTGCAGGGGCAGCCTCCACCAGGCCCCCACCCATGTCTCCCATCACCCCCACCCCCCAGCACTGTGGGGCACCTGCCAGCAGGCCCCCACCCATGTCCAACTCATGTTCCCCACCACCAACCCCCCAGCACTGTGGGGCACCTGCCAGCAGGCTCCCACCCATGTCCAACGCATGTTCCCCACCACCCCCACCCCCAGCAGTGCAGGGGCAGCCACCACCAGGCCCCCACCCATGTCTCCCAGCACCCCCACCCCCCAGCCACCAGGGGCAGCCTCCACCAGGCCCCCACCCATGTCTCCCAGCACCCCCACCCCCCCCCCCCAGTCACCAGGGGCAGCCTCCACCAGGCCCCCACCCATGTCTGCCACCACCCCCACCCCCCCCAGTCACCAGGGGCAGCCTCCACCAGGCACCCACCCATGTCTCCCACCACCCCCACCCCCCCAGTCACCAGGGGCAGCCTCCACCAGGCCCCCACCCATGTCTCCCACCACCCCCACCCCCCAGAAGTATAGGGGCACCCACCACCAGGCCCCCACCCATGTCTCCCAGCACCCCCACCCCCCAGCCACCAGGGGCAGCCTCCACCAGGCCCCCACCCATGTCTCCCAGCACCCCCACCCCCCCAGTCACCAGGAGCAGCCTCCACCAGGCCCCCACCCATGTCTGCCACCACCCCCACCCCCCCCAGTCACCAGGGGCAGCCTCCACCATGCACCCACCCATGTCTCCCACCACCCCCACCCCCCCAGTCACCAGGGGCAGCCTCCACCAGGCCCCCACCCATGTCTCCCACCACCCCCACCCCCCAGAAGTATAGGGGCACCCACCACCAGGCCCCCACATATGTCTCCCAGCACCCCCACCCCCCAGCCACCAGGGGCAGCCTCCACCAGGCCCCCACCCATGTCTCCCACCACCCCCACCCCCCAGCAGTGCAGGGGCAGCCTCCACCAGGCCCCCACCCATGTCCAACTCATGTTCCCCACCACCCCCACCCCCCAGCACTGTGGGGCACCTGCCAGCAGGCCCTCACCCATGTCCAACACATGTTCCCCACCACCCCCACCCCCCAGCAGTGCAGGGGCAGCCACCACCAGGCCCCCACCCATGTCTACCAGCACCCCCACCCCCCAGCCACCAGGGGCAGCCTCCACCAGGCCCCCACCCATGTTTCCCACCACCCCCACCCCCCAGCAGTGCAGGGGCAGCCTCCACCAGGCCCCCACCCATGTCTCCCACCACCCCCACCCCCAGCACTGTGGGGCACCTGCCAGCAGGCCCCCACCCATGTCCAACTCATGTTCCCCACCACCCCCACCCCCCAGCATTGTGGGGCACTTGCCAGCAGGCCCCCGCCCATGTCCAACTCATGTTCCCCACCACCCCCACCCCCAGCACTGTGGGGCACCTGCCAGCAGGCCCCACCCATGTCTCCCACCACCCCCACCCCCCAGCCACCAGGGGCAGCCTCCACCAGGCCCCCACCCATGTCTCCCAGCACCCCCACCCCCCCAGGAACCAGGGGCAGCCTCCACCAGGCCCCCACCCATGTCTCCCACCACCCCCACCCCCCCAGTCACCAGGGGCAGCCTCCACCAGGCCCCCACCCATGTCTCCCAGCACCCCCACCCCCCACTCCCCAGGGGCAGCCTCCACCAGGCCCCCACCCATGTCTCCCACCCCCCCACCCCCCAGCAGTGCAGGGGCAGCCTCCACCAGGCCCCCACCTATGTCTCCCAGCACCCCCACCCCCCAGCCACCAGGGGCAGCCTCCACCAGGCCCCCACCCATGTCTCCCACCACCCCCACCCCCCAGCAGTGCAGGGGCAGCCTCCACCAGGCCCCCACCCATGTCTCCCACCACCCCCACCCCCCAGCAGTGCAGGGGCAGTCTCCACCAGGCCCCCACCCATGTCTCCCACCACCCCCACCCCCCAGCACTGTGGGGCACCTGCCAGCAGGCCCCCACCCATGTCCAACTCATGTTCCCCACCACCAACCCCCCAGCACTGTGGGGCACCTGCCAGCAGGCCCCACCCATGTCTGCCACCACCCCCACCCCCCCCAGTCACCAGGGGCAGCCTCCACCAGGCACCCACCCATGTCTCCCACCACCCCCACCCCCCCAGTCACCAGGGGCAGCCTCCACCAGGCCCCCACCAATGTCTCCCACCACCCCCACCCCCCAGAAGTATAGGGGCAGCCACCACCAGGCCCCCACCCATGTCTCCCAGCACCCCCACCCCCCAGCCACCAGGGGCAGCCTCCACCAGGCCCCCACCCATGTCTCCCAGCACCCCCACCCCCCCAGTCACCAGGAGCAGCCTCCACCAGGCCCCCACCGATGTCTCCCACCACCCCCACCCCCCAGTCACCTGGGGCAGCCTCCACCAGGCCCCCACCCATGTCTCACAACACCCCCACCCCCAAGCCACCAGGGGCAGCCTCCACCAGGCCCCCACCCATGTCTCCCACCAACCCCACCCCCCAGTCACCAGGGGCAGCCTCCACCAGGCCCCCACCCATGTCTCCCACCACCCCAACTCCCCCAGCAGTGCAGGGGCACCCACCACCAGGCCCCCACCCACGTCTCCCAGCACCCCCACCCCCCAGCAGTGCAGGGGCAGCCTCCACCAGGCCCCCACCCATGTCTCCCAGCACCCCCAACCCCCAGCACTGTGGGGCACCTGCCAGCAGGCCCCCACCCATGTCCAACTCATGTCTCCCACCACCCCCACCCCCCCAGCACTGTGGGGCACCTGCCAGCAGGCCCCCACCCATGGCCAACTCATGTTCCCCACCACCCCCACCCCCAAGCACTGTGGGGCACCTGCCAGCAGGCCCCCACCCATGTCCAACGTCTGTTTTCCACCACCCCCACCCCCCAGCACTGTGGGGCACCTGCCAGCAGGCCCCCACCCATGTCCAACTCATGTCTCCCACCGCCCCCACCCCACCAGCACTGTGGGGCACCTGCCAGCAGGCCCCCACCCATGTCCAACTCATGTTCCCCACCACCCCCACCCCCCAGCACTGTGGGGCACCTGCCAGCAGGCCCCCACCCATGTCCAACTCATGTCTCCCAGCACCCCCACCCCCCAGCACTGTGGGGCACCTGCCAGCAGGCCCCCACCCATGTCCAACTCATGTTCCCCACCACCCCCACCCCCCAGCACTGTGGGGCACCTGCCAGCAGGCCCCCACCCATGTCCAACTCATGTCTCCCACCACCCCCACCCCCCCAGCACTGTGGGGCACCTGCCAGCAGGTCCCCACCCATGTCCAACTCATGTTCCCCACCACCCCCACCACCCAGCACTGTGGGGCACCTGCCAGCAGGCCCCCACCCATGTCCAACACATGTTCCCCACCACCCCCACCCCCCAGCAGTGCAGGGGCAGCCACCACCAGGCCCCCACCCATGTCTCCCAGCACCCCCACCCCCCAGCCACCAGGGGCAGCCTCCACCAGGCCCCCACCCATGTCTCCCAGCACCCCCACCCCCCAGTCACCAGGGGCAGCCTCCACCAGGCCCCCACCCATGTCTCCCACCACCCCCACCCCCCAGCACTGTGGGGCACCTGCCAGCAGGCCCCACCCATGTCCAACGCATGTTCCCCACCACCCACACCCCCCAGCAGTGCAGGGGCAGCCTCCACCAGGCCCCCACCCATGTCTCACACCAACCCCACCCCCCAGCCACCAGGGGCAGCCTCCTCCAGGCCCCCACCCATGTCTCCCACCACCCCCACCCCCCCAGTCACCAGGGGCAGCCTCCACCAGGCCCCCACCCATGTCTCACACCACCCCCACCCCCCAGCCACCAGGGGCAGCCTCCACCAGGCCCCCACCCATGTCTCCCACCACCCCTACCCCCCAGTCACCAGGGGCAGCCTCCACCAGGCCCCCACCCCTGTCTCCCACAACCCCCACCCCCCAGCAGTGCAGGGGCACCCACCACCAGGCCCCCACCCATGTCTCCCACCACCCCCACCCCCCAGCAGTGCAGGGGCAGCCTCCACCAGGCCCCCACCCATGTCTCCCACCACCCCCACCCCCAGCACTGTGGGGCACCTGCCAGCAGGCCCCCACCCATGTCCAACTCATGTTCCCCACCACCCCCACCCCCCAGCACTGTGGGGCACCTGCCAGCAGGCCCCCACCCATGTCCAACGCATGTTCCCCACCACCCCCACCCCCCAGCACTGTGGGGCACCTGCCAGCAGGCCCCCACCCATGTCCAACGCATGTTCCCCACCACCCCCAACCCCCAGCAGTGCAGGGGCAGCCACCACCAGGCCCCCACCCATGTCTCCCAGCACCCCCACCCCCAGCCACCAGGGGCAGCCTCCACCAGGCCCCCACCCATGTCTCCCACCACCCCCACCCCCCAGTCACCGGTGGCAGCCTCCACCATGCCCCACCCATGTCTCCCACCACCCCCACCCCCCAGCAGTGCAGGGGCACCCACCACCAGGCCCCCACCCATGCCTCCCACCACCCCCACCCCCCAGCAGTGCAGGGGCAGCCTCCACCAGGCCCCCACCCATGTCTCCCACCACCTCCACCCCCCAGCACTGTGGGGCACCTGCCAGCAGGCCCCCACCCATGTCCAACTCATGTTCCCCACCACCCCAACCCCCCAGCACTGTGGGGCACCTGCCAGCAGGCCCCCACCCATGTGCAACTCATGTTCCCCAGCCAACATGTCATCACAATCTAGATCCCTGGTCCCTATGGTCGGCCTCCAAATGCAAAACACCCACCCGAGTATTGCATCCACCCACTCATAATTTGCAATTACATCACAGAACACCAATTGCAAGTTCCGAAACAAACACATTTCCCTCACATACACCCAATGGGTGTCAGTGAATCTCAAAACACATATCATGAAATGCATGAAACCAATGAGATACCACACATTGAAGTTCACCAAAAAAAAATATGTATTAAAGGAAACATAAATAGAATAAAAAATGAAGAAACAGAAATGTGAATGTACAAAAATGAAAAGAAGCATGTCCGTTGAAAAAAGCAAAACCAAAAATAAATTTCCAAAGTAATGTTGTCCAAAGTCAATGTCCACAAAACAAAATCCAATGGGAAATAAAAAAGAAAGCCATTGCTCCATGGTTAAAAAGTGAAAGAAAAATACAATCCAACTGTGAACTATGTACATGGGAACAAGCCAGGGTCCATTATCCCAACAAAATAAAGGAAACCTATCTAACTACACTAACTAATAAAATAAACTATATACAAAAATGTGGCCAATGTCCGAAAGGTCCAAATAAAATAAAAACATAAATGAAACCTAACACTACCTACATAACTATGTACAAGGGCAGCGGGCTAGTTTCACGGCTCACTTGTGGATGTCCCGGGCCAGGGCATCATTGAACTCCTCCTCAATGTCCCGGAGGCGGTCCTCCTCCATGGCCCCAAGGGTCCGCAGGGCCGTCGACGTCTCCACCTCCAAGCCCCTGCAGATTGCCTCGAGGCACTCGGCCCACCTCAGGGCCCTCCGCATGGAGTTCTCCGTCCTGACCATTGTGAGCCGTGCCTCTTCCGCCCGCTGCCGCTCCGCATCTATGGCGTGGCCCAACCGCTGCCACACGGAAGACACTCTCTGTCCTGGGTCCTCCTGCCATCCGGCCGATGCCTGCCCCTCCGATGTTGAAGGCCCCGAGCATTCATGGCTCCCACCACGTTGCTGCTGCTGCTGTGCCTCTGCCCGTGCACTGCCTCCTGCTGCCTGCACATCCTCCGCCGGCTGGGGTGCAGTCATAGATGTGGCCACCCCTGCTGGACGTCCGACTCCCGACTGTGGCAGGGATGCCTCCTCCATCAGCCTGTTCGCACCATCAGAGGCAGCTCCACAGGGCACCCAGGTGAGTGATGGATGGGAAGATGGCACAGAGGACGACTGGCGCATAGGGGGTCCAGTTGAGGAGGGGGTCGTAGCAAGCCCCATCAGACGGAGGAATCCGGCCTGGGTGACCTGTCCCAGCAGGCTGACGTGGTCAGCGAGCCATTCGAGATGACTTGCAGTCTCTTCATGAAAAGACTGCAGGTCACCTCGCATGGCCCGTTGACGCAAAGCCACACCAGCCAGGACAGGCTCAACCCGGACCTGGATAGCCACGTCCGCAGGCAGAGGAAGGCCAGTTGACGTGAGCTCATCCCCTGCCTGAAAACCGGTCTGGACGTAGGCATCCCTGCTGGTGCAAGATGATGCAGGGACAGGATCAGGGACAGGATTGCACACAGGCACCTCCGCGGCGGCCTGTGCTGCCTCCTGTCCCTGGTCCTGCACTGCACCACTAGCACCAGTGGGATCCCCACCTCCAGACCCCGTCTCTGGTGCTTGCACGGCCTCCTCCTCCACCAAACCCCCCACCAACCTGGATGACTCCGTATCATCTTCCCCTGTTGGGCCCTGTGGGGTCCCAGCTGCCCCTTCTGCTGCCGAGGAGTCCAACTCCAACCTCCGCCTCTTGGACCTCCCCCGGCAGCTGCGGCCTGGGACGCGGCGCCGGACTCCTCACTCCCCGACGAGATGACAACATGGGAGGGGAGCTGGGCCTTGCGCCTCCGGCTGGCGGTGGGATCCCTGCCGCTGTGCTCCACAGCACCTTCTCCGCCCTCTTCATCAGTTGACGCTGCAGACAAGGAGAAACAAAACACAGGCATCAGGGCACTGTACAATGGCCACATACACACATGACAGTTGTACATGAGTGGCATTGGCAAACCTCAGACATGTCATCACAATCCCCAACACACATGTCATTACAACTCGCACACATGAGCCAGACCACAGCCATATCGCAACTGCCACCACCATCCATACACATACAACAGCATGAGCAGCCAAAGGTGAGCCAGACATCACATGCAACACAGGAAGTGCACCACACATGTACACACACCACCACACTTGCATGCATGTGTACACCTCTGCCAAGTGTCGCAGTGTTCAGACGGGCATCCATGTCACATCTGCCAATCAGGCTTCCACATACCGCTGTCACATGCATCCATGTTGCATCACTGTTGCACCCATGTCAAATACACACACATGCACATGTACACAGTGCTGATACATGCAGCCAAAAACAACATACATGCGTGACATCACGGACATTTCTACTTACATACACATTCATCCAAACATGTGTGCCCACACAACTGCATTTGGCATGCAAGCCTACACACACAAGCACCATCCATGTCTCACACATTACAGCCCTCGCATGTGTCAGACCCACGGCCCTGTACACCCCCACCCATACTCGACCCCATACAAACAGATGTGCAACCTGCACACTACTGAATAATCCCCACACGCACTGCTCACAATCAGGATGCATGTACACTCACCGCTCGACTCCAGACGGGTCTGCTTCTCAAGGACCTGGATGTGGAGCGCTGGGGATATGCGTTCCAGGACCCTCATCTGTTCTTCCGACAAGTGGCCCCGGCGCCCTTGGCATCCGCTGCCTTCAAGAGGCACCGGGCCTTGTTCAGGGTCCTGGACCTGAAATCCTCCCAGCGCTTCTTGACATGTCGTAAGTCGCGGACTGCCACCCCTCCGCGTTGATGGCAGTCACAATGTCAGTCCAGATCCGAGTCCGTCCTTCCTTGTCGGCGCGGGAACTTCCGAAGAGGGCATCATACTGCCCCAGGACTTGCTCCACCAGGATACCAACTTCGGTGGCACTGAAGCTGGTGCCCCTCTGCCTCTCTGGCCGGGGGTTGTCAGTGGTCCCAGATGTTGTTTGCCCCGACATGACAACCCCAGAGGCAGGAGTGGGTGGGCAACTGGGTCCTGGGGCTGGGCTGTGGAGCGATGGAATCCCAGTCGGGAGTCTTCGGTTCCAGCAGGGGTGGTCACAGCAACATCACGCCTGGCTGATGTGCAGGCAGCAAATGGCAGGGCACTTGGGCAGCAGGCAGTCAGGCAGCAGCAGATGGCAGGTGGGAGCGTGCTCGGGGCTCTGGGGGGCAGTAGTTCGGCCTTCTGTGCAGGAGCGTGGTCTTCCGTGTGCTTACGCGTGGCCAGCTTGATAAGGAGTGATTTGGCACGTGAAAAATCTGCACGTCAGCGTGTAATTCGAGGAAAGGCCCTTAGCGCGTAAGCGTGTCTGCACGCATACGCATTTTCATTGGACAGAAGGCCCCTCAAGCGCAAACGCCCCTGTGACGTGACGCATACAGACGTGCATGGGCATTTCAGCGCGCGTGAAAAACTGCACATCCGCGTGTAATACGAGGAAAGGGCCCATGCGCGTAAGCGCGCGTGGAAAACTGCACGTCCGCGTGTAATACGAGGAAAGGCCCTTAGCGCATATGCACGGCAGCACGCATATGCGATTTCATTGGACCAAAGGCCCTTAGCGCGTGAGCGCGTCTGTGACGTGACGCGCGCAGGTGTTTCCCTCATTGCACGTGATGACAGAACACACGTGGATTTCCACCAATTGCGTGTGAAAGTTCCCAGCACCCCGGAACACACGTACCCAGGAAAATCGCGTGTGGAACTTCCCGCGCACCCCGAAACACACGTACCCAGGCCAGTTGCGTGTACGCTCACTCCCCTCCGATTACACGCGATTACACTCGGACCGTATCCGAATACGGGAAACCCGCGCACGGCAAAAGACGTGCACAGGCGTCAACGCGTCCGCCCACACGAAGGGAGCCGTCCCCGCGCACAGCATAAAAGTGCACGCAAACAACAAACGCGTATATACAGCTACGATGAATGCCCCATTTGTCGCTGCACTGATCGTGGGACACCGCACAAGGAGGAGAATAGCCAGGGCACGCATTTTCGCACCACGGACAAGCCTTTTTGGGATGCCTGACGACCAGGTCTATGGCAGGTATAGGTTTCCACCCCATATCATCCTAGACCTGGTCAGGGAGTGGGAAGATGACCTCACACCCCCCACCCTTTGCTCCCAAGCATTGAGCCCCTTGGAGAAGCTGCTCAATGTCCTGCATTTTTTGGCCACTGGGTCATTTCAGCGGACCACAGCCATAGTGGGGGGGGTCTCACAGGCCACGCAGTCACACTGCCTACACCAGGTACTGGCAATCATGACAGCGCGCCCCTCAGTCCGCAGGCACATATACATGCCCAGAACACCCGCAGAAAGGCAGGCCGTTTTTTCAGGGTGGCAAACTTCCCCAAAGTGCTCGGTGCCATAGATTGCACCCATGTGGCCCTACGTCCACCTAGGGCCATTGAGCACATCTACCGAAACCGCAAGCACACTGGCATTCCATCAATGTACAGGTGGTATGTGATGCAAAGGGAATCATCACCTCTGTCTATGCAAACTACCCTGGCTCCACCCATGACAGTTTCATATACAGAATGTCCGCCCTGAGCCGGGCCCTGGAAGCTGGGCAGCATGGCGACACATGGCTCCTAGGTCAGTACAAATGCCCTTGCACATGCATGCAAGTCACACACAGACAAATATCCAAACCCTAATAATCTCAACTATTATCACCTCCCCAGGGGACAGTGCCTACCCTCTGAGCAACCACATGATGACGCCAATCCGGAACCCCACCACCCCACCCCAGGTAAGATACAACGCCGCCCATATTGCAACCAGGGGCATAGTGGAGCGCACATTCGGAGTGCTCAAGTCACGTTTCCGCTCCATTGACCGCTCTGGTGGGCAACTACTCTATGCACCACCAGTAGTGTGCAGGATCATTGTGGCAGCATGTGTCCTGCACATTGTTGCAACACGGCAGGGCGTCCCGGTGGACATGGTGGTGCCCCCACATCCCCAACCACAGGCATAGGCACTGCCCATGGGAGGGGACAGGGCACGTGGCGAGGAAGCCCGGACCCAGCTTGTGGCCACATTTTTCACCTAAACTCCCACCCCTGCGGAGTGCACACAGGCCTGGCACATACCAGGTGACAATCGATGATGACAAAGAGACAGTCAACTGTCACAACCCTACCACCCTGAGACAGTTGCCATGGAAGTGCCACATCGTCTGCATCCCTAGCTACTTAAACACAAGCTATCCTGTGTGACCAAAAGGCACACATATGACATATGACATGATATGGGCCTTACACAAGTATTCCAAGGCGCAATGAGACAGGGAGGGGGGAACAAGGGAACACAGAGAACGGTACTACTAGGCCAGGTGTCATTGAGATCGTGCAAGTGCAGGGGTAGGGGGAATGGGAAAAGTGCAAGGGGAAGGGTGGGGGGGAGTCCAGTAAAGGGGAAGTAGCCCAAAAAAATAATACATAGGTCGCCTGGTGGCAACTACAAAGGTAAGTGCAGACAAGTGCTGGGAAGGGAGGGCTGTAGGGATAGAGAGACAGTACTGCAGTGCAGGGGTTGCCAGGGAGGCAGTGCAAGTGGAGAGTGGCTGGGCCAGGGACCGAGGTCGGTGAGAGTGGCCCAGTTGCAGCTCCTGTGCAGTTCCAGTGGAGAATTCTGCAAGGGAGAGGCAGAGAGTAAGCAGAAGCAAAGAGGAAGGTCTTGAGGTGCTTCCAGAACTGGAGATGGTTCCCCTCAAGTTCAAGTCAGGCCGGAAGTCTGTTCCAGGGGGAGGGCCCTGCTGCGGTGAGAAATCTACCCCCAGCTAGTAGCTCTGAGAAGCGGATGACTCGGACATGCAAGGTGTGCATCACACACACCTGCAAAACAGGCCATGGCCATCTCTGTCATGTCACTCAAACCCTCCCAAACATCAACATGACATGGCACGCAATACCCATACACCAATGCAGTAACGATAAGGTACACATTGCCATGTCCTAAATGTACAGTGGCATCGGACACTGCTGCATGACCCGGAATCAGATGAAATGACAGACCAACAAAATCTCCCACCCAAAATAAGTCATTTCCAAACGCATTACAACAGTCGTAGACGTAACATCACAATGAATGCCTGTCTACATGCCTGTCTACATGCACATTATGCATTTCAAAATCAACACTGCAGTTCATGTGTGCAGTGTCCTACTCCTGCATCACACTGCTCAGCGCACAGCACAGTGAACAGCCATTGTGTGTGATGCACACCCTGAGCATCACATCTAAGTGACAGACCACGTCAAACATCAAATTAGGCATGTACTGGATCCATGATCGGTCACAGAACATGTGCTGCCGGGACACAGTGGGCACATCACATGTGAACATCCACCATGTGTACACCCCAGCATGTCAAACCACAACTATCCCCTCGCACCTGAAAGGAAAACACAACACATGAACAGGCATTGATCAGCAGAACACAACATGTACATAGGATACCACCATTACTATGTCAGAGTTCCCATCACACTGCAGGGCAAGGCAACTATCAACAACAACCCCCCCCCTCCCTCACAAATGACCATGACCCACTGAACAACTGCACCTGGGTCATGGAGCCTCCAAACCTCAATTCCACCTGGCCACAGGATCACCTTTACCCTTCGTCACCATCTCCCACATTGTGTGTAAAAGGATGCCTGAACCCTCAGAATCCACACTCATTTCCAAAATCACAAAATCCAAGGCATAAAAACGAACCCGAACACCCTCCAGTAGATGACTTGACGTAGCAGTACCTCACAAAGGCCAAGTACTACCACAATGATGCAACAACCAAGCTAGCACAGCAAAACAATGTCACGACAGGATGTGAGACATGTGTGGTACATGACATAGGATGATGCACCATGAATGGATGTGTACTGTCACAGGTCCCCTGTACAGGCGCGGGAGTGTCACGAAACAACCACCCCCACCATGTCCCGGGTGCCTGCAAGGTCAAACTCACACAGGCCCCTGAGACCCTGGTGGGGAATGAGGTTCAGGGATATGCAGTCGGGACAGGTGTTGACACACTGGATGACTGGAATGAGTGGCAGGAGAGGGGAGGAGGAATGACACATGAAACTAGGGAATGCACGAAAATGTACAACCTGCATGAACACATACACAATCCAAACAAACTTGGACATCATTGTCATGGCCTTCTGTAGTCCAGGCTCAGGAGTGGTACGAACCAACCACCCCCTCTAGGGTTTTGGCGCCTGCAAGTTCGGGGCTTACACAGGCATCCGCAACCCCAGTGGGGAAAGAGGGTCAGGGAACGTTGCTTGGATAGGCACGGGAAGCAGGAACACCGGGTAGAGGGTACAGGTTTCAAAATTGCATAGGATCACGGGTGATTAGGGAGAAAAAAACATACCAAATTGAACCACACATACATCCATGCATCAGTACATTCCCCAGCAAGCCTATGCAGAGCAGTTCGTAAGAAAAACAACAAGACACTTAGCTCTGGTTTTGAGTGCTGGCCTCCTGCCTGCGCACTCTCAGGTCCGGTTACAGGAGCAATGCAATGCTACAAAGAGAGCCACAGTCAACAACCTGTACGTGCCAATTACACAAAAACACAACACCAAACATGCCCCATAGCAACAAACTACTCTACAAACAGACAATCTGTGGTTAATGCTTCGTACCCATATACAACATCACCCCTGTGACGGGTCATACACAGTCAATGCAGTAAGTCAGCCGCTGGTGGGTGCGTGGCAAATGGAACACCAATGTGTCACAATTCACACAACATGCAATGTTCCCTGGGTAAGCAGACAGACCCATATAGCAAGCCATGACTACAGAGCAAGTTGCGTACCACCATGACCGAAACAAAGTTGGCAGTGCATTTATCATGAAGTACGTGGAAAAGACATGCACTGCACCCGAGTATGTCCCTTGCTGTATGTCCCTGTGAGCTGCCCCTTTCCATGTCTCGGAAGGCTACATGGTTGATACAAGTCCTCAATGGAACTTGGTGTACCGGAGGGTATGTGCCACTGCCCCCGCATGTGCCCCAGACAACCCTACTATCAACAGCCATCAGTCCACAAACACATCTGAGCTGCATTGTGTGCTTCAACACCAATATTCGTCTAAGCTCACCCTCAGTGCTGTGACTAAGCCTGCATGTGCAACTCGCCTGGTGCAAGCTTTGCTGTGTTGTGGCCCCCCTGTGATGCTCACCTTGCCTGGAGTTCCTTGGAACATGTCAGCAGTTCTAGGATGTGGGTCTGCAATCACTGTGCCTCTGCTTGTGCACACATGTGCATGTGGGCACCAACAAACGGTTCCAGAATTCCGTCGTCCAATGGGCCATGTCTGCTGGCAAAGGTGCTCTGGAGGCTCATCCCCCTGCAGAAAGGGCATGAAACACATGATTAATGCTTCAAAGTCATCTGTGTGTGTCTCATCAGGCATCTCATTACTTTACCATGTCAGAGAGTCACATCACAAATCACACCATCAGTCCGTCTTTCACCTCCAAAGTGTGGAACACTATCTACAGCATGAATTGCAACAAGCACATGTACAGGAAAGATATGAAACATACTACACAATGCATAGCAATCAATGTCCACATTAATCATGACACACCCCATCTAGCAAAAGCTGAACAGTGGACAATGACACCTAAATCACCACTAGGGGTGTCAACACAAGTCACACAGCACCAGACATGCCACAGATATGACAGTCCAAAGCCCTTGTGTAAAATGCTGTAACACCGAACCATCCTTGCGAGCCCATGGATAAGGGAGGCAGGAGTGGCATATGTGAGTCAAGGACCCCAAGCAGCAAACACATACACAAGACAACCATGAAGGGCCCAGCTGGAACAGACAGTGGATGCCTTCAAAAGCCACAAAGCACCTCACCGTCACATGAAAGCACAATAGACTAGCAATTTTAAACTAACTCAACTATTAACTAATTACACTAACTATGGAAAACCTACATTACCTATTTAAACTAACTATCAAACAGAAACTTAACTAACTAAACTAAAAGAAAAATCAAAAATGGCCAGATACGACCCGGGGGGGAGGGGAGGCACCCAGGAGGGGGGAGGTACAGGGTGCTGCTCAACATCCACATGCGATGATGCTGAGCCAAAAAAAAAATCCTCCATGGGCTCAACGCCCAACGCCTGCACAGCACGACCTATGTGGGAGATAGATGGTCGTCCGAGTCTGGCTCATCCTGGAAAGGAGGACGTGGCACAGTAGCCTGGCCACGCCTAGCCACAGCTTGCCCCTCGTCGGCAGCAAGTCTGCCGGACGGGTGAGCCTGGTTCTGTGTGGCGATGTGACGTAGGTCTGCATGCAGAACCTCACGTGATACACGTGCTTCCTCTTGCAAGGTAGCACGTGTAACACGGAGTTCCTCCTGCAAGGCCTGGCTGGACAACTGCTGCACCTCCCGGCAAGCCTGTAGCTCAGCCGAGATGGTACGCTCAAGCTGTGCAAACCTCTCCTCTGCCTGCTGCCTCTGGGACATCATAAGGACACCCAGAGTGGATCTGAGGGAAGCATACTCCTCCCTCAGGGCATCCATGTGCGCCTCTGCGTGAGCAGCATTTGCTTGACGCAGAGACGACATTTCAGCCTGGCATGCCCTCTCTGAGGCGCCATGCCCAGCTTGAGCGAGCGGGCCGTGGACCATGCCACCTGCTGCTGGAGAAGCACCTGCCTAGCAGTGGGGAGCACAGATCGGGCCACACGCTCCATGCTCTCAGCGATGTTCTCCGTTGCTGCCCCCTGCCGTTCGGAATTGTCAGTCATGTCTTGCTCCCACTCAGTATACAGCGGTTGCGCGCGGCGACCGCGTTGCCGGGCTTGACCCCTGCGGGACCCAAGGACCGGGGGTCCTCGCTGTGTTGGCACCGCCTGCGGCTGCACGACTACATGCCCCCGTCGACGTGATGTCCCAGGCACATCAGTGACTGGTGTGGAGGGTGACCCTGCGTCCCGATCCACCACGGGCGGAGGAACCAATACTGTCTGAACCCTCAGTGCAGGTGTCGCAGACAGAGGAGTGTCTACATCAGAATCACTCACCCCTGACACACGGACTTGATGCTCATCTAACTCAACATGGACGTCAGAGTCGTCATCAAGGCTGGACTCATAGGCAGCCAGAGACAAGATGGACTGCAGCACTTGGGGGTTTTCGTGGCCTACCACCCCACGACCCCCACTAGTGCCGGGTTGAGGTGGTGTTACCAACCCTGGGTCTTGCATGACAACAAAATCCTCCGCCTCCATTGCGTCATCACCTGAAAAATAGAGAGAAAAAGGTCAATACACATGTCAGAAGCAAACGACACACACACACACCGACAGCAAAGGCATCCGGCAGACATGTGACACACAACATATGACCTGGCATGCATGCTGGGTCTACTTTGAATAGCTTCTGTGATCAGACCTGTTGAAAGGTGGAAGTTTCCATGGAAGTGGGTCTATGCAGTGCAGAAAATGTGTACGCCACTCACTACCTACATGTACAAGCACTAAATGGTGTGTGCCAGGAAATGTGAAGGCAGTGCAATGTCAAATTCAGACATCACGTGCATTGTGCATTCAATGTGTACCATGTCTAGAAGCCAAGCACCCCTCCACCCCAGTACCAAAGCAGGGATGCCTAGCATGGTATCAAAAGGCTGACCATACACCTGTGTATTGACAGGCAGTGTTGACTGGCATCAACAGCTTAATGTGATTCAAATTACAACACTGCAAATAATGCTGGGACAGTGGGCAGGACACATGATGGAAACTCCGGAGGCCGCCCACGTGTGAAGAAGACACAACAAGAGTTGGACAGAGTCATTGGCCATTGAACAGGCTGAGGCCTGTGAGCCACACAGATTGTCAGAGCCTAAACATGTGTGCAACGCAGGACTGAGCCACAGTTGACATGGGAAGGCTGATGAGATGGCAGGCAATGTATGTAACCAAGGACTTATATTACAGTGATGATCCAGTCAAGGACACATAGGGGCATGTGTGCAATGCACATGGAGCATGAATGGGCACTCATGTCCCTGCGGGACATCTGACCCATGCACAGTATAAGTGAGATACCCTGCATCGAGTACTAAGGCTGTACCACGCGGCATATGTCTGGCAGATTCTACGCTGGAAGTTAGCATCTACACAGGACACATGAACAAGAAAGTACACATTGGCAAGATTGAAGCAGACCAGTGCAAAGGTGGAACTGGGGTGCAGAGTGGCGGAGGAGGGGCAAGGGAGCATGCCTACATGGAGTCCCGCATGCAGGCAGAGGAGACATGCATGACGGTAGCATTGCATTACTTACACATCAGAACCATGTACACGTCACATGTAGCAGCAATCATGCACAACACATCCCACTCACTGGACTGGGCATCAAAGTCCAGCATCTCTCCCACTCCTTCGACCAATTCAGGTGGTATGAACTCCGCAACGAGAGCCTCATGCGGAGTGAGTTCTTCCTCCTCTGGTGCAGGCCCACCGCCAGTCACCAGAGTCAAGTTGTAATTTGAGGCACGCTTGGCCTTAGTGCTGCGCTTGATGTCATTCCAACGCTTTTTGCACTCCTGCGCCGTGCGCACCTCATGGCCGAATGAACTGACATGTTCCGCAACATGCTTCCAGTGGGTGTCACGTTGGGCAGCCGTAGTCTGACTATTGGCACCCACTAGCATGTCACGGCTGTGGCCCAGCACGTAGTCCACGAGGAAGTCCAGTTCCTGCTTACAGAAAGGCTTCTTCCTCGACGTGCAGGAGGTCGTGGCTGTGTTTGGGGTCCCAGCCTGTGCTGCAGGTGCAACCTTCCTCCTCTTGGACTGTGGCGCAGACCCTGGCTGGCTAATGCCGCCCTGACCAGTATGGCCAGTGGGTTCGGTGGATTGAGCCAAGGGAGTGGCAGGTGGAGGGATGACCAAAGGCCTGACTTGTGTCAGTGGCAGCTGGGTGCCCACTAATGGACCCTGCGCAGCAACATCAGCTGTGGCAGGGTCATTGACCGCAACGGTCCTGGTTGGCAGACTCACAACCGGGGTGCTGTTGGGTGCATCTGCCCCTGCACTTGCCAACACCCGGCTGTTCAGGGCAGCAGATGACATGACTGCCCCAGAGACACGTGTCTTGGTCTGAGCAGCCCGGCCTGCCACTATGGTTTCCCCCCTGGCCTGTTGGAGATCTACCAAGGGCTCTTCAAGTGCCAACGCAGCCTGCGCTGGCAGACCCTGAGCCTGGGTGGCGGTGTCCACAGCTGCACCTGCAGCTACCACTACCCTTGGGCCCGTGGCAGTCGATGGAACGGACTGCCGGGTCATATGGGTGCCAGTGCCAGATGTAGGAGCTGCATCCCCCGGTACCACAGGGGGTGGTGGCATGGCTGCACAGACACATGGCACAACATTGTGCTCAAGTGGCGCACCCCTGCCTCTTCCCCCTCTGTGGCTGCCCTGGACACCCTGGAGTCCCCCTACTCCCTGGGCACCACGGCCACGTCCCCGACCACGCCCGCCACGAGGAGTACGCCCAGCTGAGGCGCCCCTCACCTTTGGTGGCCTCCCAACCATGGCACAGATGTAGTAGTGCTGGCACAGATGGAGTGGTGCCAATGGGAGGTGTACACCACAATTGACCTAGGAAATTGGGGTGAAGGGGGTGGGAAGCAAGATGTTAACAGCCCCCCTGCACCTGCAAGGCTGTATGTGACCCCCGTGATGTGGTGACGGGTCACGCAACGCTCAGGCACCCCAAAACTGCAGTAAAACTGTGCACGCAACCCTGCAGCCTACGTGCGTGGATTCAACCTCCCGCAGTACGCAGTGGCACCCAGTAACACGAATAACGCGTACGCGTGGGACACGCAGGCTACTATGACATCGAAAATGGGTGCGATACACAGGGGCACCCGCAGTGGGAAAAAGAGCGTGTGCGACTCACCGTCTGACTAGCGCGATGCAGAAAAACACGCATAGCCAATACCCCCGCCAAAAGAAGAGATACGTCCTTGATAGCTGTGAAATTGTGATGGCGCGCGAAACAACAGGAAGCAGCAACACACGTCGGTCTCCATGAAAGGCACGTACAGCGAACTGCTGGGCCCGCTCACCTTTAACCCATGCTGAGGGAAACGCACGCGCGCGTCACGTCACTTACGCGCATGGGCCCTTTCCTCGTATTACATGCAGAGGTGCAGTTTTTCACGTGCGCTTACGCGCATGGGCCCTTTCCTTGTATTACACTCGGACGTGCAGTTTTCCACGCACGCTTACGCGCATGGGCCCTTTCCTCGTATTACACACGGACGTGCAGTTTTTCACGCGCACTGAAATGCCCATGCACGTCTGTACGGGTCACGTCACAGGGGCGCTTGCGCTTGAGGGGCCTTCTGTCCAATGAAAATGCGTATGCGTGCAGACTCGCTTACGCGCTAAGGGCCTTTCCTCGAATTACACGCTCACGTGCCAAATCACTCTGTATCAAGCTGGCAAAGCGTAAGCACACGGAAAACCACGCTCCTGCCCAGAAGGCCGAACTACTGCCCCCCAGAGCCCCGAGCACGCTCCCACCTGCCATCTGCTGCTGCCTGACTGCCTGCTGCCCACGTGCCCTGCCATTTGCTGCCTGCACATCAGCCAGGGGTGCTGTTGCTGTGACCACCCCTGCTGGAACCGAAGACTCCCGACTGGGATTCCATCGCTCCACAGCCCAGCCCCAGGACCCAGTTGCCCACCCACTCCTGCCTCTGGGGTTGTCATGTCGGGGCAAACACCATCTGGGACCACTGACAACCCCCGGCCAGAGAGGCAGAGGGGCACCAGCTTCAGTGCCACCGAAGTTGGTGTCCTGGTGGAGCAAGTCCTGGGGCAGTATGATGCCCTCTTCGGAAGTTCCCGCGTCGACAAGGAAGGACGGACTCGAATCTGGACTGACATCGTGACTGCCATCAACGCGGAGGGGGTGGCAGTCCGCGACTTACAACATGTCAAGAAGCGCTGGGAGGACTTCAGGTCCAGGACCCTGAACAAGGCCCGGCACCTCTTGAAGGCAGCGGATGCCAAGGGGCGCCGGGGCCACTTGTCGGAAGAGCAGATGAGGGTCCTGGAATGCATATCCCCAGCGCTCCACGTCCAGGTCCTTGAGAAGCAGACCCGTCTGGAGTCGAGAGGTGAGTGTACATGCATCCTGATTGTGAGCAGTGCATGTGGTGATTATTCAGTAGTGTGCAGGTTGCACATCTGTTTGTATGGGGTTGAGTATGGGTGGGGGTGTACAGGGCCGTGGGACTGACACATGCGAGGGCTGTAATGTGTGAGACATGGATGGTGCTTGTGTGTGTAGGCTTGCATGCCAAATGCAGTTGTGTGGGCACACATGTTTGGATGAATGTGTATGTAAGTAGACATGTCCGTGATGTCACGCATGTATGTTGTTTTTAGCTGCATGTATCAGCACTGTGTACATGTGCATGTGTGTGTATTTGACAAGGGTGCAACAGTGATGCAACATGGATGCATGTGACAGCGGTATGTGGAAGCCTGATTGGCAGATGTGACATGGATGCCCGTCTGAACACTGCGACACTTGGCAGAGGTGTACACATGCATGCAAGTGTGGTGGTGTGTGTACATGTGTGGTGCACTTCCTGTGTTGCATGTGATGTCTGGCTCACCTTTGGCTGCTCATGCTGTTGTATGTGTATGGATGGTGGTGGCAGTTGCGATGTGGCTGTGGTATGGCTCATGTGTGCGAGTTGTAATGACATGTGTGTTGGGGATTGTGATGACATGTCTGAGGTTTGACAATGCCACTCATGTACCACTGTCATGTGTGTATGTGTCCATTGTACAGTGCCCTGATGCCTGTGTTTTGTTTCTCCTTGTCTGCAGCGTCAACTGATGAAGAGGGCGGAGAAGGTGCTGTGGAGCACAGCAGCAGGGATCCCACCGCCAGCCGGAGACGCAAGGCCCGGCTCCCCTCCCATGTTGTCATCTCGTCGGGGAGTGAGGAGTCCGGTGCCGCGTCCCAGGCCACAGCAGAAGGGGCAGCTGGGACCCCACAGGGCCCAACAGGGGATGATGGCACGGAGTCATCCAGGTTGGTGGGGGGTTTGGTGGAGGAGGAGGCCGTGCAAGCACCAAAGACAGGGTCTGGAGGTGGGGATCTCACTGGTGCTAGTGGTGCAGTGCAGGACCAGGGACAGGAGGCAGCACAGGCCGCTGTGGAGATGCCTGTGCGCAATCCTGTCCCTGATCCTGTCCCTGCATCATCTTGCACCAGCAGGGATGCCTACGTCCAGACCCGTTTTCAGGCAGGGGATGAGCTCACGTCAACTGGCTTTCCTCTGCCTGCAGACGTGGCTATCCAGGTCCGGTTTGAGCCTGTCCTGGCTGGTGTGGCGTTGCGTCAACGGGCCATGCGAGGTGACCTGCAGTCTTTTCATGAAGAGACTGCAAGTCATCTCGAATGGCTCGTTGACCACGTCAGCCTGCTGGGACAGGTCACCCAGGCCGGATTCCTCCGTCTGATGGAGCTTGCTACGACCCCATCCTCAACTGGACCCCCTATGCGCCAGTCGTCCTCTGTGCCATTTTCCCACACATCAGTCACCTGGGTGCCCTGTGGAGCTGCCTCTGATGGTGCGGCCAGGCTGGTGGAGGAGGCATCCCTGCCACAGTCGGGAGTTGGACGTCCAGCAGGGGTGGCCACATCTACGACTGCACCCCAGCCAGCGGAGGATGTGCAGGCAGCAGGAGGCAGTGCACGGGCAGAGGCACAGCAGCAGCAGCAACGTGGTGGGAGCCATGAAGGCTCAGGGCCTTCAACATCGGAGGGGCAGGCATCGGCCGGAGGGCACGAGGACCCAGGACAGAGAGTGTCTTCCGTGTGGCAGCGGTTGGGCCACGCCATAGATGCGGAGCGGCAGCGGGCGGAAGAGGCACGGCTCACAATGGTCAGGGCGGAGAACTCCATGCGGAGGGCCCTGAGGCGGGCCGAGTGCCTCGAGGCAATCCGCAGGGGTTTGGAGGTGGAGACGTCGACGGCCCTGCGGACCCTCGGGGCCATGGAGGAGGACCGCCTCCGGGACATTGAGGAGGAGTTCGATGATGCCCTGGCCCGGGACATCCACAAGTGAGCCGTGAAACTAGCCCGCTGCCCTTGTACATAGTTATGTAGGTAGTGTTAGGTTTCATTTATGTTTTTATTTTATTTGGACCTTTCGGACGTTGCCCACATTTTTGTATATAGTTTATTTTATTAGTTAGTGTAGTTAGATAGGTTTCCTTTATTTTGTTGGGATAATGGACCCTGGCTTGTTCCCATGTTCATAGTTCACAGTTGGATTGTATTTTTTTTTCACTTTTTAACCATGGAGCAAATGCTTTCTTTTTTATTTCCCATTGGATTTTGTTTTGTGGACATTGACTTTGGACAACATTACTTTGGAAATTTATTTTTGGTTTTGCTTTTTTTAACGGACATGCTTCTTTTCATTTTTGTACATTCACATTTCTGTTTCTTCATTTTTTATTCTATTTATGTTTCCTTTAATACATATTTTTTTTGGTGAACTTCAATGTGTGGTATCTCATTGGTTTCATGCATTTCATGATATGTGTTTTGAGATTCACTGACACCCATTGGGTGTATGTGAGGGAAATGTGTTTGTTTCGGAACTTGCAATTGGTGTTCTGTGATGTAATTGCAAATTATGAGTGGGTGGATGCAATACTCGGGTGGGTGTTTTGCATTTGGAGGCTGACCATAGGGACCAGGGATCTAGATTGTGATGACATGTTGGCTGGGGAACATGAGTTGCACATGGGTGGGGGCCTGCTGGCAGGTGCCCCACAGTGCTGGGGGGTGGGGGTGGTGGGGAACATGGGTTGGACATGGGTGGGGGCCTGCTGGCAGGTGCCGCACAGTGCTGGGGGGTGGGGTGGTGGGAGACATGGGTGGGGGCCTGGTGGAGGCTGCCCCTGCACTGCTGGGGGGTGGGGGCGGTGGGAGACATGGGTGGGGGCCTGGTGGAGGCTGCCCCTGCACTGCTGGGGGGTGGGGGTGGTGGGAGACATGGGTGGGGGCCTGGTGGAGGCTGCCCCTGGTGACTGGGGGGTGGGGGTGATGGGGGACATGGGTGGGGGCCTGGTGGAGGCTGCCCCTGGTGGCTGGGGGGTGGGGGTGCTGGGAGACATGGGTGGGGGCCTGGTGGTGGCTGCCCCTGCACTGCTGGGGGGTGGGGGTGGTGGGGAACATGCGTTGGACATGGGTGGGGCCTGCTGGCAGGTGCCCCACAGTGCTGGGGGGTGGGGGTGGTGGGAGACATGGGTGGGGGCCTGGTGGTGGGTGCCCCTGCACTGCTGGGGGGTGGGGGTGGTGTGAGACATGGGTGGGGGCCTGGTGGTGGGTGCCCCTGCACTGCTGGGGGGTGGGGGTGGTGGGAGACATGGGTGGGGGCCTGGTGGAGGCTGCCCCTGGTGACTGGGTGGTGGGGGTGGTGGGAGACATGGGTGGGGGCCTGGTGGAGGCTGCCCCTGGTGACTGGGGGGTGGGGGTGGTGGGAGACATGGGTGGGGGCCTGGTGGAGGCTGCCCCTGGTGACTGGGGGGGTGGGGGTGGTGGGAGACATGTGTGGTGGCCTGGTGGAGGCTGCCCCTGGTGACTGGGGGGGTGGGGGTGGTGGGAGACATGGGTGGGGGCCTGGTGGAGGCTGCCCCTGCACTGCTGGGGGGTGGGGGTGGTGGGAGACATGGGTGGGGGCCTGGTGGAGGCTGCCCCTGGTGACTGGGGGTGTGGGGGTGCTGGGAGACATGGGTCGGGGCCTGGTGGAGGCTGCCCCTGGTGGCTGGGGGTTGGGGGTGCTGGGAGACATGGGTGGGGGCCTGGTGGTGGCTGCCCCTGCACTGCTGGGGGGTGGGAGTGGTGGGGAACATGCGTTGGACATGGGTGGGGGCCTGCTGGCAGGTGCCCCACAGTGCTGGGGGGTGGGGGTGGTGGGGAACATGAGTTGGACATGGGTGGGGGCCTGCTGGCAGGTGCCCCACAGTGCTGGGGGGTGGGGGTGGTGGGAGACATGAGTTGGACATGGGTGGGGGCCTGGTGGAGGCTGCCCCTGCACTGCTGTGGGGTGGGGTGGTGGGAGACATGGGTGGGGGCCTGGTGGTGGGTGCCCCCGGTGGCTGGGGGGTGGGGGTGGTGGGAGACATGGGTGGGGGCCTGGTGGTGGGTGCCCCTGCACTGCTGGGTGGTGGGGGTGCTGGGAGACATGGGTGGGGCCTGGTGGAGGGTGCCCCTGGTGACTGGGGGTGCAGGGGTACATGCGTTGGTGGGCAGTAGTGCAAGTTGACATGTGGGTTGGCTGGGGGTCATGGCCATGGTGGATGGTGTGCCTGCAGGACATGTGCAGGGTAGGCCCCTGTGTTGTGAGCCACCTGCAGGGGCCGTGGAGGGTGTAGAGGGAACACCTGGGAGAACCCATACGTTCAATTCACGTGTGGTGCTCCCCGCGCACCCCTGTAATACACGTACCCTGATGGAATCGCGTGTGGCACTTCCTGCGCACCCCTGAGATACGCATACCCTGCTCGCACGGGCCCAATCGCATGTGGAAATTCCCGCACACCCCTGAGATACGCGTACCCTGCGGAAATCGCGTGTGGCACTTCCCGCGCACCCCTGAGATACGCGTACCCCTTATCGCGTGTGGAAATTCCCTCGCACCCCTGAAATACACGTACCCTGCTGAAATCGCGTGTGGCACTTCCTGCGCACCCCTGAGATATGCGTACCCCCAATTGCGTGTGGAAATTCCCGCGCACCCCTGAAATACACGTACCCTGCTGAAATCGCGTGTGGCACTTCCTGCGCACCCCTGAGATATGCGTACCCTGCTCGCACGGGCCCAATCGCGTGTGGAAATTCCCGCGCACCCCTGAGATACGCGTACCCTACGGTAATCGTGTGTGGAACTTCCCGCGCACCCCTGAAATACGCGTACCCTGCTCGCACTGGGCCAATCGCGTGAGGTACTTCCCGCGCACCCCAGTGATACACGTAGCCCGCTTGCCGTGCTGGTACAGGGTTAGCGCAGCCCTTTGCGCTGGATTGGGTATATTGATGGCTTTTCCCTGCGCAAGAGGCGTTCTTGGGGGCGTAACTGGCGCTGCTGCAGGGTCGCTGCGCCACTGTGCGCCACGGCTGGTTTTGGTGGCTGGAATCCATGAATACGCTGTGCGCGGAAATGGATTTTAGAGCACGCAGCTGGCGCAGGGATTCGCACGCGCACACTGTGCGCCAGCCGCGTGCGCCACTTGTGCGCTGAATTCTATGAATTACCCCCTTAGAGTTGGTACCTTAGTGTGACTTGAAGTCTTTGTGTTGACGTGTTGGTATTGTATAAAACCACAAACAAATAAATAAAAAAAATATGTGTTTGATGTTTTACATTAATAGCAACATCTTGCAGCTGACAGTATGACGTTCTGCTTCTTTGGGTTTTGACTGAGCATCCATATCATCAATTTTGAATGTATTTCTGATGTGTTTCTTGGCGTGAAGTAAATCATATAGCTTTGTGGCAATCATGCCATTGTAATTAAACGCCTAAGGCATTTCTAGTGCTCTGCTTGAGCTTCTGCTGACTCAGTTACATCTTGCGGAGACAAATGGTTGGGAGCATGCATATAATAAACATCCTGCAACATTTCATTTGCCTGTCAAGAAAGTGTGCATTCCACGCATTTGATTGGTGTGCAAAAAAGCTATTGTGACATTTGCCGTGTTCCCAGAAAATGTGAGTTTTTGAAACGCATGTAGAGATATGATTTAGAACACTTTTATTGGCGTTCACTAGCAAATCACTCTTATTTGCATGCACACCAGAAACCATGCACAATTGAAATGGGTAAATTATATATATATATATATATATATATATATATATATATATATATATATATATATATATATATGTATATATAAATGTTCATGGACAGCAGCGCTAATTTGTTTTGGATGATTTAGTGCAGAACCGCTGCATCCACAAAATGTAAACCTCCTGCAGCATATGTCACTAGTCTTATGATTTGCAATCTCACGTTTGTCCACTGTATTTTGAATAGCATCTAAAACGCACTTTTACACAATGGAGGAAATAATTACAAACGTGATTGTGCTTTTGGATTGTAATTAGAGTCTGGATGAAGTTTACAAGGTAACTTTTTTACATTCGCTTTCCTGATCTCCGAGTAAACATGGGTTGTAATGCCTTTTCCTCACATTAGTTCAGATTTTCTCATACCAGAATTGACAGAGTTTGCTTCTTCTCAATGATGCATGATAATGATGCCCAATCATAGTTGTCAGAATCTCAGATTGTGAAGGAGGTCTGAGAGAAACCTTACAATTTCTAAATCTGTCTTCATTTTCTGAGGTCACAGGTAGTAGTGGCTGCCACTTTTGGCAGGGAGTGGCACTCCCCGCCTGTGCAGCAGGCAGCCACCTCACCTGAGGGACAGGCAGCACAGTCCCCTATGCACTTTATATGCATGGGCGACTGTGTTGCATGTCTCTCTTCAGGGGCTTGTACTCCCTTCACAAACACACGTAGCAAAGAGTAATGGGAACTGGTGGGGAGTCGTAAGACTGGCCCCACTGTGTCCTATTATTACGCCAACAGCGTAGATACGCTGCCTGATTGGAGTGTCTCTGCTTTACCCTGGATGTACAGTTATTGTGCATAAAGTGGAAAGCAAACATGACAAATGTTGTCACTGGCCCATATTCAATGCAGGCCAGTCTAGCCAGGTAATATTAACACTTATCATGTTTGCTTTACCCTTGATGCACAGTTACTGTGCATCAATGAGCAAAGCAAATATGACATGTGTTAGTGCTTGGTGCACTGGCCTATCTTCATATAGCTGGTCCTGACATACTTTCTTTCTTTGGCATGGCATTTTCTAATGTCTGGGAGTCCTTACATAGTAATACCGGCATTTATTGGTGCAGTATGCATTAACATATAAGGGCACAGCCAGCAAGAACATGTTTTATACACTAGCATATGTGGTGGGCAAAGGCATAATGAAAATGCATTGGCAAACGGCCCTGTGCACTCTTGGTAACTTGTATTTATTTGTTTTTTGATGTGCTACCATACAAAATTGATTGCAAACTGTGGGGTGTTTGTAATTGTTCAGTGTGCACCATTTAACCCATTATTTTAAAAGATTTCCGAGAGGAATCCTCTCCCCTGAACCCCCCTCCCCCACAACTACCTTGTTTGTTTCAGTCCCCCACACTGCACACAGTCACTTCTGCATATTAGGAACAAACATTTACGGACCGCCACAGGTTACATGCACATCAAATGTGTTGGTAGCAGTCTGAGTTTCCTGCTTTCATTATCACTCCACATGGAAGTCCTGTTTTCCTTACATCTCATTCATCATAGTGAAGGTTGAAGGGCACTGAACACTATTTGAATAGTTCACAGAAACTGAACAATAACTCAAATAGCCTTTCCCGCATTTATTTAAAAAACAGTAGTGAAATTATGTTCCTCTCATTTAATAAACCAAACTAATATATCCATATATCCATATATCCATATATGAGCAACAAATGTGTTACCTTTTGCCCTTCCATTGAATTTCTTGATATAAATGTTGTTCCCTTCATACCTAATAGCACCATATTTATTGAGAGTGTCTGAGCACTAATCTTCTGCCTGGCAAGATTTGGTGGCACTAGTTATTGGACACATTGGAGAAACAGATTGATGGCCCTCTGTTCTGGATGAACTAATAATGTGACACCTGAATTCCCTGAATGGAGTTAGCCTTATTTTCTATTGATGTATTTTTGAAGTTGTTTATGGTCCTGGTCCCTCTCAGGAGGGGCTTCATACTTTTGAGGATTTGCTAGGTGTAGTTCAGATATTTGGGTCCAGAGCATTCCAGAGGAAGGATTCCTGAATTCTTAAGATTGTGTTCCTGTTTTATTATCTCCTGAATGGGTATTTCTTGTGGTTCAGGCAAAGAAGTGGCATGACTCTCCTTATTATCATGACCTGGAAGTTGGTGTTTTGAGTTGGTTACTTCATTAAAGTCCCTACTTGAGATTTTTTAGTTGGTGATCATTCTGGATACGTTTGTCTGGCTGGATGAATGGATGATCCACAGTGTGATGAAATTAATTAGCCTTTTCCATGGGAGTTTATTTGTGAGAGTTGAACACATATTTCTATCATGGGCTGTTTATTATGAATAAGGTCTAGCAATTGAATTACCACTTTCAGTTTGTTTTGATGCATTGACTCCCTCCTGTGTGGTGATGGTTCTTGGGTGCTGCCTTTTATCTCATTCCTTTCTTAGGTTTTTGGTAATGCATTTATCATAGTTCATTATTGCTCCACATACCTCCTAGATGAAGGTGATTCATACCCTAACAAAGGAGGCGAGGGAATGTCCCTGAAAAGTTTCTCATTCTACACATTGATCGTGTGGGAAAACGTGGTGCGGGCATAGCCATTATTTACAGGGAAACTCTACGCATCTGCCACCTCAAGCTGCTTGACTGGGGAAGTGACTCACAAGTGGGACAATTTACATTCGAGCTATCTTCCCAATCTGCTGTTCATGTAATTCTAGGTTACAGACACCCAGGTGCCTTTAAGGAATTTCTGGAAAATCTGGACCATTTTCTAGCCACACTAGCAAGTAAACAGGCAGAGGTCCTGCTACTGGGGGACTGGAATCTATGGCTGGATGATCAAAGCCACCCAGGCTCTGCGGAACTTTGGGAGTTATTCGACACCCATGGTCTCAGCCCCTTAGGTACACTACCTACTCATAATAAGGGCAATTGCCTTGATTTGATAGTAAGAGGTACTCAACAACACACTAATCTACTGGTCAGACCACTCATTTCAACTATTTGCTCTAGAAGCCAAATCAATAAATACTCGAGGCCCTGTTGAGGCCACATGGATACTTTATCGGCGCCATAAAGACCTAGATAAGATATCGGCACAGGAAGCGATGGGTGCACTTTCAGAGATCGATAACACACTGCCTAGCTAAGAGTTCTTCCTTACTGGAACTAAAGTAATGGAGGGAATCTGCTCTAAGGTGGCTCCTAAAAAACCTAGGTGCAAGAGGATTTCTAAACCATGGTTTACAAATAATTTGATTCCTCTACGGAAGCAAGTTAGTCTGACAGGCCGAACCTGGCAAAGGTATTCTTCTGAAGAAAATATTATTAAAGCTAAAAGGGCGCTTTTGCTCTACAAAAAAGCTATTTTTGAGGCAAAACAAATGTTTTTCCATAAAAAAATAAATGATGCAGGTAATCACTCTAGAGAAATTTTCTCAGTTATCTCTAAATGTCATAATCCAAGCTGTAGTGACCTTTCCATTCCTGCATTGCTGGTACAAGCTAATGCCTTTAATAATTTCTTTCTGGAGAAAATTGCTATGATTAAGAATAACATTGCAGCCCTAGATCCTACACCTTTTTCCTCAAAATTGTTAAATTCTGTATATGATATTAAGGAATGTGATCAAGTTAGTGCTCCACGAAATCAAGTCAACTTTCACCATGTAACATTGGAGGAAGTTTGTGCATTGATGAAGAATCTGAAGCCAACTATTGATTGCCTATTTCCCTTGCCAGCGATAGCAGCCAAACGTATGGCGGGGGAAATTGCACCCTTTGTTACGTTATCTATTAACAAATTATTATATCAAAGATTAGTACCATCAATGCTCAAATACACCACACTAACACCACTTCTGAAAAAATCAAATCTGGATCCTTTAGACCTTCAAAACTACCGTCCCATTGTAGGTATCCCTTGGCCAGGGAAAATACTAGAAAAGGTAGTGACTTCCCAACTTCAGGCATTTGTTGATGAGGAATCACTCCTTGATCCCCTGCAGTCGGGGATCCATCCTAAAATTGGTATGGAGACAGCATTGTTATTAGTTTATGATGAGTTGTTCAGGGTAGCTGACCATGGCAAGCTTCCACTTCTAGTGATGCTTGATCTTTCAGCTGCCTTCGACACGGTCAATCATGAGATCCTCCTGGAACGACTGAGGACGATTGGAAAAGTTTCAGAACAAGCCATTCAATGGTTCAGGTCTTTCTTGGAGGGACGTCAACAATGTGTCAAACTGGGTGACTTCACTTCGGCTCCTATTAGTGTGGACTGTGGGGTTCCACAGGGTTCCTCACTGTCACCTCTTTTGTTCAACCTATACCTTAGTCATGAAAATCTTGAGACGTCATGGAATCAGTTTCCAGTCTTACGCCGATGACACTCAGATTTTCATCACAATCGATAAGGTTAAAGAAACCATTATTCAAATTGGAGAATCCCTTCAGGAAATCAGTGAGTGGATGGCCTCTAATCAACTGCAACTGAATGCTTCCAAGACAGAATTCATCATGTTTGGTCCGGAACACCTCATGACTACAATAAAAACTCAACCTCTTCCTAAGCTATTAGGAGTAGAACTTACATTCTCCACAAAGGTGAAAAACCTTGGCTGTATTTGGCAAGACAACCTGGATAGCGAAAGCCAGGTTGGAGCCAAAGTAAAAGCTATATTTTAATCCTTGCGGCTCCTACGACAAACACTTCCCTATATTCCACAGGAAGACTATCCTCAAGTAGTGGGTGCACTTATGAATGCTCACCTGGACTACTGCAACAGTCAACTGGGGGGCATTCCGAAAAAACAAATCAGCAGACTGCAAAGAGCACAGAACGCAGCGGTCAGGTTGATCTATGCGCTCAAAAAAACAGCCCATGTTTCATTTTTCCGCCGTCAACTCCATTGGCTATCAGTTGAAGACTGCATAAAATTTAAAATAGCCTGTCTGATTTTTAAATGTCTGAATAATATGGCACCAGACTATCTCAAGGATATGTTTAGATATTATCAACCATCAAGACCCCTTCGCTCAAGTGACCAAGCATTATTAATCATCCCCCCATCTACATTTGTTTCTAGAGGGGACAGAAGATTCTCAGTGTATAGTCCCAGACTTTGGAACATTCTGACCAGGGAAATACGGAATTCAGATACACTGCTTAAATTCTGGAAGGCCTTAAAGACCTTCTTGTTCAAATAAAACTTGGCCATTGGATAATAAGTAGATCTATCTTGCTTTCAAATATACTTACGAATATACTTTGTCCTAGCCTTCCTGAGTAAGTAATACAATCTGCGCCATTATACGGTTAGGTCCGTTCATAGCGCGCTACAAATTCCTCAAATCAAATCAAATCAAATCAAAAAATGAGTCAAACGTGAGGTGCTTGTAGTGACTAAGCTTCCCCTGGACCCTGAGTTGAATGCTTGGAATGTTGGAGTGAGTGACAGAGAATGCAGCCTGTGAGAATGTTGATGTATGAGTGGACGTTCTGAGTATGCAGCTGGAGAGATGTAGACCCCTAGAGAGGATACTGGTGCATGTTGCCCTTAACTTATGTGTACCTGACCTTATGTACCTGATGTAATGTACAAGCAACTTATTAAAGGAGTCACCGATACATCCCAGGATGTCAGAGTCATCATTGGCCAGGACTCATCTTTACAGTTCTTTTTCACCTGAATCATAATAGTGATTTTAGCAAAGAGGATACTTGCCTGTCACCCATTGAGAGAGTGGGCCTCATTACGACCCAGGCGGTAAGTTACCGCCTGGGCCGTGACTTTACCACCATGGCGTAAACTACGTTTACGCCATGGTGGTTGGCGGACTTACCGCCCCATTCCGAGGTTGGCGGGGGCGGTAAGTCCCCAATCCCCATTTACCCTTCCCCATTCCCATTTTTGCCCCATAGGGCATAATGGGAGTGGGGAAGGCGTTAATTACGCCACCGTAAATTACGGTGGCGTAATTAACTCCATGGTCCCTTAGCGCCATGGATTTTAACACCTGCTAAAAGCAGGTGGTAAAAGCGCCATGGCGCTAAGGGACCTCGTACTCAGGCGGTAAGGGTCGGCGCTGTTAACGCTGCCGTAAACCCCTTACCGCATGGGTCGTAATGAGGCCCAGCGTCTTTTTATTATCACCACATTCTTTGGATATGTTACGTTTTGACTTCATGCCAAGATGTGATGTTAAGCTGATGTATTTTGCTCCTATATCTTGCATGTAAAACAACAGATTTGCTTTGCATTTCGAACACATAATTGTAAGGACTCTTCTGTAATTATAACATCAGGATTTGTACACGTTTTGAGCATTTCAATTTCTGTTTTGCACTTCATGCAGCATTTTGTTTCAGAACCACTGGTGGCTTGAAACTGATGCCTGGTGACTTGTGACTCTTTTCTGTAAGCATTATTATGTTTAATGAGCTTGGAGGATAGCTCAGGGACAACACATTTGACGTGGAAGTAAGACAACACAGGTTTAAATCCCGGTTCCACGCTTAAAGACTGGTCTCTGGAATTAAGCATGTTATAAAAGATTAATTAAATGAATGCTGGAGTGGGATGGGTGAACATGTGGAACAGATTAAAAGCAAACTGTTTGAAAGACCACCCATGCATGCAGCACGTACAGAATGCGGTTATACTAGCTAATCGAGCTATCAAGAGATGGCCTTAAACAAGACAGCATGATTAAAGCATCAGGTAAGTAGGTGGCTTACATTTTCATTCTATTGATTGAAAGACCAACTGTATTATTAATTGGTACCACATTGAGTGAACCTGGGTTACACATTTTAAATGCAAGACCCTTCAATAACCGGGGTTACACCGTGTACTAAATGTTAACTTGGAATATAAATCTTACTGACTGGAGAATAAAAATAATACAATGAACTGTTCATGCAGCCATCCTCTGTAAAACCTACATCCCCAGTTTATTATGTGATAAATCATCAGAGAAATGTACAAGTACATTTAGGGATAAGCAAAAGCTGATTGATATGATATGATATGATATTTTATTTATATCATGCTCATAGACAAGTGTTTCAGAACGTGAATATCTTAACTTTCATTTTACTAAAGGAACATTGAAGATGACATAGGTAACACATCTTCTCTGAATCATGTGGTGCAAACTTACTCATTCTTAATTCCTGTAACCTTAGAAATTAAATTTGTATTAAATAACTCTAAGTAAAATGGTTCACAGCCAGTCTCAAAATCAAAACATAATCCTGAGAAAAGCAGAGGGAACATTCCATAAAACACTGGAAGAAGACAAATGTCTGGTACTTATATAGGAATGTACTGATTATAAGCACCAAGTTTGCCTGCCAATAATCATGATCTGCCCATCAAAATCAGACAGCACCTAACAAAATCACCCAGATAACTATGCAAAATCCTCGGTGAACTGCAGAAGACCTGTAGCCTACCAGTCTGGGCTAAACCCTCAACTAACTAGAGTAATCATTTTCAATCCTGCTTTAAAGATGAAATAGTAAATATCAGGAAGAACCTTGCCGAACATATAGCTGAGAACACCAAGTTGGTTAGAGTACCTACACCACTCTCACTGAGATAGAGCCTGGTCATATCCCTACGACAAAGAGAAAGGTGGAAATGTTTAAGTTTACAACATTCACTGCGTAAGTGGTTCGGGACATAGCAAATGGAATAATACCCACAAGTTGTCTGATAGAACTCTGCCCTTCAAATTGAGTATCATATTGCATTAAAATAGTATGTTCCATTATTAAAAGTTTGATCAACACACCATCCATAGTTTCCAAAGTCCTGCATTAAAAGGAAAGTGACTTGGTTACACCTCTTATCAAAAAGTCTATCCAGGCTCATGAAATACCAGCCAATTATAGTCTGTTCAAAAATATCCTATTTCTTTTAAACATGCTTCATAAAGTAGCTATCATGCCAATCCAATGGCATGTTGAGAATAATCGCATTCTTGGTGATCTTCAAAAACTGTTTAGGCCCAATAAAGGAACAGAAATTGCCTTATTATATGTTTAAAAAATGCTACAGATTTGCATCAAGGCAAGGCCTGTTTCCTCATGTTACTTGATCTTTCAACAGACTTTGACACCGTTGACCACTCCACTCTATTACATCAAGTGAAGATGGTCTCAAGGGTTTCAATCAGTGCACTGGACTAACTTGCTTTCTTTCTAAAGAACAAAATGTCAAGGATTAAGTCTGGATTGTTTGAATCTGAATCTGAAAACTTAAACATATTGTGTTCCTCATAGTCCATGTATTTCAACATTATTGTTTAATCTATACATGAAACAACCCCTGCATGATGCATTACACAGTTTAGGGACTGTGTTTCATCAGTATGCAGGGGTCAACCCAGATCATCACCCTGATGGGTAATGACTAGGAGGCCAACATGCAGAATAGTCAAAACATTTTGTTCTGGGTTGATACATGGTTGAGAAAGCAACTGGTTAGATTTGAACCACAAAAAAAACACATTGTTGCTTGTGTAGCCTCAATGTCTGCTGTCTTAACTGTTAGATGGAAGCTGTTATATCAATATAGCAGGTCTCGCTATCCATACACAAAAATGTAAAATCTCTTAGAGTCATACTAGACTCCACACGGACCAGGAGGCAGGAACTTGGCACATTCCATAAATGACCACCTCATGTTGCTGCAAAAACGAAGACCTTTCATAACAGGAGACCCCTGAGCAACCAATGCACATGCCATTATTGGTGCTCAGATCGTCTTTTGTAATGTGATCCTGACAGGAAATTAAAATGTCTACAAGTGCTTCCAAACCTAATGGTTAAATTGTGTCAAGCACCTCAAAATATGAAGATATCTCCGTTATAATGAGGCAATTGCCCTGCCTCAAAGTAAGAGATAGCACTTTTGTCTCCTGGCAAACAATTGAAAAACTTTCTTTTTAAGCTTTATTTTCTGTCTAAGTGAGCAGGAGTCAACTGGAAAAACCCACAAATTTATGAACATCTATGAAAAAATGTTGTTAAAGGGACATTATGGTTAGGTTGCATTAAAAAACCTACAAAATTCAATGAACATTTTTTGTTAAAGGAACGTTATGTTATACGTAAAACCAAAAAAGAAAAATTTGCCAGTTATGGTGAGCTAAGCAACCATAACTTGTGCCACCACATGCACTGCTAACCCTAACACCCACAACATCAAAGATGACATCACAATTGTCATTGATCACATCATTAATGACATTACATATTGAATTAAATGTGATGCAAAGTTCCTACAAGGGATTGTGTTTAAAATGTTAGTAGCCCCCTACGGCCATCACCCCAATACTCTGGCCACTGGTCACAACCACCACATTAGAATTAAACCCTATAACAAGGACGTACAATACACCTTCAAATAACAAGACTCATCCAGAACCCCGCAGTCCAAAGGATGTCCGCGGATAGCAAAATGGACTGCAGACTCAGCGGCACCTGCACACTTTTTTTTCACCTATGAAAAGAGCTCCATGTCAACTTGATTCTATTCCCCCACACTTTCCAGACCTTCGTTTGACCACCAAATAACCGCAAATGTGTTTTCCAGACTTTTTTCTCACGGCACTGTTCGCGGTCAGTGGCGATGTCCGCAGACTCGCTGGCACCTACAAACCATTTATTCATATATAAAAACAGGTCCTTGTCAAATTTATTCCACTCCCCTACCCTTTCAAGACCTTCTTTTGGCCACCAAATAACCACAAATTTGTTTCCACATTTTGACCTCACCGCGCTATCCGTGGACAAGGGCGGCTGTCCGTGGATCCAACATGGCGAGCATTCCCAAAAATAAGACACCGCTCACGTTTTTCACCATTCAATCAGTGGGCGCGTATGATGTTCGCAGATGACACACCGCCTCTGATTGGTCCAGAGGTGAGAGCGGACTCCGGATCAGGAAATGAGTCCGGGTACCAGACAAGACCCAGATATCACTAATTTTTGTGTACCTTCCTTTTAGCCATTTATTTAAATACTAACGGACAGATTTACAAAAAGTTGACACCAAATTTACAAAATCATAGGACAAAGCCTGGTGCGAATTTGGTGAAAATCCATACAGCGGTTTGGGCTGTTGGTGAAAGCAGACTTTTTTTTCCATTGCGAATATGAGGATTTCCAGAAATGTTGGGACCCCCTTTAACTTTGCTCCCCCTTGACGAAACCGCACCAATATTCACAAAAACCTTTTTAGGGGGCCATACACATTGTTTCAAAGTTTGGAGAGGCTTCGTCCAGGGTGGGCAAAGTGATAAACCACCTGAAAAGGGGTTTTTCTATGAGTTGAGTATGTAGCTCTCGATAGCTCAACATTGTCATCTTTCATATTCAAGATTTGTGGCACACACCCTCAGCCTTTAGATGAAGTAGTACATCAAATTGATTCTGTCATACTGAAAGTATTCACTTTTTAAACACTTTTTAACAGCCAAAAAATAGTGATATTTCCAGGCATGTGCCGTAGGCATTTTACCTAGTAGATTATGTTTATACCAGCAAACACAGACAGAAACACTTCCAATCCAAGTTTATACTGGCCTACGAAAGCCAAACATCTGCTACTTTCAATAACAACAATGTGTGCTGTAAAGCCAGTAAGAAAACTCAAAACACACACACCTGCACATACTCACACACACAAAGACACACAAGTGCACACATACACACAAGATACACAAACACACACAAACACACACACCTGACACAAGTTAAGGAAACCGTTGCGTAAGAAAATTGAATATGCAGAGCAATGTGCTACCAGAGCTAGGAACGAAACAACACATGTTTCCCACAAAGTGACAACAGATGGATAATCACAATCTAGGCTCTTACTTATGGTCCTTCCATAACCAATGTACCCATGCAGTCAAATTCAAACCTGAATGTTGTGTTACTGTGAGATTATCCACCTGTTTAGTCAGCAAGATATGGACAACCTAGAGTTAAACCTATGCGCCTCGTGAGCACCAGATACAAGGTATGTTTGCTTTCAAGAAGAACCTAACACTTATACATTTACATACCTGTGTACATGATATGATACTAACAGATAGACCTCCAGCAGTGACTCTGGTAAGTCAAATGTGTGTGTTTGGTAAGGCCTACTTCTGAATTGCACACCAGACCTATGACTTTCCAGGATGCAAACATTCAGCCTCATTACTACTCCTGCATCCGCCTCATCAGCATTATGAAGTCCAATATCATGGAAGCATCCCCACGCAAACAAATAAAAGGAAAACAAGTTGCGCCTGATTTATAGATTTGTTTGCATGCTGAATAGTGACTTTGCGCACTAATCATGCAAAACTCTTTTCGTCGATTCATGGAACCGACATTGCATGACTTTCTGTAGCTTTGCACAGGCCTGTCACCTCTCTGCATGAAATTGAATGCAATGTGCGAGACTACACGCAAAGTGTGGGACAGGCCTATGCAAGGAAATAGATAGGACGCGGAACATGCATATACCCCATTCCCAATCCAGAATAATGAAGAATGTGGACGTGTTGAGGGATGGGCCACGCAGAGACATCACATGCCAATTTAAGTGCAACACAACCGAACGTATGGATTTCAGCGCACAACGTCACGTCAGAAAGAAAACCATGCAGACCTCCTGATCTCACCATCACATGATAGCACACACAAAGTATAACAGGCGTACAGCATTCAAAGGAAAGTACACACATAAAGCATGCAATGCACACAATTCCAACATCGGTCAACCACAATGAATACAGGAATCCTGGGAGCCATCGTTTGTGGGCACAGAAGGAGGAGGAGGATGCAGACACCCCGGATTTTCAGAACATGGAGCCCCCTTTTATGGACGCCATACGACCAGGTTTATGCAAGGTAATAGTTCCCACCCCATGTTATACTAGAACTAGCCAGGGAGTGGGAAGAAGAACTTGCATCCCCTACAATCTGCTGCTATGCCCTCACCCCCCCCCCAGAAAAGGTACTGACAGCACTCCATTTCATAGCCACAGGCTCCCTTCAGCACACCACATCTATTGTGGGTGGCACATCTCAAGCCGCACAATCCTGCTGTATCCACCAATTGTTGGCCTGCATAACATCATGTGCAAGTGTGCATAGGAACACAGTGTAGGAAAGGCAGAGACTGTGCCTGGAGTTCTATGTGGTAGCACACTTCCCACGTGTACTTGGAGCCATTGATTGTGCACATGTTGCACTATGCCCAACCCAATTCATGGAGAACATTTGCGGGAACCGGAAGCATTGGCATTCCAACAATGTGCAGATCATCGCTGATGCAAAAGGAATCATGCATGGGATCTGATGATGGAAACTCCAAGATGATGCAATGCAAAAATCTCATCAATTGCATGGAAAACTGGATCCAGCAGAAGGCAGCGGGTCAAAGATGCAGCAGTCATACAGGAAGACAGGGCACAGAGGCAACTTGCATAAAAGAGACACACATACAAAAGAAAGGAATGATAAATGGAGGTCAAGGAGACTGCCACACAAAGGGAACAGGGAGCAAGGAAGAAGAAGGGAAGGCAGAGTTCATTGGGACTGCACAGAACTGGGACCAATGTGCTGGTAACTGAAGAGAGCATTGCAATACACTGAGCAGCCGTCAACAGGAAGACAAATATCTGCTGGTGTACCATCCATGGTACATGTTCCCATGGCAAACAACAACACCAGGACAATGGTGTGTGCCTGGTGTCTTCGGTGAACGTTGCAACCCCCAATGGGCTGAAATGCTGTGCTGTGTGTGTGTACGTCTCAGGACAGCTCACCCAGAAGGGGCAGACATGCCAGGAGAGGATTGCCAGAGTGGCTAGACATGCCACAGAAAGCTTAGTGAATGGACTGCTGCACGGCAGGCATGACACATGCAAAAACTGCAAGCAATCACTCGCCAGACTCCCATCATCATGTGTCCCTGCACCCATGCAGCCGGACCTGCTCACTTCCAGAGAGCTCCATCAAAAAGAGCATGAGCAACTATCAACCTTACGACAAAAAAACTCAATAATAGAGAAATCACTGGCAGTGAAGAAAACAGATTTCAAGCACAGCAACACATGCACTCTGTACACAGGTTTCAGTCAGCCACAGGATGTGGGCACAAGTGGGGCCATTGATTGCAGCATACAACTTCTTCACACTGACTGTCAGGTTTCACACGTGGAGGAAAAGGTCACCAAGTGCTGAGGACGGTATCCAGGTGGTAAATCCTCCAGGATACTGCCCAGTGCAAATAATGTTACTATAACTCGGTCTGGAGCTATTAGCTAATAGCACTGTGGTAATAGTGTTGAAAATGGGTGGAAATAGTATTACTGCCAGATTTTGTACTGCTCCACCCAACTTGTGGTGAGGCCCAGGCTGATGAATTTGTAGCTGAAGAGTGGAGAGAAAGAGCGAGAGAGATAGAGAGAGAGAGAGAGAGAGAGAGAGAGAGAGAGAGAGAGAGAGAGAGAGAGAGAGAGAGAGAGAGGAATTGTGGTGCAAGGAGGAGACTGGCTGGTGGGGAGATAAGAAGAGAGATGCTGGCCGTCACAGTGGATGAGGACAGAGAGAAGGTGGTGAAGAGAGAAGACAGAAACAGAAAGACTGGGAAAACCGCAGTGTGGTCAAGCCTGGAAGGCACATAGATGTAAAAATAGCACATGATGGGTGCAAGGAAGGGCAATAGTGGGTGAGAGGGAAGGGCAGACTTGGAAACAAAGGGCACCTGTGAAAGGGAAATCCCAGCTCCTCATCACAAAAACAACATGCTCAACCCACCATGTCATGTAAACCAGAAAGTCACTCATGTCCGCAAAATCCATGCAAATAAGTTAATTCAACCAGTTCTCCAGCACCTGCACCAACCACCAACCCCCCCCTTGTTTGACACAACAGTAAATGGACATGGCGACAATACAGCAGTTGTCTCACCCTCCATCAGACCGCATACCCTGGATGAGACAGTCCAAGTAAATATGTGGGTATCATAGGGTGCACTGGCAACACCTAGGGGAACAACAGATGAACAGAAGCTGTGGGGAGTGGCCAATGTACCACAGGCATGTTGCCACAATATACACACACACCATGCAGTCACTCAACGTGCTGGATTTGAACACCAAATAATTCAAAGACAAAGTCATGCATTACATCCAGGGGGAGAGAACCTACAGAAAACAACAATAAACAACAAGTGACTTGATTGTGGAACACCAGTAAAGTCCATCAGGGGTACACATGCGTAAACCAATACAATCCTAGATGCACCAATTGTGCCAAACCTGTCCTGTAAAGTCAATGGAGACAAATGGCCAGATCTTTGTTACCAGAGACAAGGACAAGAAGGGAATAGCCGAACACATGTAGACCTGACAATCGATATGTGTGTAAGATGGGGAAATTTAGCAGGTCATTAGAGCGGATAAAGGAGTGGAGTGGGCTTGGGCACAGGTCAAAGAGTAGTGTGGACAGGGAGAACACCTGCAGAGCTCTGTAGGAGAAGGGAGGCAGTAAGTAGACATCATCACGGTAGGTGAGGCAAGTGGTGAACAACCAAAAACACAGAGTCCAGATGCACAGAGAATGCAGGGCGTGAATGAGGATGTAGATACAGAATGTGGCAATTTCTGACAATGGCTCAAATGTAACAAGTGCTGCACATTCCCATTATTTGTCTGTCAATTGTGGAAGTGCATCCTCAGAAACAATGCACACACATTGAGGTGGAAGTGTACATACACAAAAATGCGTCTGGACAAACACACATCTACACTGACATTCATCACCATGACTAAATTATTACACCCCCAGAAAGCAAATGTGTGAGAATGCAAAGATTGTGGTGACCACTAATAGAGATATAAAACAAGAGACAGTGCTCAACCGTACGTGCCAACAGAGATGCTCTGATGTTATTCCCTCATCACCTTATCCTCCACCTTATCCTCCTCATCGGCACACCTTCACCATCCTTTCCCCTCACTCTCTGGCCGGCCTCCATTGGCCCTCCTCGTACCCCCACCTGCAAGGCTGATAACCTTGGGGTCATCTTTGATTCCACCCTTTCCTTCTCCGCCCACATCTCTGAGGTCTCTAAAAAGTCAAATTTCCGACTGCACCTCCTCAGAGGTACTCTGCCTTTCCTCTCCTTCCCCCAGAAGCTCATGTTATCTCAAGCTCTGGTTCTCTCTTGCTTGGACTATTGTAACAGCCTCTTTCTAAATCTACCTGCCTCTACTCTCCGCCCTCTGCAACAAATCCAGAACAGGACTGTGATGCTTGTCCTTGGCCTCAAGCCCTGGGATTGTTTCTCTCCAGCTCTGAAATCTCTCCACTGGCTCCCAGTGGGTGCAAGGATTAAATGCAAAACCCTCTGCATTGTCCACAAGGCTTTCTGGGACCTGGGTCCAAAATACCTTCAGCTTTCCCTCCGCAAATACCTCCCCTCTCGAGCTCTTCGCTCCTCTACCTCCAACTCACTCAGGGTCAGTCGTTTTTCTAAGAAACGAGCTGGGGTAGATCTCTGTGTTCAGCTGGGGCCTCCCTCTGGAACAGCCTCCCTGACACTCTAAAACTTGAGGAGAACCATCTCCGTTCCGGAAGCACCTCAAGACCTTCCTCTTTTCTTCTGCCTTCGCTCCCCCTCTCCCCTGCTGATATGTTCTCTCTTGGCACTGTGCACCTGACCACCCTCTGTCTTTTAGGCCCAGGTACGTGATCAACCTGCCACCCTCCTGCACTGCCTCCGGGCCACCCCTTCCACTGGGGTCTATATATGTACCCATACAGCCCCGCCTTTATCTTCCTGCACTTATCAGACCTACCCTGTCTGCTGCCTTAAACCTAGCACTTGCAAATTGCTGGCTGCATTACCACAGTTTGTTGCCTTTATTATTTATTTATTGTTATTTATCTGTTTCTCCTCTGCTTCACACATACCAGCTCTTCCCCCTTCCATGCACTTTTCCCCTCCCCCTCTCCCATGCACTTGCGCGTTCTCAATGTCACTGGGCCTAGTAAGATCGCTGTTTTGTTCTCCTCTGTTCCCCTCCCTTGCCTTGTCGCTCTCTGAAACACTTGTGTACGAGCGCGATAGAAATAAAATATCAATCAATCACCTCCACCGCCCTCATCACCTCCACCGGAAACTGTACCTCTACATTTGTGAATGCATGGCCAGAGGCTGGCAGAGGGCATGGGGCATAGGGTGATGAAAGGGTGCAGGATGGACCTCCCATGGAGTGCAGTCACTAGATAAATCAGAATCACTGCACAAAACATGCAACATTGTATGTCACCAGCCATAGAAGCAAATCATGCATACTGCACATATATGCAAAAAGACCGTCAACCAATTGTTACCTGCACGTCATCCTGTTATTCTCAAGTCAACCATGGCAGTTCACAACACTGTGCATAGCTGTATGTCCAGTACTGCACTCATCATAACCTTGAGAGGGCAACAGCACATCTCTCAGGGTTGGGGGAAAAATAAAAACAGTCCATCTCAGACAGGGGAAAAAAACAGTGCATTCTTCCATCCTGGACAGGGGAATGAACAAATAAGAAGAATATGTCCATCTCGATCAATGGAGCGAACAAATAAAAATCAGACCATAGCAGTCACGTAAAAAGAAAATTTCATCCTGGACTGGGGGTAAAAAAATGTCTTCCCTGGAGGGACAGGCGAGTGTCCATATCCACAAAAATCAAAGCAAAATATAAAAATATAAAATTCCATGCATGGGCTCATGCACATCACGGCAAAGATGGTTGAGGAGGCATGGGTGTGCTCTGCCCACCATCTGCATGTCTTGCAGTTGTGCATCCTGGGCCATTGGTGTAGACTTGTTCTCGGCCAGGCGATCCATGCCCTCTGCAACGCGTCTCAACATATCGCCATGATGCATGGTGGCATGCAACATTTGCTGCTCCCACACTGTCTCTCCAGCATGCACATGTCCACCAGGTGCATTGCTGTGGTGCCCCTGTCATTGTCTTTAGGTCTACAACTATCCAGTGGACATAAGGCCCAGAACCTGACACCAACTCATGGGAGGGAGGTCTTGCAGCCGTAACCATGGCTGACATGGGGGTCACCACTGACCGGCCATGTGAACCCTGCTGCACTGACACAGACTTAACGGCCTCATTTGAGCAGCCCCTTGGGGCAGTCCCCTTCTCCCTCTGTGTTATCGCCTCTACCACCTTTGGATTTTCCTGGTGAAGTAGACCACGACCTACACTGGTGGACTGATGAACCAGCTCATCTTCTTCCTCTTCCTCCTCTGTATCCGTTGCCTCATCACCTGCATATGGGCAGAGAACGACAGTTTGTGTCATGTGTTTCCTGACAAACATGTACATGCACATCAAAGTGCAGATAGACACAAAATGACTGGACACCAATACATCTGACATTGTGACTTGGCACACTGTGAGCTGTAAGCCATGGATGTATGGTGTTTGCTGACATGTGGCACCCCCCTCATCCTGTTCATGTCGTTAGTGAACACATTAATGTACAAAAGTGGTATACACAATGACTGATTTTCCATACAACAAACATAACATCAAACAACCCAGGGACAAGTACTGGCCATGGGGCATTGTAATGGCATCAGTTAGCTGGCCAAATCCACAGATACTAACACAATCAAAATATGATGAACAATACATGTTTCTAAATCTGTACTTGATAACCATGTCATGGCAAATCATACATGTAGGCTGCTCATCCACTGCTCTTCCTTGCTACATATGCTGCATGCCAGACATGCCAAACAAAAATGTCCCTGCCAAAATGATTCCAAGGATGCAGCAGGACATGGCCTTCATGCATTCTTTCACCATCAGTATCCTCACCATCCACACAATATTCCAAACACTTCCACATTTCGCCTAAATGTGACTCTGCACCCTGATCAGGACAGCAGGGTTCATTGCGTTATTGTGCAGAGCGTAGTATATATACAATCAATGACATGATAAGTGTGCAGCAATGATGTGTGCATAGACACATTCACACCCCTCTCAGTAAAAGCCTTCTTGTGCTTTGCCAAAATGTGAGCTCACATATGACTGTTACCGTCTGGTGTGGCATATTGATGATGACACCAGGTGTACCTGCACTCTGTGTCTGGATTCATGTGGCATTGGGTCCCTTGCTTTACACCTACCACAATGCATGGATATGCATTGGCAAATCAAAATGTGTGTTATGACAGTAGCATTCACATGACATTTTCATATGAAGTGTCAGCCGATCACTGGCCATGAGTGAGTCACTGACTGTCATTGACTGTCTCTTTGTATGACAGTGTCATGTAACAAGCACTATTATCTCAAACAATGCAAAGTGGCACTGCACATTGTGTGTGTTTGCTGTGCATTATATTTGTCTTTATCCTGTGTGACTGCTCAACTTGGTAGTCCCTTGTGCCACCACTATGCCATGTGTACATTCAATAGGGCCATGTGAAAACTGAAATGTGTATCTACTATGAGCGTGCCTTACTGAACCCACACTCAATCAAAGGGATCAATCACAGATTGATCATGTAATTCTATACTCCACTGTATTAAACCCCTTTGCCACACTGCCACAACAAGCTATTCACTGGCTGCAGGCCATCAATGAGTAGAGACACTAATGGCAGCACTGTCAGTCGAAGCATGGCTATGCTCTTATGTGGATGATTCACCCATGAGGCATGCCCGATGATAGGGAGGCTGTTTCTGTGTGAATATGGACCCCATACGACATATAATGAGCTGCCTTTGTCATTCATACTGCTAAAGTTAATTTGTGGTCTAGGAGTAGTAAGCAACTGCAACAATCATCACCTACATTCATGAATCCTGTGAAGGTGATATTGTTGGGTCATTAGTCCCTGTCTATGAGCATCATCCTATGAATATTTGTAGGTATTCTTGACCGGGCATGCTCGGACTGAGAGCCAGCACCTCCTCATCTCCAGATCTCATGACACAAGGATCAACAGAGCCCTCATGCCACATCCGAGTGGGTGATGTAGATGCCATGTCATTACACTGGACACAGATTAGACATGGCTGGAAAAGCATAGAAGTCTCAAGTACACAGAGAGGACAATGTTCATGTGAGTGTTACCCACAATGATGCGTGGAAGAAGGCATGTGTCTTTCATGCATCGACTGATGAACACATACAGGTGTTCCATGTCAGACTGGTGATTCTAATATGAACTGGATTTCCATATTTGAAAAGCTGCCATGCACCTACATGAAATGCAATTCAGACAGTCACACTCATTGGCATTATTCATGCCCATATCCTTTCACTTGGGCTGTATACAATATTTCAATTGGACAGTACCAGACTCGCCACTTTGTCACGATGACCCACCATCACCTTCTTTGCCCTAGGTTGTCCCTTGCAATATACAAGTTAAGTTGTATCTACGGAATGCCTGCTACACAGGCAAGAGGTCTGTGGGCACTGATGCACTGGCAGCCTGTCACACCAGAGTGTGTTATGGCAGGCAGCTTGGATATGCATCCTGACAAGGCATCCTGTAAGAGCAGGTGACAGCACAAACATGCAACTAAGCAGCAAATGATGTGTGTGTGTTTGACTTACATTGCATGCACTTCATATACAATGCAAAGAGACTTGCCACAAGAATTATGCAGAGATACATGTGGCTGTTGCATTTGTTTGGCAGGGGGGTGCATGTCATGGGGTCTTGCATTTGCAAATAATTCAGACATTTAGACCTTGCATGCAAGTACTGGTACAGCTGTGAAGGCCAGAAGTGATGTTTACTGCCACACATGTGAACCACACAGCAACCTCCAAGAATGCAGACCATGTGACAGAAGTGTACACGGTAACAAAAATGCATTGCCCAATGGTGGCTGACAACTGCAGCCATCTGTACTGCTACACATATATGGGTTGGTCAACCATGATTGGCCACACATACAAAGCACACAAATGCCACTCACCAGTTGTGTCCTCATAGGTCTCTGCACCTCCAACACCTTGCACCTGATCAATTGTCCTGTCTTATTATGGTTATCTATTGCATGTTTTTGTTGGTGCCTCTAAGCCCGCGGCCTTCTGGCAAGGTATAAACAAATAAATAAAAATAAATAATGGTGATGTATTGACTGGTGGCCTCTTCAAATGGAGTCAGCTCCTTCTCCTCTGGTGGCCCCTCTCCAGTGTCCAGTGCAGAGGCCAGTTTGACACTGAGCTTATTCTTGGTCCTTCTCATGAGATCATTCATCTGCGTCAGGACCTGTTTAGCAGTGCGATTCACCACACCTAAGTCGTTGATGAGTCCTGTGACATGCTGCCAATGCACCATTCATTGTGCAGGTTTATGCGTGCTCCCCGCTTGCTGGTACATCTCATGATGGTGATCGCTAACACAGTCAAGGAGGATCTGGAGCTCCTCATCAGAAAATTGCCTCTTCCTCTGGCGGACCCTTCTCCTGTGCCATGTCTTCAGTTGGAGCCTCTTCCTGCTCTGCAGGGTGTTCCTTCTGTGACCTATTGGTCCTAGGTGGTGCGGCTTCACCTGTCTGTCTCCATCCACGTCTACATCCAGGTGCCGAGTCACCTGCGAGCTGAGACACACCACGATCTCCGGGGGGCTGGGGCAGATGTGTCCTCCTCACATCCCTGTCTACTATCTTTCCTTTCCCTTTTGGGGCGTTTCTACTCATGTTGCAGATGTAATGGAACAATGAAATGCACACCAATATATTGTTTTGGGCAATATGAGGAAGGGAACAGTCCACATGATGCCCTACATATATGCATTGTCCAGCACGGCTCCAATGTAACCAAACAGCAAAGATATATGGTACGCGAAACACTTAGGCACTGTGAAACAAAAAATTGCATATGAGATACCCGGATAGCTTCCAAAAGGTGGAAAAAAGCATTATGCAAAGTGCAGACGCACCCCAAAACAAAAAATTGCATTTGTGACACACATAAAAATGAACAAAGATAAATGCGCGTATGGGCAGAGGCACCCCCCAACAAGAAAAATGTGGTACACGTTACCTGAAGGAAACAGTTTGCTTAGCACCCCCAAATGTATTGATGTGCATTGCAACCCATAGATATCACTGTAATTTCTGTGAGCTGAGTAGATTCACTGCCTACAGCGTGTGTCATGTCACGTAAACGCTAAGGGCCTTTTCTCTGTTTGTGGCTGCCTCCGATGCTAGATACAGAAGGCACCTCTAACCTGCATCTTGGCCAATTCTACTGCATCTTCCTGCCCTTTGCTGCCTCACACCATGCCATTTGCTGCTGCCTTCCCAAAATGAGTTGGGAGTGCATGTTACTGGGGCATGGGACCTCAATACCATCAACTCTCTCTTCATAAATATCTTCCTTCTCGAGCCCTTCGCTCATGCACCTCCAACTCCCTCAGGGTCAGTCCCTTCTCCAAGCAACGAGTTGGTGGTAGATCTCTTTCTTTTGCTGGGGACTCCCTATGGAAAACCTCCCTGCCTCCTGAAATGTGAGGAGAACCATCTCCGGTTCCAGAAGCACCTCAAAATCTTCCTCTTTGCTTCTGCTTTCTCTTCTTCTCTACCCTGCTGAACTCCTGGCTGAAACTGCACTGGTGACCTGGCTACCCTCTGATCTTGCCTCATTAGCATCCTAAGCACTTGGGGACTGTTTCTGTATCCCTATAGCCCCCTAACAGACTTGACTCCTGATTTTTGCACTTACCCCTGCACTTGCCACCAGCTGGCTGCAATTTTACGTATTGCTTTATTTATTCTATTTATGTTACTGTCATTTCCATGTACTGCACTGCTCCCTCCACCTTAGCCCCACACTTTTCCCCTTCCCCCTTACCCTGCACTTGCGCAATCTCAATGTCACCTTGCCTAGAAAGATCATCATCTCTGTCTTCCCTCTGTTCCCCCTCCCTTGCTCGCTGCACCTTGAAACTCTTGTGTATAGGCGCGCTATAAATATCATATATTATATAATGTTATCCTGCCATTGCCTTTGCATCGGTGTCTGACACTGTGACCACCTTATCTGCATGCTGGACTCCCACCTCTCCATTGCACCACCACTGCTCCACAACCCATTTCCGGGACCATTTTGCATACCCACACCTGCCACAGAGGTTGCCATGCCACACTATCTTCATCTTCACCAAGTGGCAACCCCATGGCAGTGAGGCAGAGGACTGCCAACTTCACTACCACAGAAGTTGGCATCCTGGTGGATCAGGTCCTGCAAAACTACGATGCCCTCTTAGACCCAGCAAAGCAACAGGGAACTGAATGATGCAAGCAGAGCTGGGTGAACATCATGGCTGCCAATAATGTGGAGGGGTGGTAGTCTGCTGCCCCAGGAGTGTGCACAAGCAATAGGAGGAGCTCAAGACCAGGAACCACACTAAGGCATTGCGAGCCCTGAAGGCCACTGCCACCGTGGAGGTGCACCTTGCTGGCAGGTGCAGGATTTGCACCACTAACATGCAGGTCCTGGAGATTCTACCTCAAGCTTTATCCCCAGATCTGTGAGTGGAAACAATGCCTGGATGCTGCTGGTGAGTATCCATGTGGTGCACTGGTCCACAGTGCATGTTTTGTGCATGGAACTGCATGTTTGTACTTACTCCCTTCCATATGCAATATTTGTGTCTTTCAGTGATCCACAGCAGCATGCAGCCCCCAGACAATTCTCACCATGTGTCAAGGATGACATCTGTTGATTGGACACAAACTGGTATTTGCAGTGTTTGCAGCTGTACAGTTGCACCAACTATGCACATGCAACGCCACTTGATGATTAGACATGATTGGACAGTAATGGTGCCAGATTACGATGTTGTGCCCATGTGAAGGGCATGCATGATGGACATAATATTCTTCGGACCATTGCAATGTGTGGCAATCCACCCTCAACGTCTGCAGGTGACACATGTGTCTGGACGCTTGGTGGAGACATGTTGTGGCATTGAGATTTCGGGGATATTGATGTGATCTGTCATGCTGTTGCATATGTAGTCTGAGTTGATTTGTGATCATACCATGTGTATGTGCTTGGGGCTACGGCATACTCACATGTGCCTCTGAAATTTGTGCATGTATGTATCGCATGCTCACAGATAAGGCTTTCAGGGAGGCATGTTGTTTGATGTAATTGTGTGGACGGATACCCAAGCAGGTGGTTTCATGGCCATGCTGTACATAGTCATTCATGAGTGTCTATTGAGAGCCAATATTCCACTGTGTGTCATGCCAACAATGTGTACCCAGCAGTACTGCGGTCTATCTGTGCTTCCATGCATTTCATGTTTGGCCAACCTACCAGTTTACTCCCTGCCCACCTTTGTGCCCCTGTGCCATGACTCCCATAGCAATGCAGCAGGTTGCAGTTGGGTAACCTTGGCATTGCCATTTTGCCATGTCATATTTCTTGGTATGTGTCTGTGGACTGCCGTTTTTGTGCTGTGTTTACATGCGAATGTATGCTGACTGTGCTCATCATTGACCCTGGAGTGGGGTGTCCGTTTTCATGAGAATTGCATGGGCATGTGTGTGTGCGTGCCGCTCTCTCTGGTTGACCCATGGAGATGTCATGGTACTCTGAATGTTGTGTATGCCACACATGCTTTTACTCTGTAGACTGATATCAATTAACTATGTCAAGTTGCTGCAAGTGGAGAAGAGGGCAGAAGCAGTGTTGTGGAGTGTGAATGCAGGTACTAAGCAAGCAGACCAAGGCGCAGACCCCAGGAAACCCCTGTAACAGCTAATCTTTGGGGAACGATGTGGCTGAGAGATCACCTGAACCATCATGTGTGGCTGCCGGGGTAAGTCCCAGGAGGTGAAGGAGGCAGGGGACTCTTCAGCAGTGGTGGGAAATGGTGATGCCACACAAGGGCCATCCACGGGGGAAGACAGCCTGGAGTCTCCCATGTTGATAGAGGTGGAGGTAGAGAAGGTGGCCATTGCAGCCCTGCCCATAGGGTCAGGTGTGGGCTTAGTGGAGGGTGTGCATGCTGCAACCCTGTCCAAGGGGCATGATGCTGTTCAGCACACCATGGGGGCGCGTGCACAAAACCAATCCCTTGGCCATCGGATGCAGCAGTACACACCTTCTCCACCCAGACCACCATCCCCATGCCTGATCAATCAGGAGATCATGTGCTGCCCCTGCTGGCTGGTTGTACAAGGCAGACCACAGGCATCCATGATGATGAACATGATACTCCTGGTATGCTTGTGCATCATCACAATTAGCTGTGCTGCCTCATGGCCTTGCTGGCAACAGCAATGCTCTTGGGTGGGCTCCGTGTGCTGTTCTCTGTCGTGACCAGTCATCCCTGTGCACCAATCCTACCACGGAAGCCAGGTCTGGTGCAGCTAACAATCCAAGCCTCAGGTGCGAGTCCCATCAACGTCATAACATGGTCACCTTGCCTACACATTAACCAGCACAGGGGCCACTCCCACACAAGACAAGAAATGTTTACTGCCACATAGAAACAGCAAACATGGGACACAACTGCATTCCAGTGACAGAGGTGGTACATGACATGACAGAAGGCAGTGCATGACTGCAGATGTCGGTGGGTGTGTGAGCATGACATGGGAGTAACACTGCAATACAATGTCAAATGCACAGGTGATGTGTCCAGGCCACCCATCCACAGTGAGCCCACTTCCCATCACCTAAAATGCTAAATATACACTACAGTGAATAGAGTGTTGGCACATACACAATCCAAAGCATGCACAAAGGGGACACATGAACAACAGTGGAAATAAAATGAAAACCATCCTTATAAAATAACAGGAAAATGAACCCCAAACAAATTCCACCCCTAAAAAATAGACTCTATCCAATGAAAAGCCACTCTATACACACTCCACCAACTTGTTTATCCACAGTAGGGCAAAACACATAGACAAGCAGATGTTGAATCCTGTGTTGTTGAGTCATCCAATTAACCATTAGCACACTTCCAAATAGAGAAAGGGCCTCATTTGCAAAAACATTTGCTAATGGGAAAACCTTGTGGGAAAACACTTTGTAAATCAGGCAAAGTATACAATCTATTGTCTAAGGTGCTCCATTGGCACTGTTGAATCCCAGGCAGACAACAAAAATAAAAGAAAACAAAAAATGTCTAGACCATTTCAAATGCGATATAAAAAAAACAGGTAAACGTTATTATCATTCCACAATGGGAAGTAAATAAATATGTCACAAACACAAAAGAAATGCTTTCTACATGAGTATTCAACACATTTTCATTATAAAGAACAAGGTCAGCACCAACAACAATTTCAAATCTTCTATGTAATAACTGAGAGTATAGCACAAGCAACGCATGCTAGCCAATGGAAAGAGATGATGCTGTGCACCAAGGGTCTGATGCCATGGGCACACCAAATCAGCCACTCACTACCCCCCAGGACAGTAAATTGAGCACCACAAGTGGGTAACAGCAGCAACATTGTTCAGTACAATGCCTAGAAGCTGAAGGACCTCAGCATGAAGGGCTAAATAAACCAGCTATAATAATTATTGCTTCTTGAATGTAAGCCTTCTGACTGCCAATGTACAAATGCATAAGCATCTAAAAATAGCTAAGGACCACCTTACATTAAAGGGGTTACTAAACTGGACTGTAACTGATACATTTGAGTTTTCAAAAAAAGTTTAAAATTCACGTATTTATTAGAAAATAAGATTCACACAGAAACATAGCACTATACAATGTAGCATGACATACATTACAGCAATCATCTTACTACACAAAGACAGCAAGTTAATATGTGTCTCTTCTACACTTATAAACAAGGAGCTGTGACCCCACTGCAACTCAGTGTACTCATGTCAAATCTAGGCAGATCAAAACTGATAGACTAAAAACACAAATCAACTGACCATTAAAAGCCACTGGCCTGAATGTATGCTCCACTTTTACAAAACAAATGCTTCACTCCCAAAATTTAGATAGTTCATATATGTATAAGTATACTTCTACAATAATCCACCCACTCATAAATTTCACAGCATCAAAATACACAAATATTAAGTGCCAGCATTGCTTGAAACAGTAATCAGTACTATATCTACAGCTCTTCAAAGTTCCAATGTCATGTTTTATTCACTGCAGAGGTTCTAAACATTCCCAGAAGAGACACATACACCAACAAAAGCAATCCCTGGTTCTCTCTAGGCTTGACTATTGCAATAGCCTCCTCCTGAATCTACCATCTTCCACTCTGCAACCCCACCAGCTAACCCAGAATAGGACAGCAAGACGTATCCTTGGCCTTAAGCCCAGGGACTGTATCTCTGCTGCACTAAAAAATCTTCACTGGCTCCCGGTTGCTGCACGGATTAATTCAAATCCCTCTGCATCATCCACAAGGCAGTCTGGGCCTGAGGACTACACTATCCTCAACTTTATCTTACTAAATATTTCCCCTCTAGACCACTACACTCCTCTGGCTCTAAATCTCTATGCATAAAGCATTTTGATAAACATAGGGCAGGTGGTTGTGCACTTTCCTAAACTGGCTCCCTCCTATGGAACAGCCTGCCCCTCACCCTGCACCGTGAGCAGGATATTCTTAAATTCCTGAAGCTCTTTAAGATTCTCCTCTTTACCCCCTCCTTCCCTTCTTCTCTCCCCTGCTAATCCCACAGCTGCTGCAATTGGTTTCCTGGGCCCTTATGCATCGTTGGGGCCCTGACCGCCCGCACCCAATCGGCCCAACTCCTGTCTATCTCAACTTACACCCTCCGGCCTGGTGGCCCGAACTTACACCCCTCATGGCTCCTGGCCATGTAGCACTCAACATCCCTAGCACTTCATCTGTGGCTCACCCATGAACTCAGACTCCACTGCACCGACCTCTACCCTCTTCCTTGCTGCACTTGCACGTTTTGAATACTCACAAGGCATAGTAGGTTTGTCCTGTTTTCCTCTTCCCCACAACTGCTCTGATATATTGTATTTTAATTTATTTTATTGTATTTCCCACTCCTGCCCCCCCACCCCTATGCCTTGTGGGTGCTTTGAAACAGTATTTTCTTATTGTATAAGCGCCTACGAGGCAAACAAGAAAATAAATAGAATTAATAAATGGTAATCAGATGCTCTGGACATTCCCAAAATATTCCATACACAGCTACAAAACAACATGGAAAAAAAGGTGAGAAAAGCAGCATGTACCTTGGCCGAGTTAGCCAATATGGCAACATAATACACACATGTGAGACAACCCTGCCTAAAATAATGAGGGAAGAAGTGTGAATTGTATAATAAAACTAATAATATCTTCAAAATTGTGAAGTATGTAAATCTTGGGAATGCCAAAGTTATAGTTGATCTAATATTAAGCATAAAACTAACATTAAAACTAAACATAATGTAAAACAACATTAAACCTTAACTGAACTTCACAAATAGGTATTCCTCTGTAGCATCCACCAACAACAGTACAACACACATAACGAATATGCACCAAAAAGACATGCCACTTACAATTTAATTGAATTAAATAATATACTCCTTTTATTAAATGACCTCAAAACATGCAACAAAAAACCTGCCTTATTTTTAATTACCTCTGCACCTACACCCACAAGTACTAAAGTAACTAGTTGAAACACGTATACTCTTATTAACTTCTTCATACCACACTTTACACTAAACAAGAAGTAAAATATACTTGCCCATTGCCAACATGCACACGTACAGCATCCAAATACAAACCAATCACAACCACATACACACACACACACACACACAGACAATAAGGCATGCACACGTTATTTGAACATGTTATACAAATGATTAATAAATACAAAATATTTGTTCTAAAGCACGAAACCACAATCTGATCTTTTATTTTAATTGAACTAAGAACTATTTAAACTGTTCCCTTCAAAATCTACATAGTTTTAGTGTGAGGTTAAGTGCAAGGTCTATGGGCGTATTGCTTATGTTTAGGGGATTGTTCAGCATATTTGCCCAGGGCTCTGCCAATTGTTCCTAAACTAAGATGGCTGTCTGTCAGGTGGGATATGAGGGTAGTGGCAATACAGATATCAGAGCTCTCCAGGAGAAAGACCCGATTTCTCCTCTAATAGGAAGGGAAGGGGGGGTGTGGGGGGTGAATAGAGCCATTTTATAGAGTGAAAGCAGCTGGAAGGCATTCGACAGCTGAAAATAGCAGCATAGTGTGCAAGATCTCAAGGGGCGTTCATGCCACATAAATGATCTTACAGATTGTCAGACCTTGCAGTAGCAAAATATTCAATTGCTAAGAACTGTCGCCAGGTATAGAAGCAGCAGATGCTCAGTTAGATGAGCAAGGATCTCAGATCCCAAACACAGACTACGCCTCCAAAATGTCTCTCCTTCCCTTCTCCCTCTGCCTGGCATTCTGCTTCTAAGTTGGTCAAGACTGTTTCTCCTCCAACTTGTTCTCTGTCCCCAGTTCACTCGCTCTCTCACTTCTTCCAATAAAACCGTGGATTGCACTACCATTTTTTTGTGTCCATTCTGTGAACTCTTCTCAAAGATCATGTATTATATTCTGCTTATGTTTCATCAGTCTGCATTTATTAAAATCTCAATAAAGCGTCATGGAAAATGCTTAATAAATCTGTGATGAAATTAAATGTAAATTGAAAAATTAATTAGCATTTCTTCTCATGCCTTCCATCATGACCCACCGTTCTAGAATGGTTATCAGACTGATTGATTTACAACACACCACTGTAACTTTATTGCAATATGTTAGACTTCCCCCAGGAATTCCAATGCCAACATCCACCCTCCAGAATACTAATGAAATGACACATACGTGGAATATTGCAGTGCCAATAACCAGATGCTTTGGCATTAATGTTCTTTTATTATTATTTTTTTTGCGATCAGGCAGCAAAAACAACGGAAATCAAAATGCTATTTTTTTTTTTTTTATTACTTGTAGCCCGAAGGACAGACCTGCACATTAAAGGCGGAAATGACGACCTCATGTTTATTATCAATGTTTTGCTAGACCAAGAGAGATATGAACGGGTGGGGGGTCATTGAAAATGTTCCAGGCTTATTGTTTTATTGTTCTAATTTGTTTAGCACTAGCCATCAAAGACACTGCTGCAAGGCATTCCCTGCGAGTGGCAGGGTTGGTTTGAATCAGGCAAGCACTACATTTCAATCATTGCCATAAGAGAAAATGGATATTTTATCAAAACATGGGTTTATGTAATTGGGTATAGTGCTCAAACTTTACACATATTATCTCAGAGCACCACTGAGAATTGAGGAGGTCTGTGTTATGTAGTGAGGTCTCACTAATGGCTTTGCCTGCCACCTGTCAAAGCAAATGGCGAATCTCACACGCAAGCATGCACGCCATCAGATGACAAGTGGCGTCACTGCTTGGTTCCCGGCACTGGACTGGAAATTCTCCAAAGGTGCAATCATGTCTCTGTGTCCCTCCGTTCCAAGTATGCATGTCACAGTGTGATGTTAATGTCCCACAACAGTCTGTAAGGGCTAAGCATGGAACTCAAGCCAAGTGTTCATATATCTGAAAAAGCATCAGTGCTAATTATTAATCATGGGAGAATGTGTCAAAAAGACAATCATGAGCTCCTTATTTTCTTTCCTAGAGTCAAGGAGGCTCAAGGGTATTTGAAAATCTTGACCTCCCTTGAATATCCCAGAATATCCCTGTGACTAATTGATTTCTGCACTGCAGCAGTACAAGGATCAGTGGAGGCAGAATGTTAGGGAGAATTCTCAAGAATGTGCTACTTCCACTTACATTTTGAGACCCAAAGCCACTTTGCTGGATTTCTAGGATTTTATTTTTTTCCCTGGGAAGAGTGTGAGCCTTTTTTTCCCACTCTTCCATGTATTTTGATGTGTATTTTACTTTTGTGTTCTTTGATTATTAAGTTTTAAAACAACTCCATAGGCATCACCTTTTTACGTGTGTCACAGAGCACCTTCAGTGCAGTGACACAGGGGTGTCTTTCAGACTCCCCAAGGTTTAAATACCTTCTCTGGGACTGACTATTGTCTCCCAGAGCATCTAAAGTTAAATTGATTTTACTAGTCTCTTTAAATGTACAGACCCAGCACACACTACCTTCCTATAGAGTGCTGGAGGGGTTGCCTAGCAGACCCTGAGTCAAAACACTCATTTAACAGTCAAATGTTACCCTTGCCTATTTGGAATGGCTGGTGGCAGTGGTTTAGATCAAACTACCATGATCTTTCCAGACCGCGAACAACGGAAGCTAAAAATCGGATCAGCCATTTTTTCCAATATGGCACCCAAAACCTATCTGTAAAAACAGACTCTGGTTAACTTTTTTCGCCATTTCCTTTAGGAAAGGGCCTTCTTGTGTTTGTCTCTGCGCGTGAAACCAGGTTTGGTCCCTTTGTTCATTGGCGTTTGGCGAGCTTCAGTGCTGAAGCCCTCCTCTGGCGCCTGAGTGTCTCGGATGTACAGGATGTGAGGGAGGTGCCTGAAACTCCCTGTGCTTAGTCTCCTAGGAGACCAGAATGCACTCTGGTGTGATTGGCCGGCTCGCTGTCCAGCAAGGAGAGCCACCCTGCCGTATGAGTGACAGCCAGGCTGGAATGAATGGGGAAAACTGTTTAAAAGCAGGTCTCTGGGACTTGGAAGCAGAGTCGGCAACTGGAACGAAAGAACTGAAAACGAGCTGAGGGAAGAGGACTGCTGTAACTCCTGGACGACCGGTGAAGCCCTGCTGCAGGTCCAAATTGCCTGAAACTCCATTGACAGAGAAGCCCTTGAAGGTTAACATCTTCCTTTGAGTTTGGTGGGAACAACCAACTCGCAAACCACGTGGACACCGTCCCCATCCTGGTCAAATTTTCTTCAGAGTTCTGTTGAAAACTGGATAGCCAGGGGGAAGGAAACCAGCTTTTGAACTTTAAGGCACTCACACTTTAAACCACCATTTTGACAAGCTTGTGGCCTCATCACTGGGCAGTACAGGAACCTCCCGACATTCTCCTTCTTGTCCCCATGACTGAAGCTCAGGAACAGCGAGATCTGCTCGAACTGCCAAGAACAACTGCCTCAACTACAGTTCTTCTTCTCTTTAAAGGTACTGCGCAAATGCGGCACGGACATCTTTTAAGCCACGGTGAAAGTTTATGAAACTTTAACGACTTCGAAGGCTTGTCCTTCCCTAAACATCTGTCTAACTTTTCGCCTGACCAAATTCTAAAAAGATCCATGGCAAAGACTTAACCGTTTACTACCAGAACTGTGCTATACTATACAAAGACTCTGAACCATTGACTTTGGCCCAGTCCTATGAACTGAATTGCTGGTTGTATTTTACTGAAACCCTTTGCCCTGCCTATGAAAGTATTTGTGCTGTTGATTCTTATAACCACGTCTTTTTACCCCTTTTAAAGGAACTGAAGTGCCATTTTGCTCCCACTTCAGGGGAGCTGAACTTGTTCAGTAACTTATTGGATGTGTATTTGTGGTGTATTAGTATATGATATTGAGCTGCTCCTACTAGTATAATGTTTTCCAACTGACTGTGCAGATAAATGTATATTATTTTACCAAGAAACCTTGAGTAAGTGTTTGCTTGAACCACTGTATTTGTTGGTCTTTTGTGTAACTTGTTCTACTGCTCACTAAGCTCTTGAGAAAAGATAACTCTGACTGCTCAGCCACTGCTACCACATAACTGTGTAGTACAGGCTTGTACCAAAGGTAAAATTGTACTTACACTTGTAGTCTTAATTGCATGTAGTGTTCCCCAAGGGTACTGCATGTGATTCTTCCTAACACTGAAGCATCCACTCAGCCCTCGCGCTTCTACAAACGAAGAACCAACACAATCATTAAAGTAAAATGGGACCAGTCAGAGGTGTACCTAATCGGCCTTCTGTGATAATATGGGCCAAGGGTATGCTATACTCTCAAGAGTGGTGTGAATGTGAAACAGTTGCAACTTAACCAGGGAAGTATAACATTCCAAAATAAAGGAATGTCCAATCAAGGTTATAAAATTCAATATTATTTACTTAAACAAACATAACACAACAATAACTAAACAGAAAACAGTACAAACACCCACCCTTGTAGAGAGAACACAGAATATGAAAGACATAAAGATGCATCCGTGTAATGATACAGGGGGAGACGAGGCAATAAAAAGCACATTGTTTTTGTAATGGATATGTTCTTGAAATGCAAATTTTATAAAAGTGGCATGGCCTGTTTCTGGCACCCAAAATGCACCAGGGAGGCACTTATTAGGGAATTATACCTTTGCAGTATTTTGGCAACTAGACAATGAAGCAGGCTTCTTAGTGCTATTCGACAGTTCCATTTGGGTGGCAATGCAGTAGTCTTGATAGTCCAGCAGCAAGCAGGTCTCGAGGCGGGTCGAACAGAAGGATGCTGTGGTTCAAAGCCTTATTCAAGCAGTGCAGATCGTCGATGGCCTTAGATTAATTCTGACTTTGGAGGTCCGACGGCAGTTGAGCTGGTGAAATGATGTGACTGTGAGTCAGTTCTATGCATGGGTTTGAAGGCGGTGGATCGAGGAGAACATCAGTGTTAGTTTGATTGTTGACTGGAGTGACAAAGATGAGATGGGATATTCAAACAGCATTTGAGTGGTGCAAGTACAGCGATGCTGCTTTGTTCGAGTTGAAACAACAATGCACTTCAGCTGGTGCGGTGCAGCATAACACTGATTCGAACAGATGGAGCTTCAGTTTGAAAGTTGGTGAGTGCCAAGGTCAGCTTAAAAGGGTCCTGTTGGTTCAAAACGATATTAAACAACCCCAAATCATGGCTTGCCACAGTTTCATGGCAAGAAAACCTCAACTCCTGACTGTTTTTGCTCTCAGGAGCTGTGAGTACCACTCCAGGGTGTCAGGTCAAGAGCAGTGTTCCCTATAATAATTTGTCCCTAAGTGCGGGAATGGTTAGCTTTTGTACGCACTTTATTTTGCATGTGCGCAACTTTATAACGAGGTAAGCCACTTTGTGATCATCCATACGTAGTTAGCTACCATCTCTGAAGAGTTTGGAAGGGTATGTCCTTTTCCTAACCACTGCAATTCTTTACAAATCAGTGTAAAAGGTGCATCTTAGAACATTTCTTCCAAACATGTAAAGGCTAAAAAAAGAATATATTTTATGTGTGATTATAAGGAGATCTTATAAACCAGTCCAACATTTCAAGATATGCCATAGTACCTACCAAATGTACTCCTGTGCGGAGAAGAAAATGTGTATGTTCATTTTGGGAGGATAGCTCAGCGGCAACGTGCCTTGGAAGCAAGATGACACAGAGCAACACAGGTTCGATCCCCGGGTCCGCGCTTAGAAAACTCTGGGTTATAAATAACATATCATATCAATATGCACAGAAAAAAGCTTTGTAGCCTCAGGATAATTAATAGGTTTAGTTGTGGCTATTCATTTGTTGACAACGCCCAGAGCCAATGCAGAAAGTGTTTAATGCCATTGAAATAAAACACTAGTTTATTACAACAACAAATATTGCTTAACACGGATGTGGTTGTCAAAGAATTCATATAGGATCTAATTTTTGCAAAAAGAATAATGGCAACTAAAAGGAGTTTGTAAGAATACATGCAGTATTAGTTCATGTGACACTGTAATTAAGTAATTCAAGGGCGAGGGGAACATGCCTCTCGTTGTAGAAGGACCGTAATTGCACCACAGAATATGACCAGAATTCCTGGGTCTCTGCTTGCTCTCCACATTATGTTGTCCTGTGAGTTGTGGCCAGGGACATCATTTAGGGGTCGCCAGAGGTCGCAACTGCAACCTCTGAGGTCTCCTTTGTGACCTCTGTGGTCTCACTTGCGACCTCTAAAAAAAAAAAACGAACAAAATCTTTTTTTTTTTTTGCTAATGCAAGCTCCTGGGCTGTGGCCAGCACCATGTGGCTCTTTACGTCTTGAGTGGCTGGCTTTCGTGTTCAGGCCCCTTAAAAAAACAAGAAAAATAAGAACAGGAGTGCCATAACACTTTCAGCACCGACCCTAAATAAGGAATAATAGGAATACCAAATAATGTGTTTTTCTGGAATTCTATACAGTAATTGCCAGCCTCATTAAAGGTTTATTTCAGGCACACTTCAGGGGGTGAGTTACTGATTTAGTCAGTTCTAAAACACCTCAACTCAGCCTTTCATCCTTCTGAGGTCGATAAATGAGTACCAACACAGGTTGGGTGATATTGGGTGTATATTTTTTCTATATAAAGCACTTAAGCGTGAGTTCTATATAATAACACATCATTATCATTTGGTCATGGACGTCTGCTTGCATTCACAGTAATTTGATAATATGGGCCTATACCCATTGATCTTAACAATACTTATGGCGATCCATTCTTGTATGAAATGTACATCACATTGTAGTGATATCGTAACCATATTTTTCATAGTGTACAATGCTATGTGATTTCACTTCCTGTTTTGTCACCCGGTGAAAGGTTGTGTTCCATCGCTTCCCGCAATATCACTTCAGGGTGGGGTCCAATGACATCACTTCCTGTAATATCACCAGGGGGTCAAGGGTCATGTGATGTCACTTCCGCTACCCCTGGCATTTTGGTGAAATGACGTCCCTTGTTGTGGCAACATTTACTCAAAACAAGCCTTATGGCTAAAAGGCATATAAGCATCAATTTTTACTCTCTAAAAACAGGAAAATGTGCTCAACAAAAATGGGAAACCAAGAGCACCTAGGAGCCTTCTTCATGCTTCTCTCCACAAGGTTCTGCTGATATTTATTTGAATAATTGACCGGCAGAGCAGTGGCATCAAAAATTAGTTGATTCCAAGTAGGGAGCAAAATCATATCAGAGCCGTGATTTAATCCTGAAATAGGAGGAGAAATGACAGGGCACATTATGCAGCTTATAGTTTTGCCCACCCTTCCTCGCCACAGCCGAGATAAAAAGTTTCATCAGGAGCCCCATTGAAGAATATCACATATATTTTACTTTTAAGTCAATAGCAGCAATGCTCAGGGGTACAAAAGATTGAGTGCCTTTTTCTTTGATTAGGGACCCCTCTTCTGAAATTCACAGATATGATTTAAAGAAGATGCATGGACATGCCATAGGCAACAAACGCAAACACGTGATTACATTGAAAAGCCCTCATCAGTGGAGAAAAGAAACAGAAGGTGCCGTTTCCTTGAGTGTTACTAGAGTTTCTTATCCTTTAGCAACAAACAACTCATTTCTTTCACTGTATTGTACTGCCAAAACATCTGATTTGATTTTTGAAAGCTGCTGATTTGTTCTTCACCCTGAAGGAGTATTCTCTGTGCCCTTCTACCCATAAGCTTCCTCGGTTCCTGTGCTGGCATCCAATACTAGTTCACAGGGCTCTGTAAAATGTGTGGGATTGGAGTAGTAAAACACTAACTCAGATATTTACATACCCATAATAATTTGAAAGCAAAACATATTTGAAGCCTCACCATGACATTATGTGCATGTTAAGAACATGTTATGAATCTGCATGTGCACAATTACTATGAAGTGAATGCAAGATTGTTTGCAACATACCCCACCTTTAAATTGTTGGGTAGTATTTGTGCTCAGTATTACCATGCAATATGTTAAGGTCTATGACCCATGGAACTCTGAAAACATGGAAAGGATGCTTATTGTGTAAACAGCATGCTAGTTATTTGACTATCTTTTGCCCTAATCCTATATTCACTCAACAAAAAAACTTTGTTAAGGGGACGTTATGCTTAAGTTGCACTACTAATACCTGTGCAATTCACAAAAAAACTTTACAAACGTTCCATTATAGTTAAAAGTAAAACCGAAAAACCCCTGAAATTTGCCAGTTATGGTAGGCTAAGCAACCATACCTGCCCGCACCACTGTGCACTGCTAACACTAACAAGTAGAACATGAAAGGTGGTATCACAAATGTCATTGATGACAGCACTGATGATATCACATGTGTAGCCCCTTTCTTTGTTTTTGTTCATTGCCATATGTATATATATATATATATATGTATATATATATATATATATATATATATATATATGTATATTCAGTAAAAAAAACTTTGTTAAAGGGACGTTATGGTTCACAGTAAAACCGAAAAAACACTTGACATTCGCTAATTATGGTAAGCTAAGCAACCATAACTTGCGCCACCTATGTGCATTGCTAAGACTAACACCCGGAACATGAAAGATGACATCACAAATGTCATTGATAACATCACTGATGACATTACATGTCTGGCCCCCCCTTTTTCCTTTACTGACATATCTATGCCACATGTTTTTTTCAGTAACAGTCAGGAACTAAAAACTGAAAACATACTATATTTGTAGAATTATCCTCCAAGTATGTTCTTACAGTAATTCCCTTAGGGTCCAGTCACATCATATGAAACATATACATAGGGGAAGACACAAGCTTGAAAGACAGCAATCCTTTCTGTGCATGAAGATAATCAGTAGGGTTATCAGAACTTTCTGATAGTTCTGTTGTTGTTTTATTGCTGTAATTTCCCTGTAAATGCTCATATTTGTATAAATTGTACTCACACTACTTTCCTTAGGGTCCAGTCAAATCATTTGATACATATGCATAGGGTAAGTAGCAGATTTGAAACAGGGCAATGATTTCTCTGCATAAAGATAATCAGTTAGGTTATGAACACTTTCTGCTACAACTGCTGCTTTTTTCCTTACTTCAATTTCCCTGTATATACTCATATTTATATGTGTTGTTGTCTCTTTGTGTTTTATCTGTAATAATGCATGTATGTATTAAGTGGGTTTTATTAGCTACTTGTTACATGTTTCACAGTACGCAAAACTCTAATAAGAAAGCAGTTATCATTTCAATATTCAACATGGCAATATTATGAATATTGCACCTTCATCAAGTGTGCTACACACACTGCCTATCTTTCTGCATGAGTAGCTTAGTGTACTGGATAGAACTTCATAATAGAATGCTATTTATATCAATGCATTGCTTAATGCACTGAGTAGAACATTATATTTATTCCAATTACCCTTGACACTTTTCATTAAAATAAATACACATGTGATGTCATCAGTGATATCATCAATGACATTTGTGATGTCATCTTTCATGTCCTGGGTGTTATTCTTAGCAATGCACGTAGGTGGTGCGAATTATGGTTGCTTAGCTTACCATAATTAGCGAATGTCAAGTGTTTTTTGGTTGTACTGTGAACCATAACGTCCCTTTAACAAACTTTATTTTACTGAATATGCATATATATATATATATGGCAGTGAACAAAAACAGGGCTACACATGTGATGACCTGGGTGTTAGTGTTAGCAGTGCACAGTGGCGCGGGCAGGTATGGTTGCTTAGCCTACCATAGCTGGCGAATTTCAGGGGTTTTTGGTTTTACTTTGAACCATAATGGCATGTTTGTAAAGTTTCTTTAGTGAATTGCACAGGTTTTTAGTAGTGCAACTTAACCATAACGTCCCCTTAACAAAGTTTTTTTGAGTGAATTTTACAGGTTTTTAGTAGGTCAATTTAAGTATAACGTCATTTTAATAAAAAATGTTTTTACTGAATGTCACAGATTTTCAGTAGGGCAACGTAATCATAACGTCCCTTTAACAAGGTTCTTTTGCTAGACAGCATACACCTTGCAAAGAATGCCACATGACAATATGCTAGCGTAAAGCACGGTGACGTGTCCCAGAATCAGTACACACTTAACAGTAAGATCTATGCCTTGTGGACAGTGTGGAAATAGATTTTATATTGATGTAGGAACGTCCACCTTCAACATTTCCCTTACACAGCGCCAACACGTATTGGTAGGCAGCAATTACCAATGCACTACACATTATATATTTTTAGCAAAATTTCTACTTATCTGAAAATGACATCAGCTAAAGCCATCCCTCCTCCCCAAGAAACAGCAGCACTGCTGTAATGAAGAAGCATGAGAAACAGTGCTGCTACCTTGCAAATAACAAACACACAACATTTTTCCCCGTACATCTATCAGGCCCATATTACTGTTTGTTGCCTCTTTGCTCATTGCCGTTCGCAAATTGCCTTATTACCTGTCGTACCAAAAAATAAAGCCACTCGTAAACAAAGTAAATGTTCCGTTAAGAGCGACTTTTCACAGTGTAAATAAATTTAAAAAAAAGAAAAATTGCATACACTCCATGTACTTCATATTTCTCAGTAAAATACAGACGCAATAATCTTTGCCAGTAATAGTCTAGATTTGCAAATCAGTAACGTGTGCTACTAAAAAATAGGATTACTGGTTATAATCCGGGCGGCTTTGGCGGGTCGGATTACAAAACAAAATCCTTTTTCAAGATGGCCACCATAGAAAGGGAAGGCGGTTGTTTCATACATAGCCCCTCTTCCCTTTCCATGGTAGGCTGCAAAAAGCACAAGAACCTGTAAGTAAACATACAGCGACGTACAATGTGATAACTTATATTTTGAAATAATAGACTGGATTGTAAAAGAAAACGTTAACATTTTAGAGTTCGTAAAGTAGGTTTATTTAACAAGAAACTGTCAGAGACCATCGGAGTAATCCCATTTTCAATTGAATGATAACAGTGGTTCTAAGGGCGTCATTGCAAATGTTAAAGATGACGAACACAATGGTTTTTTCCCATACAAAAATTATGGGTTCTTGGTTAAAGCAGCCGCTTTGTTTCCACAGTGAATTCCAAGAAGGCACGATAACCTTCGGCCTACAGCACCATAAATGATGTGATGTTGCTCTGAATAGCGAGTTCAGCGTACGGGCAAAGCGGGCTTAGGGTGTCATCCCACATAATTGTTATGGACAGGCAACTGCTCACGAGCAGTTGTATTTGCTGTCCGAAAAAGCCGTCACTCGGCATCTGTAAACCATGGCACGGACAGTATGGCAAGATGTACCTGGGTGGAAAACGTAACAGAAAATAAGTGTAAATAACCAACCTCTAGCAAAAAATTGCTAAAAATGCACAAAAAAATATGCAAAGTAATACACAAATGTAAGTGGTCAAACATGACATTTTAGTGAAATGTTACTATTGACCATGTGTAAATATAGTAACAGGCTACAAACGCTGAGACTCAGCATGCGCCGTAAGATTAAAAAAAATGGCAACTACACAGGAAGACAAAATGAATGGACAAGTAAAAAACAAATTACATCTTGTGATTTCAAACAAGACTAAAAAGACTAAAAGAATGTGCAAAGTGATACACAAAGCTATGTGGGCAAACATAACGTTTCAAACAAGAAATAGTAATGCTAAAAAAGGATGAGTGTAGTCATACCCTACAAATGCGGAACCTGTGCACTCTGCATTATTAGAGGAAAAATATAACAGCGCAGAAAGATAATACTTCAGTTATATTGTCACAATTAGAGTTTCGGTAATTTAAAATTAAAACGCGGGTCGGTGTAGAGTGGTCAAAAGTAAACGTGCATAATATTTACTGCCTCCATTCTTTTTGTCCAAGTCAGACACCAATGTATTTGCACCAAAGAATCTTCGTGGACTGATATTGCATGTGCCATACGAACTTTTTAAAACATAACCTTAACAATTGCTATTTTTTTCGACCCTTTCATTCCTTCAATTGCTTCTAAAGTTTCCCTTTCGCTCAAGGTCAAAAAACAATTGCGCCTCATACATTCACTCGGATGCGTGGGCCTATTGAGCGTCCAAACAAAAAAGCAACTCATGTGACCTTCACTCAGAAGGCAAATACATTCTTACTTTGCAACAACATATTGAAATCCAATTATGAGAACCGCTTCAAACTGTTCTAAGGACACGCGTTGTGTTACGGCCTACAGCCTACGGCCATGCACCCAAGACTCTAGGCCCTGGCCACAACCACCGCAGCATATCACACCCATGGGGGTGTATAAATTAGTAGCACACTCATGCAAACAAAAATAGTAACTGCAGCATGTACTCAATTGTAATGGTCGCTAACACAATGCGTGTCCTTAGAACAGTTTAAAGTTGCCTGTGCACAGCATGGACTGAAGTACTATCCTTATGAGACCCCTCATTTTCAGTACTTACAAACATTTTAGACAAGGCAGGCATGACGAATACATCATTAACACTTGCCGCCCAAACAAGTACAGTATTTCACCCATCTCTTACTCTCTGAACCTCCCCTAGCACTGAAGGAGACCAAAACAGTTTCCGAAACAGCATTTTACCTCTGGTGGCGACGACGCTGTCGTCAAATCCAATATGTCGGGTGCATACACACATTCTGATGCACATCAAGGCTCGCTGCAGCCAATTGGCGAAGACGTCACGTGTCTGCGGTCATGACGCAACCCCCTAGCCAATCGGTATCTTGTCCACAGAGCGAACAGGAAAGTGTGACGTGGAGCGGACATAGATATCACTCATTTTTTGAGACATACTTTTTGGTCATTTTAAAGGAAACTACTGGACGGATTGTCACCAAATTTACAAAAGCACACTTTTTGGACCAAGCCCCTTCCCCTGCCGTAAATTTGGTGAAAATCCGTCCAGCGGTATGACCTGTAGGCGTGCGCAAAGTTTTTCCCCCATTCAGTCTATGGGGAAAAAAAGACATTTTGGGACCCCCCCATAACTTTTGCCCCCCTGCACCAAACATCACCAACTTTGCAAAAAGATTCAGAGTGGCCTATATACTTTTTTTGCAAACGTTTGGTGACGAATCGTCCAGGGGGAGCGGAGTTATAGGCCGCCCAAAAAGTGTTCTTCCTATATAAGCCAAGTAAATGCTGTTGCAATGTTGTTCTCCATTTATAGGGTAATGTTAGCTTACTTACAGTCAGTATGCAATATTTGAGCTGACAGTTGGGTTACACAGTCTGGGTGATGCTTTTGCTAAGGCACCATGAGTAACAGAAATTCTTGTGCTTGAACGTTGTTCCTATTATAACAAACAGAAAACAAGTAGCTGTAGGTACAGGTCTGGTAAACGTTTGCAGAGCCAAGGTAGGCATAGTGATCATTCTATGCTAATATCTGAATGTGATCTGGGGCAGAAGTTAGTCATAATATTTAAGTGTGGTAGGCTCAAGCATAGGAGTCATGGGTGGGGAGCGTATCTTATTTGGTTAATGTGTGCAGGCATATTTTAGCAAGATCTTCTGTTCATGGAGCCACCTTTTCATTTTAGTTTTGTACCTCTTGTGGGTGTATTTTGTTTTTAGGATTTTTCGGAAACCAAGACACATGGTCTTCATTCATTCCAAATGCATCTCCATCCCTTTAAATAAAATTGCATGTGTGGATTGTTTTTAGTACCACAGAAAAAATCGTATTGTGCCCAGAAGCAAAGGTCAAACTAAAACTTTGATACAACACAAATGAGTTCCACAACGGTTTGTCAATAAGAGTTCACCAGACAGACAGCTGTTTTCTGGCAACTAACCACTTGACAGTCCGAGCAACATTTACCATGGTTTAATGTGGTCAAATAGTGGTACTGACTGAGCCACACTACCAGAAGAGAGGGCAGTGAAGGAGGAGTGGTATCAGGGTTGGTTCAACAACACAGACAAATGTGTGTTTGTAGTTCACATGGTGATTACATTTTCACAAACTAGTATGTAGAGGTGAAAAGAAGCCATAACCTATGGTGAAAGCTAGGAAAAGAAAAAAAAAACAAGAGCACAAGAACAGCAGGAATGGTGCAAGTGTAGCAAAGATATTAGAAGTCGAAAACAAGCAGAGATTGCACAAGGGTAGATGGACTAGGGGGGCGTGTCTGGTAATGTTTGACAGCCTTCATTGGAGGGGGTAAACTCATGCACCTTTTCCATCTGACTTTCTTTGCCAATTGTTCAAAGAAAGGTTGGTAGGGGCAATGTGATTCTTCCTTGGACCCAAGAGGATAGCCTCTAGAAACCAAATATACCTACCTCTAGCCAAAGTACTGGCAATTGATATCATACATCATATGGTGTTCACTCCTAATTCATGTATTTATTACATTTGTACATCGAACAACAAGGCATCAAGGCACTGTGTGCTTAGGCATCGTTACAGATACGTACAAGTCAGGTATGCACAGCTGTTCCAAGTCAGACAAGTTCCGTTAAACAGAAATGCTTTGAGTCTTTTTCTGAAGATAGTCAGAGAGTTCTCCATTCTAAGGTGGGTGGGAGGGTCTTCCAGAGTGCAGTGGCTTGGGCAGGGAAGCTGAATCCTCCTGCTCTGGTTCTTCTGAATTTAGATGTGTGCAGGAGCTTGCCATAGGCAGTTCTGGTCAGTCTGGAAGAAGTAGGTTTGGTTATACGCTGTGAGAGGTATTGGGGAGCATGCGGTCCTTCACTGGCGGCCAATGGGTGTCTCTTCTGGCTTGGTAGTTGTGGTCTGCTTTTTTTTAGGCCCAGGGAAGCACGAAGGGTGTTGTTTTGAACAGTTTGTAGTTTATGCAGGTTACCTTTGGAGGTGCCAGCAAGGAGGGAGTTGCAATAATCCAGCTTGGAGCACATGGTGGCTCAGGCTATGTTGATGAAATTGTCAGTGGAGAGTTACGGGCAGCAGCCGTTGATGAGTTTGGCGGTATATGCTGATGAGGAGGCGGTGGCATTCACATGTCTGGAGACGCAGAGAGTAGAGTTCAGGAGGACGTCCAAGGTTTTGACAACTGATGAGACCGGAACAGTGTTATTGTCAATGGTGAAATGGGAGTATTCGGGTTCTAGGTTGGCTAGGTGGGCTGGGCTAATGACAAAAAGGAGCCCAGTTTTATCGTCGTTCAGGCAAAGCCTGTGGGTTGCCATCAAGCTTTGGAAAGATTCATAAATGAAATTAATTTTGGCAGTGTCTTGGTGATGGAGGACGGAGAGGGGAATGGGGATCTGGGTGTCGTTGCACAGTTGGTATATTTGATTTGGTGGGAGTCAAGGAGTTTTAAGAGGGGCTTGGTAAAGACATTGTAAGGGTGTGGGAGATGCATGAGCCTTGGGGGACCCCACATGTGATGGTGGTGGGGATGGAGGAGAGGTTTCTGGGGAAAACACATGAGGTGCGGTAGGAGAAAAAAGATGAGATCCACTGGCAGCCTTTGTGGGATAATAAGGCAGCTGTGTAGAGGTGGTGCAGAGTATGATGTGGTCAACCAAGTTGAAGGCTGCAGATAGCTCTAGTAGCATGAGTAGAGACAGGTTTCCAGAGTCACAGGCATCATCTAGTTGATTTTTCAGGTCCAGGAGGGTGGGCTCAGTGCTGTGACCAGGGCAGAAGCTAGATTGGCAGGGACTGAGGAGGTGGTGTTTTTCTAGGCGATCCTGGTGATGAAGTCTATTATTTTCAAGAGGAATGGGACAGAAGTTATAGGCCCATAGTTACTAGGGATGGAAGAGTTCAGGGAGGGGTGACTTGATGATGGCAGTGATAAGAGGGATCAGGGGCTTGGAGCATTCTTTGTTGAGGGGAGCGGGACAGATGTCTGCTTTGCATATGAAGGTCTTGAGGCTGTTGAGGAGCGATGCAACCTCTTGGGTGGTGATGTGGCTTTATTTGAAGAGGGGCATGCTGTGCAAGGTGTATAGGTGTGGGGAAGTGGTGCTGAGGCAGGGGAATTCAGGGAGGTGCATTTATGATGAATTTTGCTTTAAAGGAGGGTGATTTTGTCAGAGAGGGCTTGCTGCATGCTACTGCACCGGGCATCATCTTTGGAGACAGAGGAAGGGGAGGGGAGCAGAGGATTCCAGCTCTCTGAGGATTTGGACGAGTTCACAAGAGTCTGATTTCACATTGGCGATTCTGGAGGAGTAGGCGGATGCTTTGGTGAGGTGGATGGCATTCTTATAGAGTGCGGCATTGGAGGCAAATCTGGTCTTGTTCTTGATGGAGGGGCATGTGACCCAGGCACGTTTGTTGTCCTGCTTTTTAGAACAGAGGCTGTGGAGCTCAGAGGTGTACCAGGTGTTGGCCCATATAAGGATATATGTGACCCATATAAGGATAGTGGAGTTGTTGCTAACCTGCATATAAGAGAAGTTCCCTAGGGAACATTTGATATGGGACAGAGAGATGTTACAGCCATACTACATCATAATCCAGCATTAAGATAGGTAAGACTTACTACTGGTTTCTAACCAACGTTTTGGTAATAAATAGGAATGGGAATTTTTGGGAAATTTTCCCTGATATATTTCGTGCTATTTTGTGCCACTTTTCACACACTGTAGAGAAGAGAGGAATAGGAAATGCAAGAATTCCTGAAGAGATTGGGAATCTGCAGCAAATAACAGAACAGGCCCACGATTCATTAGTGGGAAGAAAGGTATGTAATTATAAACATACTATTTTTTCTGCCCTTTTAGGGATAAGGGCCAATTTTATGTAAATGAAGATTGATACTTGGTTATCAGATACTAATAGGGTGTTTATTTCTTTGTTTAATAGGGTTCTCCCATAAAGAAGAATTTTTTAACACAGCACAAGACAATTTATCCTGAAGAATGTCCTACATTATTGTATATCAAGGACAGAAACGTGTACAAGTCGGGTTGTTGATATTGCACCTATAGGAAATAGGCCATGAGTGGTGTGGCATAGGAATCAGAGTGTGATATGTACACACAGTGTATGATCCTAATGAAGTTATTGCAACAGTACTCACTTACGGTGTATTCTACTTGTGTGGTTTTAAAATGATGTATAGGTTTTATGTACTATGATCATTTTTATGATGAAATGTATTGAATCTTAATAACATTTTGTGATATTGTGTTTCCACTTTTGATGTGGGAAGAGTGTTGAGTGACACCTGTGGAATACCGGACTTTCTTTTTGTAGATAGAAGCATATTTATCTATCTAACACCTTATTCTTCTGGCAATGTAAGAACAGGTGTATGGGGTCCCTACGGCATACACAAATCAGTTTAACATAATAGGATTGCATCTCAGATGTGCATTGAGCTATTATAGATTCCTACATCCACTCTGCTTGTGGAGTTATACAGGGATTCCCTTTCTTCCATCATCTCTTTGATATCTATATTTATTTAATCATTTACATATCATGAGCCAAATCATGCAGGCATTCAGGCGGACACAGGAGGAACAGGACACAAGAATCCAGACACAAAAAGACAATTAATCAAAAAGACAGGTTTTTTACAGTTTGTGAAAGCAGAACAGATTTATTTCTTGTCACAAGTCAGGTGCAAGCCGCCTGAACCAAGAAAGGACAACACATCTCCCTCCCTCACTTGGCTCTAGGGAATACCAAGCTCTTGTTCTTATTAGAATGCTAAGTTCTTCTTGGTTCATATTGTCAAGACTTTGTTTGAGGTAAGCGGGAACCGTCCTATAGAGGCACTTATGAGATAACGGTGGGGTCATTAGGAGTTTGCAGGTATTTTGGCTGGTAATTCCAGTGGGATACAGGCAAAGGGACCTGCCGTTATTGGCGCTTTACAGGTGCCTGTAACGGTGGTCATTCCCCATACCATGGAGTCCCAGAGGACTCCATTGGGGGAATTGCCGGTATTACCGGCATTAGTGTTACCAGTGCTATTACCGGCTGTTTTTTCTGGTGTGGGTCCAATTTACCTCCAGCTCTTGGCCAAGTTTATAATGATATCCAAGGTATTTATCTTGAATTGTATCCTGGAAATCACAGGTAGCCAGTGCAGCTCTTTCCTGAAATCAGAGATATGATCTCCTCTAGGGACAATTCTAGAATTGTTTTAATAGGCTAGGTATACGTTATTTTACTTAGCTCTGTTTTTAAATTGATTTTAATAGTTTTTGTATTGTGGGGTACTATAATTGTTTGTGTGCCGTTGTTTTGTAGGCAAAGGCCTGCTAAATCCATCTTTTGAACACTTGCAGTGAAACGAGTATCAGGAAAGCAACGCTCAGCCTCCTTCTGTAACTGTGAGGTTGCTAGGCAGCCTAGATTGCTGCGAACTACAATTCCCAGGCAGCTTGTAGTTCGCATGCATATTTAATTACACATCATACTTTTACTTTACTTTATTGCATTTATATTGTGCAGCCATAAAACCGTAGGTGTGAGGGCGCAAACAAAACAAAAACAGAAAGAAGACACCTTAAGAACCGGGAACCGAGTAGATAGACTGAGGATCGTATACTACTACTTGAGGAGGAAGGTTTTTAGGTCCTTCTTGAAGTTACTCAGGGCTACACACTTTCTCAGCTGACCTGGTAGGGTTTTCCAAATAACCGGTGCCGCAAAAGCGAAAGCACCCCATTGTGCTTTTTTGGTTTTGAATTTAGGTTGGTGAAGCATGTTCTGATTATTGGAGCGCAAATTTCTGAGATTGGGTTTTATTCCTATTTACCTTTGTAGGTAGGTGGGCATGGTGCCCTTAAGGCATTTAAAGGTGATGCCCATGAGTCTAACAGTAATACACGCCTCCACGGGCAGCCAGTGCAAGGCGCGACGTGCCTCAGATACATGTGCTCATTGGGCAAGACCAGAGATAGCTCTGACTGCTCTGTTCTGAACCACCTGAAGGCGGCTAATGGTCTTTTTGCTGGCACCTGCTAATAGGCTGCAGCAATAATCCAGTTTTGAGCCTATTATAGCGCGAGCGATGGACTCTGCATTAGGTTGAGAGATAAGTGGTCGCAAGTGGGATAGAAATTTAATATAATAGGTAGCGGAAGACACAGTGCTGGCCACATAGGAATTCATGGTGAGTGATTGGTCCAGAACCACCACCAGGATCTTTCCTTTGGGAAAAATAGGGATTAAAGCTTCTCCTAGCTGAAAGTTTTTATAGGCTGAGTCTAATTTAGCCAAGATGCTATCAGAGCCCACGACCATGAGCTCCGTCTTACCACGGTTAAGAGCGAGATTATTCCACATCATCCAAAGTTCAATGATGGTGAAAATGCGGTTAAGCTCTCTTTCATCCTGGCCCGGTGAGAGGGATGACACATTGGGTGTTGTCTGCATAGTTAGAGAATAGAATGCCCTCCTGGGCAAGGTGGGCAAAGAAGGGAGTCATGAATATGTTGTATATACAAGATGACAAGCTGGCTCCTTGAGGTACACCAAAATGTATCTGAATTGCCGGGGCTTTAGCATTGTGGGCACATACTCTACTAGATCTGTTAGATAGGAAGGAGAGTAGCCAGTTAGTGGCAGCCCGCAAGCAGTTGGCTACTGACATAAGCCTTTCTGCCAATATGACATGGTCGACGAGGTCGTACGCTGCTGATTGGTCCAAAGAGATAAGGAGAGAGACCTTCTGGTTGTCCATTCTTTGGAGAAATTGTAACTTGAGATCCAATAACGAGGTCTCGGTGCCAAAGCTTTGTCTAAACCCTGACTGGAAGCGGTTAAGGATAGGGTGGGAGTTAAGATGTTGAGCCAATTGAATATAAGCAACCCGATCCAGTATCTTTAGTGGGAAAGGGGTGTTGGTTATTGGCCTATAATTGGTGGGTACATTTTGATCTAAATTGTGTTTTTTCAATAATGGGGTAACCCAAGCTTGCTTCAGGTCATCTGGAACCATGCAATTCTGAAGAGAGGCGTTAACACATTTACACATGGCCTGTACCATAGTAGGGGGGCATGTTTTAATGATAGTAGAGGCACAAGGGTACCCTGTGCAATTAGCTGCTTTGAGTTTGTCAATAATAGAGGCCAGCTCCTCTACAGATATGGGTACAAAGTCAAAGATAGGGATGTCTGGATCCCTGGTAAAAGTGTTATTGACTATATGGGTGCCCTGTGTGTCAAATGCACTTTTTTTGGTAGCTATGGGTTCTTGGATACCATTCAGTTTATTGGCCATGGCATTCTGATTATCCAGGCACCAGTCATCATTTTTTATGATCATCGAGACTGCAGGTTCTGGAACAGTCTCTTGTTCTTTCAGAATTTTAAATAATTCCTTAGAATTCGAGGTAGCCTGTAGGATTCTGGAATCCAGATAAGATTTCTTGCCTTCCGTAATAGCTCTTTTGTAATTATGGGCGGCTACTTTGTAGTTAGAGAGTGCGAAAGGAGATTGATTAGTTTTCCAGATGTAAAATAACTTAAGGGAGGCAGCTTTCAGGGATTGAAGTTCAGAGGAGAACCATGGATTGGAGAGTTTCCTTTCAGATTATTTTTTTTGGCTTTCATAGGTGCGGGAGAGTCCGCTACCAATTTAAGATTAGAGCTAATTTTCTTAGAAAGCATGTCAATGTCGTCTATCTCTAGAATATGTAGTGTTTGAGTGGTAAGTGCTTCTATTTTATCCAGGGTAAGAGATTTAGTATTGCGATATGACATTGCTTCTGAGTGAATAGGCTGGACTTTAGTGGAGAAGGGTACCCTGATCGAGAAATGCACAGCATTGTGATCCGACCATGGGCAGGGAGATACCAAAACGTCATGGTGCGGGATATTAATGACTGCTACCCAATCCAGAGTGTGTTCCAGATTGTGAGTGGGGGCTTGAACTATTTGAGTGAAGCCTAGGTCTGAAAAATATTGTGCTAGTTCCAATGCAGTCTGGTCCTCAGGGTGACCCAGCCAATAGTTGAAATCACCAAGCACTATAAAACGAGAGTTTGGTTTCAGTAACGGCAAGAGATAACTTGCGAGATCAGTACCAAATTTGCCTAAGCATGACGGGGGCCGATAGATAAGAACAAGATTCACTGTAGTTTTAGAGTTCATCCCTATTTTGATATGAAGGAGATCGGTTCCTTCCATAGAATGTCCCTTGATTTTCCAGGCTAGTAGAGATTTCCTTAAAATACAGGCTACCGCACCTCCCCTGCCCGTCTCTCTATCCTGTCTAAACATACAGTACCCATCCGGGATGGCAAACTGTAGTGAGGGTCCCGAAGAGGCAGAGCCCCATGTTTCAGTTACAGTACAGACATCCAAATTGTTATCCTCAATATAGGTGGAAACTTCATGGGCATGCTTGACCAGAGATCTGGTGTTGAGCAGCAAGCAATTTAAGGAGCCAATGGGATGTGTGATGGTATGATCCTCTCCTTTAGTGCTGTTGACGTGAATAACAGGCTGTTACAGAGGGCTGAGAGCTGCTGGGTGCTGATTTATGGGGGATATGACTGGCAGTGTCAGCGTCAGCGCACAAGGGACCGTAACATACTGATAACTATTGTGGGGGCATGGTGTATTAGTGGTGGTGGCATTGGGAGATGGGGGGAGGATTTCCATAGCTAATACAAGCGAGATCTTACCCCAAGTGAAACGCTGACACACCCGGCCATGGACCGGCACAGACCGGCTTGTCTCCTTCGCCCCTGCGCGTTCGCGCCGGGTTTAGAAGGAAATGGACACAAAGAACTACAAGACTGCTGGGAAGTGTAGTTTACTTCCCTAGTCAATTCGTACACGGGGGCTGTAGCCAAGAAGGCTAATGTACAAACACGATAAACAAAGGCAAGCAAAGTACTATGAGAGGCTGCTAGGCTAACGTAAATTGCAGAGCGGTTCTCTTGTGAATTTAAAAATAACTAATAGTTACTGAGTTCTAAATATTCTTCCTAAAAGCAAGTGGCCACAAATAAAAACAGAAATACGGCGAGGTGAAAACAGACAATCAAACTGTCAAACAATCAAACCAGCCCCTACGTCAGGCACGTAGGGGCCGGTTAACTCCGGTTTGCTCCGGGTGTGCTCTGCTCTGCCCTCCCTCTTTCATCCTCTACTTCCCCTCAGGTAATTGCTGCTTTTTATCTAAAACTAGCAGTTTCTTTTTTAAGTTATGATGACAGTCACCAACTGTGAGGGGCAAGTGATGATGCAGATGGGTGGTGCCACTGGAAACCAAGGAATCAGCAAAATAGAGGAGGAGGTGCCCGTAAGGCCCTCCGTGTCCCTTATGAGTTTGAAAGTGGGTTTGCAAAAAACCCGCTCCATGGTCAAACATGTGATAAATATAAATGAATTGATTCTGGATAAACAATTTGACATATTCTGTGTGACAGAAACATGGCTAAAGGACACTATAGGTCCTACATGTGGAATAGCTGTACCAGAGGGATATATCATCTACAATGTCAACAGAGAGGGAGGTCAGGGTGGTGGGGTGGCAATCATAGCCAGAGAAAAGCTGAAATTTTTTAAAGTTAACTTCAACTATAACAGATGTGAATCCATTCAGATGAAGCTGGCACTCACCCCTAATAATTGTTTTAATCTAATAGTACTAGACCACCGTCTTTGGTCTCAGATTTTTCAAACAAACTCTGTTCACAGCTAGTTAACCTAAGATCCACAAATGTGTCTACTTTGGTGGTCGTGGATTTCCACTACTGGCGAGGGAACAAAAAAGACAAAGAAGCAATCATTCTAGAAAAAGTACTAAAAAATCTAAACTTTAATGTTATAAATGATGAGCCCACAACACCGCAAGGGAACCAACTGGACTGGATGCTCTCTTATAATCTACAGACTCAGAACTGTTCCACGGAACCAGTGGTCGAAGTGAGCGGGAGCGGTTGGGAGCGGTGCTCCTCTACTTTTTTAAATTTAAGTTTTAAAGCTCCTATATTTTAATTTTAAAAAGAAACCGTTCCGAAACGGTTTCGTTTTAAAATAACAGTGTAGGAAGAAGTTGAAACTTGCACTTTCAGTGCAGTGCACTGAACATTCCCTTAAACAGCAGGCACATGTGTTTGGGAGTTTGTATTGTGTGTCGGAAGGGAAAGGGCAATGGGGATTGTGAGGAGTTGGGCTGATCAGCAGGGAACATAGTTCCACTACTTCTTTTCTTACACTTCGACCACTGCATGGAACTATGTATCTGGATTGATCACCACTTAGTCTCCCTGAACATAGAATTGCAGTCACCTCCTATACAACACAACCCTCAAGTCAAGGTGGTTAGTAGAAATTTTAGAAATCTGAAAATTGACCAACTCCAGCCTTGTTTAGACAAAATATTATTTCATTTCAGGAAAAAGACAGCTGTGAGACATTGCTAAATAAATACACCACATATATTCAAGAGTTAGTCGAGAAAGTGGCGTCACTTGGCCAAACAAAGCTGGCCAGGAAAGACAATACAAACCAGAAATGGTATACCACTGAGCTAGAGACAATTACAATTGAAAAAGGGCACTTTTGAAGCAGCAGCCAATAAGACTAGTAAACTCTTTGAAATTCTAAAGAGTGCAGAGAAACCCAAAAATCTCACTCCGCCGTTTTCTCCTTCTAAGGCAGACTGCGATATTGTGCAAAACGTCTTCACAGCCAAAATAGACAAAGCCAGACAAAATATAATTAAAGTCAGAAAAACACTGACAGGGTAATTCATAGAAATTTGCACAAAAGTGGCGCACGTGGCTGGCGCACAGTGTCCCCGTGCGACACACTGCGCCAGCCGCGTGCGAAAACATTCTTTTCATCGCACAGCGTATTCATGGATTTCCGCCTCCAAAACCAGCCGTGGCGCAGAGTGGCGCAGCGACCTTGCAGCAGCGCCAGTTACGCCCCCAAGAACGCCCTCTCGCAAGGAACAGCCTTCAAAATTCCCAAATCATCGCAAAGGGCTGCGCTAACAATGGACCAGTTCACAGGGCTGCCAAACAGCAAACGCCAAGCGGGGAACGTGTATTTCAGTGGTTCGCGGGAAGTTTCACACGCAAAAACAGCAGGGCACGTGCATTTCAGGGGTGCGTGGGAAGTATCACACGCGATTCCATCAGGGTACGTGTATTCCAGGGGTGCGCGGGAAGTATCTCACGCAAAAGCAGCAGGGTACTTGTATTCCAGGGGTGCGCGGGAAGTATCACACGCAAAAGCAGCAGGGTACGTGTATTCCAGGGGTGTGCGGGAAGTATCACACGCAAAAGCAGCAGGGTATGTGTATTTCAGGGGTGCGCAGGAAGTATCACACGCGATTCCATCAGGGTACGTGTACTCTAGGGGTGCGCGGGAAGTATCACACGCAAAAGCAGCAGGGTACGTGTATTCCAGGGGTGCGCAGGAAGTATCACACGCAAAAGCAGCAGGGTACGTTTATTTCAGGGGTGCGCAGGAAGTATCACACGCGATTCCATCAGGGTACGTGTATTCCAGGGGTGCGCGGGGAGCACCACACGTGAATTGCACGTCTGGGTCCTTCCAGGAATTCCCTCTACACCCTCCACGGCCCCTCAGGCGGCCCACACCACAGGGGCCTACCCTGCACATGTCCCGCAGGCACCCATCCACCATACCCATGCCCCCCATCCAACCCACATGTCACCTTGCACTACTGCCCACCAACGCATGTCCCCATGCAGCCCCAGCCCGCAGGGGCGCCCTCCACCAGGCCCCCACTCATGTCTCCCACCACTCCCACCCCCCAGCATCCAGGGGCACCCTCCACCAGGCCCCCACTCATGTCTCCCAGCACCCCCACCCCCCCCAGCAGTGCAGGGGCACCCTCCACCAGGCCCCCACTCATGTCTCCCACCACCCCCACCCCCCAGCAGTGCAGGGGCACCCTCCACCAGGCCCCCACTCATGTCTCCCTGCACCCCCACCCCCAGCAGTGCAGGGGCACCCTCCACCAGGCCCCCACTCATGTCTCCCACCACCCCCACCCCCCAGCATCCAGGGGCACCCTCCACCAGGCCCCCACTCATGTCTCCCATCACCCCCACACCCCAGCATCCAGGGGCACCCTCCACCAGGCCCCCACTCATGTCTCCCAGCACCCCCACCCCCCCAGCAGTGCAGGGCACCCTCCACCAGGCCCCCACTCATGTCTCCCACCACCCCCACCCCCCAGCAGTGCAGGGGCACCCTCCACCAGGCCCCCACTCATGTCTCCCTGCACCCCCACCCCCCAGCAGTGCAGGGGCACCCTCCACCAGGCCCCCACTCATGTCTCCCAGCACCCCACCCCCCAGCAGTGCAGGGGCACCCTCCACCAGGCCCCCACTCATGTCCCCCATCACCCCCACACCCCAGCATCCAGGGGCAACGTCCACCAGGCCCCCACTCATGTCTCCCAGCACCCCCACCCCCCAGCAGTGCAGGGCACCCCCCACCAGGCCCCCACTCATGTCTCCTACCACCCCCACCCCCCAGCAGTGCAGGGGCAGCCTCCACCAGGCCCCCACTCATGTCTCCCAGCACCCCCACCCCCCCAGCAGTGAAGGGCACCCTCCACCAGGCCCCCACTCATGTCCAACTCATGTCTCCCATCACCCCCACCCCCCAGCAGTGCAGGGCACCCTCCACCAGGCCCCCACTCATGTCTCCCAGCATCCCCACCCCCCAGCATCCAGGGGCACCCTGCACCAGGCCCCCACTCATGTCCAACTCATGTCTCCCATCACCCCCACACCCCAGCAGTGCAGGGGCATCCTCCACCAGGCCCCCACTCATGTCTCCCAGCACCCCCACCTCCCAGCAGTGCAGGGGCACCCTCCACCAGGCCCCCACTCATGTCCCCCATCACCCCCACCCCCCAGCATCCAGGGGCACCCTCCACCATGCCCCCACTCATGTCTCCCAGCACCCCCACCCCCCAGCAGTGCAGGGCACCCTCCACCAGGCCCCCACTCATGTCTCACACCACCCCCACCCTCAGCAGTGCAGGGGCACCCTCCACCAGGCCCCCACTCATGTCTCCCTGCACCCCCACCACCCAGCAGTGCAGGGGCACCCTCCACCAGGCCCCCACTCATGTCTCCCAGCACCCCACCCCCCAGCAGTGCAGGGGCACCCTCCACCAGGCCCCCACTCATGTCCCCCATCACCCCCACCCCCCAGCATCCAGGGGCACCCTCCACCAGGCCCCCACTCATGTCTCCCAGCAACCCACCCCCCAGCAGTGCAGGGGCACCCTCCACCAGGCCCCCACTCATGTCTCCCAGCACCCCCACCCCCCAGCAGTGCAGGGTCACCCTCCACCAGGCCCCCACTCATGTCTCCTATCACCCCCACCCCCCAGCAGTGCAGGGCACCCTCCACAAGACCCCCACTCATGTCTCCCACCACCCCCACCCCCCAGGAGTGCAGGGGCACGCTCCACCAGGCCCCCACTCATGTCTCCCTGCACCCCCACCCCCCAGCAGTGCAGGGGCACCCTCCACCAGGCCCCCACACATGTCTCCCAGCACCGCACCCCCCAGCATCCAGGGGCACCGTCCACCATGCCCCCACTCATGTCTCCCAGCACCCCCACCCCCCAGCAGTGCAGGACACCCCCCACCAGGTCCCCACTCATGTCCCCTACCGCCCCCACCCTCCAGCAGTGCAGGGGCAGCATCCACCAGGCCCCCACTCATGTCTCCCACCACCCCCACCCCCCAGCAGTGCAGGGGCACCCTCCACCAGGCCCCCACTCATGTCTCCCTGCACCCCCACCCCCCAGCAGTGCAGGGGCACCCTCCACCAGGCCCCCACTCATGTCTCCCAGCACCCCACCCCCCAGCAGTGCAGGGGCACCCTCCACCAGGCCCCCACTCATGTCCCCCATCACCCCCACCCCCAGCATCCAGGGGCACCGTCCACCAGGCCCCCACTCATGTCTCCCAGCACCCCCACCCCCCAGCAGTGCAGGGCACCCCCCACCAGGCCCCCACTCATGTCTCCTACCACCCTCACCCCCCAGCAGTGCAGGGGCAGCCTCCACCAGGCCCCCACTCATGTCTCCCAGCACCCCCACACCCCAGCAGTGAAAGGCACCCTCCACCAGGCCCCCACTCATGTCCAACTCATGTCTCCCATCACCCCCACCCCCCCAGCAGTGCAGGGCACCCTCCACCAGGCCCCCACTCATGTCTCCCAGCATCCCCACCCCCCAGCATCCAGGGGCACCCGGCACCAGGCCCCCACTCATGTCCAACTCATGTCTCCCAGCACCCCTACCTCCCAGCAGTGCAGGGGCATCCTCCACCAGGCCCCCACTCATGTCCCCCATTACCCCCATCCCCCCAGCATCCAGGGGCACCCTCCACCATGCCCCCACTCATGTCTCCCAGCACCCCCACCCCCCAGCAGTGCAGGGCACCCCCCACCAGGCCCCCACTCATGTCTCCCACCACCTCCACCCCCCAGCAGTGCAGGGGCACCCTCCACCAGGCCCCCACTCATGTCTCCCTGCACCCCCACCCCCCAGCAGTGCAGGGGCACCCTCCACCAGGCCCCCACTCATGTCTCCCAGCACCCCACCCCCCAGCAGTGCAGGGGCACCCTGCACCAGGCCCCCACTCATGTCCCCCATCACCCCCACCCCCCAGCATCCAGGGGCACCCTCCACCAGGCCCCCACTCATGTCTCCCAGCACCCCACCACCCAGCAGTGCAGGGGCACCCTCCACCAGGACCCCACTCATGTCTGCCAGCACCCCCACCCCCCAGCAGTGCAGGGTCACCCTCCACCAGGCCCCCACTCATGTCTCCTATCACCCCGACCCCCCAGCAGTGCAGGGCACCCTCCACCAGGCCCCCACTCATGTCTCCCACCACCCCCACCCCCCAGGAGTGCAGGGGCACCCTCCACCAGGCCCCCACTCATGTCACCCTGCACCCCCACCCCCCAGCAGTGCAGGGGCACCCTCCACCAGGCCCCCACTCATGTCTCCCAGCACACCACCCCCCAGCATCCAGGGGCACCGTCCACCAGGCCCCTGCTCATGTCTCCCAGCACCCCCAGCAGTGCAGGACACCCCCCACCAGGCCCCCACTCATGTCTCCTACCACCACCACCCCCCAGCAGTGCAGGGGCAGCATCCACCAGGCCCCCACTCATGCCTCCCAGCACCCCCACCCCCCAGCAGTGAAGGGCACCCTCCACCAGGCCCCCACTCATGTCCAACTCATGTCTCCCATCACCCCCACCCCCCAGCAGTGCAGGGCACCCTCCACCAGGCCCCCACTCATGTCTCCCAGCATCCCCACCCCCCAGCATCCAGGGGCACCCTGCACCAGGCCCCCACTCATATCCAACTCATGTCTCCCATCACGCCCACACCCCAGCAGTGCAGGGGCACCCTCCACCAGGCCCCCAATCATGTCTCCCAGCACCCCCACCCCCCAGCAGTGCACGGGCACCCTCCACCAGGCCACCACTCATGTCCCCCATCACCCCCCAGCATCCAGGGGCACCCTCCACCATGCCCCCACTCATGTCTCCCAGCACCCCCACCTCCAGCAGTGCAGGGCACCCTCCACCAGGCCCCCACTCATGTCTCCTACCACCCCCACCCCCCAGCAGTGCAGGGGCAGCCTCCACCAGGCCTCCACTCATGTCTCCCAGCACCCGCACCCCCCAGCAGTGCAGGGCACCCTCCACCAGGCCCCCACTCATGTCCAACTCACGTCTCACATCACCCCCACCACCAGCATACAGGGGCACCCTCCAACAGGCCCCCACTCATGTCTCCCACCACCCCCACCCCCAAGCATCCAGAGGCACCCTCCACCAGGCCCCCACTCACGTCTCCCATCACCCCCACCCCCCAGCATCCAGGGGCACCCTCCACCAGGCCCCCACTCATGTCTCCCACCACCCCCACCCCCCAGCAGTGCAGGGGCAGACTCCACCAGGCCCCCACTCATGTCTCCCATCACCCCCACCCCCCAGCAGTGCAGGGGCACCCTCCACCAGGCCCCCACTCATGTCTCCCTGCAGCCCGACCCCCCAGCAGTGCGGGGGCACCCTCCACCAGTTCCCCACTCATGTCTCCCTGCACCCCCACCCCCCAGCAGTGCAGGGGCACCCTCCACCAGGCCCCCACTCATGTCTCCCAGCACCCCCACCCCCCAGCAGTGCAGGGCACCCCCCACCAGGCCCCCACTCATGTCTCCCTGCACCCCCACCCCCCAGCAGTGCAGGGGCACCCTCCGCCAGGTCCCCACTCATGTCTCCCTGCACCCCACCCCCCAGCAGTGCAGGGGCACCCTCCACCAGGCCCCCACTCATGTCTCCCAGCACCCCACCCCCCGGCACTGCAGGGCACTCCTCACCAGGCCCCCACTCATGTCCCCCATCACCCCCACCCCCCAGCATCCAGGGGCACCCTCCACCAGGCCCCCACTCATGTCTCCCAGCACCCCACCACCCAGCAGTGCAGGGGCACCCTCCACCAGGACCCCACTCATGTCTGCCAGCACCCCCACCCCCCAGCAGTGCAGGGTCACCCTCCACCAGGCCCCCACTCATGTCTCCTATCACCCCGACCCCCCAGCAGTGCAGGGCACCCTCCACCAGGCCCCCACTCATGTCTCCCACCACCCCCACCCCCCAGGAGTGCAGGGGCACCCTCCACCAGGCCCCCACTCATGTCACCCTGCACCCCCACCCCCCAGCAGTGCAGGGGCACCCTCCACCAGGCCCCCACTCATGTCTCCCAGCACACCACCCCCCAGCATCCAGGGGCACCGTCCACCAGGCCCCTGCTCATGTCTCCCAGCACCCCCAGCAGTGCAGGACACCCCCCACCAGGCCCCCACTCATGTCTCCTACCACCACCACCCCCCAGCAGTGCAGGGGCAGCATCCACCAGGCCCCCACTCATGCCTCCCAGCACCCCCACCCCCCAGCAGTGAAGGGCACCCTCCACCAGGCCCCCACTCATGTCCAACTCATGTCTCCCATCACCCCCACCCCCCAGCAGTGCAGGGCACCCTCCACCAGGCCCCCACTCATGTCTCCCAGCATCCCCACCCCCCAGCATCCAGGGGCACCCTGCACCAGGCCCCCACTCATATCCAACTCATGTCTCCCATCACGCCCACACCCCAGCAGTGCAGGGGCACCCTCCACCAGGCCCCCAATCATGTCTCCCAGCACCCCCACCCCCCAGCAGTGCAGGGGCACCCTCCACCAGGCCACCACTCATGTCCCCCATCACCCCCCAGCATCCAGGGGCACCCTCCACCATGCCCCCACTCATGTCTCCCAGCACCCCCACCCCCAGCAGTGCAGGGCACCCTCCACCAGGCCCCCACTCATGTCTCCTACCACCCCCACCCCCCAGCAGTGCAGGGGCAGCCTCCACCAGGCCTCCACTCATGTCTCCCAGCACCCGCACCCCCCAGCAGTGCAGGGCACCCTCCACCAGGCCCCCACTCATGTCCAACTCATGTCTCACATCACCCCCACCACCAGCATACAGGGGCACCCTCCAACAGGCCCCCACTCATGTCTCCCACCACCCCCACCCCCAAGCATCCAGAGGCACCCTCCACCAGGCCCCCACTCATGTCTCCCATCACCCCCACCCCCCAGCATCCAGGGGCACCCTCCACCAGGCCCCCACTCATGTCTCCCACCACCCCCACCCCCCAGCAGTGCAGGGGCAGACTCCGCCAGGCCCCCACTCATGTCTCCCATCACCCCCACCCCCCAGCAGTGCAGGGGCACCCTCCACCAGGCCCCCACTCATGTCTCCCTGCAGCCCCACCCCCCAGCAGTGCGGGGGCACCCTCCACCAGTTCCCCACTCATGTCTCCCTGCACCCCCACCCCCCAGCAGTGCAGGGGCACCCTCCACCAGGCCCCCACTCATGTCTCCCAGCACCCCCACCCCCCAGCAGTGCAGGGCACCCCCCACCAGGCCCCCACTCATGTCTCCCTGCACCCCCACCCCCCAGCAGTGCAGGGGCACCCTCCGCCAGGTCCCCACTCATGTCTCCCTGCACCCCACCCCCCAGCAGTGCAGGGGCACCCTCCACCAGGCCCCCACTCATGTCTCCCAGCACCCCACCCCCCGGCAGTGCAGGGCACTCCTCACCAGGCCCCCAATCATGTCTCCTACCACTCCCACCGCCCAGCAGTGCAGGGGCACCCTCCGCCAGGTCGCCACTCATGTCTCCCTGCACCCCCACCCCCCAGCAGTGCAGGGGCACCCTCCACCAGGCCCCCACTCATGTCTCCCAGCACCCCACCCCCCGGCAGTGCAGGGCACCCCTCACCAGGCCCCCAATCATGTCTCCTACCACCCCCACCTCCCAGCAGTGCAGGGGCACCCTCCACCAGGCCCCCACTCATGTCCCCCATCACCCCCACCCCCCAGCATCCAGGGGCACCCTCCACCATGCCCCCACTCATGTCTCCCAGCACCCCCACCCCCCAGCAGTGCAGGGCACCCCCCACCAGGCCCCCATTCATGTCTCCCACCACCCCACCCCCCAGCAGTGCAGGGGCACCCTCCACCAGGCCCCCACTCATGTCTCCCCGCACCCCCACCCCCCAGCAGTGCAGGGGCACCCTCCACCAGGCCCCCACTCATGTCTCCCAGCACCCCACCCCCCAGCAGTGCAGGGGCACCCTGCACCAGGCCCCCACTCATGTCCCCCATCACCCCCACCCCCCAGCATCAAGGGGCACCCTCCACCAGGCGCCCACTCATGTCTCCCAGCACCCCACCACCCAGCAGTGCAGGGGCACCCTCCACCAGGGCCCCACTCATGTCTCCCAGCACCCCCACCCCCCCAGCAGTGCAGGGTCACCCTCCACCAGGCCCCCACTCATGTCTCCTATCACCCCGACCCCCCAGCAGTGCAGGGCACCCTCCACCAGGCCCCCACTCGTGTCTCCCACCACCCCCACCCCCCAGGAGTGCAGGGGCACCCTCCACCAGGCCCCCACTCATGTCTCCCTGCACCCCCACCCCCCAGCAGTGCAGGGGCACCCTCCACCAGGCCCCCACTCATGTCTCCCAGCACCCCACCCCCCAGCAACCAGGGGCACCGTCCACCAGGCCCCCGCTCATGTCTCCCAGCACCCCCACCCCCCAGCAGTGCAGGACACCCCCCACCAGGCCCCCACTCATGTCTCCTACCACCCGCACCCCCCAGCAGTGCAGGGGCAGCATCCACCAGGCCCCCACTCATGCCTCCCAGCACCCCCACCCGCCAGCAGTGAAGGGCACCCTCCACCAGGCCCCCACTCATGTCCAACTCATGTCTCCCATCACCCCCACCCCCCAGCAGTGCAGGGCACCCTCCACCAGGCCCCCACTCATGTCTCCCAGCATCCCCACTCCCCAGCATCCAGGGGCACCCTGCACCAGGCCCCCACTCATGTCCAACTCATGTCTCCCATCACGCCCACACCCCAGCAGTGCAGGGGCACCCTCCACCAGGCCCCCAATCATGTCTCCCAGCACCCCCACCCCCCAGCAGTGCAGGGGCACCCTCCACCAGGCCACCACGTCCCCCATCACCCCCCAGCATCCAGGTGCACCCTCCACCATGCCCCCACTCATGTCTCCCAGCACCCCCACCCCCAGCAGTGCAGGGCAACCTCCACCAGGCCCCCACTCATGTCTCCCTGCACCCCCACCCCCCAGCAGTGCAGGGGCAGCCTCCACCAGGCCACCACTCATGTCTCCCAGCACCCGCACCCCCCAGCAGTGCAGGGCACCCTCCACCAGGCCCCCACTCATGTCCAACTCATGTCTCCCATCACCCCCACCACCAGCATACAGGAGCACCCTCCACCAGGCCCCACTCATGTCTCCCACCACCCCCACCCCCCAGCATCCAGAGGCACCCTCCACCAGGCCCCCACTCATGTCTCCCATCACCCCCACCCCCCAGCATCCAGGGGCACCCTCCACCAGTCCCCCACTCATGTCTCCCACCACCCCCACCCCCCAGCAGTGCAGGGGCAGACTCCACCAGGCCCCCACTCATGTCTCCCATCACCCCCACCCCCCAGCAGTGCAGGCACACCCTCCACCAGGCCCCCACTCATGTCTCCCTGCAGCCCCACCCCCCAGCAGTGCGGGGGCCCCCACTCATGTCTCCCTGCACCCACACCCCCCAGCAGTGCAGGGGCACCCTCCACCAGGCCCCCACTCATGTCTCCCAGGACCCCCACCCCCCAGCAGTGCAGGGCACCCCCCACCAGGCCCCCACTCATGTCTCCCTGCACCCCCACCCCCCAGCAGTGCAGGGGCACCCTCCGCCAGGTCCCCACTCATGTCTCCCTGCACCCCCACCCCCCAGCAGTGCAGGGGCACCCTCCACCAGGCCCCCACTCATGTCTCCCAGCATCCCACCCCCGGCAGTGCAGGGCACCCCTCACCAGGCCCCCAATCATGTCTCCTACCACTCCCACCCCCCAGCAGTGCAGGGGCAGCCTCCACCAGGCCCCCACTCATGTCTCCCAGCACCCCCACCCCCCAGCAGTGAAGGGCACCCTCCACCAGGCACCCACTCATGTCCAACTCATGTCTCCCATGACCCCCACCCCCCAGCAGTGCAGGGCACCCTCCACCATGCCCCCACTCATGTCTCCCAGCACCCCCACCCCCCAGCATCCAGGGTCACCCCGCACCAGGCCCCCACTCATGTCCAACTCATGTCTCCCATCACCCCCACACCCCAGCAGTGCAGGGGCACCCTCCACCAGGCCCCCACTCATGTCTCCCAGCACCCCCGACCCCAGCAGTGCAGGGGCACCCTCCACCAGGCCCCCACTCATGTCCCCCATCACCCCCACCCCCCAGCATCCAGGGGCAGCCTCCACCAGGCCCCCACTCATGTCTCCCAGCACCCCCACCCCCCAGCAGTGCAGGGCACCCTCCACCAGGCCCCCACTCATGTCTCCTACCACCCCCACGACCCAGCAGTGCAGGGGCAGCCTCCACCAGGCCCCCACTCATGTCTTCCAGCACCCCCACCCCCCAGCAGTTCAGGGCACCCTCCACCAGCCCCCACTCATGTCCAACTCATGTGTCCCATCACCCCCACCACCAGCATCCAGGGGCACCCTCCACCAGGCCCCCACTCATGTCTCCCACCACCCCACCCCCCAGCATCCAGGGGCACCCTCCACCAGGCCCCCACTCATGTCTCCCATCACCCCCACACCCCAGTATCCAGGGGCACCCTCCACTAAGCCCCCACTCATGTCTCCCACCACCCACACCCCCCAGCAGTGCAGGGGCAGACTCCACCAGGCCCCCACTCATGTCTCCCATCACCCCCACCCCCCAGCAGTGCAGGGGCACCCTCCACCAGGCCCCCACTCATGTCTCCCATCACCCCCACCCCCAGCAGTGCAGGGGCACCATCCACCAGGCCCCCACTCATATCTCCCTGCACCCCCACCCCCCAGCAGTGCAGGGCACCCTCCACCAGGCCCCCACTCATGTCTCCCACCACTCCCACCCCCCAGCAGTACAGGTGCAGCCTCTACCAGGCCCCCACTCATGTCTCCCATCACCCCCAAACCCCAGCAGTGCAGGGGCACCCTCCACCAGGCCCCCACTCATGTCTCCCTGCACCCCCACCCCCCAGCAGTGCAGGGGCACCCTCCACCAGGCCCCCACTCATGTCTCCCTGCACCCGAACCCCCCAGCAGTGCAGGGGCACCCTCCACCAGGCCCCCACTCATGTCTCCCATCACCCCCACCCCCAGCAGTGCAGGGGCACCATCCACCAGGCCCCCACTCATATCTCCCTGCACCCCCACCCCCAGCAGTGCAGGGCACCCTCCACCAGGCCCCCACTCATGTCTCCCACCACCCCCACCCCTCAGCAGTGCAGGGGCAGCCTCCACCAGGCCCCCTCTCATGTCTCCCACCACTCCCACCCCCCAGCAGTACAGGTGCAGCCTCTACCAGGCCCCCACTCATGTCTCCCATCACCCCCAAACCCCAGCAGTGCAGGGGCACCCTCCACCAGGCCCCCACTCATGTCTCCCTGCACCCCCACCCCCCAGCAGTGCAGGGGCACCCTCCACCAGGCCCCCACTCATGTCTCCCATCACCCCCACCCCCCAGCAGTGCAGGGGCACCCTCCACCAGGCCCCCAATCATGTCCCCCATCACCCCCACCCCCCAGCATCCAGGGGCACCCTCCACCAGGCCCCCACTCATGTCTCCCAGCACCCACACCCCCCAGCAGTGCAGGGCACCCTCCACCAGGCCCCCACTCATGTCTCCTACCACCCCACCCCCCAGCAGTGCAGGGGCAGCCTCCACCAGGCCCCCACTCATGTCTCCCTGCACCCCCACCCCCCAGCAGTGCAGGGGCACCCTCCACCAGGCCCCCACTCATGTCTCCCAGCACCCCCACCCCCCAGCAGTGCAGGGCACCCCCCACCAGGCCCCCACTCATGTCTCCCTGCACCCCCACCCCCCAGCAGTGCAGGGGCACCCTCCGCCAGGTCCCCACTCATGTCTCCCTGCACCCCCACCCCCCAGCAGTGCAGGGGCACCCTCCACCAGGCCCCCACTCATGTCTCCCAGCACCCCACCCCCCGGCAGTGCAGGGCACCCCTCACCAGGCCCCCAATCATGTCTCCTACCACTCCCACCCCCCAGCAGTGCAGGGGCAGCCTCCACCAGGCCCCCACTCATGTCTCCCAGCACCCCCGCCCCCCAGCAGTGAAGGGCACCCTCCACTAGGCCCCCACTCATGTCCAACTCATGTCTCCCATCACCCACACCCCCCAGCAGTGCAGGGCACCCTCCACCATGCCCCCACTCATGTCTCCCAGCACCCCCACCCCCCAGCATCCAGGGTCACCCCGCACCAGGCCCCCACTCATGTCCAACTCATGTCTCCCATCACCCCCACACCCCAGCAGTGCAGGGGCACCCTCCACCAGGCCCCCACTCATGTCTCCCAGCACCCCCGACCCCAGCAGTGCAGGGGCACCCTCCACCAGGCCCCCACTCATGTCCCCCATCACCCCCACCCCCCAGCATCCAGGGGCAGCCTCCACCAGGCCCCCACTCATGTCTCCCAGCACCCCCACCCCCCAGCAGTGCAGGGCACCCTCCGCCAGGCCCCCACTCATGTCTCCTATCACCCCCACGACCCAGCAGTGCAGGGGCAGCCTCCACCAGGCCCCCCCTCATGTCTTCCAGCACCCCCACCCCCCAGCAGTGCAGGGCACCCTCCACCAGCCCCCACTCATGTCCAACTCATGTCTCCCATCACCCCCACCACCAGCATCCAGGGGCACCCTCCACCAGGCCCCCACTCATGTCTCCCACCACCCCACCCCCCAGCATCCAGGGACACCCTCCACCAGGCCCCCACTCATGTCTCCCATCACCCTAACACCCCAGTATCCAGGGGCACCCTCCACTAAGCCCCCACTCATGTCTCCCACCACCCACACCCCCCAGCAGTGCAGGGGCAGACTCCACCAGGCCCCCACTCATGTCTCCCATCACCCCCACCCCCCAGCAGTGCAGGGCACCCTCCACCAGGCCCCCACTCATGTCTCCCACCACCCCCACCCCTCAGCAGTGCAGGGGCAGCCTCCACCAGGCCCCCACTCATGTCTCCAACCACTCCCACCCCCCAGCAGTACAGGTGCAGCCTCTACCAGGCCCCCACTCATGTCTCCCATCACCCCCAAACCCCAGCAGTGCAGGGGCACCCTCCACCAGCCCCCCACTCATGTCTCCCTGCACCCCCACCCCCCAGCAGTGCAGGGGCACCCTCCACCAGGCCCCCACTCATGTCTCCCTGCACCCCAACCCCCCAGCATCCAGAGGCACCCTCCACCAGGCCCCCACTCATGTCCCCCATCACCCCCACCCCCCAGCATCCAGGGGCACCCTCCACCAGGCCCCCACTCATGTCTCCCAGCACCCACACCCCCCAGCAGTGCAGGGCACCCCTCACCAGGCCCCCAATCATGTCTCCTACCACTCCCACCCCCCAGCAGTGCAGGGGCAGCCTCCACCAGGCCCCCACTCATGTCTCCCAGCACCCCCGCCCCCCAGCAGTGAAGGGCACCCTCCACTAGGCCCCCACTCATGTCCAACTCATGTCTCCCATCACCCACACCCCCCAGCAGTGCAGGGCACCCTCCACCATGCCCCCACTCATGTCTCCCAGCACCCCCACCCCCCAGCATCCAGGGTCACCCCGCACCAGGCCCCCACTCATGTCCAACTCATGTCTCCCATCACCCCCACACCCCAGCAGTGCAGGGGCACCCTCCACCAGGCCCCCACTCATGTCTCCCAGCACCCCCGACCCCAGCAGTGCAGGGGCACCCTCCACCAGGCCCCCACTCATGTCCCCCATCACCCCCACCCCCCAGCATCCAGGGGCAGCCTCCACCAGGCCCCCACTCATGTCTCCCAGCACCCCCACCCCCCAGCAGTGCAGGGCACCCTCCACCAGGCCCCCACTCATGTCTCCTATCACCCCCACGACCCAGCAGTGCAGGGGCAGCCTCCACCAGGCCCCCCCTCATGTCTTCCAGCACCCCCACCCCCCAGCAGTGCAGGGCACCCTCCACCAGCCCCCACTCATGTCCAACTCATGTCTCCCATCACCCCCACCACCAGCATCCAGGGGCACCCTCCACCAGGCCCCCACTCATGTCTCCCACCACCCCACCCCCCAGCATCCAGGGGCACCCTCCACCAGGCCCCCACTCATGTCTCCCATCACCCTAACACCCCAGTATCCAGGGGCACCCTCCACTAAGCCCCCACTCATGTCTCCCACCACCCACACCCCCCAGCAGTGCAGGGGCAGACTCCACCAGGCCCCCACTCATGTCTCCCATCACCCCCACCCCCCAGCAGTGCAGGGCACCCTCCACCAGGCCCCCACTCATGTCTCCCACCACCCCCACCCCTCAGCAGTGCAGGGGCAGCCTCCACCAGGCCCCCACTCATGTCTCCAACCACTCCCACCCCCCAGCAGTACAGGTGCAGCCTCTACCAGGCCCCCACTCATGTCTCCCATCACCCCCAAACCCCAGCAGTGCAGGGGCACCCTCCACCAGCCCCCCACTCATGTCTCCCTGCACCCCCACCCCCCAGCAGTGCAGGGGCACCCTCCACCAGGCCCCCACTCATGTCTCCCTGCACCCCAACCCCCCAGCATCCAGAGGCACCCTCCACCAGGCCCCCACTCATGTCCCCCATCACCCCCACCCCCCAGCATCCAGGGGCACCCTCCACCAGGCCCCCACTCATGTCTCCCAGCACCCACACCCCCCAGCAGTGCAGGGCACCCTCCACCAGGCCCCCACTCATGTCTCCTACCACCCCCACCCCCCAGCAGTGCGGGGGCAGCCTCCACCAGGCCCCCACTCATTTCTCCCAGCACCCCCACCCCCCAGCAGTGCAGGGCACCCTCCACCAGGCCCCCACTCATGTCCAACTCATGTCTCCCATCACCCCCACCACCAACATCCAGGGGCACCCTCCACCAGGCCCCCACTCATGTCTCCCTCCACCCCCACCCCACAGCATCCAGGGGCACCCTCCACCAGGCCCCCACTCATGTCTCCCATCACCCCCACCCCCCAGCATCCAGGGGCACCCTCCACCAGGCCCCCACTCATGTCTCCCACCACCCCCATCCCCCAGCAGTGCAGGGGCAGCCTCCACCAGGACCCCACTCATGTCTCCCATCACCTCCACCCTCCAGCAGTGCAGGGGCACCTTCCACCAGGCCCCCACTCATGTCTCCCTGCACCCCCACCCCCCAGCAGTGCAGGGGCACCCTCCACCAGGCCCCCACTCATGTCTCCCTGCACCCCCACCATCCAGCAGTGCAGGGGCACCCTCCACCAGGCAGGCCCCCACTCATGTCTCCCTGCACCCCCACCCACCAGCAGTGCAGGGGCACCATCCACCAGGCCCCCACTCATGTCTCCCATCACCCCACCCCCCAGCAGGGCAGGGCACCCTCCACCAGGCCCCCACTTATGTCCAACTTATGTCTCCCATCACCCGCACCCCCCAGCATACAGGGGCACCCTCCACCAGGCCCCCACTCATGTCTACCATCACCCCCACCCCCCAGCAGTGCAGGGGCATCCTCCACCAGGCCCCCACTCATGTCTCCCTGCACCCCCATCCCCCAGCAGTGCAGGGCACCCTCCACCACGCCCCCACTCATGTCTCCCACCACCCCCACCCCCCAGCAGTGCAGGGGCAGCCTCCACCAGGCCCACACTCATGTCTCCCACCACCCCCACCCCCGGCATCCATGGGCACCCTCCACCAGGCCCCACTCATGTCCAACTCATGTCTCCCATCACCCCCACCCCCCAGCAGTGCAGGGGCAGCCTCCACCAGGCCCCCACTCATTTCTCCCAGCACCCCCACCCCCCAGCAGTGCAGGGCACCCTCCACCAGGCCCCCACTCATGTCCAACTCATGTCTCCCATCACCCCCACCACCAACATCCAGGGGCACCCTCCACCAGGCCACCACTCATGTCTCCCACCACCCCCACCCCACAGCATCCAGGGGCACCCTCCACCAGGCCCCCACTCATGTCTCCCATCACCCCCACCCCCCAGCATCCAGGGGCACCCTCCACCAGGCCCCCACTCATGTCTCCCACCACCCCCATCCCCCAGCAGTGCAGGGGCAGCCTCCACCAGGACGCCACTCATGTCTCCCATGACCTCCATCCTCCAGCAGTGCAGGGGCACCTTCCACCAGGCCCCCACTCATGTCTCCCTGCACCCCCACCCCCCAGCAGTGCAGGGGCACCCTCCACCAGGCCCCCACTCATGTCTCCCTGCACCCCCACCCTCCAGCAGTGCAGGGGCACCCTCCACCAGGCAGGCCCCCACTCATGTCTCCCTGCACCCCCACCCACCAGCAGTGCAGGGGCACCATCCACCAGGCCCCCACTCATGTCTCCCATCACCCCACCCCCCAGCAGGGCAGGGCACCCTCCACCAGGCCCCCACTTATGTCCAACTTATGTCTCCCATCACCCGCACCCCCCAGCATACAGGGGCACCCTCCACCAGGCCCCCACTCATGTCTACCATCACCCCCACCCCCCAGCAGTGCAGGGGCATCCTCCACCAGGCCCCCACTCATGTCTCCCTGCACCCCCATCCCCCAGCAGTGCAGGGCACCCTCCACCAGGCCCCCACTCATGTCTCCCACCACCCCCACCCCCCAGCAGTGCAGGGGCAGCCTCCACCAGGCCCACACTCATGTCTCCCACCACCCACACCCCCAGCATCCATGGGCACCCTCCACCAGGCCCCACTCATGTCCAACTCATGTCTCCCATCACCCCCACCCCCCAGCAGTGCAGGGGCACCCTCCACCAGGCCCCCACTCATGACTCCCTGCACCCCCACCCCCCAGCAGTGCAGGGCACCCTTCACCAGGCCCCCACTCATGTCTCCCACCCCCCCAACCCCCAGCAGTGCAAGGGCAGCCTCCACCAGGCCCCCATTCATGTCTCCCACCACCCCCACCCCCCAGCATCCAGGGGCACCCTCCACCAGGCCCCCACTCATGTCCAACTCATGTCTCCCATCACCCCCACCCCCCAGCAGTGCAGGGGCACCCTCCACCAGGCCCCCACTCATGTCCCCCATCACCCCCACCCCCCAGCAGTGCAGGGGCACCCTCTACTTTGCCCCAATCATGTCTCCCAGCACCCCCACCCCCCAGCAATCAGGGGCACCCTCCACCAGGCCCCCACTCATGTCTCCCTGCACCCCCACCCCCAGCAGTGCAGGGGCACCCTCCACCAGGCCCCCACTCATGTCTCCCAGCACCCCCACCCCCCAGCATCCAGGGGCACCCTCCACCAGGCCCCACTCATGTCTCCCTGCACCCCCACCCCCCAGCAATGCAGGGGCACCCTCTACCAGGCCCCCACTCATGTCTCCCTGCACCCCCACCCCCCAGCATCCAGGGGCACTCTCCACCAGGCCCCCACTCATGTTCCCCATCACCCCCACCCCCCAGGAGTGCAGGGGCCCCCTCCACCAGGCCCCCACTCATGTCTCCCTGCACCCCCACCCCCCAGCAGTGCAGGGGCACCCTGCACCAGGCCCCCAATCATGTCTCCCACAACCCCCAACACCCAGCAGTGCAGGGCACCCTCCACCAGGCCCCCACTCATGTCCAACTCATGTCTCCCATCACCCCCACCCCCCAGCATCCAGGGGCACCCTCCACCAGGCCCCCACTCATGGCTCCCATCACCCCCACCCCCCAGCGTCCAGGAGCACCCTCCACAAGGCCCCCACTCATGTCTCCCTGCACCCCCAACCCCAGCAGTGCAGGGGCACCCTCCACCAGGCCCCCACTCATGTCTCCTACCACCCCCACCCCCCATCAGTGCAGGGGTACCCTCCACCAGGCCCCCACTCATGTCTCCCAGCACCCCCACCCCCCAGCATCCAGGGGCACCCTCCACCAGGCCCCCACTCATGTCTCCCTGAACCCACACCCCCCAGCAGTGCAGGGGCACCCTCCACCAGGCCCCCACTCATGTCTCCCAGCACCCCCACCCCCCAGCATCCAGGGGCACCCTCCACCAGGCCCCCACTCATGTCTCCCTGCACCCCCACCCCTCAGCATCCGGGGGCACCCTCCACCAGGCCCCCACTCATGTTCCCCATCACCCCCGGCCCCCAGCAGTGCAGGGGCACCCTCCACCAGGCCTCCACTCATGTCTCCCTGCACCCCCACCCCCAGCAGTGCAGGGGCACCCTCCACCAGGCCCCCACTCATGTCTCCCAGCACCCCCACCCCCCAGCATCCAGGGGCACCCTCCACCAGGCCCCCACTCATGTCTCCCTGCACCCCCACCCCCCAGCAATGCAGGGGCACCCTCTACCAGGCCCCCACTCATGTCTCCCTGCACCCCCACCCCCCAGCATCCAGGGGCACTCTCCACCAGGCACCCACTCATGTTCCCCATCACCCCCACCCCCCAGGAGTGCAGGGGCCCCCTCCACCAGGCCCCCACTCATGTCTCCCTGCACCCCCACCCCCCAGCAGTGCAGGGGCACCCTGCACCAGGCCCCCAATCATGTCTCCCACAACCCCCAACACCCAGCAGTGCAGGGCACCCTCCACCAGGCCCCCACTCATGTCCAACTCATGTCTCCCATCACCCCACCCCCCAGCAGCCAGGGGCACCCTCCACCAGGCCCCCACTCATGGCTCCCATCACCCCCACCCCCCAGCGTCCAGGAGCACCCTCCACAAGGCCCCCACTCATGTCTCCCTGCACCCCCAACCCCAGCAGTGCAGGGGCACCCTCCACCAGGCCCCCACTCATGTCTCCTACCACCCCCACCCCCCATCAGTGCAGGGGTACCCTCCACCAGGCCCCCACTCATGTCTCCCAGCACCCCCACCCCCAGCATCCAGGGGCACCCTCCACCAGGCCCCCACTCATGTCTCCCTGAACCCACACCCCCCAGCAGTGCAGGGGCACCCTCCACCAGGCCCCCACTCATGTCTCCCAGCACCCCCACCCCCCAGCATCCAGGGGCACCCTCCACCAGGCCCCCACTCATGTCTCCCTGCACCCCCACCCCTCAGCATCCGGGGGCACCCTCCACCAGGCCCCCACTCATGTTCCCCATCACCCCCGGCCCCCAGCAGTGCAGGGGCACCCTCCACCAGGCCTCCACTCATGTCTCCCAGCACCCGCACCCCCCAACAGTGCAGGGCACCCTCCACCAGGCCCCCACTCATGTCCAACTCATGTCTCCCATCACCCCCACCACCAGCATACAGGGGCACCCTCCACCAGGCCCCCACTCATGTCTCCCACCACCCCCACCCCCCAGCATCCAGAGGCACCCTCCACCAGGCCCCCACTCATGTCTCCAATCACCCCCACCCCCCAGCATCCAGGGGCACCCTCCACCAGGCCCCCACTCATGTCTCCCACCACCCCCACCCCCCAGCAGTGCAGGGGCAGACTCCACCAGGTCCCCACTCATGTCTCCCATCACCCCCACCCCCCAGCAGTGCAGGGGCACCCTCCACCAGGCCCCCACTCATGTCTCCCTGCAGCCCCACCCCCCAGCAGTGCGGGGGCACCCTCCACCAGGTCCCCACTCATGTCTCCCTGCACCCCCACCCCCCAGCAGTGCAGGGGCACCCTCCACCAGGCCCCCACTCATGTCTCCCAGCACCCCCACCCCCCAGCAGTGCAGGGCACCCCCCACCAGGCCCCCACTCATGTCTCCCTGCACCCCCACCCCCCCAGCAGTGCAGGGGCACCCTCCACCAGGTCCCCACTCATGTCTCCCTGCACCCCCACCCCCCAGCAGTGCAGGGGCACCCTCCACCAGGCCCCCACTCATGTCTCCCAGCACCCCATCCCCCAGCAGTGCAGGGCACCCCTCACCAGGCCCCCAATCATGTATCCTACCACTCCCACCCCCCAGCAGTGCAGGGGCAGCCTCCACCAGGCCCCCACTCATGTCTCCCAGCACCCCCACCCCCCAGCAGTGAAGGGCACCCTCCACCAGGCCCCCACTCATGTCCAACTCATGTCTCCCATCACCCCCACCCCCCAGCAGTGCAGGGCACCCTCCACCAGGCCCCCACTCATGTCTCCCAGCACCCCCACCCCCCAGCATCCAGGGTCACCCCGCACCAGGCCCCCACTCATGTCCAACTCATGTCTCCCATCACCCCCACACCCCAGCAGTGCAGGGGCACCCTCCACCAGGCCCCCACTCATGTCTCCCAGCACCCCCGACCCCAGCAGTGCAGGGGCACGCTCCACCAGGCCCCCACTCATGTCCCCCATCACCCCCACCCCCCAGCATCCAGGGGCAGCCTCCACCAGGCCCCCACTCATGTCTCCCAGCACCCCCACGCCCCAGCAGTGCAGGGCACCCTCCACCAGGCCCCCACTCATGTCTCCTACCACCCCCACGACCCAGCAGTGCAGAGGCAGCCTCCACCAGGCCCCACTCATGTCTTCCAGCACCCCCACCCCCCAGCAGTGCAGGGCACCCTCCACCAGCCCCCACTCATGTCCAACTCATGTCTCCCATCACCCCCACCACCAGCATCCAGGGGCACCCTCCACCAGGCCCCCACTCATGTCTCCCACCACCCCACCCCCCAGCATCCAGGGGCACCCTCCACCAGGCCCCCACTCATGTCTCCCATCACCCCCACACCCCAGAATCCAGGGGCACCCTCCACTAAGCCCCCACTCATGTCTCCCACCACCCACACCCCCCAGCAGTGCAGGGGCAGTCTCCACCAGGCCCCCACTCATGTCTCCCATCACCCCCACCCCCCAGCAGTGCAGGGGCACCCTCCACCAGGCCCCCACTCATGTCTCCCATCACCCCCACCCCCAGCAGTGCAGGGACACCATCCACCAGGCCCCCACTCATATCTCCCTGCACCCCCACCCCCCAGCAGTGCAGGGCACCCTCCACCAGGCCCCCACTCATGTCTCCCACCACCCCCACCCCTCAGCATTGCAGGGGCAGCCTCCACCAGGCCCCCACTCGTGTCTCCCACCACCCCCACCCCCCAGCAGTACAGGTGCAGCCTCTACCAGGCCCCCACTCATGTCTCCCATCACCCCCAAACCCCAGCAGTGCAGGGGCACCCTCCACCAGGCCCCCACTCATGTCTCCCTGCACCCCCACCCCCCAGCAGTGCAGGGGCACCCTCCACCAGGCCCCCACTCATGTCTCCCTGCACCCCAACCCCCCAGCATCCAGAGGCACCCTCCACCAGGCCCCCACTCATGTCTCCCATCACCCCCACCCCCCAGCAGTACAGGGGCACCCTCCACCAGGCCCCCAATCAGGTCCCCCATCACCCCCACCCCCCAGCATCCAGGGGCACCCTCCACCAGGCCCCCACTCATGTCTCCCAGCACCCACACCCCCCAGCAGTGCAGGGCACCCTCCACCAGGCCCCCACTCATGTCTCCTACCACCCCCACCCCCCAGCAGTGCAGGGGCAGCCTCCACCAGGCCCCCACTCATTTCTCCCAGCACCCCCACCCCCCAGCAGTGCAGGGCGTCTCCACCAGGCCCCCACTCATGTCCAACTCATGTCTCCCATCACCCCCACCACCAACATCCAGGGGCACCCGCCACCAGGCCCCACTCATGTCTCCCACCACCCCCACCCCACAGCATCCAGGGGCACCCTCCACCAGGCCCCCACTCATGTCTCCCATAACCCCCACCCCCCAGCATCTAGGGGCACCCTCCACCAGGCCCCCACTCATGTCTCCCACCACCCCCATCCCCCAGCAGTGCAGGGGCAGCCTCCACCAGGCCCCCACTCATGTCTCCCATCACCTCCACCCTCCAGCAGTGCAGGGGCACCTTCCACCAGGCCCCCACTCATGTCTCCCTGCACCCCCACCCCCCAGCAGTGCAGGGGCACCCTCCACCAGGCCCCCACTCATGTCTCCCTGCACCCCCACCCACCAGCAGTGCAGGGGCACCATCCACCAGGCCCCCACTCATGTCTCCCATCACCCCACCCCCCAGCAGGGCAGGGCACCCTCCACCAGGCCCCCACTTATGTCCAACTCATGTCTCCCATCACCCGCACCCCCCAGCATACAGGGGCACCCTCCACCAGGCCCCCACTCATGTCTACCATCACCCCCACCCCCCAGCAGTGCAGGGGCATCCTCCACCAGGCCCCCACTCATTTCTCCCTGCACCCCCATCCCCCAGCAGTGCAGGGCACCCTCCACCAGGCCCCCACTCATGTCTCCCACCACCCCCACCCCCCAGCAGTGCAGGGGCAGCCTCCACCAGGCCCACACTCATGTCTCCCACCGCCCCCACCCCCAGCATCCATGGGCACCCTCCACCAGGCCCCCACTCATGTCTCCCACCACCCCCACCCCCCAGCAGTGCAGGGGCAGCCTCCACCAGGCCCACACTCATGTCTCCCACCGCCCCCACCCCCAGCATCCATGGGCACCCTCCACCAGGCCCCACTCATGTCCAACTCATGTCTCCCATCACCCCCACCCCCCAGCACTGCAGGGGCACCCTCCACCAGGCCCCCACTCATGACTCCCTGCACCCCCACCCCCCAGCAGTGCAGGGCACCCTCCACCAGGCCCCCACTCATGTCTCCCACCCCCCCAACCCCCAGCAGTGCAAGGGCAGCCTCCACCAGGCCCCCATTCATGTCTCCCACCACCCCCACCCCCCAGCATCCAGGGGCACCCTCCACCAGGCCCCCACTCATGTCCAACTCATGTCTCCCATCACCCCCACCCCCCAGCAGTGCAGGGGCACCCTCCACCAGGCCCCCACTCATGTCCCCCATCACCCCCACCCCCCAGCAGTGCAGGGGCACCCTCTACTTGGCCCCCACTCATGTCTCCCAGCACCCCCACCCCTCAGCATCCAGGGGCACCCTCCACCAGGCCCCCACTCATGTCTCCCTGCACCCCCACCCCCCAGCAGTGCAGGGGTACCCTCCACCAGGCCCCCACTCATGTCTCCCAGCACCCCCACCACCCAGCAATCAGGGGCACCCTCCACCAGGCCCCCACTCATGTGCCCCTGCACCCCCACCCCCAGCAGTGCAGGGGCACCCTCCACCAGGCCCCCACTCATGTCTCCCAGCACCCCCACCCCCCAGCATCCAGGGGCCATCTCCACCAGGCCCCCACTCATGTCTCCCTGCACCCCCACCCCCCAGCAATGCAGGGGCACCCTCCACCAGGCCCCCACTCATGTCTCCCTGCACCCCCACCCCCCAGCATCCAGGGGCACTCTCCACCAGGCCCCCACTCATGTTCCCCATCACCCCCACCCCCCAGGAGTGCAGGGGCCCCCTCCACCAGGCCCCCACTCATTTCTCCCTGCACCCCCACCCCCCAGCAGTGCAGGGGCACCCTGCACCAGGCCCCCAATCATGTCTCCCATAACCCCCACCACCCAGCAGTGCAGGGCACCCTCCACCAGGCCCCCACTCATGTCCAACTCTTGTCTCCCATCACCCCCACCCCCCAGCATCCAGGGGCACCCTCCACCAGGCCCCCACTCATGGTTCCCATCACCCCCACCCCCCAGCGTCCAGGAGCACCCTCCACCAGGCCCCCACTAATGTCTCCCTGCACCCCCAACCCCAGCAGTGCAGGGGCACCCTCCACCAGGCCCCCACTCATGTCTCCTACCACCCCCACCCCCCATCAGTGCAGGGGTACCCTCCACCAGGCCCCCACTCATGTCTCCCAGCACCCCCACCCCCCAGCATCCGGGGCACCCTCCACCAGGCCCCCACTCATGTCTCCCTGAACCCCCACCCCCCAGCAGTGCAGGGGCACCCTCCACCAGGCCCCCACTCATGTCTCCCAGCACCCCCACCCCCCAGCATCCAGGGGCACCCTCCACCAGGCCCCCACTCATGTCTCCCTGCAACCCCACCCCCCAGCAATGCAGGGGCACCCTCCACCAGGCCCCCACTCATGTCTCCCTGCACCCCCACCCCTCAGCATCCGGGGGCACCCTTCACCAGGCCCCCACTCATGTTCCCCATCACCCCCGCCCCCCAGCAGTGCAGGGGCACCCTCCACCAGGCCCCCAATCATGTCTCCCATCACCCCCACCACCCAGCAGTGCAGGGCACCCTCCACCAGGCCCCCACTCATGTCCAACTCATGTATCCCATCACCCCCACCCCCCAGAATCCAGGGGCACCCTCCACCAGGCCCCCACTCATGTCTCCCACCACCCCCACCCCCCAGCATCCAGGGGCACCCTCCACCAGGCCCCCACTCATGTCTCCCTGCACCCCCAACCCCCAGCAGTGCAGGGGCACCCTCCACCAGGCCCCCACTCATGTCTCCTACCACCCCCACCCCCCCAGCAATGCAGGGGCAGCCTCCACCAGGCCCCCAATCTGTCCAACTCATGTCTCCCATCACCCCCACCCCCCAGCAGTGCAGTGGCACCCTCCACCAGGCCCCCACTCATGTCTCCCATCACCCTCACCCCCCAGCAGTGCAGGGGCAGCCTTCACCAGGCCCCCACTCATGTCCCCCGGCCAACATGTCATCACAATCTAGAATCCTGGCCCTCATGGTCAGCCTCCAAATGCCAAACACCCACCCAAGTATTGCATCCACCCACTTAGAAATGGCAATAACATGATAGAACCCCAATTGCAAGTTTGGAAATGAACACATGTCCCTCACATACACCCAATGGGTGTCAGTGAATGTCAAAACCCATATCATGATATGCATGAAACCAATGAGATGATACTACACATTGAAGTTTGAAGACAAAATATGTATTAAAAGCAACATAAATTGAAGCAAAAATAAACAAACAATAATGGAAATTTAAAGAAAATAAACCAGCATGTCCGTGAAATAATGTAAAACCACAAATTATAATCCAAAGGAAAGGTGTACAAAGTCACAGTCCACAAAAGTAAATCCAATGGAAAATCAAAATAGAAAACCATTGCTCCATGGGTAAATCATACAAACAAATGAAAATCCAAAAGTTAACTATATACAGATAAACAATCCAGGGTCCATGATCCCAACAGAAGAAATGAAACCTATCTTATAACACTACCTAAAAAAAGAAACTATATAAAAAAATGTGGTCCATTGTCCAAAAGGTCAAAAAAAAATGCTAAACCAAAGGAAACCTAACACTAACTACAGAAATATTTACAAGGGCAGCGGGCTAGTCTAACGGCTCACTTCGGTATGTTCCGGGCCAGGGCATCATCGAACTCCTGGTCAATATCCCAGAGGCGGTCCTCCTCCATGGCCCCGAGGGTCTGCAGGGCCATCGACATGTTCACCCCCAACACCCTGCGGATTGCCTCGAGGCACTCGGCCAGCCTCAGGGCCCTCCGCATGGAGTTCTCCGCCCTGACCATCATGAGCCGTGCCTCTTCCGCCCGCTGCCGCTCCGCATCTATGGCGTGGCCAAACAGCTGCGACATGGAAGTCACTTCCCGTCCTGGGTCCTCCTGCCCTCCGGCCGATGCCTGCCCCTCCGATGTCGAAGGCCCAGAGCCATCATGGCTCCCACCACGTTGCTGCTGCTGCTGTGCCTCTGCCCGTGCACTGCCTCCTGCTGCCTGCACATCCTCTGCTGGCTGGGATGCAGTCATTGATGTGGCAACCCCTGCTGGGCGTCCGACTCCGGACTGTGGCAGGGAAGCCTCCTCCACCAGCCTGGCCGCACCGTCCGAGGCAGCTCCAAAGGGCACCCAGGTGACTAATGGGTGGAAAGATGGCACAGAGGATGACTGGCGCATAGGGGGTCCAGTTGAGGAGGGGGTCTGAGCAAGCCCCATCAAACAGAGGAATCCGGCCTGGGTGACCTGTCCCAGTAGGCCGACGCGGTCAACGAGCCATTCGAGATGACGTGCAGTCTCCTCATGAAAAGACTGCAGGTCACCTCGCATGGCCCGCTGACGCAACACCACACCAGTCAGGACAGGCTTAACCCGGACCCGGATAGCCACGTCCGCAGGCAGAGGAAGGCCAGTTGTCGTGAGCTCATCCCCTGCTTGAAAACGGGTCTGGACCTAGGCATCCCTTCTGGTGCAAGATGATGCAGTGACAGGATCAGGGACAGGATTGCACACAGGCACCTCCGCGGCAACCTGTGCTGCCTCCTGTCCCTGGTCCTGCACTGCACCACTAGCACCAGTGGAATCCCTACCTCCAGACCCCGTCTCTGTTGCTTGCATGGCCTCCGCCTCCACCAAACCCCCCACCAACCTGGATGACTCCGTGCCATCTTCCCCCGTTTGGCCCTGTGGGGTCCCAGCTGCCACCTTCTGCGGCCGAGGAGTCCAACTCCGACCTCTGCCTCTTGGACCTCCCCCTGGCAGCTGCGGCCTGGGACGCGGCACCGGACTCCTCACTGTTAGGGAGAATTCTCTGTTTAGGCTGAATTTCCTAACCTAGTGAGTCCCCCAGCAGCTTTGCTGGATTTCTGGAGTTTGTTTTTTTCCATCCTGCCAAGAGTGAGACTCTTTTCCTCCCACTCTTGGACATGTATGTGTGTAATTCCTTTGAATGTCAATGTGTTCTATGGGCTATGGGGTCTTTTACTCCATAGGGTCTCATATGTTTTTCTATGTGTGTTACACCGCACCCTACGTGCCGTAACACTGGGGCGTCCTAGCGGACCTCCACCATAGACTCCATACCCGGGGACTGACTACTGTCTCCCCGGGCATGTAAAGTCACCATTGGCTTTACTAGACCTAAATTTACTAACAGAACTAGTACAAACCATCTTATTGTGGACGTACTAGTAGGGGTAATTCGATTACTCCTGGATCTGTTACTCGAGGGGGCACTGTCCCGTCCCCCCTCGTCGAGTTTTGGCTGGTGGCAGTGGAAACTACTTGTTATGTTCGACCCCGGACATAACCCTATGGGATTCGTCCCATTGTTGGAGATTGATACTTTTCCTCGTTAATCTCTAACGTACCACCGGTCTACTTATCTTAAATAAGTTTATCGGATGGTATTTTCTGCCAGAACTCGGTTTTTGCAATGGCGTCTGTGTTCGTCTCTGTGACTCCTAAACCAAAGGTTGAGCCCTTTGTTCCACTTTTGGCGGGCCTCTGTACAGAGACCCTCCAAAGTGGTGCCATTCTGTATGGGTTACCACAGGGGTGTGGGAGGGGGTTTAGGCACCCTGGACCGAGTTGCCTTGCCAACTCCGGTCGCGCTCTGGAGTGATTGGCCCAAGTGGTGAGCCTCCCCGCTCACCACTTAGCGAGTGTTGATTGACAGCTAGGCTGAATATGGGGGTTTTCTGCATAAAAGCAGGGCTTTTGGGACTGGATCTTCAGAAGTCGCCACAGGACCTAAGAATCCGACGAGGGTAACGCTGAGCCGACCTGCACGACGACACCTCCGGTGGAGCTCCGCGGAACCGACTCACCACTTCCCGAAGACAGAGGAGATCTCCCTGCCGGAGAGTCTCTTCCCCTGACTGGTGGGAACAACCAGTCCCCTTTGCTTTTTGTTTGCCTCAGGACGCAGTGGTCGAATTGCCCGTGCAGAGCACCCCGGCAACCGGATAGCCACTACCCCTGTACCGCGACCAAAAGGTGGTGCCTTGTGACGGAGCACTCCACGGCTGGTCTCTTCCCTGGTGGTGCACCGGACTTCACTTTTCTTCGACGACGAGATCATCTCTACTCTTGGCAAAGACCCGGCGTGCATCCACCACCAGGAACAACTGCCCCCTCCGGAGCTGTCTCTCCACAAACAAGGTACTGTGTCCGCCTGGCTTCCCTTCTGCCGGATCGAGTGAGGTGTCTTAATCCTCGCCTTTCCGTTGGGTCGCCTCCAAGCTTTCTCTAGCGTGTTGTTCTGAACTGGTTCAATCTGCCGATAACAATTTGCTACAAAGACTCGAACGCATTTCCACTAAGAGACTTTTTGGGACATACCGCCTTGCCTCTCTCCGAGTGGGCCTGGCCTCTAAACTTTATGAACTATTCTGGTTCTTGCCTTCTTGCCTTGCATTTTTCCCGTGAAGTATTGAACTGTGTTGATTTCATAACCTGCTTATTTTTCTCTCCCGTCTGTTAGGTATTTTGTGGATATTTGGGGCTTTGCGGTATTTTCTTACTGCCAAAATACCTTTAGCAATAATCACTCTCTGTATTCATATTGGGTCACACATGACAATAATACATTGCATTATTTCAGAATTCAGACCTATTTAGATGATATGCGCGGTAGTTTGCGTGGTTGGCTGGTATAGTGGTTGGTTTATTTGTGGCCCCAATATCCAACATCCCTTGTTTTTTATCTAGATTGTTCTTGATCACTAGAGAGAACTCAGGCCTACATTTTAGGGATAACACATTTTCAGTGTTAGTGTTGTGTGTCACCATGGGCTATTGTGGTATTTTTGTGGTAATTTCCACTACCTTATATACGGTAGGGAAGTCCAGAGAGTCTCTCTTCCCGTTGACTCATGTACCTCCAACAGGCTATGCTACAAACAGTCACTCACAACTGGCCATACTGAATAGAATCATGCACACATCTGCTTTAAAATGACAATTGCACTGTTTAAAAATCTACCCACGTTTAAACCTTTCCCCATGCAAAATGAAAGAGACAAATAATACACACTAGCTATCTGTTTTCAAATATTTTTGTATTATAGACATTTCATTTAAACATAGTTTAACTTTTTTTACAGAAATAAATAAAATGGTACAACATTGTTTGTGATAAAATGAACAGAGAGCTGCGACAATATATTCAATTGGTAACATTAAATATGCTGATAAGAGACTGAGACTCCCTCTAAGACACTGACTGAACAATTTCGCACACTTTCGCACAGCTCCCACTCGCTTCTGTAATTACCTTATCTGTCCGCATGAGTTTTCTCTGGCTATTCTCTTTCTGAATTTGGCTCCCTTGAAGATCAACCCCAGTGAGAACAAGCGTCTGCCGTTCTCAAACCAGGGTTATTGCCTGGAACTCTCAGCTTTTGCAGCAGGAATGCCCCAGCCAGGAAAGAGATCCTTCTCCCAGCTCTGCCAGATGTCGCCTCCCTTCCCCCTCTTCTCAAGCTTCTCCAGCAAAGTCCTAATCACAGCCTCTAGCATGATACTTGCTATGAAGCTGCTCCAATCAGAATCAATCATGTCATCTCCTCCCTCACTACACAATGGCTCACTTCTACAGTGGCAATTGTAACAAACTGATTTCCTGTTCCTTCGAGCTCTTTGCTTCCTGTAGTTATGTGTACAGAGCAGCAGAGAAAAAAATGAATGTGTGTTTAAAAGTTCACTTTCATAGAAGGTCTAATTCTGCATTGGAGACCCATTTTTATTAGTGGGTTATGTTAAATGAAGTTTTATTAGTCAGGTTAGTTATTAATAAGGTTAGTTATTAATTTTCAAATGTGTCTCTTGCAACATAGGCATTTCAGGTGAAAAATAGTGTGCATTTTGAATGTGCAGATGTGTGCTTTTAATTGTAAAAAATGGATTTGCATCTTATATGTAAAAATCGTTTTTGACTGAATAGCCTGTCTTTACTTATATGTCCAACTTACTCTGGCAACACATATAGCAATGCACCACACCCATGTAGTGGTGCTGCATAAAAAATTGCTACCTGTGCAGTAGTGCTGTACTCTGTGCTGTAACACGCCAAATATCCTTACACGTCCTAACTAATATTAGAGTGCCATCTAGGTTGAGGCATACACCTCTGTCTGCAAATAAGTGATGCTGGTAGAACCTAGACTTGTCGAAATATTGTTAGGGGGATTGATCGTTTCTTCTTCGTAGAGTAATTGTAATTGAAGTGTTTGCCGTGATAGTGCCATAGTGTTTTCTATAGATGTGCCGTTATAAATAAATACCTCCATATCTTTACACTAAAGCCTTGTTGCGTGTTTGCTTGTTTTACTGTGAAGAATTGCCCTATATTGTATACTCCACATACTGCATAACTCTTCTTGAGAGAAGTCTGACTGCTCAGCCACAGCTACCAAGTGAATCTGTGTGGTACAGACTGCTACCAAGTGGCTTTACTGCCAAACACCTGTAGTCCTAAATCTTTTGCAGTGGTCCCAGAGGGAACTGCACAGGTTTCCGCCTAACACCCTGCACTGCTGAGGGGTGGGAGACATGAGTGGGGGCCTGGTGGAGGCTGCCCCTGCACTTATGGGGGATAGGGGTGCTGGGAGACATGAGTGGGGGCCTGGTGGAGGGTGCCCCTGGATGCTGGGGGGTGGGGGTGATGGGGGACATGAGTGGGGGCCTGGTGAAGGGTGCCCCTGGATGCCGGGGGGTGGGGGTTCTGGGAGACATGAGTGGGGGCCTGGTGGAGTGTGCCCTGCACTGCTGGGGGGTGGGGGTGATGGGAGACATGAGTTGGACATGAGTGGGGGCATGGTGGAGGGTGCCCCTGCAGTGCTGGGGGGTGGGGGTGGTGGGAGACATGAGTGGGGGCCTGGTGGAGGCTGCCCCTGCACTGCTGGGGGGTGGGGGAGATGGGAGACATGAGTGGGGGCCTGGTGGAGGGTGCCCCTGCACTGCTGGGGGGAGGGGGTGATGGGAGACATGAGTTGGACATGAGTGTGGGCCTGGTGGAGGATGCCCCTGCACTGCTGGGGGGTGGGGGTGGTAGGAGACGTGAGTGGGGGCCTTGTGGAGGGTGCCCTGCACTGCTGGGGGGTGGGGTGATGGGAGACATGAGTTGGACATGAGTGGGGGCCTGGTGGCAGGTGCCCCGGGATGCTGGGGGGTGGGGGTGGTGGCAGACATGAGTTGGACATGAGTGGGGGCCTGGTGGAACGTGCCCTGCACTGCTGGGGGGTGGGGGTGCAGGGAGAGATGAGTGGGGGCCTGGTGGAACGTGCCCTGCACTGCTGGGGGGTGGGGGTGCTGGGAGACATGAGTGGGGGCCTGGTGGAGGGTGCCCCTGGATGCTGGGGGTGGGGTTGATGGGGGACATGAGTGGGGCCTGGTGGAGGCTGCCCCTGCACTGCTGGGGGGTGGGGGTGGTGGGAGACATGAGTGGGGGCCTGGTGGAGGGTGCCCTGCACTGCTGGGGGGTGGGGGTGCAGGGAGACATGAGTGGGGGCCTGGTGGAGGGTGCCCCTGCACTGCTGGGGGTGGGGATGATGGGAGATATGAGTTGGACATGAGTGGGGGCCTGGTGGAGGGTGCCATGCACTGCTGGGGGGTGGGGGTGCAGGGAGGCATGAGTGGGGGCCTGGTGGCGGGTGCCCCTGCACTGCTGGGGGGTGGGGGTGATGGGAGACATGAGCTGGACATGAGTGGGGGCCTGGTGGAGGGTGCCAGTGGATGCTGGGGGGTGGGGGTGCTGGGAGACATGAGTGGGGGCCTGGTGGAGTGTGCCCTGCACTGCTGGGGGGTGGGGGTGATGGGAGACATGAGTTGGACATGAGTGGGGGCATGGTGGAGGGTGCCGCTGCACTGCTGGGGGGTGGGGTGGTGGGAGACATTAGTGGGAGCCTGGTGGAGGCTGCCCCTGCACTGCTGGGAGGTGGGGGTGATGGGAGACATGAGTGGGGGCCTGGTGGAGGGTGCCCCTGCAATGCTGGGGGGTGGGGGTGATGGGAGGCATGAGTTGGACATGAGTGGGGGCCTGGTGGAGGATGCCCCTGCACTGCTGGGGGGTGGGGGTGGTAGGAGACGTGAGTGGGGGCCATGTGGAGGATGCCCTGCACTGCTGGGGGGTGGGGTGATGGGAGACATGAGTTGGACATGAGTGGGGGCCTGGTGGCGGGTGCCCCTGGATGCTGGGGGGTGGCGGTGGTGGGAGACATGAGTTGGACATGAGTGGGGGCCTGGTGGAGGGTACCCTGCACTGCTGGGGGGTGGGGGTGCTAGGAGACATGAGTGGGGGCCTGGTGGAGGGTGCCCCTGGATGCTGGGGGTGGGGGTAATGGGGAACATGAGTGGGGGCCTGGTGGAGGCTGCCCCTGCACTGCTGGGGGGTGGGGTTGGTGGGAGACATGAGTGGGGGCTTGGTGGAAGGTGCCCTGCACTGCTGGGTGATGGGGGTGCAGGGAGACATGAGTGGGGGCCTGGTGGAGGGTGCCCCTGCACTGGTGGGGGTGGGGGTGATGGGAGACATGAGTTGGACATGAGTGGGGGCCTGGTGGGGGGTGCCATGCACTGCTGGGGGGTGGGGGTGCAGGGAGACATGAGTGGGGGCCTGGTGGAGGGAGCCCCTGCACTGCTGGGGGGTGGGGGTGATGGGAGACATGAGTTGGACATGAGTGGGGGCCTGGTGGAGGGTGCCCTGCACTGCTGGGGGGTGTGGGTGCTGGGAGACATGAGTGGGGGCCTGGTGGAGGGTGCCCCTGCACTGCTGGGGGGTGGGGGTGGTGGGAGACATGAGTGGGGGCCTGTTGAAGGGTGCCCCTGGATGCTGGGGTGTGGGGGTGCAGGGGGACAAGAGTGGGGGCCTGGTGGAGGGTGCCCCTGGATGCTGGGGGGTGGGGGTGATGGGAGATATGAGTTGGACATGAGTGGGGGCCTGGTGGAGGGTGCCCTGCACTGCTGGGGGGTGGGGGTGCTGGGAGACATGAGTGGGGGCCTGTTGAAGGGTGCCCCTGGATGCTGGGGTGTGGGGGTGCAGGGGGACATGAGTGGGGGCCTGGTGGAGGGTGCCCCTGGATGCTGGGGGGTGGGGGTGGTGGGAGACATGAGTTGGACATGAGTGGGGGCCTGGTGGAGGGTGCCCTGCACTGCTGGGGGGTGGGGGTGCTGGGAGACATGAGTGGGGACCTGGTGGAGGGTGCCCCTGCACTGCTGGGGGGTGGGGGTGATGGGAGACATGAGTTGGACATGAGTGGGGGCCTGGTGGAGGGTGCCCCTGGATCCTGGGGGGTGGGGGTGCTGGGAGACATGATTGGGGGCCTGGTGGAGGGTGCCCTGCACTGCTGGGGGTGGGGGTGATGGGAGACATGAGTTGGACATGAGTGGGGGCCTGGTGGAGGGTGCCCCTGCACTGCTGGGGATGGGGGTGGTGGGAGACATGTGTGGGGGCCTGGTGGAGGCTGCCCCTGCACTGCTGGGGGGTGGGGGTGGGGGTGATGGGAGACATGAGTGGGGGCCTGGTGGAGGGTGCCCCTGGATGCTGGGGGGTGGGGGTGATGGGAGACATGAGTTGGACATGAGTGGGGGCCTGGTGGAGGGTGCCCCTTGATGCTAGGGGGTGGGGTGGTGGGAGACATGAGTGGGGGCCTGGTGGAGGGTGCTCTGTACTGCTGGGGGGTGGGGGTGGTCGGAGACATGAGTGGGGGCCTGGTGGAGGGTGCCCCTGGATGCTGGGGGGTGGGGGTGATGGGTGACATGAGTTTGACATGAGTAGGGGCCTGGTGGAGGGTGCCCTGCACTGCTGGGGTGTGGGGGAGCTGGGAGACATGAGTGGGGGCCTGGTGGAGGGTGCCCCTGCACTGCTGGGGGGTGGGGGTGATGGGGGACATGAGCGGGGGCCTGGTGGAGGGTGCCCCTGCACTGCTGGGGTGTGGGGGTGCTGGACGACATGAGTGGGGGCCTGGTGGATGGTGCCCCTGCACTGCTGGGGGTGGGGGTGATGGGAGACATGAGTTGGACATGAGTGGGGGCCTGGTGGAGGGTGCCCTGCACTGCTGGGGGGTGGGGGTGCTGGGAGACATGAGTGGGGGCCTGGTGAAGGGCGCCCCTGCGCTGCTGGTGGGTGGGGGTGCTGGGAGACATGTGTTGGTGATCAGTAGTGCAAGGTGACATGTGGGTTGGCTGGGGGGCATGGCCATGGTGGATGGTTTGCCTGTGGGACATGAGCAGGGATACAGGGTAGTCCCCTGTGGTGAGGGGTGCCTGCAGGCGCCGTGGAGGGTGTAGAAGGAACACCTGGGAGGACCCACACGGCCAAATCACGTGTAGCACTCCCCAGCACCACCGAAATACAGGTACCCTGCTGAAATTGCGTGTGAAACTTCCCGCGCACCTCGGAATACACGTACCCTGCTCAAATCGCGTGTGGGACTTCCCCAGCACCCCGAAGTACACGTACCCAGGCCAATCGCATGTGGAACTTCCCGCGCACCCCGGAGTACACGTATCCAGGCCAATCACGTGTGGAACCTCCCGCGCATCCAAAAACACACGTACCCAGGCCAATCACGTGTGGAACTTCCCGCCGCATCCCGAAACACACGTACCCAGGCCAATCACGTGTGGAACCTCCCGCGCATCCCGAAACACACGTACCCAGGCCAATCGCGTGTGGAACTTCCCGCGCACCCCGAAGTACACGTACCCAGGCCAATCACGTGTGGAATCTCCCGCGCATCCGGAAACACACGTACCCAGGCCAATCGTGTGTGGAACTTCCCGCGCACCCTGAAGTACACGTACCCAGGCCAATCACGTGTGGAACTTCCCACGCATCCCGAAACACACATACCCAGGCCAATCGTGTGTGGAACTTCCCGTGCACCCTGAAGTACACGTACCCAGGCCAATCGCGTCTGGAACTTCCCGCGCATCCCGAAACACACGCACACGCTATTTTTCACACAGCGGGTGTCCATGTTTGTCGGTACCCCCTTTGCACCGCATTTGTCCCAGAGGGCCACTGTATGGACCATTCATCATGTCATCATGGCTGTATATGGGTGCTTTTTGTTAGCGCACATTTTGGCGCACATTTATTTCAGGCGCAGGGACGCTACCGCCTGCTTTCTTGTGGCGTACTTCTTTGGCCCTGTGCGCGTCTTTGACCGTGCGCTGGTTTGCCCTATTCGATTCCATGAATACGGGTTGTAGGCGAGCGTGTAGGCGTTCCACGCACTTGCCTCCTGTACTTCCCCCGTGACGCCCATATTTTCACACGTTGTTCCCCATTCCAAGTGTTACGCCCCGTGTTCCGCCTACTTTTGTGATGTGCGCCGCGCTATGTGCGATTTCGCAGTGGCCGTGGCACACGCTGTTGGATGACCTGTGCGCCAGCGTGCGCAGCGCACTTTTTCAGCACACATCCAATGTTTTTCTTGCGCACGGACTTCCATGAATTGATGTGCGCTGGTTTCCCTGCGATTTTCGCACTTGCACTGCGATTTTCGCACTTTTACTGCGAATCGCACGTTTTGGTACCTCTGCGCGGGAATTTTCAGCGCACATTAATTCCATTTATCGACGCCTGAATCAGGTAACATTGTCCAAGGAGACTAATATTAAGGCCGGACAGGAGACCTTCATGTTTGCTACCATTTCAGAAGCAGAGCTAATAGAAATTTTAGATTTTATAAAACCTATGTCCTGTGCAGAAAATGTGTTACCTCCCAATGTTATTCTCCAAATAAGGAACAATTTGCTCCTATTCTGTTTAGAATAGTTAACACCTCCTTTAAGGAGGGCATAGTTCCCAAAGAGATAAAGAAGGTCACCATCTCACCACTGGTAAAAAAAGTTGGACTAGATCCCAAGAACCCGGGGAATCTCTGTCCTATTACCAACTCTAATTTCATTCTTAAAGTCTTGGACAGAATAGCGACTCAGCAGCTGCAGAATTATGTGGAAAAACATGCAACCCTACATCATCAACAACAGTCTGGTTTTAGGGCCTCACATAGCACGGAGACAGCTATGTTAGACCTTCAAAATCATATGTTGAGTTTGATGAACATGGGTAAAATAGGGATTCTAATGGTGTTGGATCTCAGTGCGGCATTTGACCTGGTTGATCATCAACTTCTGGTCAAAGCATTGAGAGACAATGTGGGTTGCTACAAAATGGCATTGAACTGTCGGTCTCTTTCCTTTCAAACCGCCAAGGCAGAGTACACTTGGGAAACAACTTCTGCAACCCTATATCTATCTTATTTGGAGTCCCCCAGGGAGCAAGTCTCTCGACCATGCTTTTTAACAACTACATGCGTAATCGGTGTAACATTCTGGTTGAAACAGGGGTGTTTTTTACTAACTATGCAGATGATACGCAGATGATACGCAGATGATACGCAGCTTATACCAGATCAAGAGGGCTCCCATAGTGCAGACAGTGTAAAGATTGGAAACGTTTATAGCAAAATTCACGAACGGATGCAGTTAAACTGGATGTATCTCAACAACACTAAAACTGAACTCATGCTGTTCGGGTCCAGATGCCTGTTAGCAAAACTTGGGGTTGAGTATGAGTCATTCCAGATTAAGGTGCCATAATCCAAGTATCTACCCAGGTTAAAACCCTGAGCATGATGGTGAACTCCTCTGTCAACTCTGAAGCACAGGCTAATTATTTGCAAAAAAAACACAGCATACTACATACTACATGCGGCTTATGAAGGCCATCAGCCCTTTCCTAAATGAATGCAATATGTCCACCATTGCTAGAGCCATTGAGTTATCTAGGCTTGATTACGGCAATGCCCTTCTTATTGGGGCCAATGTTAAAGATTTAGCTAGATGCCAAGTCATACAGAATGATGCAGTGAGGCTTGCAAAGCATTTTAGGAGAAGAGACCATACCACCTTGGCCAGAAGATCACTTCACTGGCTCAGGGTAGAGGAGAGAATAAAGTTCAAATCCCTGACTCTTGTGCATATTGATAGTACCTAAGTACAAGCTTAAGTTGTGCATGGGCCGATCTTTTGTAGTGCTGGCAGCTCAGCTGTGGAATACTCTTCCAACGACTATGAGATGGAAGGCAGTCACTTCAAGTTTAGAAAACTCCTGAAGACTCACTTGTTTAGATAATCCAGGAGTTGCCAGCCACCCTTTCAGTTTATAGAGCTAGACACAGGAGATCTTTCTTTTATATAGTTTTGTGTTTGTCTTGTCAAAGCGCCCTGATGCCTGCGGGCTGCCGGCGCTATATAAGATGATATACATACATACATACATACATATTACTGCACATGATATCAAAGCTGGAATATTTGGAATCCAGTTTAGCTCTGGCTTGTGCTGATCCAAACATCATGAGTTCAGTTTTTGAACTTTTCAAGCACATCCAATAGGCAGACATGCAGCATTTCACAGACCCGTAGATATAAGTTAACCTATCCGAGTCACTGGTGTAATTACCACTGAGCTCCATCAGCAAGTGGGTGTCATCTGCGTAGTTGGTAAACTGAACACCCATTTTAGTAAGCTTATCACAGAGAGGTTTGATATACACTTTAAACGGAGCAGGTGAAAAGCACTCACCTTGAGGAACTCCACAGTGTAGTGGGGCTGGGTCAGAAACAGCATTATCCCAGCATAAGCTACATATCTTATGTAGGAGGGATCAAAGCCAATCTATGGCATTCTCTGAAAAGCCTCCTGTAGTAGACAGATGTTTTAGAATGCACTCATGATCAAGAAGATTTAACGCTGATGATACGTCTAATAGTATCAACAACCCAGTCCTGATTTTGTCAATGGTATACAGCATTTGGGTTTGGAGATCCACAAGGTGCTCTCTGTGACATGTTTGGGCCAAAAACCTGATTGCCTTGGTTGAGGAATATTCTAGGTGTTCCTGAAACTGCACAGTGGCAATCCTATCAGCAATTTGTCAAAGGTATTTAACATTTGTGATTGGTCTCAAGTTTGCAGCTTCTCTGGGGTTTAGGCCTGATTTTTTAACAGAAGATTTACCACAACTTCTCTAATAGTGTCAACAACAATATTATTGGTGAAGTTCACATTCACAAAACATTAAAGAAAGGTGCCAAGATGTTTGCATTCCCTAGAACAAGTGTGGATGGAATGGAGCACATATTCTCAAGTACCCTTTCCATCTCAATCACAGTAACAGGTTTAAACAGGCAGTTTGATTGAGCACAGCTCTCCCTGACTTCCGGCAGTTTGGGCTGTGCATCCACGCATAAGTTATTTGCAATTTGTATGTGGGCCAGGTTGACCTTGTCTGCAAAAGCCTCCTGAACACTAGCACAGTCTTCATTAGTAGAGGTGAAGGACTGAGGTTTTACACTAGGTTTCACTAATGTTTTTTTTTAAATATCCAAGACCATTTTCAATGTGTTCATTAATGGAGCTTGTTTTGTTTCATACATGTTCAGTCTGTATACTTTTTCCAGAGGATGTCATGCTGCCTTGTTTATGTCAGTCTTGGTTTTAACCCAAATGCACTCTGCCTGTTTTTTTCTTTTTAAGATTACTTAAGGCGGGTGTAAACCAGCTGTTATGATTCAACGCATCTCTTACAGTTTGTGGCTTCATAGGAGCTACTTCGACCAAATGTGTTCCGTAAGAAGCAGTGTAAACACACAGAGTGACTAAATCAATACGTATATTCATACAGCTATTATGTCCGCCGGTTGTATTTTGTTCAAGTTCCTACCAACAACTCTTTTGGGCATATTGATTTTTTTGATTGGCTTTCAGGAAGCTGGGACTGGAATACAACACAAATGTGATCTGACCAGATACATGGCTTGGTATTAATGGCAACTTTATTGATATTGTGAGACGCTACCCAGTTCAGAATATCTCCTTTTCCATGGGTCGGCTTTTTATTGTGCACTATGATGTCAATATTATTTAGATGTTACTCCAGTATTAAAGCCTCCTTGTCAGAGCCGTCTCCACGCCATGAATTAAAATCACCCAATAGCATAGTTTTTGTTCAGCAGTGCCAGGAGGTGTATTATTTCATCATTAAATCCAGGCATGTCAAGCACATTACAGCAGAAAAATATTCACACACTTATTACTGCTTGGGGTGATCTTAAGATGTATGATTTCACAACCATCACAAACACTAGGGGAGTCAAAAAGGGGTGACTGATCAAGTAAGAGCCTGGTACGGAGCTAGACTCTCAGGGTAGCTAAGCAACCAGTCGGTACAGCAGACAGGCAGGTCAGCAAGGGGGGAAGCGAGAGAAAGCAGAGGAGAAGAGGATAGTTTTGAGCTGCTTCTGGAACTGCAGGTGGTCTGGTACAAGTGTGAGAGGGGGAGGGAGACCATTCCAGAGGGAGGAACCTGCAGAGGAGAGAGATCTACCCCCGCTCTCTGACTGGAGAAGCGTCTAACCCTTAAAGAGTTGGAGGTAGCTGAGCAAAGGGCTCAAGAAGGAAGGTATTTTCGAAGAGAGCATGAAATGTAGTCCAGGTCCCAGCCCTGGAAATCTTTGTGGACAATGCAAACAATGCAAAGGGTCTTGAACTTGATACTTGCAGCCACCAGGAGCCACCAGGAGCCATAGCAGAGGTCTCTGAAGCCCCTCTGGTGCAGGGGGCCCTACAACCCCAGGTCCACCGGAAGTCTCAGCCCAGCCCTCATCCTAACCAAAGTAAGGGTGAGAGCCGGGCAAGGGCTGACAGGTTCACTGCTTCCTGGTTCCTGTCTGCGTGCAGCGTGGGAGCTGGAGGACTGAGAGAAGACGGATCATTGAGTCTTCGTTGCACTGTGTGGAACATGTGAGGACGACGCTTCTAAAAAACAAAGTGTATGTGAGTGTGTCTGCATGTCAGATATGATTGCAATTGTGTATATATTTAATGTTATGCATGGATGTATGTGTTGCATGCATGCATATATGCATGGGTGGGGAGTGTTCATGTCATTTGATTAAGAATGCAGTGTGTTTGAATCTTCAGGATGTGCATGTTGAGAATACAATGTATGAATGTGATTGTGTGAATGTTCTGAGTCAGTGCTTGTGGGGAGAATGCAGTCTGCATGAATGTGAGAGGAGACACACATTTGGAAAATGCAGTGTGAGTGATTGTGAGAGACGTTGAATGGGTGAGTGACTACTAGGTGAATGGGTATGAATGTGATTATTTTATGTTATGATGATTTGCATCGCTGCCATTTGCATGGTCTCCAGGAACTCACATGTCTCTGTAAGAAAAGTGTGTGGGGTTGGTTAGTGAAATAAGAGGGATATGATAGAAGTTATTCTCTTCTGTTGATGCTTGCAGAACAAGGGGAAACTGGCATCTGTGCATGTCAGCTTTCTGGGTGTGAGTTGTTGCGTGCACTGGGCTTGTTGTGTCCAGAGAAGTAGCTTCCAGTATCTGGGTTGTTTGTTGTGTACAACTATTTGGTTTGTGGCATGATGAGTGGTGGATGTGCGGTTTGTGTATTTTGTGTGTCTAGTTTTGCTTGCCCTTTTGGGCATGTACAGTACGTGAAAGGTATGCAGATGTGGAAAAGAGGAGGAGTGGATTGTTGGTTTCTGTTTGGCTCTGGGTTTGTGGTTGTTTTATGGTTGGTTCATTGCATGTTAGTCATGTTGGACCTCTCAGCTGCCTTTGATACAGTTGATTTTAAGTAACTTATCTCAAGACTCTGCCACTGCCCAGGTCACTAAGGCCTCTATGCAATGGTTTACTTTCTTTTTAAATGATCGCTTTCAACAGGTTAAGCTGGGGACCTTTATCTCAGATTTCCTGGCAGTTAAATATGGGGTCCCTCAGGGCTCCTCATTGTCACCAGTGCTTTCTAATATTTACAGTCACCCTTTGTTGGAAATCTTTGCTGAATTTGGATTATTTTATCACTCCTACACCGATGACATGCAGATCTCTGCACAGTTAACTGAACCGACAGAAGCCATACAGAGAGTGTTGGCCTGTGCCAGGAAAATGAAGAGCTGGATGGTTGCTAATAAGCTCCAGCTCAATTCAAACAAAACTGAGATCATTTTGGTTGGTTCTAAAAAAAACTGGCAACAAACCAACTTTGTCACAGGTGCCTTGTCCTGAGCTTTTTGAGGCCCAGGCATCATTCGCCTCAAAGCCTCAAAAGTTAAAAACCTTGGTTGGTGGCGGATCTAAGCTGTAACCGGCAGATCAATGATACAGTTAAATCTGTAAACTATCAGCTTGGATTGATAAAATCGTTATTACCATTGATCTTGCCTAAAGATCAACCCATGGTGGACGGTGCCCTGGTTAATTCAAGGCTCGACTACTGTAATGCCTTGCTCATGGGTATTCTGAAGAAACAAATTCATCATTTACAGGTTGCACAGAACTCGGCCGTTAGGTTGATTTTCTCTCTGCCACGACGCTCACATATTTCACAACCCCGGAGAGATATCCATTGGTTCCTGGTTCAACAAAGGGTGTGGTTTAAAAGCCTCTGTTTAATTTTCAGGTGCATCCAAGAGAAAGCCCTGAGATACCTGGTGTAAAAAATGTCAGATTATCACCCTGAACGCTGCTTGTGTTCATCTAAGCAAATACCTTTGGTGGTCCCTCACTCAAACTCTTTTACTTGGGGCGATAGATGCTTCTCCCATGCAGGGCCAAGAGCGTGGAATGCCCTACCATATGAACTATGCAAAGTTAGATTGTTACTGGAGTTTAGGAAAAAACTGAAAAACAATCTTTTTATCTAAAATATAGTAGCTCATGTTGGCTATTTTCCTTGCTGAATTACCACCTGCGCCCAGGTTCATTCATGGATATGCGCGATACAAATTTTCAAATGCAAATACATACATACATTTTATCCGTATTGTCCAATTTTTGCTTTGGTTAAGAGTACAGTTTGTGGGGATGCATGTTTTTATGCTTGTCTCAGTGAGTTCAATAGCCAGGTTTTCGTCATTTCCTGAAAGTTAGGTTATTTTCGGTCATGCATATTTCCTTCAGTACCAAGTTTCACAGTTTGGTAATCAAATGGGAAATTGCAGTTCCTCTGATTTTTCTTTTCTCGTATTATTTAATTTCTTTTCAGACATCATTTCTCGATCTTAGGTTTCTTCGTGGGTGGTAGTGTGGTTGGTAGTGGTTGATTTTTGGTTTGGAGAAATGTGGCTTCTCGTCCATGTAGTGGTTTGTGGGCGAGGCAGATGGCTTTAAAGTGAATACGTTTTTTTACTGGTAGCCAGTGTAGACTTCTCAGGGCTGGTATGATGTGGTCTTTTCTATTTAGTCTCAGATTTAGTCTTGCTGCAGTATTTTGGATGCATTGTAGTTTTTTTTTTTCTGGTATTCAAGAGTAGAGTCTGTTTGCATAGTCCAGTCTCAGTAGGACCAAGGATTGATTGTGAGGCTTCTCTGTGGGAAGTTGAGGTAGGGGAGTATCCCTCTTATTAGTTGCAGGAGGTAAACACATTTTTTTACTATTGCTTTGAATTTTGGGGCTAGAGAGAGTCTGTTGTCCATGAGGATTCCCAATATTTATTTTATCACTGAATATGTCTCTAGTTGGGTTCCCATGCACAGTGGCAGGCTCAGGTATGTCTGTGTTGTATTGTCTTCTGGAGGGGAGATCGTTGTTTCTGTTTTGGATGGATTTATGTTGAGATACTTGTTTTTCATCCAGGTGTGTATGTTCCCTGAGGCATTTGTTGGGATTGTTGTTTGGGTCTTTGGCAGAGGTTATCTTCAGGATGAGTTGGGTATCACATACAAAGTTGTCGGCAGTCAGACCATGGGTTTGAATGAGTTTCATAAGGGGTGCATGAAGACATTGAAGAGTAGCGGGCAGAGGCTTGTGGTATGCTGCTGGCAATGTTTTTAGTGTTAGATATAAATTGTGCTAAGTTTGTTCTTTATGTTCGATGGGTGAGGAAAGATTTCAGCCATTGTAGTGCAGAGTTGCTTATGCCACATTCCTCCAAGTCTGTGTGTTAGCATTGTGTGTCTTATTCTGCCAAAGGTGGCTAATATGTCTAGTATTATAAGGGCCAATTGGGTGCTGTTGTCTGCATTTATTTTTAAGTTGTACTATATGGAGAGAAGGGCTCTTTCAGTTCCTCTCATGGGTCTGATGCTGACTTGGGAGTGATCGAATATTCTACTGTATTTTAGATGGTTGTGTAGTACTTTATAGATGTGGTTCTCAATGATGTTCGCTGGGTAAGGTAGATTCGATATAGGTCTGTATTTGTTAGGGTCTTCCACATTTCTTTTTTCGCTTCTTAGGAGGGGCTTGATGTATGCTGATTTAAAAGTTTGATGTACTCTTCCTGTGTTTAGGAATAGGTTCATTAGTGGTCGGAAGTATGAGGCTGGAGTTCTGTGGTGGATGATTTTTTTAAAGATGCTTTGTGGGCATGGGTCACTTGGGGATCCAGCGAGGTTGGTGTCTTTTATTAGTCTGTTGAAAGTTTTTTTGCTTATGGGTTCAAAACATTTGAGTGTTGTGGTGGTTGTTGGCGTGCTGGTTTCTGGTGGTTACAGGGGAGTCTAGGTAGGGCAGCTTGCATCAATGGTCTGTTGTATTGCTTCTATTTTTGGTCTTGAATGGGTTGTGATGTTGTCACATGGGGGTTTAATGGTACAACGCATTTGTTACACAAGGTTTGGATTTTAATATCCTTGAAGATTTTGGATAATAATTTGTTGTGGTTTGTTGCTGATTGGAATCATGTACTGCAATATGATTGTGTGTGCTTTCTGCACTGCTGATTTGTAAATGTGGGTTTGTCATCAGTATTTGTGTTTGTCTGATTGGTTGTTGTGATTTCTCCATTGTTTTTCCAGTTTGTGGTTTGCTTTTTTGAGTTCCATCAGTTCTTCTGTGAACCATCTTGCCGCAAGTTTCGTTTAGGGTGGGTTTGAAGAGTTTTGCAGGTGCTAATTGATCTATGTAGTCTGTGATATAGGAGTCACGTTTCTCTTCTGATGAGTCCGGAGACATTCTATTTAGCAGGGTGGTGTTTGGTTTGGTCGATTCCAGTAGCCTTGATAGCGTTTCCAGGTCAAGACTCTTTCAGTGTCTATTGTTTGTTGCAGGTAGTTTTATGTTTGTGGGCATCATACAGTTTGGGATTTTAACAGTGAATGGGATCATATGCTGATCACTCCATATGATTGGTACTGGTGGGTTGGCCTTTGAGAGTCCGTCTATGCAGAAAGTTGCACCTAAGGTGTGGCCAGCACTGTGGGTGGGACTGTTTATAATTTGTTTGAAGTGCAGGGTTTCCAGGAGGGTGCTGAGGGAGTTTGCTGAGGTTTCATTTTCTCTTTTGAACCAGATGTTGAAGTTCCCAGAACAATTATGTTGTCATGATAAGTGGGGAGGTTGGCAATGGCATCAGTGAGATTTTATGGCAAAGTTGGGGTTGCAGGATGGCAGTCTGTAGATCCGGAGGAACAGTAGTTTGGATTTGTCATTGACCTTGATGTTGATTAGGAGTGATTTGACATCTTCTATTTCGGTTGAGGGGTGTGGTGTGGCACAGATGTTTGCCTTGTGTGCTAGTCAGATTCCTCTTCCCTTTTGTTTTTCTCTGTTAGAATGTATTAGTTTGAGGTTTTCGGGTATGACTTTGTGGGTGAGTGTTTTGTAATTGTTGGATAGCTGTGTTTCTGTGGGGAAGAGCATTTCAGCACAGCTTTCTCATAGGAAGTTGTACCTTTCTGTTGTGTGCTTCGTCTTTGGTCTTACGTTCAGTGGACTGCAGGGTACAGTGTGTGCTTTTCCTTGTTCTTTGTTGTGTATCATTCTCACATCTCGGTTGGGGTGGTGCCTGTCACATTTTCTGTTCTCTGTTGGGTGAGGCTATTATTTGGTGGTTGGTTATTTGGGGCCTCTTTTCCTTCATTGAGGAGTTCAATTAAGTTGAGTGCTGGGTTTCTTTGATCTGGTTTATAGTAGTCAGTGTTTGGTTGTCCATGTGGTCTTTTTTCCAGTCTCTGGTCATATAAGGGGTGTGGGTGGTTAGGGATTCTAGCTTAGCTCTGATTCTTGTTGGGGATTTTCCAAAAATGTCATTGGAGTTGGTGCGTTCTGTGTGGTGTGCGGTTTGGTAGTCTGATAGGGTCCACTTTAGAATTCCTTGAGTCCTTAGTTGTGGTTTGTTTGTTTTCCATTCTGGTAGGATTAAAGGTAGAGAGTTAGGGGGAGATGTATGGTGTTTTTTATGTCTTGGTCCCTATCCTTAGTCTGCTTGGTGGTGGTTGGTGGGGATTTTCAGGTGTTGCAAATTCTGGTAAACAGGTGCTTGATTTAATTCCTATTTTTTATTCTGTCTTCCATTCTTGTTTCTTTGTCCTTTTTGTAGCGTGGCATGTTTTTGGTATTGGTGTGTTGACTGCTGTGGCTTGGTGTTGGCGGAGGGTTTGGTTGTGTGATCAAGTTGATTTGGGTGTTATGCTTCCTGCTTGTGCAGTTCTATGATGTTGCTGTATTCTTGGTTGATTATGATCTGACTAGATGAGTCGTGGTGCTAAATGATTTTTGGTTAGGAAGATTGGTGTGGATTTAAATGTAATGGCGGGTGCCTCCGTGTGGTTCTAGGTTTGTGGTGGCTTGCTTTGACCCAGGTGTTTCATATTTGTCCTTTGTTTTGGGATGTGGGGTCCTCCTGTTATGACGTATTTCTTTGTCTCAGTGGTTGGTCCATGTGCTGTAACCCACAGTGGCGTGTGCCTCACTTTGGTTGTATGATTGTGATGCCCTGCTTTTTTACCTCAGTCTTGAATTACAGGTTTGTGATATATTCCAGGGGTGGGTGCCCTCTCGGATTGCTTTCTTTCCTTCATGAGGTCAGTAATAGACTAATGTGCTGCAACACACAGTGGCATCTGCCTCACTGTGGTTTTAGGATTGTGGTGGCTTTCTTTTGTCACCTCGGTCTTGAATTCGAGTTTGTGATATATTCCTGGGTCGATCATTTTCCTGGTCTTAGGGGCAAGTTGATGTGCTGCAAAACACAGTGGTGTCTGCCTGGCTGTGGTTGTGGGATTGTGGAATTGTAGTAGTTTGTTTCTCTCTGTGGTCTTGCCTCATGGTTGTATTTTTTGTTTGGTTTTGATTGGATGGGTGCTGAGATGTCCAGCGTTTTGTGGGTTCCCCACGGCTGGAGTCTCCCTGTTGAACTTGCCTCAGTGTTATGACAGTGGAGTGATAACAAGAACATCTACTTGTGGAACACCGAAGAGGCTAAAATCAAGTAGTGGTAATACACAAACAGTGGTTTGAAAACAAGGCAGCAAAGCAAACATTTTGGGCACTCTATGGGCTAAATTCAATTAGTGCCAAAATACAAACAGTGGCAACATAACAAGGTAGCACAATCTACTTTTGGGACACTCTGGGGCTAAATGCAAGTAGTGGCAATACACAAACAGCAGTGTGATAGGAAGGCAGCACAATGTACTTTTGTGACACTCTCGGATGTAAAGGCAAGTTGTGGCACTACACAAACAGTAGCATGATAACACGGTAGCAAAATGTACAGGAACTAAATCAGTGCAATCCTAGTGTAGCTAACTTGAAAAGCAGCTTGAACCAATTAATTACACTTTTAATGTGGCTAAATTCAAGGGGGACCAAGTTAGTATAGTTCTAATGTGTATTGGTTAAAAAGCATGTTAACTAAATCAGTCCAATTCTAGTGTGGCTAAGTTCAAAATTAGCAGGAATCCAGTCAGTACAGCTCTAGTGTGGCTAAATTAAAAAGTGGCATTAACTAAATCAATACTATTTTAGTGTTGCTAGGTTGAAAACAGTGGGAATCAAGCCAGTACAGTTCTAGAGTTGCTAAACTCAAAAGCAGCTTTAACTAAATCAAGCAGCAGCACAATTCTAATGTGGTGCCACCTGTACAACAGTAACAATCAGCTGTGATTCAACCCTAGTTGTGGCAAATTCAAATGTGGTGGATTCCATTTGGGTAAATCTGGGCAGCAAAATGAAAGTATGGGAAATATAGACAGTGTTGAGTTTTAAAGCAGCAATCTAAACTTGGCAACCTAGTCCTGCACATTGCAAGTGTGGCAAAATGCAACGTTTCAGTACGTTTCAGTGAAAACATCCCTTACCTGGAAGTAGCTGTAGAAAGGGAGTGTGGTGCAACAGGCAGACAGGCAAACAGGGATGTTTGGCACATTAAGGACTCACCCTTAGCCTTTGCCTGGACAAGGATGTCCTCAGAGATGTGTTTAAGAAATGGAGAGAGGGTGGAGAGAGGAAAAGGGACAGAAACAAAGGACTGGACCACAAAGGCAGTGCCCTATAGGAGCAATCCAGCACACAATATGGATTGGAAATCCCACTAAAACACGGATACATCCCAACAAAAGGACACCAAACAGGCTGTAAATTCCTTACCAGGTGCTTTCTGTACATGGGGGCTACAGATTACGATCAGGGAGGCAGGGGAAAGGCAGGGGAAAGCAGTCAAAGCAGTCTACTGTACCGTATGCAGACTACTGACCAGTTTACACTAATTGCTGAATCAAATGCTTTCTAACATCTCCTAATGATAAATGTATTCATCTGTTTTATAGTAAGTGTGTCAATATTTGCTTATCAGTGTCATTTGCTTTGTGTGTATTTAAGACATTATAAATCATTGTATATTTTTGTAATTACCAGTCTAACTGGAATTCTTGGTGTTCTGTGTGGACTAATTGTAGCCAGAGTCAACTTGCACACCTCTGCTGAGTCTAGGCATTCCCGCTTTGCTACCTACCTTGATTGGGTTTGGCTCAACTTAGTAGTCTTCCCAGTTCACCATAATAAATTAACCTGCCAAATCCACCCCAAGGGTTGATTTCCTAAATCCATTTTCACACTCACTGAAATTGATACATACTGGGAAGTCTAGAAGACTTTAAACCAGTTTAAACTTAAACTGTGGGTGGCCGCTGATTTTATCTCAGCAAACCATCCATTATGGTTAGGCTTTGTAGTACAAAGACAAAGGGCCTCATTACGAGTTTGCCGGTCCAGATGCAATGCAGCCGGTAAACCATACAGGCACCTTTTACCGGACCGGCGAATTCCGACCTTCGATCCTGGAAACACCACCACCCCGAAACCGCCACCACGAAGACAACACACCAAATAACTATGTCGGCAGACACAGCACGACGAAACCCACCGTTACCGGCAATAAGTAACACACACTGTGTGCATTATGAGTAGCATGGACACGGAAACTCTGCCACAAAAATGGCGGTAAAACCGTGAACACTGTGGCGGAACTGCTGCCACCGCGGAGATGGTGTTAAACAGTGTCAGGTGAGCTGAATCAGGCCACAGGTGCACCAAAAGAGCCCAGCTGGACCCAGTAGGCCACTGGGAGCATAGAAAAGGGCCACACCCACACCCAGGCCAACTCTAAACACAACTGTGCAGGCAGCCACTGTATCAGCTTTGGGCATGGGCCTATTGAACCTATAGGCAGCAGTGTACATGGTGGCTGCAATGGTGCAGAGGAGGAGGAGGCGGAGGCAGAGGAGGCGCAGGTGGCAAATAGCAAACCCTGCACCCATACCAAACCCAGATGTGCAGCCGGCATGACCCCGCAGGCTGCCCCCAATACCCCGCATCAGGACCTCACCTTGGAACCTGACCCCAGGGCAGATCCACACATTAGACCAGCAGGACCGTCCAACAATCATGTCCATCATCACCATGATTGTGGATGACATCAGCACCCGCATTGACATACGGACATATTTTGAGATGTCCACAATACATGTCCTCCTTCAGCATCCCCACTGTGAATCTACCTTCACCCTGTTTTGTCCACAAGACCATTTCCTAATCTCCAGATTTGCTTTCATAAACCAGTTATTCAGAACTCCGCAATATCCATGTGCAGCCCAGCAACCCACATTTACAAATGCCTTGAATTGTACACAGATTGATTGGTACTCAACACATCAGTTTCAAAGATCCAAGAGTTACTAATTTCTCCCTACATATGAATATTCTCAGTGACACAACCAGTATTCTGTCTCCCTATATAGTTAGCGAGCATCCACATATCACTCTCAATAACACAACAACAGGTATTTCTTACTCCCTATATAGTGAGCACCTGCACATCCTTTTCAATAACACAACAGCAGGTATTTCTTACTCCCTGTATATTCAGTGAGCGCCTGCACATCCTTCTCAATAAAACAACAGCAGGTATTTCTTACTCCCTGTATATTCAGTGAACATCCACACATCACTCTCAATAACACAACAGCAGGTATTTCATACTCCCTGTATATTCAGTGAGCATCCACACATCACGCTCAAAAACATAACAGGTATTCTTTCTCCCTATATAATCGGCGAGCCTCCACACATCACTCTCAATGACACAACAACAGGTATTTTTTACTCACTATACAGTGAGTGCCTACACATCCTTCTTAATAACACAACCATAGGTATTTCTTACTCCCTATATATTCAGTGAGCATCCAGACATTACTCTCAATAACACAACTACAGGTATTTCTTACTCCCTGTATATTCAGTGAACAACCACACATCACTCTCAATAACACAACAGCAGGTATTTCATACTCCCTGTATATTCAGTGAGCATCCACACATCACGCTCAAAAACATAACAGGTATTCTTTCTCCCTATATAATCGGCGAGCCTCCACACATCACTCTCAATGACACAACAACAGGTATTTTTTACTCACTATACAGTGAGTGCCTACACATCCTTCTTAATAACACAACCATAGGTATTTCTTACTCCCTATATATTCAGTGAGCATCCAGACATTACTCTCAATAACACAACCACAGGTATTTCTTACTCCCTGTATATTCAGTGAACAACCACACAGCACTCTCAATAAAACAACAGCAGTTATTTCTTACTCCCTGTAAATTCAGTGAGCATCCACACATCACGCTCAAAAACATAACAGGTATTCTTTCTCCCTATATAGTCGGCGAGCCTCCACACATCACTCTCAATGACACAACAACAGGTATTTTTTACTCACAGTACAGTGAGCGCCTACACATCCTTCTTAATAAAACAACCATAGGTATTTCTTACTCTCTATATATTAAGTGGGCATCCAGACATTACTCTCAATAACACAACCACAGGTATTTCTTACTCCCAGTATTTTGTTTGAATGCATCCACAAATAAACATCAAAGTGCCCTGATTCAATCTATTCCACTGTCTCCTCACCGTGTTATAAGGGGTTAGAGGATAGCCTTTAAAGGTAGAATTTGACGTGTCACCCGTACTCAATAAAGCTCCTTATTTTAGCTAAATGTCTCCCTATATGCCCAGCTACCAAGCATATGCATCCGAGTTATAACACCATTCAAACTAACCCATTTGAGATATCAGGAGCCATTGGTCAACTCATATATTGTATTCAAACCATCATCATTTCCCCAATATCCTTATTAAAACCTGCAGTTCTATAGCTTTACTTGTTCCTACGTACATACATGTATAATTCCCACATCATCACGAATATTGATTAATATCACCTTCAAGAGCAATGCATTACAAGTAATGCTCTAAATTAATCATGCAGACTCTAGTCACTAGTCATATGAAATAGATATACAACACTATAGGGTTGGGAGACAGTACACTAGGACCAACTGAGGTTTTGTAAATTATCAACCTGTACGGGTAGATAAAAGTGGGAATGTCATACAAAGATTAATGTTACCCTGGATGTGCATTTCGTTAGGGTTGTAGCTGTATGGGTATCAACCAATAAGATTTGTGACTAGCCCATGTTGCAAATTTACTTCATGGCCGACCTGGCTGAGTGATTTGTCTGTAAATCCGAAAATAAAACAAGAAAAAAAAAACTGATGTGAGAAAGCAAAGCCTTGTTGACGCAAATCAATCTACAAAATTATGATGTATAGGAGCCCCATATCCTATATTATGAAATGAGCAGTCCTGCTGTGCACTGGTTGAGCATGGGGAGCACATAGAAACTGTACACCGCTTAAGGTCCCCAATCCATCCCCCTCAGGTCTCATGTATCTCATGTGTCACACCAAGACATTCAATAATGACACCAAATCCTACCGGCTTCACCCATATCCTGTATCTTGAATGCTCTCCCTAGGCCAACCTACTAACAGCAAGATGCAAATAAAAACACAACAGGAACTGCACAAATGGGAGCTATAGCAGATTCACTGCTTCCAAACAACTAACTGGATGCATTGTTTAAATGAGAGCCCAAACCATAAATGTTTCAGTCGGTCAACTCTTAATGATTCGTGCTTCCTGAAGATCTGAAGACCAACCAGCAAAGTTATTACCAGCTATTTTCCCTCCGAGTCACATTATCGTGAGGATTTGTACCGCAATCTTGAAATCCTCGCATCAATGAGTCGTCCGTACGTAGAACGCTGTTGCTGGAACAATTTTACTTCCATATATAGCCCATTCCTCTAGCCTTCTGATGCACGTAATGGGCACGTCGGAGGGTTCATTCCTCTAATCACTCAGCGCGGCATACAGAGCGTTGAATTTGCTGGTAAGCCTTCTTTGAAATTATCACAGAATTTGGATTGTTTAAGAGTTTCATTATGTCAGCTCCATATTAATCCGTTAACAGTATGTAAAAAAAAATAATTAAAGCTCCAAACTCGATGGGGACAAGTTTAAACAGCATAATATAGTCCTAAATTCACTTATTCTTCAAAGGTTCCAACCATTTCATAGCCTCCTTAGGGTCATATGTGCTTCTCTCACCGTCTGGCATAGCCAGAGTCAACAAGTTAACTCTATTAAGAAATGCCTTTATACCCACAAGTCTTGATAAATCCTGGGCCTCTTTAAAGGATTTCCTTTCTTGCTGCTCCCAAAATGACCTCCTGTGTCCTAGTATTCATTAGCGAGATCAAAATCTGTCTAGCTTTTAACATGTCCGCCTTGGCAAGATGCCGCTAATAGCGTACCATTACGAGTATACGGACACGAGCATAGTGCCATCCCAGTAATGACCCTACCGCCATGCCGCTAAAGACCCCAAAAAGACCCTTAGCGGCACCGATGAAAGCTCTGATAGCACTTCCGACCTCCTGCAACATGCAAATAGCGTCACTGCTAATAACGGCCATCGCAATTAGCGGTCACCCTTAAATAGCGGAAGCGGAAATAGCGTCATCGCACAGGAACGGGAAGGAGCACGGCGGCCATCTTTAAAAACACAATCCATTGCCATCCACTGCCCCCTGGTCCTGTTTTGAGTACTTCGCTATTGGAAAGCCACAAGGACACCCTCGCCATGCCTAAGGCTATTAAAAAAGCAACCGACCACCAGTGCAAGGAGAAGTTTACCACCGAGGAGCTAATAATGCTCACAGAGACCTTTGTAGCGAATGCTGACGTGGTATTTGCGAGCGACATCCGTCGACAGACCCTTATCCGCAAGAAGGCAATCTGAGCAGAGGTTGCCCTGAAAGTGAGTGCAGTGGGCACCAACACCCGCACTGTTCGGGAGTGCAGAAAGTGGTGGGATGATCTTCGCCTCCGGGTCAGAAGCATCCTGTCTGCGAACCACAACATAGCCACAGCAGGTGGATCTGATTCGCCGGCTGATTTCATGAAAGGCCAAGCACATCCAAAATTAAAGGAGTGGGAAGAGACCTGCGCCAACATGATTGGAGTTGAATCGATTGAAGGAGTCGGGACCATGGAGCATGGTGTGGCAACTACATCAGATGGAGGTGAGTGTACACATGAAAGTATGCACTGTGAATGTTCAGGTCCCCCCAAATGTGAGCCCAGAATCACATCATGGATGTGCAAACATCCATACATGCATACAACCCTGGCCATGTCAGTGTCAAACCCAAACACACACACATGCACACATCACCAGAGACAAGTGCCACACCCAACCATGCATGGATGAGCCACTCAACAGACACATCACCTGCATCCCTACCAATGAAGTCCAAATGCTCACAACAGCATGATTGACGTATTCTGCATGAAGTACATAGAACCGTTACCAATGCCATCCCCCTCTTTGTCCATGGCAGGCTCTCATACAGACAGTGTAAGGGCAAGTTCAGCCATCATGTGCAATGTGCATGCAATGGGTTGCATGGCTACAGGTAACCCCCACCCCCTTAGTGAAAATGCAGGGAGGCATTGCATGGCAATGAAAGGTTGACCAGAGAACTGTGTATTGGCAGACAGTGTTGACTAGCGTCAATTGCATCATCTCAGTCAACTGACACCACATCAGATGAGAATGGGACAGTAAGCAGGCCACATGATGAAGCCTCAGTAGTACACCCATTCATGCATGTTAGGCAGATTTAAGACTACAGGTGTTTGGCAGTAAACCCACTTGGTAGCAGTCTGTACCACACAGATTCACTTGGTAGCTGTGTCTGAGCAGTCAGACTTCCCTCAAGAAGAGTTAGGCAGTATGCAGAGTATACACAATAGGTACAGAGACACAGTAGTACAAACAAACACTGACCAGAGCTTTGGTGTAAAAGTATATAATTATTTATTTAAAAACACACTTGTAAGTTACACTAGCAAAAACGAGGTGAGTAAATTCGGCACACAGTCACGATCATATGTATACAACCCTATTCACTTATTAGACAAGTCTTAGTGAGAAACACCACTTATTTTCAGACAGAGGTGAGCGCTTAACATAAGATGACACTCTAATAAGTTGTAAAGAAAGGGAGGAAAAAGGCAGAGTTAAGGAAGTACACCAGTTTCAATACTTTTACAAAGAAGCACAGTAAGGCAGGATAGGCAGAGTTCTACTGGAGAGCAAGGAAGTCAATTGCAGGGCCCACTCTTGGAGAGAGCACACAGAAGGGGTCCAGGTTCACACAGTGGGGTTATGCCCAAAGAGTCTTGTAGATAGTTTGTGCAAAAAGGATGAAATTCCAGTTAGGAAAATTTAGCTAAATTGTCCCAGGCCAGCCTAGGTTAGAAAGTCGAGGCTTTACTGTCACCCCGAACGATCTGTCGCAAGGGAAGCCAGGCGGGACACAGTACCTTAAGTGTGAAGGAAGCTCTGGCGGGGGCAGTTGTTCCTGGCAGCAGGTGCAAGTCAGTCTTTCGTCCAGAGGAAGAAGAGGTCTCACCATGGAGGAAAAATGAAGGTAGTTGCACTGCCAGGGAAGAAATCAGCCGCGGAGTCCTCCGGTTAAAAGGTACTACCCTTCTCTTCGCAGTAGTGGGAAACCGTGGTATTCCGGTTGCCGGGGTGCTTGGCACGGGCAAGGCAGCCACGAGATGCTCCAGGAAGGTGAAAAGAAGGCAACACTGGTTATCCCCACCAGTCAAAGGAAGAAGACTCTCCGGACTGGAGATCTCCTCTGTCGTCGGGAAAAGTGGTGAGACGGTTCAGCAGGGCTCCACCGGTGGTGTCGTTGTTGCAGGTCGGCTCAGCTTCTCCCTCCTCGGATTGTTAGGTCCTGTGGTGACTTCTGAAGTTCCAGATCCCAAATTCCTGCTTTTATGCAGCACACCCCCATTCACTCAGCCTAGCTGTCAATCAAACATGCTAAATGGTGAGCCGGCAGGTTCACCCCTTGGGCCACTCACACAAGAGTGCGACTTGAGTTACCAAGGTAACTCAGTCCAGGGTGCCTAAACCCCCTCCCATACCCCCTGTGGTACCCAGACAGAGTGGCACCACTTTTGGAGGCTTCTGTGGAGAAGCCCGCCAAAAAGTGGAACAAAGGGCTCGACTTGGGTTGGAGTCACAGAAGAGAACACAAACGCCATTTTAGAACCGAGTTCTGGCAAAAAATACCAACCGCTGAATTAATATTAAATAAATAAACCGGCGGTATGTTCGAGGCTATAAGAATTAAATAATTAAAGTTGGTAGTCTCGAACAATGGGAAAATCCCATAGAGATATATTCGCGGTCGAATATGAAAAGTAGTATCCACTGCCACCAGCCAAAACTCGATCAGGGGGGACAGAGACGTGCCCCCTCGAACAACAGACCCCGGGGCAATCGAATTGCCCCGACCAGTACATCCACAATATGATGGTTTGTACTGGTTTCTGTTCATAATTTGGGACTAGCAAAGCCAATGGTGACTTTACATGCCCTGGGAGACAGTAGTCAGTCCCAGGGTATGGAGTCTATGTTGGGGAGTCGCTACGACACCCCTGGGTTACGGCCCGGAGGGTGCTGTGCAACCCACATCAAAAAAACACATGAGACCCTATGGAGTAAAAGACCCCATAGCCCATAAAACACATGGAAAGTTAAAGGAACACCTCAAATCATGTCTAAGAGTGGGAGCAAAATAATCTCACTCTTAGCAGGAGAGAAAAAATTAAACCCCAAAAATCCAGCAAAGCTGCTGGGGAACTCACTAGGTTTGGGAAATTAGCCTTACAGAGAATTCTCCCTAACAATGCACAAGGCACTACACCAGTTGAACAGAGTCAGGGGGCCTGCAACAGGGGGAGGCCTGTGCCCCACACAGACAATGTGCGTGATGCTGGACTGAGTCAGAGTGAGCATGGAATGGATGACCAAATGCCATGATACGTATGTAATCCTGGACACATACTACAATGATCACCCTGCAAAGGACACATAGGGGCCTGCGTGGAATGCACATGGAACATGAATGGGGCATTGCAGTAGTCCAACATGTGTCCCACCAGTGCCATGGTGAAATTAAGCTGCAGGGGGGTGGAAGGGTAAGGAAGCATGCCCGCGTGGAGTACCCGCATGCAGGCTGAACACACATGCACGTCAGTCATGCGATGACATAGTCCGAGTGCTGATTGGAAAGACACCCCAGGCTACACGCAGAATGGTCAGTGAGCTGGAACATGGACCAGAGGGGCAGCCGGGTGACTAGCATGTGAGTAGGGTGTATGTGTGGTGATGAGGACAGTCCCGGTCTGCTTGACATGTCCAGCATGCATCACAACAGGCACGCATTAGTGAAGCATTGCATGACTTGCACGTGAGAACCATGTACACATAGCATGTAGTGGCAGTCAAGCACAGCACAACACACAAGCAAACCACAAATCGGCTGGACAAACATGCAACAACACTCACCGGATGCAGCATCATAATCCAGCATCTCTCCCATTCCTTCTATCAATTGTTCCGGTTTGAACTCTGCAGCAATCACCTCATGTGGAGTGAGTACTTCCTCCTCAGGTCCTGGCCCACTGCCAGTTACCCGAGTCATGGCATAATTAGAGGCATGCATTAGCTTAGCACAGCGTCGGAGGTCATCCCAATGCTTTTTGCAGTCCTGAGCTGTGTGCACCTCATGTCCGAATGCACTAACACCATCCGCCACATGCTTTCAGTGGTCCCAACGCTGGGCAGGCGTATTGTGACAATTTAGGCCCACTAGCATATCATGCTTGTGTTCCGACACGTAGCCCACAAGGAAGTCCAGTGCTGAAAGGCTTCTTCCTCGACATGCCGGAGGCCGGAGCCGTGTCTGGGTTCCCAGTCTCTTGTGCAGGAGCAACCTTCCTCCTCTTGGGCTTTGGTGCCGATCCTGACTGGCAAATGCCGCCCTGATCAGTAGGGGCAGTGGCGCTGGTGGACTCGACCAAGGGAGTGGCAGATGGAGCTAGGACGGAAGCTCTGACTTGCGTCAGTGGCTGCTGGGTGCTCTTGAATGGACCCAGTGCAGCAACAGCCATTGTGCCAAGGTCTGTCCTGGCTGGAAGAATCACAGCCGGGGTGGTGTTGGCTGCATCTGCCCATGCAGTTGCCAACACCAGGCTGCTCGGGTAGCAGATGACAACATTGCCCCAGGGACATGTGCCTCGGTCAGAGCAGCCCTGTGCACACTTCGCTTGTGCTTCGTGACCACCTGGCATTCTGCCTGGGAATCCTCAGCTGCCAATGCATCATGCGCTGGCCGACCCTGAGCCAGGGTGGGGGTCGCCACCGCTACACCTGCAGCTACCAATACCGTTGGGCCCATGGCAGTAGATGAAACTGACTGCCGGATCACATGGGCACCAGTGTCAGATGCAAGAGCTGCATCTCCTGGAGCCACTGGGAGTGGTGGCATGACTGCATAAAACATGTGGCAGAACATCCTGCTGAAGTGGTGCACCCCTGCTTCTTCCCCCTCTGCAGCCACCCTGGACTCCCCCTACTCCCTGGTCAGCCCGGCCACATCCCTGACCACGCCCAACACATAGAGGATGCCCAACTGAGGCACCCCTCACCTTTCGGGGCCTCCAAACCATGGCACGGATGTAATAGTGCCAAAAGGAGGTGTACACGACAATTGTCCTGGACAATTTGGGTGAAGGGGGTGGGGTACTAGATGTAAACAGCACCCCTTTGCACCTGCAAGACTGTATGTGACCCCAGTGAGAAAATGAAGGGTCACGCAAAGCTCAGGCACCCCAAATCTGCAATAAGACCGTGCATGCAATGTGTGCCCACATGTGTGGAATTAACCTCCTGCAGTAGGCGGTGGTGCCCAGGGACACAAAAAACGCATACACGTGGGTAACACAGGCTACAATGACCTCGAAAATGGGTAAGCGATACACAGGGGGACCAGCAGTGGGAAAAATAGCCTGCGCGATTCACCGTCTGACTAATGTTGGAAAGAAAAACACACGTAGGCAAGACCACCACCAAAAGAAGAGGTACGTCCTCGATCCGCTGTGAAGTGAAGGCGCGTGAAACAACAAGAACTAGCAACATACGCATCGGTCTCCACGAAAAGCACGTACAGCGAACTGCTGTGCCGCGCTCACCTTTAACCCGTGCTGAGGGAAACACCTGTGTGCATCACTTCACTTACGCGCTTAGGCCCTTTCCTCGAATTACACGCATTCACACGTGGACATGCTGTTTTTGCATGTGTGGATGCGCCCATGCCGAGGGAAACGCCTGCACGCGTCACGTCACTTACGCACTTACGCGCTAAGGCCCTTTCCTCGAATTACACGCTGACCTGCTGTTTTTTCACATGCAGATTAACTCTGCATCAAGCTGCCACGCGACAAAACACGGAAGACCACGTTCCTGCCCAGAAGCCCATTTTCCTGCTCCCCAGAGCCCCGAGCCGCCTCCCACGAGCCATCTGCTGCTGCCTGCCTGCCAGCTGGCCACGTGCCCTGCTATTTGGTGCCTTCACATCAGCCATCTGCAGGGTTCCAGTTGCTGCGACCACCCCTGCTGGAACAGAAGACACCCAACTGTTGTTCCACCGGTTCCACAGCCCAGCACCAGGAGACCCAGTTGCCCACCCACACCTGCCTCGGGGTTGCCATGTTGGGCCAAACTCCATCTGGAACCAGTGGCGACCCCCCGGCGGAGAGGCAGAAGAAGTTGGCATCCTGGTGTAGCAAGTCATGGTGCATTATGATGCCCTCTTCGGACGACCACACGCCAACAAGGAAAGATGGAGGAGGATCTGGTTGTACATCGTGGGTGCCAACAACGTGGAGGGAGTGGCAACCCACAACCTGAAACACGTCCATAAGCGCTGGGAGGACCTCAGGTCCAGGACCCTCAGGAAGACCCAGCGCCTCTTGGACACAGCGGATGCAGTAGGGTGCCGGGTCCACTTTACCACCGACTAGATGAGGTTCCTGGAATGCATTCACCCAGTGCTTCACCTGCCGGTCCTCGAGAGGCAGACCTGTTTGGAGTCGAGCGGTAAGTGTGCCTGCATACTGATTGGATGCAGTGCATGTTGAGGTGTGCCAGGAGTGTGCAGCTTGGACATATGTCTGACATGGCCCATGTATGGATGTGTGTGTGTGCAGGGACAATGCATGATGCCCAGCTGTATGTGGAGATGCACACATGTTTGCATTTCTGTGTATGTACTATGCCATGGTTGGGTTGTGACACATGGATGCTGGTTCCACCTTCATGTACATGCATGGTGTACATGTGCATGTGTGTGTTTGACATGTTTGCAACTGTGATACGCCATGGATCCATGTGACCCGGATGTGTGGTTACCTGATTGGCAGATGTGACTTAGCTGCCGATGATTGCACTGTGACAGGTGGTGGAGATGTACAGATGCATGTCTGTCTGGTGGCTTGTGTGCATGTGATCGGCACTCCCCATGTTGCTTGTGACATCATGCCAACCTTTGGTTGTTCATGCAGTTATGTGTGTATGGAGGCTGATGTCTGTTGCACGATACCAGTTTATTGGTGCATGTGTGTGGGTTCAAATGATATGAGTGTTGGGGAGCGTGATGGCATCTGTGAAGTTTGACACTGCCACTCATGTGCAACTGTCATGTGTGTATCAGACCATTGTACAGTGCCCTGACACCTGTGTTCTATCTCTCCCTGTCTGCAGCGTCAACTGATGAAGAGGGCAGAGATGGCGCTGTGCAGCACAGCGGCAGGGATCCCACCGCCAGCCAGAGACGCAAGGGCCAGCTCCCCTGCCAGGTACTGATATCTTCTGAGAGTGAGGAGTCTGGTGCCGTGTACATGGCTCCAGCTGCTGAGGGAAGGTCCAAAAGGCGAAGGTTGGAGGTGGACTCCTCAGCAGCAGTAGGGGCAGCTGAGCCCTCACAAGGGCCTACGGAGGAAGATGGCACGGAGTCATCCTGGTGGGGTTTGGTTGAGGAGGAGGCCGTCGAAGCCCCACGCATGGGACCTGGAAGGGGGGATTCCACTGGTGCTAGTGGTGCAGTCCAGGGCCAGGTGGCAGAACAGGATGCCGCAGAAGTGCCTGTGTATAATCCTGTCCCCGATCCTGTGACAGCATCATCCGGCACCAGCAGGGATGCCTCCAGCCAGACCCGTTTTCAGGGAGGGGATGCGCAAAAAACAACTGGCCTTCCTCTCCCTGCGAACGTGGCAATCCGTGACCAAATTGAGCCTATCCTAGCTGGTGTGGCATTGCGCCAACGTGGTATTCGGGATGACATGCAGGGTTCTCGTCAGGACAATGCACGTCATTTCGAATACCTGTTTGGCTGTGTCACACTACTAGGACAGTTCTTCGTCACTGGGTTGCTCTGTGTGCTGGATCTTCTTGTGACCCCATCCTCAACTGAACCCCCTATGCACCAGTCATCCTCCGTGCCATATTCCCACCCAAGTGTCACCTGGGCCCACGGTGGAGCTGACCCTGAGCCAGCGGCCAGGCTGGTAAAAGAAAGACACATCCCTGACACAGTCGGGAGTCGGAGGTCCAGCAGGGCTGGCCACCCCACCAACTGGACCCCAGTAAATAGAGTACGTGCAGGCATAAACAAGCAGGGCACGTGCATGGCAGCACCGTAGGATTCCATCAGCCTGGATGCTGTTGTGGTGCCAGAGGCAGTTGCATTGGAGGCAGCAGCAGGCTCAGCGTGGGAGCCATCATGGCTAGGGGCCATCAATATCCCAGAGGCAGGCATCGACCGGCGGGCAGGAGGACACAGGATTGGGAGTGTCTTCCGTGTGGCAGCGGTTGGGTCAGCAAATAGATGCAGAGCGGTGGCAGGGGGAGAGGGCATGGCTCACAATAGTCAGGGTGGAGCATTCCAACCACCGGGCTTTGAGGCAGGCTGAGTGCCTTGAGGCAACTTGCAGGGAGTTGGTGGATGCCATGGCTGCATCCCTGCGAGACCTCGATGCCAGGGAACAGGCCTGCCTCTGGAACATCGACATGGAGTTCGATGATGCCCTGGGCGGGACATCAAAAAGTGAGCCGTCGGACTAGCCCGCTGCCTTTGTATATAGTTATTTAGGTTTAGGTTTCATTTTTTTTTTAATGATTTGGAGTCCACAGACTTTGCTCCACTTTTTGTATAAAATTATATTTTAGGTAGGGTTTTTTTGTAGGTTTCCTCTTTTTTCTGGGGATCATGGACCCTTCAGACTTTAATTTTCAATATTTACGGACATGTACATACTTTCTTTTTTACGTCATTACATGGAGTAATGGTTTTTCATGCTTTTCAACTTAGGATTTATTTATATGGACTTTGGCGATGGACCACTTTTCATTTTTCATGTCTTGGATTTTCATTTTTCTTTGGATTTTACTTTCTTTTTCATATTGCATTAAATATTTCTTCATTTACATGTGTGGTTTTCATGTTGTCATTTTGTATTATTTTCAATACATTTCATGAATCTTCATTATTGTTGTGGTCTGCTCTCATTGGTTTTGTGCATGTGTCTATGAGCATTGGCTCAGTCATGTGTTGCCACTGTGTGGCTCTGTAGTACATTTATTCATGGGCATGCTGGTTCTTTTCAGACTCTCATGGCATGGGTAATTTACTAGGGAGTGGGTGCAGTGGATGTTGCGTTTTTGTACTGGAGGGTGGGTGGTGGGATTTGGGTTGGTTTTAGGGCCATGGGTCTGTATTGTTATGATGTGGTGTTTGGGGGGACATGTGTCAGGGCCTGCCGGCAGGTGCCCTTCACTGGTGGCGGGGGGACTTGAGTCTGGGTGGAGGGACATGAGTCAGGGTGGAGGGACATGAGTCGGGGCCTGCTGGCAGGTTGCCATCAATGGGGTTGGGGTGGAGGGACATGTGCCCGTCACTGTTGGGGGGACATGAGTCAGGGTGGAGGGACATGAGTCGGGGTAGAGGGACATGAATCGGGCATGCTGGCAGGTTGCTGTCAATGGGGGTGTGGTGGAGGGACATGTGGCGGGGCCTGCTGGCAGGTACCCGTCACTGGTGGGGGGGGATGAGTCAGGTGGAGGGACATGAGCCGGGTGGAGAGACATGATTCGGGGTGGAGGGACATGAGTTGGGGCCTACTGGCAGGTTGCCGTCAATGGGGGTGGGGTGGAAGGACATGTGTTGGGGCCTGCTGGCAGGTGCCCATCACTGGTGGGGGGGACTTGTGTTGGGGCTCACAAGTGCATGGTGCCATGTGGGCTGCCTGCGGGGCATGGTCAGGGTGGATGGGATGCCTGCAGGGCATGGTCAGGGGTGATGGGCTGGCTGCAGGGCATGGTCAGGGGTGTAGGGTGGTCCCCTGTGGTGTGTGCTGCCTGCAGGACATGGGGAGGGTGGATGGGCTGGCTGGGGGCATGGTCAGGGTGGAGGGGCTGCGTGCGGGGCATGACCAGGCATGTAGGGGGGCCTGTGGTGTTGGCTGCCTGTGGGGAATGGGAAGGGGGAGGGCACACCCGGGAGGGCACACACTGCCAAATTGCGTGTAATTCTCACTCACGTTCCCCGCAATACACATACCCCGCTCCCGCCAGTGCAATCACGTGTAAAACACACTTGCATACCCCGGAATTCACATACCTGCTTGCGGCAGCTAAATCACATGTAATTCTCACTCACGTACCCTGGAATACACGTACCCCTCTCCCACCAGAGAAATCACGTGTAAAGCGCACTTGCATACCCGGGAATTCATGTACCCTGCTCGAGGCAGCAAAATCACATGTAATTCTCACTTGCGTACCCCGGGAATACACGTACCCGGCTTGCGCAAGCGAATTCACGTGGAAAGCTCACTCATTTACCCCCAGATTCGTGCAGCAGTGTGGTGAGGAGCCACATGTACCCCCTGCAGCAAGCCCACACCACAGGGGTCCACCCTACAACCCTGTCCATGACCTGCAGCCAGCCCATCACCCCTGGACATGCCCCACAGGCAGCCCATCCACCCTTATCATGCCCGACAGCCAGCCCATCCACACTCCTCATGCCTTGCAGGCAACCCATCCACCATGACCATGCCCCGCAGCCAGCACATCACTCCTGGACATGCCCAGCAGGCAGCCCATCCTCCCAGAACATGCCCCCTAGCCAGCCCATCCACCCTCCCCATCCCCTGCAGGCAACCCATCCACCCTGACCATGCCCTGCAGCCAGCACATCACCCCTGGACATGCCCCACAGGCAGCCCATCACCCTGAGACATGCACCGCAGGCAGCCCATCCACACAAAACATGCACCCCAGCCAGCCCATCCACCCTCCCCATGCCCTGCAGGCAGCCCATCCACCCAGATCATGACACACAGCCAGCCCATCACCCCTGGACATGCCCAGCAGGCAGCCCATCCACCCAGACCATGCCCCCCAGCCAGCCCATCCACCCAGACCATGCCCCCCAGCCAGCCCATCCACCCTCCCCATGCCCTGCAGCCAGCCCATCACCCTTGGACATGCCCCGCAGGCAGCCCATCACCACTGGACATGCCCAGAAGGCAGCCCATCCACCCAGACCATGCCCCCCAGCCAGCCCATCTATCCTCCCCATGCCCTGCGGGCAGCCCATCCACCCTGACCATGCACTGCAGCCAGCCATCAGGAGTTTTACACGCGATTGGGCTGGTGCGAGTGGGGTACAGGAGTATACACGAGATTGGGCTGGCGTGAGCTGGGTACGCATATTCCAAGGGGTACGCAGGGAGTTTTACACGCGATTGGGCTGGCACGAGCGGGCTACGCATATTCTGAGGGGTGCGCAAGGAGTTTTACATGCGATTGGGCTGTCGCGAGCGGGGTACGCATATTCTGAGGAGTGGGCAAGGAGTTTTACATGCAATTGGGTTGTCGCGTGAGGGCTTAGTGGTGTTTTTAGCACACTTTCATTGTTGGGGGGCTGTATGCTAGACACATGCATAGGTCATCCACTTTATGCTGTTAACACCGCCACTGTCGCCAGCCCTACCGATTCATGCAGTAGGCTACTGCATTTAATGTACTGCTGCCGACTTTGTGGGTGGTTCTGCAAACCTACCAATGTGTGGCTAAAGTAGTCCTAATGGTATAATGGCCACTGGTAAACAAGGAACAGCAACCTGCAGTATCACGTGGGTGTGTTAAATGTCGCATTACTTTGATTTATCTGCTGCTTGCCTTTCCATGACCCATGAAACAGATACATTGTGCCTGCACTCAGTAGTGTGACAGAAAGTATCAAGAGGTCACCTGCCAGTCGTACAGTTCAAGAAAACATTTAACTGCAGTTGGGACAGTTTGTAGTAAGTCTGCAAAATGGCAAAGCTGGTGCACCTTCGTCACGCACATACTAGTGCAGGTAAAGGCAAATAAGGAAACAGCAGAATATACAGAGCGCAAACAATCTTAGTGGTGGTTAGAAACACGCTGTAGCTGCATGGGTCACGCAGAATAAATGGCTTCCTGCTGCACTTAATGAAGCTGTGTTTCGCGTTGGTGTAAACATTCTTATATTCCACAATGTATGTATATCGGGGAATGCTACCCCTAATACTAATGGCGTACCATAAAGTGTTTGTACTGCATGTGACGACAACGGAATGAAAGCACAAGGGACCAGTGGGCAGGCTCCTGCCCTTCCAACAATTACATAGAGCACTTTCATGTATAGCATTTGCCACATTTGCTGCCGGCAACAACAGGGGCAATATTGTAGGGTAGCGTAGCTGTAAAACAACCTTTCCAAATCATATGCAGCGCTACAGACCTTTACCCGGCAAAGGGCATTGTATTTTGCATGTACTGCAATGCGCTACTGTACAGAGGGAAGGTACTTGGAAGTGCGTGGGAACGGTCCTTACGGGAGCATTACAATGACTGCCGCCTAAGTAGATGAGGGCCACCCAATAATTCCATCTCCCGGCATGTCCTCTATAGTATCCGGGCAGGTGCTGCCCCTTCTGTACCAGACCTTTCCGGTCGTTCCTTCTGTGACATGTGTGAGAACACCATAATAAATGAAAATGAGCTGGGAAAGGAAAAAAGATAAATAAAGTAAGCACCTTTCACAGATCAACAACGGAATTGCCAAGACACACATGTAGGGTGGGATGTGTGGCAGTGTGGTAAACACTGTAGTTCAATCGGTTAGAAAGGGGGTCACTGTACAAAGAGGTTTCTTTACATGCAGCAGAGCATTTTCAAGAGAGTCAGTGCTCAACACGTTAAAAAAAAAAATCACTACTTTCAAGAAGGTCACCAAGCCAATTTAGATGGGGTCTGGAGAAATGCTGATGGCTGGCATAGTAAGATGAACGTTATAGCTGGGGAAAAGTATTCGTGTTGTGCAGCGTCATATTCCCATGGGCAAAGTATGCCATTGGCACATGTCAATCAAAGGCACAAATACACTTCTTTGCAATGTACCGCGCTATCTTCATTCACGGCCAAAACAGAAAATGACTCTGCCACATCGGTGACTGCATAATGCAATAGAAATGTATGCAAGAGATCGGAAACAAATGCATGAACTGGGCAATTGCCTCTTTCATTGCAAATGGCACTGAAACTCATGTAACATGCTGTGTAATTTTCCCTGCACATGAAAAGCAATAATATCTTAATATCGTCATGATTGCGTCTCACCAGAGTGTCACACAGAGAAACCAAAATCAGGCACTTCATTGTAGCTACTCCGTAGCACTACACATGCACGTGCTAGATTGCAAAATGAGTAGCCACTGCACAGTGTTTTCCATGCACTTTCAATCAATGTATGTCGGAATACCCTAAAACCTGCACGCTCTGCCTCTTGAAATACACAGCCATAACCACACCCTCTGCATTTCAGTCGACAAACACACTGTATAGCAGAGTCTGTCCATACACATCACACCCACAAAATGTATTGCCCAATCCTGTAGCCTCTGCAGGCCCATTTCTATGGCAGTGATCTGCAAAAGGGGCGTACGTAACATGTGCCACCCTGCAACTATTGTGATATTTGCAGACTTATCGGGCTAGGCGCGTGCAGGTGTGGGGGAATAACTTTCAACCAGGGGAGCGAACCTTGTTAGTTGTGGTGGCTCTTAAAAGAACCTTTGTGGAGTTGATTTTTTTTTAGGGGTTTTTAAAGGGTGCTTCCCTAGAAGCACTTTTTTGGCGGTTTTCACATGTAAATGTGTGTTTTCAACGTCAGCTCACATTCTTACAATAGGGTCTTCATTGCAGTGTGTGGATTTTGAAGCAATATTTCATTGCCCCTGGTCGACAAAGACATGCCATTTGCCTTGAAAAGATGTATGTATCGCAAACCATTGTTCTCATTCTCACAGGAGAGCATCCCAGTAGCACTCAAGAAGTCACATATCCTTCTGTTGATGAGACCCCTTCTGAGCACTGGCTTGCGACAGGAATCATTGGAATACTGCCACTCTTTTCTCAGGGGTATACATGAGAAAAGCACCTTGACAGTACGAAAAATGCGCTGCATTGCTTTCATCATAATCTTCAGTTGACGGAACACACAAGAACAAGGCATGCATCCAATCACAACATGTAGAGTTGACGAAGAGGCCACGCATCGACATTCTACAAGCAGTCCGCCAAAAAAGCATGCTTCGACACTACACCACAAAGCGTCCACTCCCTCCAAAGCAAAATTGCCAGACAAGTCTTCTTGGAGGGCATACAAGCAAAAAACTTCCACAAAACCATCACCCACTACAAAAACTGTGCGTCTTGCCATGTTTGCCAACCACAGTACACAAAGCAATGGAAAAAGTGAATTCTGCCCTTTCCTGTGACGTACACTCTGAGCACCTGATTGGCCAAAGGCCATAGTTGCATTTCCATTGGCCAGCATGCTGAGAAGCGCAGAATGTGCCACGTGCCTTTCTCCAAGTACCACAAGGGCTGTGCCCCAGTAAAGCAGGAGGAGTCCTTCTTCCTATTGGAAAGCTTTCCTGTAACGCACACCCTGAGCACCGCCTGATAGGACAATCGCTACAGTCCCATTTCAATAGGCCAGCATGGTCAGAAGTGCCGAATGTGGCCTGTGCGGGTCCCAAGTATGTCGAGGGCAGGGCCCAAGTGAAGCAGGATTGCTGCACACCCTAAGCATCTGATTGGACAATCCTCGCAGGTTCATTTCCGTGGCCGCCACCCGCGAAATCCCCAGATGTAGCGTTCGTGCTGCGTGCGGGCATGGGGGAATAACTTGCAACCAGAGTATGGGGAATTTGTGGTAAGGGGTAGCTCTTGAAAGAGCCTGTTTTCTTTTTTTTAGATGCTCCTACAGAATCAGAATTTCGGTCTTTATTAGCTTTTGTGTTTTCTTGTGCTCAAGTAAACTCTTCACCGCATCCTGTAGATGAGCAAACAAAACCGCATTGCCAATGGGTGACAACAAAATGCCATTTTCATAGGGTGGGGGTTGGCGGGGTAAACAATATTAGTCTGGGTAGGGGATTTGGTGTTCCATTGTAGATGTATAAAGGGTTTTTCTTTTTTTTGACGTGCGTGCGTGCAAGCAACTTTTTTTGTATTTTCTCTTTATATGCGTTTCTGTTTGCCTCTCCTTACATTTTTATCACATTCTGGTCAATGTTTCTTGCACAGTGTAAAACAAAACAGCATTGCCAATGACATTCAAATAAATGCAATTTCTATGGAACCACTGCATATTTTGCGACATCATTATCTCATAGTTGGAGAACATGCCAGCACTCTGCATAAATTCACACATAATTATGTTTGTAGCACACCTCTGACCTCTGGCTGGGGACAAATTGCACCATCATGAACACATACTCCTCTTGGTGGTATACATGAGAAAACAATCTTGGCAGTAGGAAAAATACACATCACTGCGGTCAGCAACCTCTTCAGGTGATGGATTAATCGTCCACACAATATGTAACCCAAATGTAGACTTCCATAGTGCACCACGACAAAGTCAACGTTTGTGACGGATGCCACATATCTGCAAAGGCGAACCATCCTGCCGAAACTGCAGTCACCCTCACAGGCCCAGAAAGCGTCCATTCCTTCCAACCCGAAATTACCAGCAACACCTCTTTGCACACAACACCTGTGAAGATGGTGCACAAAGTTATCAGCTATGATAAGCACTGTGCGTCTCTCTATCTCAACCACCCTCATAACACAGTATTGGGACTAAATGGCACCGCCCCTTCCAGTGAACGACACACTAAACTCGTAATTGCCCATTTCCCACAATTCCATGTCCCTTTCCACCCTGCCTATAATGGCAAGATGTGGCAAGTGCGCTAACCCATTGAAATGGATAGTCCAGCCCTTTTGATGAGCAGCAATTACCCTCGAGATGGATGGGGATGCAGACCTTATTCATGTATCAAATAATAGAGCCGACTCAGGAAGTTGACAAAAGGAAGACTGCTTTAATATCAATTACCTAAAACAGGGAGCATAATGAACATCAACGTAAACACTTGATCTTCAAACTCACAGTACTTAATTTTTATAAGCAGAATGCGTAATCAATGACATCTACATCACATGTGTACTAACGTCATCCTACATAGCAAACTACAAAAAAGTATAAGCATGGGCTATTGATTCTGAGTGAACATCTAAGTATATGATCCATACTAGTCTAAACAGTGCAACTATGTGATTGGTTACTTAACATCAGGTGGGGCAACTAAACCCTCCCCTAAAAATGATCACTATGAGCGTCACTAAATACATGACGTCCCATTGGTTTACACACTATAGGACCCCTGAATACGCAGGGCCTCTACAATTGGTTGGCACTCTATCCATCTTCAGTACTTTTCCACCTACGTTAGCAGCCTGCAGTCCGGCCATCCAGATGCTGGTGAGGTTGCCTTAACTTTAGCTTCTCACCAATTAGCATATCAATCCATCATCACCTCAGTGGTCTACTGTCAATTAGGCCTTTGAACTTCGTCCTTGAGAGTGTTCTTAGCTGTGGGAAAATTAGTGATTGAGAAGCACAGTCTGCCTTCATGCATAGGTGTGACCATCTCGTTCATCCAACTTCATGCTTCCATTTGACTAGAGACCATAAAACCGAGCCTTTTTGTGTATTTAATATTCTGTTCTAATAGACCTCTGATGTCTTCCTAGTTATGTTCATTCCTTTTGAACAGGAGGTTTGTTCGTTCACCCGATTTTGTGTCCAAAGTCAGTTTACTCCAGTTTGATAAGACCTTGGCTTCTTGGGGCTCATCCAACCTTGCCTTTCTGAGCTCTGCATCTGTAATTTATGCCTGCTTTTTAACTGTGACATATTGAACAGAGGGTGTCTAGCCAAATGGTCGACAGACAAATGGTCGACAGACAAATGGTCGACACAATTTGGTCGACAGGCAAATGATCAAATTTTTTTTTTAGTTATATATATTTTTTTAGGTTTTCGTTTAGGGAAAAAAAGGGGGTTTTAGCAAAAAAAAGGAGGTTGGGGGGGACCCCCCCAAAACAAAAAAAAAAAGTGAATAAAAATGTAAAAAAATTCTATCATTTGACCTGTTGACCTTTTGGTGTCGACCATTTGTCCTGTCGACCATTTAGATACGACCAGTTGACCTACAACCTAAATGGAGACCTTTTTGCTAATGTCCAACCTGCTATAAAACATTTAATGGAAACATCCATAATTCTCTCATTCCTATGTATGTATACATTGGTGCTTGCCGCAATCTATTTACTATAAGCGTTGAGCTAGCTTCTCGATTACTTTGCTGCTCGCGTTTCTTCTGCATGTGTACACGTGTAAAATGACTGCATATCTTTATCTGTTTCTGTGAAATATGTTTTTTAACTTGAACCCAAGATGTCACTTATCTTTCTTGATGCCTTACAGAATATCTGCATTCTCTGGTCACTGCATCCTTTTATGTACTACATCTTCAGCTCCATGTAACATATACTTGACAATGGCTAGTAATACAACCATTCATTCTTGCCATTTATTGGTTCTGCTTTTTCAGGGATTTCATTCAGATGGCCATCATATTTCTTTGTATGCAGATAAGGTTTTCTCAATGGGTACCTTGGCTCCCAGATTCTTTTAGGTACTGGCCCTTTCATTGGTACTGGACTGAGTCCATATTCTGGTCTTTGTCGACTCAGCTATTCTGTATATGTCACATACTCTGGTTTCCAACATACAGGTAAAAGGGGCGGGTAGATTGAGGTGGGGGTACTTGGCTCCTTCTCTACACCATCTACAGTGAGAGCCACGGCCCAGTAAAGCACACACAATACTCCTTCCCTTTGCACAGTCATTTTTGCAGCACTCCCCCATTGGGCGCCGTCAAATCTTCAAACACGCATCCAGCAATCACATACAAAACCTCTGCATTGCACACTGTCCTTTCTATACACCACTCCACATTTACTGTTAAACACTCTCAGTACACGTTCCTTTGATTGCAAAGCCACTCCACCAGAAACGTCTGCTAAAGAATGCACGATTGCCGCATCCACAAACATCCTAAGATGCACCCAGCACAACTTTGGCCATGCACACAAGAGTGCAGCCTTTTCCACATCCACCACAACACTATACATCCAAGCAAGTGACCATGTGGACACCTAACATTATGCACAAACGTAACATACGTAGCAGCACTTCTACCCAACTCCCCCACACCATAAAACACCCATCCCCGAAAACGTGTCACACTTAGCAATATCCATAAACATACCACAGCCTGCACCACCCCTACGCACTGCCATTCACAAAGCATTTTGTCAATGGCAACCTATGCACAACAGCTTCACAACATTGGGCCTACTTCGATAAATATGCACACAGCAGAGTAACCAACCACATATAAGCTGCACTTGAACCATACCCACTTCCAGATTCACATTACGTACGCACTGCACCCTGTGGCCACACTACACAACTTCTCACTGCACCATCTCCTGCCACACAAAAAAATACAGTAGCATGTTGAAACTATCACCACAACTTTGGAACACACAATACACGCTTTGCAACTCACTTGTGGTGCTGTAGCACGTCGACAATGTGCTCCACACCCGTTCTCCAAAGATCACCACCCTGTGCCTCATGCACTGTCAAACCTGCATTGCTCCAGTGTGTGTGCTCCTTGCACACATTCCCCCCACCGTAATGCGACCATGCATGTCAGCATGTCACCAACTACCACTATGCACATACGCACCACTGGCACCAGCATTCCTAACCAACCTCCACACCGCAATGGACATGCACAGCGTTACATGCAACAGTTACCATAATTTATAAACATTACACCGTCTCCAGCACACTTACGCCCTTTCATTCACATACTATTGTCTTACCCACTTCCACTCAGAATGTATTGTGTCACTGCCAACTTAACCAAAACATGTTTACAAAATTGCCCATACTTCAAGCATTGTGCACACAGCACACTATCCAATCACATATAAACTGACCTTCAACCATACCCTCTACCCTACTGACAGTATGCAAACACTACACCCAGTGCCCACTCTACGTGACTTTTCACTGCAGCATCTCCAACTACAGCACACCACCATGGAGCTATGCAGCAACAAATTGCAACCGTTACCATAATGTACAAACAAAACACTCTCTCCTGCACCCCTGTGCACTTTCAATCACATACTATAGGCGTACCCACTTCCATTCACAAAGTATGGTGCCACTGCCAACCTACCCACATTATATTTGCAACACTGGCCTATAACGGCTGAAATGTTTTCCACAAGCATTCCTTACATGTCACTACCCTCTAACTGATGCACAGTCAAAAATGCATTACTGCCGGGGGTGTCCTCAAGGCCCAGGCTCTTGAGTGCATGGCCTACGGCCTATGGCCTTCGGCCATGTACCCCATAGTGTAGGCCTTGAACACACCACAGCAACGTAATGCCACCATGCATGTCACCATGTCAGCAACTATGACAATCCACATACGCACCACTGCCACCAGCACTCCTACCCAACCTGTGTACCGCCATAGAGCTATGCAGCAACAAACAGTTAACATAACGCCCATGTGGGCAGGTAACATTATGCACAAACGTAACATATGTAGGTAGCGGCACTTCACCCCAACTCTCCTACAATATAAAATACCCATTCACGAAAACAGGTCACAATTAGCAGAATCCACAAACGTACCACAGCCTCCACCACCCCTACCCAAGCCATTCACCAAGTAGTGTGTCACTAACCACAACATTTTCACAACATTGGGCCTACTTCAACAAATCTGCACACAGCTTAGGCCTTGAACACACCCACAGCAACATGATACCACCATGCATGTCACCATATCACCAACTACGACCATCCACATACACACCACTGCCACCAGCACTCCTACCGAACCTGCGCACCGCCACGGAGCTATGCAGCAACACATTGCAACAGTTACCATAATGTACAAACAAAACACTCTCTCCTGCACCCCTGTGCACTTTCAATCACATTCTATGGGTGTACCCACTTCCATTCACAAAGTACTAGGTCACTGCCAACCTACCCACATTCTGTTTGCAACACTAGCCCTACTTCAAGCAATCTGCACACACCACACTATGCAAGCACCACCCTCTTCAAGATGCAGAGTCAAACATGCATTCCTGCAGGGGGGTATGTTGCAGCCCTACGCTCTTGAGTGCATGCCTTACAGCCTACAACCTACGACCTTCGGCCATGCACCCAATAGTTTAATCCTTCCACAGACCCACTGCACCTTCATTCACCCATGCATGCCACCATGTGTCCAACTACCGCATTCCATCCGCATCACACAGCCACCTGCGCTCCAACCTATGTCATGTGCAATTCACTCCCCTTCTGCAATTGACCTGCCACCACTCACCACGAAAAGAGGTCGCTTCAAACACGTTGCGACAGAAGCTATGGGGCCGTTACGACAGCTGCCTCCAATCACCACACAAAGTACTCACCTACATATGTCACATGGACCACTTCTCACTCCCCCACCCGTTCTCTCCCATATTGCCGCCAACACATTGTGGTCAGTACATTTTCCAGACCCTTCTGCCACTGCACTGTCCTCCGATACACCATGGCGGCTTTCCCAAAAAATGTTGACCCACAGCACGCTTCCCTCCAGCCAACCACCGGCCGCGTCCAAACTTCTCCGACAGCACACTGTACCGTGAGCCAATGACACTTCTGTCCATGGAGCAAACAGGGAAATGGGTCAGCGGAGCAGACCCAGATATCGCTAATTTTTTGAGATGTTCATTTCAGTATTTTGCAAAAAAATTACTGCTCCGAACACACAAAAGTACGCTTTCTGACCCAAGCCCCAGCTCCTACTGCAAATTTGGTGAAAATCCATCTAGCCGTTCGGCCTGTAGCCGTGCAGTTCATTCTATGGAAAAAAACATTTTTGGGACCCCCCTATAACTTTGTCCCCCACACGAAACTGCACCCAACTTCAACAAAATTCAGAGCTGATCATATACTTTTTTTGCAAAGTTTGGTGAGGATTTGTCCAGGGGGAGCAAAGTTATAAGCTGCCGAAAAACAGCTCTTCCTATGAGTTAAGCAACTTAACCATAACTACATGCCCGCTACCACGGGCCGCGCAATATTCCATGAAAAAACTTAGTTAAGGGGACGTATGGGAAAGTTGCACTAATAAATATCTATGAAATTCAATGGGAAAACTTTATGGTTACAGGTAAAACCGAAAAACCTAAGAATTCCACCAGTTATGGTAAACTAAGCAACCATAACTCGCGCCACCACCATGCACTGCTAAGACTAAAACCCAGGACATCAAATATGACATCACAAACGTCATTGATGACATCACATGTGAAATTCATTTGGATGAAAAGTCCCTGCAAGGGGTTGTGTTTATAATGTTGGTAACAAGATGTCAGGGGTGATTGTGTAATGTTAAACATGGCACAACTAGCTAGCTAACAATTCAAGACTTACTACACACTTGTGCTAGTACAAACAATAGACATGAAGACCCACAATGCATACAAATCAGAGGCACATACAGGGAAACTAAAGTAAGGAAGAAAGAAACAGCATCATCAGAAAAAGTTAATAGCATTTAAGTGTATCTTCATGTACACAAATTAATTGTGTTTTGAGGCCTGCCTATTTCCCCATGTATGTGTACCATTAGCTGAGACCAAACCCTAAGGAAAGTACTTTAAGAACATATGACAAGGTTAATGTCTAGATATACAGCACCTTTTGAATTTTAATATTCTGACTGTCAGTGAACAACACCACCTGGCCTAGATATTTCAGTGAACAAACATAAGTGGGCCAGATATGTGATGGCCCACTGTGGGCCCTGTAATATCCACCAGTAAGCCCCCTCTTTACCCTCAAAGCAGTATTATTTTTTTCTTTAACTTCCAATGTGGTGAGTTGATAAATACATGAGGTTCTCTATTACTTTTCACTCTCTATATACTGAGTTTTTTAAGTTAATTACTGCTGAACAATATGAGAGAACGTATGGGTTGTTTAATTATTAAGCTTTGCATTGACTAGATTATATTACATGGTTGGCTTTGTGGGATGTTTTTACACATGCATCCAAGCCCTACCATATAACTGTGCAGTACTGGCATGGAAAACATCATGATTGCCAGAACTCCCCAGAGAGTGCACAGGGAAAACATGAAGAATAGGCTGCCACCCATTTTTGCCTATGTTGTGAGCACAGGAGGGCACTGCCTAAAACCACCATTGGGCTACACACACAGTAGCCTGAAACCATTGGGAATGGCAATGCTGATTGCCAAAAAACAACTGTACTGTGGGGAATTCATTTTCTTAATCCCAAAAATAGTTGCAATGCCGGTACTCACCACTATCAGAAAGCCAGCGTTTTAAAACCACCAGACTTTTGTGTAAAACTGAACAGAGGAACCCAAACCAGACCAAGGAAAGACTTGCTAAGAGGTGGATACAATGTAAAACTATATTCTGAAATGACTTGAAGGAAGTAATTATTTAATGTATAGGTAAAAATTGTAAGTTTGATTTAAACTGGGAACTAAAGTGACATTTAGCTGGATTCTGCCTGACAACTACCCCCGACAGGAGTTGAAACTGGATCAACAGCTGTGTTCCCAGGCCTGGCTGCATTCTGCTGCCCCCACAAAAAGGAGGTGACACCTCTCTGATTGAATTACCTGGGGACTGCAGGAAACTGAACAATGGACTCAGGCAAATGTTATATTGGGGGGGGGGCATAAAGTGGCTTCCTCTTGGGAGAAGTGGGAGGAGAAGTGCCTGTGAGAGCCAGCTGAGCTTGGGGGAAGTGGATAAACCAGTTCTTCCACCATGTGATGTGGGAAGCCACACCCCTTTTTGACCAGGGCATAAGTTAAAAAGATAGATAACTCATAGTGCGGACTTGTCAGAATTATATAAGTAATATCATTATTCTTGTGATTTTTCTGTGCACGTTTTAAGAGGTGTTAGGACCCTGCGGTGTATGCTGGGGGGTTGCTAGCGGAAAATAAAGTCTTACTCCAAATGTCTGCATGTTAAAAATCTCACACTTCATCAATTAATGTCCATACTCCTTGCGCACATGTGTGTAATTTTTGGTAAATGTCTGATATTGGTAAACCAGTCAAAAAGCGCAAAATGTTGTCATTTTTGAATGCAAGCCCCCAGGAAGATCAGAGGTGGACAAGCATGGACCATAAGGAATATATAATGTGTACATGTAATTTCAACAAATTGTGCATCTGGGAAATATGTATTTGAATCAAATATAGATTTGTGGGCAAACTGACCAGGGGAGGATCCTCTGACCCATAAACAGACCTCATCATGATGACAATCCATTTTCGTTCCCCCAATCATGGGAGAGGGGAGAATTGGGCCAATGACAAGTAGAGAGGGGCAGGCTCAGTTATGCCATGCACACACCCACTTCCAAAACACATAAAAAGAGACTGCTGGGACAGGTAGAGACATTCAATTCCATTTTCTGCGGGACGCTCTGCTGGGAGACTCCAGACTTCACATCCATTAATCTTCAGATACCAGAAATTTACTTCAGAACTTAAAGCAAGGGCCTAAACCCACAAACTGAGAACTCTTCTCAGCAGGCCTCAGCATCCTTAAAATCATTTGCAAACTATTCCACAGCCGGGCGAGCTGTCTGAATTCTTTTGCCAAGAACTTTTGCCAGTACCCAGAATACATCCAGAATCCACTTGATCCGGACCGGAAAGCAGAGTAGGATCCAGAACCAGAGACCGCTGTATCCAGAGAGGCTAGACCAGCAGAGCAGAGCTGACCCAGACCGCTGTGAGCAGAACCAGTGCCTGATTGACCCGCCGAGCAGACAGAACTGCCGCCGGACGTGTTGACCAGATCCGTGACGAGGCCTAGTTCAAATTTATATTGTGAGTACCTAGCAGAACTGTGCAGAACCAATCTCTTAGTTAAAATAATCTAATTCAAGCTATTTTAACCTAACTAGGACTGCCTCCTAGTAATCCTGTCATCTGTCATTCTAAAGCTGCGAGCTGTCATCTGTCATTCTAAAGCTGCAAACTGTCACCTGTCATTTTGAGTTTTACTTTAAATCCGAAAATCTACCTTTATTAAATCGTCCGTATCTCTTGAACCATTTGGGCTAGGAACGTGGTTTCATTTTCATTTTAAAGCTGTACTTTTTCCGTAATCGCGATTTACGCACTCGCGAAATTTACCGCGATTTGCGATTTTGGCTCAATTTCTCCACTTGTCAAAATAGCAGCTCCATTCTTTCCTTTGTTAAAATCCTTGTAATAACTCATAGAGCATTGCTAAAGTGAGCCTGAACTAATACCAACAAGCATCTCTCACTCACCCTGAATCTCTGGAGGGAATTAAAATCAGTTAGCACATTTTCCCATCCGTTGCCATCACGTTTAAAAGCATTTTGGGCCTGTGTTTCAAACTTCTACCTGTTTCCTCTAAGCTTGCTGGGGGGGGGGACTGAATTTCGTATTGTATTTGATTGCATTCCTGACAACTGTGTGCTCCTCTTTCCATCTCCTTCCATTTCTTACATTGCATGGGGGGGTGAATTGCCAGAGAAAAAGTGATTATCTTATCTTGTGCTAAAATCATATCATGTATTTCTGTACTGAATTTTATTCCTCATTGCTTTTCCCTTGAAACCATAAAAGTATTTTGCTACCTTATCCATCCTATACTAACTACTCATTGATTGTAAAGAACTGTGCTACTGTAGGATTACCTATTGCTGATTACTGCTCATATTCACAAGTGTACTATCCATTATCAATTTATTTATATATATATATATATATATATATATATTGTTTAATTTTCCAAATAAACCTTTTAAATTTGCAAAGCAGACCTACTTCTTGGCTCAGTGGGGTCAGGGGGATTTTAAGAGAGGGGTGTTATATAAGGGTTGTCATCCAGAGTACATGAACTGGAGCTAAAGATATATCAATAAGGGTTTCCCTCAGCATCCCAGACTAGGCATTGACTTAGCTGTAGTGTTGATTGAATATCGCTTACAGCTTATAAATATAGACTACACAAATATTAGCATACACTGCCACCTTAACATACAAACCCTTGAAATATATGGAATAGAACTAATATGCATGTTATTGGTTCGTAAAACAGATGGACCTTATTGACCAGATAGTTAAGTGTTAATATATGCTCTACTTTTGCTCGGGAGGATAGCTCAGTGGCAACATGCTCGCTTTGGAAGCAAGGCGACACAGATCGTACATTCCTCCTCCACAGGGCACACGCTTTTACGCCTGCTTGAGATTTACCCACAGGCATTACAGGAATGCATTTCTCGGGAAGAAACCTGTTTTAGCACCTCATAAAAGGAGGCAGATTCCATAAGAATCGACTGTTTGGAATCATGTCATTCTGTGTGAGCTGGGACAGTAAATCAAGGCGTAAAAGATGCCGTAATGCATCCACGCCTTGTTTCACCACTCCTTTGCATTTTCACTCCCTTTGAAGATAGAGAAGAGGCTCGATATGGAATTCACTGTTCCGCTATGCTTCCCGAGTGCAACGCATTCACACCTGCGTGTGATACTCATGCAGGTGCAAAGCATTTGCATTCCCAAGGAATCCACCTCAATGTAGCACCTGAGAAAGATTCCTCAGGAACCCATTGGTAAATGTCATCTGCAGAGCAAATTCTGCAGTCTGTGTTTACCTTTCTTAGAACAAGGAAAGAGGCAATGTTGCCTGTGTTTACTTTATTTTGTGAACGTTGAAAAGTACATGCAGGTGACCCAACAACATGTACATGCTAACACTGGCAGTCCCCTGCATATTATTTACACTTAAAAAAAATATATATTGCTTAAATGCCATCTGCAGGCATAATTTGTAGACATCATTTACAGGTTTTATGAAACGCAGAGTAAAATGATAGAATATTTGCAACTCTTGTTTTACATTTTTCATTTTCCATTCTGTTTTGTAAAAGTTGAAAATTGCACGCAGGGCACTCAACAGGACACAGGTGCTATTGTTGATCGCATGCAATGTGTACTTTTGAAAAAGTTACCATTGTTTGGGTAATTCTTTATGGGGTGGACCAGTGAATCAAGGCATAACACAAGCCACAGTGCATCCACGCAGACAGTACATGTATGCCTTGGTATGATCTTACCCAAACTGATGGCCAAAGAGCCATGTGCAGTGAGCACCTGGGTCACACAAATGGCAGGTTGCAGAACATCCTAGCAGATCTGGACACTGCCATGATGCAACCCTTAACCGGTACTAAACAAGGAGGCAGAACCATACGAAAGGTTGGCAGCCGCAGCTTTCTTTTGACACCTTCCCCCATGATGTTCCACTGGAGTAGGCCATGGGCATAGACATACCCAATCGCTCCTAAACTCCAGTTCAATGTGTAGGCCCACCTCCACATTGTGTTGCAACCCCATAACAATAGCACCAGATAAAGAAAAAGTTAATGAGAGACGCCACCAATTCCTTTATTAAGGAGGTTTATCTTTACATCGGAATGTGTCCAAATGGGTTTGTCAAAACTTCAAAAATGAGTGGCAAATATAATAAGATACAACTGCAGACGCTGTTGATTCGGGGACCTGCAAATACAACAATGCAAAATGGCAAACTAAAAAAACGCTCACATCATCCATCTATTTTCGGTATCAGGTAATAATGTCCCTATACATAATGTCCCCATACATAATGTTGCCAGGAAAAGCCATTGGGGACATTATATATGATGAAATTATGTAGAGGACGGGTTGCAGGGATGTTGTTATGTCCTGTCTCCGCGCCTCAGCGCGAGGCGAGACAGAACGTGCAGGGCCTTATCAGTAGGCCGGAGTGGCGCTGCTCCAGCGGGAGCAAAATGAGACATGCCACACTCTGTTCGTTACTGTGCCCGGAACTTCTCCCCGTCCGCGGGGGCGGGGCTTCTATTGAGACGCCCTGCGTCACCGTGTTGCGGGACGCAGGGTGGATATAACATTCCTACTTTATTTTAACTTAACTTAACATTTAAACAAAACATATGAAATACCATTACGCAGACACTTAAACTACAAAAACCCCGGGTGCCTCCCCTCTTACAGTTCTAATGGGGCAGACTACCACACATAGTCTTTGAGCCGAGCGGGCGGCTTGGTGGCAGTTCTTAAACCATATCGCCCCCTTCTGGGGCTGGGCCCCACTGTCTCACTGGGCGCTCACCTTCCATGTCCGGCTCACCCATGTCAGGTTCGCTCCACTGCTCCCACGTCCTGTCACCCACTTCTACCTCCTCCTGAAGGTGAGCGGGGTCTCCTTCGTTCGACTGGGGTTCTTCATCTTCTTGGTGACATTCACCATCAGTCCACAGGTTGCGTGGCACCGCCTTGAACCACGACACATTTCGTGTCACCTGTCGGCGTCCTCTCTTTACAGTTATCATGGTCCCTTGTTTCTCACTGATAGTCCATGGGAACAAATCGTAGCAGGAGTATAGTTTGGACCTTGTCGGATTCCGCAGCATGACCACCTGGTCGCCCACCTAGTGGTCGGATGGCTTCAACCTCCTCTTGGCACTCATGTGTGCATTGGCCCCTGTTCTTCTTCTTTCGGTTTGCTCCTTGTCAAATCGGTCCGGGCTCCTGCTGGGGTGATGTGGAATGGAAGACCGGTAGTTTCGCAGAAAACGGTAAAGGTTGACCTTCCACGGGCTGGCATTTGCTCTTGATAGCCTCAGCACTTTGTTGAGTGTCCTCATGAACCGTTCTACATCCCCATTCGCCTGGGGCCACCTTGGCATGATGTGGTGGTACCTTATGTTTAGTTCCTGCAGGTATTGTTTGAACTCCTCCCCTTGGAATGGTGCGCCGTTATCACTCTTGATTCATGTGGGCAGTCCATGCGTTGCGAACATCTTCTCCATGTCGGGGATTACCACTTCCGCTGCCGTGGATTCAACTACCTCGACTTCAGGATATCGGGAGTGATCGTCAATGGCCACCAGGAGGTAGAGGCCTTCTTGTAGTCTGCAAAAGTCGATGCTGATTGCATCCCATCTGCCAAGGCCACGTTCCGCTGACTGGATCGGTTCTGGATCCGGTGGAGCTCCGGTTATCTGGCAGGGTAGACAGGTGTTTATTAGCCTTTCGACCTTCTCGTCTATCTGTGGAAACCACACTCGGTGCCGGATTCGAACCTTCATCCGAGCCATCCCTTGGTGGCCTTCATGTGCTAATGCCACTATTCTGTCCTGGAGGCTCGACGGGATGACAATGCGATTTCCCCTGAGCAGCAGTCCTTGCTCTGTGATCGACAGGTCCTGTCGTATGGTGAACATCCCCGTGAGGAACACCTTTGCTTCTGCTGTGCTGTTGTGGGTGTTCTTCATAAAGGACTTCCAATCGCCAGAGATGATGGCATCCTTCACCAGGTCGCAGCACGGGTCCTTGTGTGTTTCCAATTCAATGTCCTCAATGCTGACAGCCTTTGGCCTCATGGCCCGCGCAACCTGGCAGATATGTTCCTCGGTCTCTTCGGCTACTTGGACTTCTTGTGGAGTCGCCGCTCAAGGGTGTCTTGAGAGGAAGTCCGCTGGGTTTCCACTTCCCGGCTGATAGGCCAATTTAAAATTGTACTGCTGGAGGTGCAACAGCCATTTGGCTATTCTGGCCGTCGGGTGAGAGGATGTGCCCATGAAGATAGGCAACAGGGGTTTGTGATCCGTGACTGCCGTGAATCTTCTGCCATAGAGATAGAGGTGGAAATAACAACACCCCCACAGTACCGCAATTGCCTCCTTCTCAATGTGCGAGTATCGCTGCTCTGTCATTGTGAGGGCTCTTGACGCGTATGCAATGGGCCTCTTCTCCCCTTCTTTGGTGACCTGCGTGAGGATGGCCCCTAGGCCGACAGGGCTCACATCCACAAATAGTTCCGTTGCGAGCTCGGTGTCATAGTATGGCATCTTTGTGTCGATGGACAGCGACTATTTGATGTTTTCAAAAGCCTCCTGACATGCTTGCCCCCATTCCCACTTTGTGTTAAGTTTGATAAGTTCTCGCAGGGGTTCAGAGAGAGTGGCCAAGTTACGGATGAACCTCCCACAGTATGTGGTCATCCCCAGGAAGCTGCGCACTTCAGTTGGTGTCATCGGCGGACTCGCAGTCTGTATGTTGGCAACCTTCTGGGGGTCCGGGGAGATGCCAGTGCTGCTGAACTTGTAGCCAAAGAAAGATATTTCTGTTTTGAAGAATTCACATTTTTCTTTGTGAATAGTTAACCCAGCGTCTTCTAGTATGCCCAGGAGCGTCTGCAGTCTCCTCAAGCGTTCCTCTCTGTCCTGAGCATGGATCAGGATATCGTCACTCACATTTAGGACACCTGTTATGTCCCGGATGACCTCCTGAATAGTCTGTTGGAAAACTTTGGCAGCGGACGAGATGCCAAAGCTTAGAAGTTTATATCTCCGTAAGCCCAGGTGTATCGAGAAAGTGGTTATGTATCGAGAGTCCTTATGCAGCTTCAGCTGGTGGTATCCTGCTTTCAGATCAACCTTGGAGAAGACTTGTGACCCGGTGAGATCAGCCAGGATTTCATCAAGCGTAGGTGTAATGTGGCACTCCCGCTTGATTGCAGTGTTTGGGAGACGCATGTCTATACAAATCCGGACTTTTCCCGGCTGTTTGGGTTTTTTGTGACCACCATCGGGGAAACCCATGGTGTCGGCCCAGTTACCTCTTCTATTATCCCTGCTTCTTCCAATGCTTTAAGTTCTTTCTCCACTTGTTCACGCATGTGGAACGGGGTTCTGCTGTGTCTTACGGCCTTTGGCTGGACCGACTCATCTATGTGGAGCTTGATTGTCTTTCCTTTCAAACACCCTATCCCATTTTGTAGTTTGGGATACTGTCCCAGGATCTTCTCGACCTCTTGTGCTTCCTTCACATGACAGACGAACTTGACTAGCCCTAGGTCTTCAGCCGCATCCCCACTCAGAAGGCATTCGATCCCCGCATTTACGACGTAGATTTTTTATGGTAGCCTGTTTTCACCATGGCTGAGGGTGGTGCAGAATCTGCCAACCACCGGTAGGGGCTTCCTACAGCCATACGCAAAGAGTAGAGTGTCCGTGTTTTTCAGATCTGGTTGTGGTTGCAGTGTTTGGAATGTGCTTGTGGGAATAACATTTACGGACACTCCCGTGTCAATGGTCATCCATACCTGCTGGTTTTGGAGAGTGACCTGGCATTTGCACCTCCGGAGCCTTTTGTTTTGTGTCGCATGTCCCTGATCCAGGGCTGACACCAGGTAGACTTTTCTCCCTTTTTTCCACTGTTCCCTGCCGGATTCATGTTGGGTCCCTGTGACGTCATCCCCTTCTTCCTCAGTCGAAGAGTTTGTCGTTTCGACTCACCTTGGATTGGCTTACTTCTTTTTCTTGGTCCCGCTCTTCTCTTGGGGAGTATTCAGGGGCAGCAGTGGGGAGCCCGATGACCGGCACACCTTAGCATAGTGGTCCTTTCGGCCACATGCCCCACATGTGGTTCCTTGCACGGGGCAGTTTCGCCGTCCATGTCGCGGTCCACCACACCATCCACATTCCGTGGGTCCTGGGATTCGTGGCTGCCACCTAGCTTGTGCATAGTTGCCGCCAACCTCATCCCTTGCGGACTGTCTGTTGGTGACATGGGCCACCATTGCTGTCATGAGGGCAGGCTGTAGTTTTTGAAGAGTCGCCCCCATGTTGGCGGCCCTGGTATGTGCCAGTTCCCTTTGACGATCCAATTCCAGAATGCGTGTTAGAGAGATGCCCTTCTCACTCAGTACCATCCGTCTCAGTTTCTCCGATTTGATGCCGTTGATGAGATGTCTCCGGATTTCTTTCTCGACATTCGTGAACTCACACGATATTGCCAGCTTCCAGTCGTGTATGGTAGGCATCCAATGTCTCCTCTTCTGCCTGAATAGTGGTGCAGAATATAAAAGTTTCATAATCAGGGTTGAGCTGTAGGAGAAAATGAGCCATCAGGGCATCCTTCGCTTGCTGGTAGGGTCCTGGCCATCATCAATGGTTAGCGAGTTAAAGATACATAGTACCTCGTCCTCCACGTTTAGCAACAGGTGTGATCTCATCTTCCTGTCAGTGGTTATGTCCTTGCATTCCATCGCCATTTCGAATTTTTGGATCCATAGCTGCCACCAGGGGCCAACTGATGATGGGTCCGTAAATGGATCAAACAGCTGAATCATTGCAGAGGAGTTCCCTTGTGGGCGAGCTTGTGGTGATGACATTGACAGATTGGCCGCAATTCTAGAAGGCGTGCCGGGCCTGGGGGTGGACGTACTGGTCGCCATGGCAGGGCCTCACTGGGTCTTAATGGGGTATGCACGCCTCACCTTAATGCCTGTCCTCAGGTGAATGTGCCCCTCTGCGGTTAAAAGTCTCAAATTGTGGTGGGTGGGCAGCTGCGTCGATACAGGCGCTCACCATGTGCAGTAGCCTTGAACACCCGAATATGGAGCAAGTGTGAAGGCCTCCCACGCTGTGCCGTGGCGCCTCTGACTCCTGGAAGGCAATGGGTGGTTGTTGCACTTCATTATGGGTGTCCTTAGGGAGTGTGTCCCCTCCAGCCGTGTTGAAGATCAGCTCGATTGGCATGGAAAGAGGAGAGAGGAAGAGAAAAAAAACAAATTCTCATGGGTGGGGATTTTTTGTGCCCCCCCCCACCGGGTGTCCAAAAATGTTGCGTGTTGCTGTGAGTCAGCAACAGCTGGCAGAGCGTTGTGTGCGTGTGCTGGGTTCCGTTTCCCTCGTTGCCATTGTTATGTCCTGTCTTCACGCCTTGACGCGAGGGGAGACAGAACGTGCAGGGCCTTATCAGTAGGCCGCAGTCGCGCAGCTCCAGCGGGAGCAAAATGAGACACGCCACACTCTGTTCGTTACTGTGCCCGGAACTGCTCCCCGTACGCGGGGACGGAGCTTTTATTTAGATGCCCTGCGTCACCACGTTGCGGGACACAGGGCGAATATAACAGATGTCTCCTGCTCCCATTTATAAAACTAAAAAAACAGGGGCTTGCGGGGGTGTCCCCCGCATGTTCAATGTAATAATGTCTCTGCAAGAAACGTTGTCTTTTTTTGTGAGGGGACATTTTTGCGGGGACATTATGACATGGAACCCTTTTAGCAACGTTTCTCTAACGTGCATGTTATATACTGGACAAAAGGTGAGGAACCTTTGGGGTGGTTATTCCAACTAGGACATATTTGTACGGGGACGAGAACAGAAGCTTGGGATTTAACCCATGACTTGCAATAAAAGAGAGAGGTAGAAACGAGAACAAGTACCAATGGAAATTACAAAAATATACTTTGATTTTGTGAATTTGTAAAAATAATAAGCCCTGATTTGAGAAAAGACGGGGAACCCGTCGAAACACGTGTTTTCACAGAGAACACTGTTGTAACAATAAAACTCCCAAAACTACATTGGAAAACTGAGAAAGGAGTTATGTGATACTAGATAGTATATTATATACTAGATCGTGACGTGTTTGCTGCCAAGTGGAAACATGTTTTCTGTACACTTCTCAACAGGCATTTTAAATATGTCTTTTTGATAATTGTACCAAAAAGATGGCTACATTTCCACACTTTTGTTTTTTTTTCAATTTAAAAATCGTACTTCTTTCTTCTGGTCTTTTCGCAAGCGAGTGAATGTGTTCAGTATGGTATACATGAATGTCATTGTTATATGTGAATAGCACACAAAGTTAAGGGCTACAGTTATGTACTGCCTGCTTGTTGGTTTGCTGTGTGTCTAAAGGGCAGTCACGCTAGCCACCACTTCCGCAATAAGGCCACAGCTATACCATTCTGAGTAAGGTCATACACTTTCTTGCTGCTAAATCTGCAAATATCAAACACATCAGACACACTGAGACTCATGAACTGAGCTTGCTACCACGAGTGGTAGCGCTTTTCGTCAACCTGCAAATGTTTCCGCCGCTTGAGGTGGCATTGCCTTAGCGGTGGCTGCAGGGCAGATATGCTAAGCCTGTTATCCTATTAGGAGGTGATGCCCTGCCCGTGGGTACGCATATTTATCCGAGTCAAACTATTAGAATAGAGAGGGCGAGTGCGGGCAGGATCCCGCGCATGCCAGGGCGCACATATTCCAGCAGCCTCCCACTCGTGTTGCATTAAGCAGGGTCCCCATCTCCCCCACGTGTGTGCTACTGAAGAAGCATGTTCAACAAGAGCCCCACTTATTAAACACATGAAAGATGATGAGCGTGGCTGCCGCTGAGCTTGCCCGAGTGCGCAGCAATTGGGGTTTCTCAAGCGCAGGGAAGACACGATCTGGAGGGCTTTGTTTTTACACATGAACCTCAGGCAGAGAGAGAGAGAGAGCACTCGAGTGAAGGACTTTTCGCTGCGCGGACGTTTTCGTTGTTAATTATCAAATCCCCCATCTGGTGACTGGGGATTTTACGCCATCTTCTGAAGCCTGGAAGATCCGCATACGACAGCAACTCTACTTTCAGCAGTTTGACCCGTAAACAATATAAAAGCGACACAGACGTTTGAAAAAAAAAGTAATACAGAGAGAGAGAGAGAGAGAGAGAGAGAGAGAGATCGAGGGAGGGAGAGAGAGATCGTGAGAAAGATCGAGAGAAAGCGAGAGAAAAAGAGAGAGAGGGAGGTATAGAGGGGAGGAGAGGGAGAGAGAACAAGAACAAGGCACAAAGACACGTTAGACTGCTGTAGAAAGGGAGTAAAGGCACATCTTGTTTTTTTTCTATTTAAAAATAAATAGAAGAGTATTGACCACTATGGCCGGGCTCGGACACATATTATTACTACATGGAACAATATCGTGATTTGAAATGTCTGGCCTGTACAGGAGCACGTGCGATAGCTCCACTGGAAACATTCACTTGAGCGTTCTTGTAATGTACTCATATATATGTCACAGCACATGATGACTGCCGATATGAATCAAAACGAATTCACACTAGAGGGCCAAGCACACGCCCTTGCGGTGCAAGAGTGGATTTAGTGCAAACGTGCTAAGCTGACGGTGTGCTGCACAGTCAGACAGCAAGCAGGTCGTGCATCAGCACACTAGACAGCGCGATGCATTACTAGCTGACCACGCATGTAACAGCCTGCAGCCCGAGGGAAGGGCTCGAGGTAAATGGCGGTCCCTTAATGTGGGCAGCGGTGCCTTCCCCGGCAGGGTCAGCTTCACGCTGCAGCTAAGAGCGCCACTACCCCCCCACGCAATCCACACACATCTGCCAAAACTTTATTGTTATTATTTTATAATTGAACAAATAAGAAAACGTACCCGAGTCACACATCAAGCTCTGACACACTTGGTGGAGTTAGGTGGGCAGTTCACCTTGAAGTTCACACAAATTGCTCCACTGGGTCCCCTCTCCGCAGTGGAAAACTCCTGTGAGACTTCCTCTTGCTCCATCTCCAAAATGGTTCTGCCTTCTCTTCCTGCTTTCCTACTGCGTCTTCTTCAGCAACTGTTGCCCTTCCTCAGAGCCACTGACCGTCCTTCAGTGGTTGCGCCTTATTGCAATAGGCCCTCCATTTGCTGCTGCTTCATTCAAACTTGCCATGGCTTCCCCTCATCCAGGATGCTGCCCCTCGGCTCCTTACAGGGCTCTCAATGTATGGTCATATGTTTGCAATCCCTGCGAAGCTTCACTGGCGACCTATCCAGCAAGGGTACCCTTTAAGGCTATGCGCATTGCCCTCCATTCCTCCTACTTCTTTCCAAACACATCCCCCTCACTACTTGTGCTCCGCTTACCTCTTTCTTTGGAGGATAACCCACTGTAGGTTTGTCTCAAGTGCGGCAGAACATTTGCTGAGCTTGCCTCCAAAGATTGGAACTGCCTGCCTCTGCAGCTGAGTTCCATTTTATGATATTCACTTTTCATGGAACATCTTAGAATCCTCCTCTCTTAAGCCTGTACCCATAGAATTACACAGTCAGGGGTGGACTGGCCTATAGGGAACTCTGGAGATTTCCCGGTGGGCCTCTGCACCCAAAGCCTCTTTTGTGTGGTATAATCCAAATGTTCTATCTGCACCGATAGTTAACATACACTGTGGGCCTGGTTTACCAACCTTTGAATGGGAAAGTCCTATTCAAGAACGCTTTGTAAATGAGGCCCAATGTGGCTTATTAGGGGCTTTTAAAGATCGTGTTAGAAATGTCAAGGCATGAAATTTTGCAAAATTGTGCTTTTATTTAGATAAAGTGAGTCTCGGAGAGTTGAGAGGATAAAAGGGTGTTAAGATCAGTCACAAGCCTGCCATCTAAGTGTTCCTGGAATACCTCTTTTTCTGACATCTCTGCTTTTTCTATCTTTATGTAATGCACAGCTTTGCTCGATGCAAAGATGAAAATGTGGATTTTGGATTAGAAAATGGTGACATAAGAAACAAACGTAATCTGTTTGGGATGTTTCAAAATGTGTAAATCTCTGTGCGCATGTGTTCATTGGTCTCCGCAAAAAATACATGTGTGTTGCATTTTTAAGATGCCTGTTTAGCTCTTGCACCCTGTCTGCCTCTACGTCTGCGCCCTACTCCACTGACAGCTCAATTGGCTGTGTTTATGGTTGATGTTATTTGATAAGTGTATTGCACGTACGCTTGAGTAATTTTCCATTACAGTGAGAAATATCCTTTACATTATCTGGACCCTAATTATTACAGGTGTGCATTTCACAGGGATGAATTGGCTGTTAGCTAGCAGGTAGTGGGGGAGTCACTCCTTCCTGCAATGCAGATGGTGGTAAATCACTCCCGACCTATGCTCCTAACCTACTGCTTCCAGTCGATGGTGAGGGCAGCGTCATTTTGTACTGCGACACAGTGGCTTATTCTCCACACTGCTTTGTTATTATATTGTATTGTCCTCCATCAAATTTGGACTTGATTAAGCACTTTCAATTTATAGGAATTAACATTTTCTATTTTGAACACAAGAAATCCCACAATATTAGCACACAAATAAATCGACAATCTTCTGAATATAGTCTAGAGTGTTCTTATTTCAATCTATTTGTGAGTTCCGACTGCGACTCCAGCATTAAAATCCAGCTGTGCCGAACTTTTCCGATTACTTTTAAACGGCCTGTGACAATTCACAACAATTTGTTGTCAAAGAGAAACATACAGCAGTGTGTTTAAAGTAGAAGTCAAGAGCTTAGTGCTATTCGCAGGTTACTGCTTTTTTAAAACCACAAGACTGGCTTTTAAATGCAATGTATTAAATATGCTTTCCAGATTTGATGATAACACATTACAGGTTCCATTTCAAAGGGTATTTTACTGATCAACATATTCTACTTGTTTTCTACCCATGAACAACCGGGAGTTATTGTGCATCAGCTTGTGTACTGAACTCATCGTGACCATGCCCTATGTTATCCAATATATATACAGCGCCCATCATCACTGTAGTGGCCTTAAGGCACCTGACCTTTTTGGAAAGATAGCATGTTGTGACTCTGCCAGGGCGTGGACAGACCTTGCTCTGGGTAAAGGAGGGGGAGGTTTGGGAAGGAGGTGAAAGGAAAGAGAGATACAAAGATCAGAGAATGACCGATATGAGAGAGGAAAAACCTTGTGGATAAGTGGGAGAGGATATGGTCGTCGAAGTAGGAATGTACGTTTCTCAAATATGATAAGTTATTGGTAACCAGTGGATCCATATGCAGGTAGAGTGGTAACATAGCCTGGGTGTGACAAACCATTACCTTTTCCCCGAAGGTAGTACACGAGAGCATTAGGTGAGTGTTGGTAATAAAAGGCCATGAGATTTATTTGCACACTTAAGGTCATAACAAAACATAATCATAATTACAGTAACCATAATATGCTGTACTTTTGGGCATCGGTCCCGAGGTTAACACCTCTGGCTCATGCCGCCTTTCTTGTGCCACGACAGTGTGTGATCACCGTTCGGTCTTCCTCTAGCTGAATTTTCTGCTCATATACTAGTTGGGGCTCGCCCCTTGATCGTTCCTGGTACTGGTCCCAAAATAGGGTGCCCTTTTCTGCATTCTATTGCTTTTGTATACATTAGTATTATAATTGATTATTTAGAAATGCGCTTGTTACCCAGAGGTTTCTAAGCGTGCGTGAGGGGATAGAACCTGCTCCCCGTCTTCTTCCTTCCAAGGCAAGCACGTTGTACTTGAGTTGGCCTCCTGCGACTATGAGGTATTGTCATTTACCTGGTCTTTTCCTTAGGGAGGGTGTTTTTAAATGGTAAACATTCCCCTTTCTATTAGACCATCTCTTTGCAAGCTAATAGCTATGTGTGACCATGCATCATGTCAATTGGCCTCTTGTTTTCCTCTTGCGCAGCTGGCTGGCTTGTTTCTTTTTAGCAAACCCAAAACTCCAGTTCATTTAAGCTAAATTGAGCCTTGACTTCCCCTTGGGTTGGGAGGCTCCTGCTCTGACTGTTTCTGGCTTTACCGATTCTGAGCCCCCTTCTTTTTTATCTACTTGTTGCAGTACTTAATATTAATACTGTATTTGCTGTGGGCTGGCTTAGTATGTTTATTCATTTGCTTCCCGCATTATACTGGTCTTTGCATTTGCTCTTTGTGGGGCCTTGGCGTGTTACCCTAGTTTTCTAGTTTTACTGCAACCTACTTTTATTTATGTATTTATTTATTCAACCTGTTTCAGGTATCGTGCTATTTGTCACTTGGCCCCGGCCTTCAGGCGTTGGCCTGTTATATTGTGCTGTGGGTGTTTGCCACTGTATATATATATATATATATATATATATATATATATATATATATATATATATATATATATATATATATATATATATTTATATATATATATATATATTCAGTGAAAAAAAACTTTGTTAAAGGGACGTTATGGTTAAGTTGCGCTACTAAAAACCTATGAAATTCAGTGAAAAAACTTTGTTAAAGGGACGTTATGGTTCCAAGTAAAACCGAAAAACCCTTGAAATTCGCCACTTATGGTAAGCTAAGCAACCATAACTCGCGCCACCACCGTGCACTGCTAAGACTAACACCCAGGACATCAAAGATGACATCACAAATGCACCACCCCCACCCCCACCCCCTCCACCACCACCACCTCCCCATGGGCCTGAAGAGGGGAACAGGAGTGAGGATGCGGAGGAGGAAGAAGAGGATGATGAGAATGAGGTAGAGGAAATCCCTACTACCCGCACTAGGCGTGAGTATTGGGTGTGGCGGTTATTTACCATTCATGGGAATGGTCCTAAGGCTCGTGCAAACCGTGTTACTTGCAATGAGTGCAAAATGATACTCAGTCGCGGGAAGCACGGTAAGTACAGCTTTGGGACCACTACTATGAAGCGACACCTGAGGTCATTTCACTCTGGGGCTATTCGCAGGGTTGTACCTTGCGAAGAACGTAGCAGGTTGATTTCCTCTACTTCATCCTCTGTTTCTGATCCTGTCACCACAAGGACCACCTCTGTGGGACAGCGTCTTTCTCAAGCTGCCTCACAGGCCATACAGAATGCTGATGACCCTTACCTTTCGAGGGTCACAGTTGTATGTATGTACTGTGACACAGTACTCTGCAGGGGGGAGCGACTTCGGAGTGCTTTTGAGACTATCGTCTCAGAGCACAAGAAGACCTGCTCACTACCCAAATAAAACCCACTCTACATCTTCCTCTCTCAGCTCGCCCTTTCTTATCCCTGCGGTTGGTGTCCCCCCCCTTTACCTTCCTTTCCCCTCCTCTCCTAGTGTGTCGTGTCTGAAACACCAAAAAAATGCAAAATTACAAAAATTAAAAAAAAATAAGGCTCTTCTCTGGAAAGAAGTGGTGGCTCTGAAAAGAGCCTTTGGGTGGTGTTTGCAAGTCAAAAATTGTAAATGCTTAACATCTACTTCAAAATCGTTGTTGTAATTCCAAAAAAGGTTGCAATGCATTTTGTACATTTCTCAGAAAAATCTGATTGCCAGCATAAGTAAGATGGACTCCATCTCTGCGAAAAATGTATGTACTACAAAACATAATATTTTCATTGTGAAAAGAAGACATGCCAAAATCTCTTAGAAAGCCACAAACAGCCTTATTAACATTGCGCCTTGCTTTTTCCATTTGTGGAGCAAATGAAGAAGAACGAAGCCACATTTGTCTCTGCGCAATCCGTGAAAATATCACTTGAGAATTAGGAAACATGTCCATAACCTTCCTAAGTCCTTCTTTCATAGCAAATTGCAAAAAAATTCCAGTCACATGTCCTAAACTGTTCCCTCCACAATGAATTACAATTATGTCTGGATGTTGCTCTGTCTCCAAAGTAGCACAGAGAGGTAGCAAGTCCAACCACTTCATTCCACGTACTCCATTCCAGTGTACTTCCACATGTGGGAATCCAAGATCTACAGCTACTCCACAGCTTTCTGCATGCACCTTCAACCAATGTATCCACGAATCTCCTAAAATCCAAACAATCTGTTTTCTGAAACACACAGCCATAGCTATCTTTTGTTCTCTCAGCAAAAAGAGTATCTGAGAAAATCTCTCCTGGCACAACACACCCACCAAACTTTCCTGACCAATTCCTTTCAGTGCTTATTCTCATTTGCATGACTTCTGAACCCAAAAATCCCCGGATGTAACTCCTGATGTCCGCAAACTACCGCCATGTCCGCGGACATATCGTATCATGAACAGCCTTCTACCATTTCCACTACACTCTCTCTGCCATTCCCTCATTGGATGTACCTGAAAAATCACATGACCATGCACCAATCACATTCAAGATCTCTACATCTAACTGCATCATCATAGATCAGCACTGCAAATGTACTCTGAATCTCTCTGAGTACAAGTGTCATATCATTGGCAAGCAGCATCTACCAGAAATACTGTACAAGTCTTCAAGATTTCTACTTGCAGCTCCATGCATATCCATATGCATGAACACACACTTCAGGTATGCATATTTTCTATATAGTAGATGAACACATTTTCAAACAGACTTTTACCTTGTAAAATCTGTAAAATGAATTTACTGTACTTTTTTCAATTTCCTAAAATCAACTATCACTTATAAACCTTTATACTTTTTACTTTCTTTATACACACACACTCAAATCATGTTAAACTAACATTTTTTAAATTAAATATATAGACTACATATATTCAATCAAAATTGCATGCAAACACAATCTATGTTTAAACCTTTATAAAAATACTTATACAATTTCATATTTTTTGTTTTTATTTATTTATTTACTTAATTACTTTAAATTAGACATGACATTGAGGTGCTATTACCTAGAACAGTTTACTTACAGAAATAGTGGTATTCACTAATATATTATAAATTTCACAAGACATAGTAAAGATATTTTTTTTGCTACAGTTAGTCATTCAATAAAATTTGTTCATTAAGAACATATCATATGTACTGAACTGATGCAATGTATTTTATGTAAATAAATTAGTTTAATGGTTTTACAGAAGGCACTTAGGATTTCAATTAAAAAAATCAATATCTAAATTAAAAACAGTGCTATATACAAACAAAGTTACTAATTTGAAGCTTTTACAATTGCAGTGAAGACCAGTTTCCTGAAAAGAAGCAGCCGAATTCGAAGAAGAAAGAAAAACTAAGAAGTTACCTGTTAATTTAAAAAGAAGCAGCCGAATTCGAAGAAGAAAGAAAAACTAAGAAGTTACCTGTTAATTTAAAAAAAAGTAAGTAAAATATCAGCATAATATTTGTATTATTAATCAAATATACTATAACGTTAATACGAGCTATTTCGGTTTCTAAAAATAGAGATTTTGTACCATTTTGTCCAAAAATTTCCATGTCTTAAACAGCGATTTACAGCCAGAATGGCCCACAATTTTCTATTTTTGGACACACTAATTACCCAACTGAACCACTACAATTTTCATATTATATAACAAACAACTGTTTTAATTGTATACATTAGATTTACTATTTGTACTTTTCCACACCACTAGCTTACTTTTTTTTGTCATCTGAACTCCAGTTTAGTAACACATAAATTCAAGAATACCTATCCCTACTAGTTTTAGTTCCCAATGCACAATCACACACCATTACATACATACAAACACTCATGCACACAGCACACATACATTCCAGAACACCCCAACCCATAGCTTCTTTATTTTTTTCAACAGACCCTCAAGAATGCCTACCAAAAGTCAAGTCCGTAGAAAGCAACGCAAAAGTAGAGCGAATGAAAATAAAGGTGTCCAACATAAGCATCCATCTCTAGCAGAATTTGTAAAAAAAGTTGAAACAAAACAGCTAATACAATCATTTAGTGAAACACAAGAAGTTTCAAGTACAACAACTTTGCTTCCTCTATCAAAATGTAAAACAAACCAAAAAACAATTAACAGAAAATCAGCTATCAGTACAGATAAAACTACTTCTTCAAATTTTAATATAGTGCAAAGTAAGCATACCAAGAAAAGTATTTTAGCCAAAATATACCGTCACAAAGTCCTTCAAAATCTTATAAAAACAGGAGAGAAATCAGGTTCAAAGCTTAAAACCTATCATAGGAAATTAATCTTAGAAGCATTGATGGACAGTGCAATTCTTCTCAAAAGAAATGCATTTATTTTACTGTTAAACAAAATGAAACCACTAACAAAACTAATAACTAAATTACAAAAAAGACTTCTCAATAAGCGAAATATCAACAGAAAGAACTTCTTAAGTATCAGCGGAGGTGAATGGAATCACACTACAAGCACAGAACCATATTTTAATGAAGAAGCGTACAAACAAAAGCAAACTAATACAATTGCCATACATAGCAGTGGTCGAGGTTATGAAAAAGTGAATAATACCATAATGGAACAAGAAGTACTTCTTACAAAAATATGCCCTGAAAACTTAGAATTACCCCTCCATTCAACTGAATCAGAACGTCTAGTGTACAAATGGCCATGCACGTCAATGTGTAACATTCCCAAACAATGTTTCAAATCTTTACGCCAATTCCTCAATAAATATGTAAAAAGCAAAGACAAAATCGAAATTAAATTACTGCAAAATATAGATACCTGTCCAGTGCGCAAGTACACAGGACTACAAGGACATTCATTGGCCTGCATTACAGGACCTACTTGTAAAACCACTTTCCATGATATCAAAAGGATATCAACACATCATTCAACTATAAGAAATCTAGTCTATAAACTGTACTATGCTAAAAGTCCTGCTTTAGCACTAGCAAAGTTAAATAACATCCTTCTACTTGGTACAGCAAAAGACCTACTTGAAGAAATTCACTATATCCAGAAAAAATATTTTGGAAGTGAAAGCCATTTACAGAATGAAATAGCTTTAAATCAATTAAGCAACAATTCTACACATGGCAACCTTTTGCTAAACACATACAAAAAAGAAATACTAAAATTTAAAAGTACATCAGCTGAAGTACCAAACCATGTATGTGTATGTTGCCGTAGAATTTTTTATAAAAGTAACACAAAAACTGTGGACCTATCATACAAAATAGAAGACAATGAAGATTCTAAATGGTTTGAATTAGCTCTCTACCTTGTAGCAGAAAACAAATATGAAATAACTGAGCCCTTAATACTTTGCAGTTATTGCACTACAAAACTTGACAACAACCAAACACCTTCACGTTCTATCACAAATAATTTGGAATTATACCCAGTACCAAAACCTCTACAACAACTTAATTTATATAAGAGCATCATAATTCAAACAGTACACCCATTTCAAGCAATAATACGCCTTCAACCAAAAACAGCAAAATTACCTCCCTCTGAATTGGTAAAAGGCATTCGTGGAAAAGTAGTATATTTACCATTAAATCTAAAAGAAAATGTGCATACTCTAGGAGTGCAACGTCCAATGCAGCAATCTTTAATTATATTAGTAAATGGAGTACCTACAAAAGACAAAAAAATATGGCAACAGCTGGTAGATTTATATAAAGTTAGACAAGCCTTCCAATATCTTAAAGAGAATAATGAATATTACAAAGAAATTAATATTGAAGAAAACTTGAAAGATACAACTGTAATAATTCAAGAAACACAAGAAGCCGGTCAATTTGAGCTACTAGATCCTGCTACAATATCAAATACTTTAGACCATTATACAATTCATCCTTTGCACTGTAATGACACCGTACAAGATGTACTGGAAACTTACCAAATGCGTCAAACAAAAGGATCGCCAATCAGTATATGGGAAAAAAGTATAGAAGCACGTGCTTTTCCTCTACTCTTTCCTACTGGCAAAGGAGGAAGGTATGATGATAGACCTATTCAAATATCAGCTTCAGAATACCGCTCATTACGGATGTATTCTGAAGATCCCAGATTTAGACAAAATGTGGAATACATATTCCACCTACTCTTTGAAAGTGAACTAGCAACTTTATGTTACAGAGTTGCACACATATTAAAATCAGGATCACACTTTCAAAATATGACAGCTACACAATTATTAGAGAAAGTGCAACAAAAGGATGAGGTTTTACAATCAAATATTACAAATCTATTAGCAAATATGCGTGGTACTGAAGAGTACTGGTTTCGACGTCATGGAGATGTACGTTGTATGATCAGAAACCTTGGCCCACCCACTTGGTTTGTTACATTAAGTTGTGCAGAATATGCATGGGAAGATTTACATGATTTCCTACGCATATCAAATAAAAACAAAACAAACATAGATATTCTAACACCTGGAGAACTTTGTTCTTTGGATCCTGTTAATGTTTCAAGATATTTTCACCATCGCTTCATTTCTATGCTACATTTTATTTGTAATAAAACTGTTCCTCCCCTTGGAGAAGTGCAACACTTCTTTTGGAGAAAAGAATACCAAGCCAGAGGAGCACCACATATCCACATGCTTTTATGGATTAAAGATGCTCCTAAATTTGGTCAAGACAGTGATGCCACTGTTTTACAGTTTATTGAAAAATATGTCACTTGTGAAATTCCATCAGAAGCCACAAATAGTGATCTTCGTGCACAAATTTTACAATTTCAAAGACACAAATGTGGAAAATATTGTCGTCGCAAATACAAAAACAAAGGCAAATACTACACCAAATGCCGATTTGGTTTCCCTAGACCAGTTACAAATACAGGTCAAGTAAACAACCTCATGTCTTCAGTTAGACATAGTGTTAAAGGTAAGTCACCTAAAAATACATATTACATAAAAAGAAAAGAAGAAGAAAAATATATCAATGATTATAATGCAATCATTGCCCACTTATGGAATGCAAACATAGATGTGTAGTACATTGCAGACAATTCTACTGCAGTTGCACAATATGTCACCGCATACTTAACTAAAGCAGAAAAGACAGAGCTCCAAGACCTCTGGAATGACCTGTCATCAGATAAAACAGTATCTCAGAAATTATACAGCTTGGGCATAAAAATGCTCATCCATAGAGAATGTGGATCTTATGAAGCAGCTGATAGTTGTATGGTAAATCTGAAAATATAGTATGGCTAAGTCTTGGTCCAGCTAAATCTAGAAAAAGAGTTATAAAATCATATGAAGATATAGAAACAATAGCCAAACATGATCCCAACAGCCAAAACATTTTAAAAAACAATTTATTGGACACATACTACCCAAACAGAAGTAATACTTTGGAAAACATGTGTCTATACCAAATAGCCCAAAACTACACATACAAAAATAATATGAAACCTGATGAAAAAAAAGGTAAATATAGAGTGACAGACTGTGAAGGCAGCTTAGTTAAACTCACTAAACCAAATTTAATTAATCATAACAAATTGGCATTAAAGACTCCTCAACATAAAGAAGTATATTACATGTCCCTGCTAGAACTCTTCAAACCATGGAGAAAAGAAGAACAATTACTAGATAACTATGACTCATATGAGGATGCTTTCAAAGCAAATGAAAGCATTATAACTGATGTAAACTTTACACAGTACAAAACAATGTTGCACAATGAACGGCAACATGAAGAAGAACTCCAGGCTCAACTAGATAAGGATACTCCTGACAGTAGTCAACCTTCTGTAACAGGAAGCCAAGAACCACTGGGAGAACCACTAATAACAAATGAGGCAGAATTAGCTATGATAGAAGTAGAAAACACCATGTGTTAGTATGAAGATAAGGAAGACTTAACTATACTACAATCAAAACTAAACAATGAGCAAAGTAGCATTTTTCAAGAAGTAACGAAACAAATTGCACATGGTGTAAAACATGAAAATAAAGAATGTTCCTGCCATAATTATAAACCTATACTACTGTACGTCAGTGGTGAAGCTGGTTCTGGCAAAACATTCCTAATCAAAATCATTAGTAAGTTCCTTCAACAATTGACAAACAACAAACTGTCAGCTGTTGTCACTGCCCCCACAGGTTTAGCTGCCTACAACATAGGTGGTGTTACATTACACCGATTACTACTATTACCAGTAGAACACCAGAACAAATTAGACTATTACAAACTTTCTGCAGAAGCTGCAATGGAATTACGCAGAGTATTGAAACAAATGAAAATGCTACTAATAGATGAAGTGAGCATGGTCTCCAACCTGATGTTAGCTTTGATTCACCTCAGATTACAAGAAGTACTCAAAACAGACTGTGAAGAGCTCTTTGCAGGAAAACACATTATTGTTTTTGGAGATCTGCTTCAATTAACACCAGTAAAAGGTGAACCTATTTTTAAAACAGGGCACAAACTCTGCCGTAAAACTGTTGGCAGCATTGGAAATGTCAACCTTTGGCAACATTTCCAATACAGAGAATTAACAGAAAACATGCGCCAATCTGCAGATCTAACTTATGCCAACATTTTAAAAAGTTTGAGAGTTGGTATACTTTCTAAAGAAGCAGAAGCAACATTGAAAACCCGGCACATTAATGCACTTTATGGCGATAATGCATGTGCTACAGATGTTATGGAACAATTAGCCCACAAAAATGTCAATTGTATGGCCTTAATGCCAACTCTTGCAAGCTGTCTCAAATTCAATGAAATAATGTTAAGTAAAGAAATGCAACCAATAATGGAAATTAGCGCCACATACAAACTAGAATTACATGGTATGACACTACCCATGTGTGACCAAGCCACAACAAGACTAAATAATTTAGAAAAATCAATCTCAAACACAGCATGCTTAGAAAAGATGTTAAAATTATCCTTAAATTGCAGAGTAATGCTTAAACGTAACCTTGACGTGGACCAAGGACTAGTTAATGGAGCACTGGGTACAGTTGTTGGCTTTCAAACATACCCACGTGACAACAAAATTCAGTTTGTTAATATACTCTTTGACAAACTTTCAGAAGTAAAATGGATAGGACGCTCAACAGCTAGATTCCTTCTCTTCAAAGATATGTATGTACGCAGAGAACAATTTTCTCTAACTCTTGCATACGCAGTCACGATTCATAAATCACAAGGTCTTACCCTAGACAAAGCAATGATAGATATTGGTAACACAGTCTTTAAAGAAGGCATGAGCTACGTAGCACTATCACACTTACGTACACTTGACAGTCTATTTCTAATCAACTTTGATGCAAGTAAAATAAACGCTGATATTCCTTGCATTTTAGAATATAATATACTTCGCTCACTATACACTCCCCATCTAAACACATATTCTGTTCCACAAAAACTAAAACGTTGTAAAAGAAAACTAAATCAAACAGAAATGCAACAGGACGTCACTGCAAATCCTCCAAAGAGAGTAAAAGAAACTAATACTTCATCAAGTACCACAAACAAAAAAGAATCAATTAGAGAAAGTAAACCAGGTACTTCTTTAAGGAAGGAAGACAAACTCCAAAAAAAGCAGTTAGATACAAAACTACCTGGACCATTTAAATTCTCAAATATAGTTGGTGTAAGTTGCTATGCAAATGTAGCAATGAATATTCTATTTCAATTACCACCAATTGTTGACAACATTTACTTACACAGTACAGACCCATTGTGTTTGCAAATGTTAGTACTTCACAGAAATGCAGCAAACAATCCTGACAACATAGTGTTTTTGGAATAAGACGACAATTGGACTACTTGGCTGGATTGGTGAAATTCACTATAGACTCACAAGAAGATCCACAAGAATTTCTAATGTACTTACTACAAGTTCTGGAAAACAACAACATACCTATAAATGAAATCTTTCAGATTTCATACATGTGGAAACATACATGCACTCTCTGCAACAATGTGACACAAGAAGAAATCCCCAATGAACGCTTCATATATATATCAATACCAAATTGTGAATCCATTCCATATCAGCAACTTGTACAAAATGCAAACCATGGTAGATTATGCTCTACCTGCAATTCAGATAATCGCTCCACGTTAGTAATACAAACACATAGTAAATACGTAATACTAATGCTTCTACGTTACAATGCAGATGGTACCAAAAACAACTGCAAGCTGACTGGATTCACACATGGTCAAATATCACTTGGTAAGAAAACCTTCACAACAATAGGTATAATCTACCACGCAGGAGCCACAACCAATTCAGGGCACTACACTGCATATATAAAAAAGAAATGTGGATGGTTTGAATGTAATGATAGTACCATTACTCTAAAGCAGAGATTACCAGCAAATCTTACAAACGCTTATTTGATGTTCTTAAAACCAAAATTTGGTAAATAAACTGTATTTAAACCTTTAAATAAATTTGTGTTAAAAAAATATAAACTGTTAGAATACTCCAAAAGCTATCTAACTGCTCAAAGATTCTACAACAACTAATCAGATAAATGAATACCACTAAATTAGACCAAAAAATACACAGTTAGACTACGCCAATTGGTATCTAACTGTCCCAAAATTATAAATTTGTGTTAAAATAATATAAACTGTTAGAATACTCCAAAAGCTATCTAACAGCTCAAAGATTCTACAACAACTAATCAGATAAATGAATACCACTAAATTAGGCCAAAAAATACACAGTTAGAATATGCCAATTGGTATCTAACTGTCCCAAAATTTTATAATATCAAAACAAATGAAGAATCTGTTACTGCTCCAAAAAAATACAACAAAGCAAAGTATAAAGCATTAGCCAGAAACAACACTGAAAACAAACAAACAAATAAACTGTAGCATAACAGAAAAAGTTTTTTTTTTTAATCCAACATGGATTTTTTTTTCTCCCACAGACCCAATGATTTTAGCAACAAATACAGAAACTGAGCAAATTGCACAGTACTCTGATTTGTACTCTACTAAATATGAGGGTCGAAAAAAAATAAAAGTATATTGCTTATACAATGTAACAAGTCATTACAAAATACTAATACTAACATGCTATTTTCTTTTATCACAGAAATGAAGAAGAAAAACATGGACTCCCATTACTAGACCAAACAGTAAGTATACATTAATAAGGACAACCATAGCAGCATATCACATCCATAGTATCTAATACCTTTGTTCCTTATACATTTGTTTTTCACCCAAAGTTATAAGCAAATATGAATGTGATATGCTGCGGTGGTTGTTGCACCAAATGGCCATGCACCCAAGACTCTATGCCCTGGCAACAACCACCGCAGCATATCACATCCATAGAGTCAAATATTTCAACTATGATCTATGGGAAACTTTTAATGTCCGCGAACAATGTGAGTGTTCTTAGAATACTTTGAACTTGCCAGCGAACAATACGGACACCGTTTTCAGGACACCCCCTACGAACATTTCAGAACAACGCGATAGTTCTTAGAACACTTTCAACTTAACAACGAATAATACGGACAGTGTCCTAAGGACACCCCCTACGAACATTCCAGGACACCGGGAGTGTTCTCCAAAAAGTCTTCAGAACACCCCCATTTTGTTTATTTGCGAACATTTCAGGACACCGCGGGTGTTCTTAGAACACATTCAACTTGACAGAGAACAATACGGACAGTGTCCTCAGGACACCCCCTACGAACACTCCCCGGACACCGCGAGTGTTCTTAGAAGCGTCTTCAGAACACCACCATCTTGTTTATTTGCGAACATTTCAGGACACCGCGAGTGTTCTTAGGACACATTCAACTTGACAGAGAACAATACGGACAGCGTCCTCAGGACACCCCCTACGAACATTCCAGGACACCGGGAGTGTTCTTAGAAGCTTCTTCAGAACACCACCATCTTGTTTATTTGCGAACATTTCAGGACACCGCGAGTGTTCTTAGGACACATTCAACTTGACAGAGAACAATACGGACAGCGTCCTCAGGACACCCCCTACGAACACTTCCCGGACACCGCAAGTGTTCTTAGAAGCGTCTTCAGAACACCACCATCTTGTTTATTTGCGAACATTTCAGGACACTGCGAGTGTTCTTAGGACACATTCAACTTGACAGAGAACAATACAGACAGCGTCCTCAGGACACCCCCTACGAACACTCCCCGGACACCGCGAGTGTTCTTAGAAGCGTCTTCAGAACACCCCCATTTTGTTAATTTGCGAACATTTCAGGACACCGCAAGTGTTCTTAGGACACATTCAACTTGACAGAGAACAATACGGACAGCGTCCTCAGGACACCCCCTACGAACACTTCCCGGACACCGCAAGTGTTCTTAGAAGCGTCTTCAGAACACCACCATCTTGTTTATTTGCGAACATTTCAGGACACTGCGAGTGTTCTTAGGACACATTCAACTTGACAGAGAACAATACAGACAGCGTCCTCAGGACACCCCCTACGAACACTCCCCGGACACCGCGAGTGTTCTTAGAAGCGTCTTCAGAACACCCCCATTTTGTTTATTTGGGAACATTTCAGGACACCACGGGTGTTCTTAGAACACATTCAACTTGACAGAGAACAATACGGACAGCGTCCTCAGGACACCCCCTACGAACATTCCAGGACACCGGGAGTGTTCTTAGAAGCGTCTTCAGAACACCACCATCTTGTTTATTTGCGAACATTTCAGGACACCGTGAGTGTTCTTAGGACACATTCAACTTGACAGAGAACAATACGGACAGCGTCCTCAGGAGACCCCCTACGAACACTCCCCGGACACCGCAAGTGTTCTTAGAAGCGTCTTCAGAACACCACCATCTTGTTTATTTGCGAACATTTCAGGACACTGCGAGTGTTCTTAGGACACATTCAACTTGACAGAGAACAATACGGACAGCGTCCTCAGGACACCCCCTACGAACACTCCCCGGACACCGCGAGTGTTCTTAGAAGCGTCTTCAGAACACCCCCATTTTGTTTATTTGGGAACATTTCAGGACACCACGGGTGTTCTTAGAACACATTCAACTTGACAGAGAACAATACAGACAGCGTCCTCAGGACACCCCCTACGAACACTCCCCGGACACCGCGAGTGTTCTTAGAAGCGTCTTCAGAACACCCCCATTTTGTTTATTTGCGAAAATTTCAGGACACCGCGAGTGTTCTTAGGACACATTCAACTTGACAGAGAACAATACGGACAGCGTCCTCAGGACACCCCCTACGAACATTCCCCGGACACCGCGAATGTTCTTAGAAGCGTCTTCAGAACACCCCCATTTTGTTTATTTACGAACATTTCAGGACACCACGAGTGTTCTTAGGAAACATTCAACTTGACAGAGAACAATACGGACAGCGTCCTCAGGACACCCCCGAAGAAACACTCCCTGGACACCGCGAGTGTTCTTAGAAGCGTCTTCAGAACACCCCCATTTTGTTTATTTGCGAACATTTCAGGACCCGCGGGTGTTCTTAGAACACATTCAACTTGACAGAGAACAATACGGACAGCGTCCTCAGTACACCCCCTACGAACATTTCAGGACACCGGGAGTGTTCTCAAAAACGTCTTCAGAACATCCCCATTTTGTTTATTTGTGAACATTTCAGGACACTGCGGGTGTTCTTAGAACACATTCAACTTGACAGAGAACAATACGGACAGCGTCTTCAGGACACCCCCTACGAATACTCCCCGGACACCGCGAGTGTTCTTAGAACAGTTTCACTTTGCTTGCAAACAAAACGGACACATATTGAGTCCTTACAACACCCCCTAGTCAGTTTATTTAGAACATTTCAGAACACCCGTGATGTCCGCAAACAAATCGAACACAAAAAGAACATCTAACACATAAAAAACACAACATTCATCCTATCTCATACACTCCCACCCTCCCCAAACACTCCTACACACAACACACTCTACAAAATACACATTTTGAACAAAGTTTCACGGCGCTGTCCGCGGACGTCCGCGAATCCAAGATGGCGGGCGCTACCGAAAAATCTGACGCGCTTCACGCTCCACGCCATCCAATCAGCGAACACGTTGCATGTCCGCGAACATCACGCAAGACGATTGGCCAATAAGGACACTGTCTGCGGAGCGAACAGGGAAGTGTGTCTGCGAACCGAACACAGATATCACTAATTTTTTTTTACCTACTTTTTGGTCATTTTAAAAAAAACTACTGGACGGATTTTCACCAAATTTGCAAAAGCACGCTTTCGGGACCAAGCCGCTGATCCTGGTCCAAATTTGGTGAAAATCCGTCCAGCGGTTTGGGCTGTAGGCGCGAACAAACTTTTTTTCCCATTCAGTCTATGGGAAAAAAAAAAGTTTTGGGAGCCCCCCTATAACTTTGCCCCCCCTGGACGAATCCTCACCAAACTTTGCAAAGTTTGGTGAGGATCCGTCCAGGGAGAGTGAAGTTATAAGCCACCCAAAAAGTGCTCTTCCTATGGAAACAGCAACTTAACCATAACTACAGGGACCCAAACTGGATCACTTGGGTCCCCATGCAGGGACCACAAGCTGATTCTAGTTTAGTTTTATGCTGCAACAGCAGCTCCTTATATTGAACCCCGGTACTGCCCCTGGGTCTTTGTTGTGCCTGTGTGGGGTGCTGGGTGCCGCCCTCTGGCCGGCTGACACCAACGGCAATTGCACCATGTGGTGCCTACACTGCTGCTCCTGTCTGTTTCCTGCCCCGTCCTGATACTGTTGCTTAGCACCCCTTGGGGAGCAAAGGTGAGGTGTTGTTTAACACCTCGCCCTTCCTTCTTCTCTTCCTGGGCCGGCAGCGAACCGTGTGTCGCTCTGTAGTTGTACTGGGGGAGAGGGAGGAGCACCGCCTCCCCCCCTTTGTTGGGCTGTTGCTTGTCCCTCTCCCCTGCCTGGCTGCCATTGGGCACAGGTTACTCGGCTTCGCCTGGAACCTGCGGCATTGCCCATAAGCATGAGTGTAGGACACAGCTCATATTTTCTTTAATGAGGAATAAACTACCTTCCATCCAATCATAGCAAGCATATGCCAAGCCACCTGGGAGTTTCATGACCTAATAAAGGAATTCAGACTTTGGCAGTGTTCCTCTGTTTCTTGGTGTCATGCAATAGTACTATGGCATAGGGGTTATGTAATCTCATTTATAAAGCCACCTGCAGATTTCCTTTCATCATCAACAAACATTTAATTGAACAAACTAAATGCTTATATGTGACGTCTTGCCAACATTTACTGTAAATTTCAGTCTCACTATACATAAATACAAAATACCCATATAAGTATTCTGCAGTCACTTTACCAGATGGTCAAGGCTCTTTTTAAAAGCTTTAAGTAGACTTTCTAGTGCATTTGATAAAGGCTCGCCCATTTTCAGAGCATTCAGTCATTGGTTTAAATATTCATTTATCCTCCGTAAATTGCACTGCGAGGAGGAGGCATTTCACAGTGCTTGCGCCTGGGTTCTCATTATGCAAAGTTTCTGGAGATTGATGGCATTATCAAGGGCACTCCATTCTTGTTCTCTGGTTCTTGAGAGCAACATGCGAGGGGACAGGTCATTTATTTTGCAATTCCTTTAAGTAATGAGACAGGAGAGAGTTCCCATGCTCCTTACTAGAGATAACATGTTTGCCATGTAAACACGTTAGTTTCTGTGACCCACATGCTTAACACAATAAGACAAGAGCAAATTGGCTGCTGGCAAGCGATGATAAGAAAAGCACTTTCATCTGTAGACCACATTCAGAATCATTAAAAGTAAAAGTGCTGGGAAACTGATTTTGTAACTAACTCAAATCAAAGGTTACATGAAAGGTTAGATAAAGGGCAAGGAAATCCGGTGGTGTGAAACCCGAATCTGACAAAGCATGTTAGATCTAGAAACACAGTCATCATTTGCAGATAAGGACTACCAAAGCTCTCCTCTTTCTTACCGATTGGAGTATCAGAAGCCAAACATGACCTGCTGCATTTCCTTGCGTAGTCATTCATCATTCATCTATTCCAAGGTTGTCCAACTCCGGGCTCCGAGGGCCTGAATCCTGATGGGTTTTCAAGATGTCCCTCATTAATATTCATGAGGAAAATTGTGCATACATTTGGAATCAATGTATGCTAATTTATCTCCTGAATAAAAATTAGGGGTATCCTGAAAACCAAGCATGCATTCAGCCCTCAAGGCCTGGAGTTGGACAATCCTGATTTATTCAATGCTATATACACCCGCATTAAACCCACATTCATGATCTAATGTGAGGTCTGTGGGGAGGCACCTGGGCATCGGACGGTGTCTAACTCCATCCTCAAATGGCCTTAGTGGTTCTTGTGCACTTTCCAGCCAATCAGCTCTCAGTCTACACCACCAACCATTAACATTAGTGTTCCTTGTATGTCACTGCAACAATGATGGCTGTTGATCTAACATACAAAAATTCTATTGGTTTCCAGAGTTTCCTCGTTCATCTATTTAATGTGATATTTTAATTATTTAAAGGCACATTTAAAAAGACCATAGCTTAGTGATTGTGATAATTAAAAGGTGACAAAACTGTTGGGATGCAGTTCCAATGGCCCAAACGTGAGAGAAAGTAAATATTACAAAAATCCCTATGGACTTGACTATGGGCTAGTTAGAGTGCCACTGGCCTTAGTCACAAGTGCACCCTCCCTACTCTAGGTAAGCAGCTAGGGGGATAGATAGGTTTCTGAGAGTGAATTTCCATGCCTCGAGCAAAAACATCATTGCAAGTAAATGTGCAAATCAGAGCTGATGATTAAGGATAAGGACACAGGTTGATAAGAATACAGTACTGCTGAGTAGGAGCAAGGAAAACACATCAGGTTATGACGTAGGATGGAACGGCAGGCAGGTAGTTGGGAATGTGGTTGACAAATGATTGGAGGAACCGAGAAACATGACAGCAAAGGGAAATAGGTATGTGAGCAAGGAGGGGACCAAATAATGGGCCACAAGGAGGTGAGGAGAGAAATAATCCAAGTAAATGATAGGCACACACACACAAAAGAAACTATTCCCCAGACAAGCATTGTTGAGTAGTGTTCACTCGGAAGTCACTGATTCTCATGGAAGAAGGAAAGAGGTGCAATATATATTCACAAAATCAACTGTTATTTGTACAGTTACAAGGCTGAGAAATATCAGCGGATGCCAATGTTCTGGTCGCATGGAAAAAGGAAGAAGGATTCATTTCTCAAATGCCACACTGTCTGCACCTCAGAGGGGATTTGTCAAGAGTGAGGGGTGAAGCACACCATGAGACACCCAAAGGTGGGACAACCAATAAAGAAGAGGCTCACAAATAGCAAAAAGTATCACCAGAGTTAGCCAATGAGAATGAAGAACCTTACCTAAGGAGTATATTAGTTCATAATTAGAGAAATGGTACTGGTTTGGTCACGAGGGAGAGGTTTGAGCCAATAGGGATAATTATTGCAATGCTTCTTTAAGGGACTTAAATTGTCAGCCAATCAATTTGTTAGGATTTACATGTGGTTGAAACAATGTCAAAACAATATCATGTCTCCTTTCGTATATATTCCGCCATTTAATGAAGACAGGATAAATGAAGCTTGCCTTTACCGGTCGACACTGCATGTAATTCATTTTTGTTATTCTTGCAAACTCGTGCACTCATTTTTGCTCCTTGGATTGATTTATACTCATTGCGAGTTTTGGGCCTACCTTACAAAACATGTATGCATTTTCTGCATACCTTTGGTAATCTGGCCAAAACATATTCTGCCTAATCAATGACAAACTACCTTAATCAAGAAAGAAAGCAAATTAATCTTCAATGACCTGTTGGAAGAGTGTCTACTATTTAGTGTACCCTGTAGGCTGGTGGGGATGTTCCATGCATCCCAGGCAGGCCAGAGCTTCCATCGCCCTACATGCTCTGCCAGACTACATAATAATTAACACATTCCTCCTGCATTCTCACACAAACACACTTTCATTGCCATGCTGTGTCACTTCAATGAGCTGCAGCGTGCTTGCCTAAGCACAGCATTCAAACATGGGGAGGGCATTCATCCATTCAGTAGAGGTCAGAGACACAGTACATGGGTATTTATGTATCCCTCTCAGAGACGAAAAAGACCCCAAGATGAAACAGACAAACAAGAGGTAAGAGGTGCCCATTTGGCACCATGAACTATAGAGCAGTTACCTCGCTGTCTCCCTTTCTCCTTTCTGAGGGGGATACATAAATACCCATGTACTGTGGCTCTGACCGCTACTAAATTCATGTTTGTATTTGAATGCCCTCCCTAATTTTGTATGTATTTTTATTTTACTGTGCACTTATTAGGCGCTTATACACCAAGTAAATTGTGTTTCAAAGACATAGGGCCTCATTACGACCCTGGCGCTAAGTGGTTAATGGCGCCTTAAAAGGCTGCGGCGCCGTTAACCACTTAGCGCCTTACTACGAGGTCCCTTTGCGGGACCCGACCTGAACGGCTTGTCTGGACCAGCCGTTAAAGTAGGGACCCGCAAAGGGACCTCACAGGCAATTACGGTACCGCAATTTGCGGTACCGTAATTGCCGCCTTCCCCATTCCCATTGAGCCGTATGGGGCAAAAATCGGACTAGGGAAGGGCCATGGGGAAATGGGGAAATACCACCCGCCAACCTTGGAATGGGGCGGTATTTCCCCATTTCCCCATGGCGGACTTGTTACAACACCGGCACCAACCATGGTGCTAATAGCGCCATGGTTTAGCGCCAGTGTTGTAATGAGGACCATAGAATCTTCTCCTGTGTTTAGGTGTAATTTTCCAACCTGAAATTGATTTGTATTTTTGTATTTTATAGACACAAGTAGAGCTTATAGTATTAGGTGAACACTCAAACCTTATCCAAACATGATGTAGTGCAAGCACATTCAAACACAAAAGAGTGCAGAATGATGACATAAAACAATCTACCTCTGGGATCTCCTTTCTCTCTACCCCTTTTCTGTTTTACTACAGGTAGTGAATGCCCTGTGGAGGAGGGAATGAACTAATTTTGCAAATATACTATGATATGATATTTTATCTATAGCGGGCATATACACAAGTGTTTCACAAACATGCCCTCAGAGTGCTTTTCTCATCAATAATAAAAGCCCCTAAAGATCCCAAAGAAAGTGGCAACACCCAGCTTAGCCACTGAAACTGGTCGACCAGATACGAGAAGGGATGCACAACGAATAACTGATCACCGTCTACTAAGCTAGATGTTTTTTGTTTGTTTGTGGTTTTAAATTCAGTATTTTTGAGTTGCAAAGGCAGGTATATTAAAGTACCATATCCCCTGCTTAAACTCTTGATCCAGACATGTAGTGTCTATTGTCCGGAATTTTATTGAGTGTTGTTTCATTATGGAGCCCATGGATTGGGTTAAATATTTCTAGTCTAAACAGGTTCAGCCTCTTCTTCTGTCCTCTGACCCTAGATAGGCTGTACACCACCATAATTTACGGATAGAACACCACTGCGGGAACAGTCATTATCGGTTAGGGGGTGTGATAGGCTATGAACTAGTATCCCTTTTACTTTATCAGGATTCCTTACCTGTACTTTGTAACAATAATTCAATAATTACATCTCTTACTTTTTGGTCCATATAACTTACTTCTCAACACATTTAAGATAACACAGGCATTGTATGCCCTCCATGATACAATGCACACAACTGTAGACTCATCAAGAGTTGGAATACGGGCAAGATAGATTAATGTACTTTAAACTAGGATTTCTGTTTAACCTACACATTGATGTTCTAGATTCCAGTAGGGATTATGCAAGCTAACACAGCAAATTGTGTGTACTTTAGCAAATCACTCTCTCTCCCAGCTATTCCACATGGCTAAATAATGTGATGCATGGCACATTATGCTCTAGGATTCTATATGCTGTATGTTGGTATTAAGGGCTATCAAAAAACTGCCCCCAAAACTCTGCAATGTGGCCATTTAAAAGGCCAATTCACTCCCAGAGGTGATCTAATGAGGAAGTTGTCAAACTTACCACTTTGTGAAATGGTGTGCTCTTGTGAAATCGCTAACTTTGCGCTTCCCCAATTCGCCTAATTGTATTAACCTCTGTTAAACACTTAACAATTGAAGTACTAAGAAACTAGGAAATGCTGGATCACAAATTTAAAATAAGAACACTTTGCAAAACTGACCAATTGTATTTCTCAGCACCAAACACATCACGCATTTAACAAGAGTTCAACAGCTTTTTCCATACCTACCCACAGCTCACCCTCACACACCACTGCACCTACACACCTCACAAGCCATGGCCCCCTCTCATGTAGTGAAGTCACTTGCCCCCTCCTAACCTGTGCACTCATCAACACCCACTCACTGCCAACACATGCAGTCTACATACACAACCTCATCACAAAACATGACCTTGACACCCTGGCTATCACAGAAACCTAAATTAATGACGCATGCGGAACAGCACTCTCCTTAGCCTTACCCACAGGTTACACCAATTTCAGGACAGACAGGCCCACCTCTAGAGGAGGTGGTGTCGCTTTGATAGCCAAAGCGGATAGCCACTTCCCCTAAAACAGTGCAACACAACCTTTGAAGGTAACCCTGACCTCTTAATTCTCTAATTCACACCAAAACCCACCTGCACCATCACTATCCATTTCTTATACCCGCAACCCAGTCACACACACAACCTCCAGCCAAACCTACCCAACAAGGACAATCTGAAAACCTCATTGAAAATCATCCTACTAGGGGACCTCAATTTACGACTGTCTGACCCTAACAACCAGTTAGCTACATCCCTATCTAGTGCACTTGACACACTGGGCTGTATCTAGCGGAACACCATGCCTACCCACTGCAAAGGATGTATAGTTCACTGGATTGCAGATCATACCTGCCCCATCACCACCAGTACAACCACCCTTTGTCCATGGTGGGATCACTTCATCATCCATTTTGCCATCCCACAGCCCACCAAACTCACAAACACTCGTAATCCACTTCCACCAGGCATGACAGGAAGCTCAAGGAAGCTCACAAGAGAAAACATCCTGCCTAAACACCCCTGCCATCCAGTCACCATTTGAACCTAACCCCGATTCTATAGTGGATACATTCACCCTCATACTCTTTAAGGCAGTGAACACCATAGCCCCCTTAGCCTACAACAAAGCCAAAGGTCTGACACACCAACTTCTGGTTTACACTTAACCTACTCAAACTGCGCGCCGAGAAAAGACAAGCTCAGCAAACATGGCTGAAGGACTCAACTGACGCTCATAAAAATGAGTTCAGCACAATCGCCAAACTCTTTTAACACCCAAATAAGCAATGCGAACTTGGATGTAAAAGAAATGTTCAATATTTACAGAGAACTTGAGGCACCAGCCCCACTTCCCACCACGCTCACCAAAGACGCATGGAGGTGCTCCAACATCCACACTACATTGCTAGGCAAATCAATACCCTGGATGCTAACATGATTGCTCAACAAGACCTAATCAACACCCACCCACCCTACCACCACCAGTTGTTCCCCCCACAACATCCATCACACAAACATGCACAAAGTTCCATTTCAGACATCTCTCTGACACAGAAGTCTAAAGCCCACTAACTGCAAATGCGACATCTGCCCTGCTACTCTCATTAAAGAGTGTGCTGATATACTAGCCCCAGTCATAATTGCATTCATAAATGTATCTTTCGATAAGAGTATCGTCCCAGTCAGCCTTAAAGAAGCCTGGGTCCTCCCTCTCCTAAAATAAAACACCCTTGATCCCAACATTCCAACAAAGTATAGGCCGGTCAACACAGTCCCCTTCTTACTAAAAATCTTAGACCATGCAGCCTATCTACGAATCCAACATTTCTTGGAAAACAACCAATTTCTAGGGATGCGCCAATCAGGTTTCCACCTAGGCAATGGAACAGAAACCACCCTTCTCGATTTAAAAAACCACCTTGACCAAATTCGAGACAAAGGTAATTCTGAACTGCTCGTTCTCTTAGACCTGTCTGCGGCTTTCGACTTGGTTAACCACCAAATCCTTTGTAAACACCTGACCACCCATGCCATCTTCTCCCCACCAGCTTGGATTGCATCCTTCCTGGAAGGGAGGCCCATGAGGGTCTTTTCGAAAACACTAAACATTTCTCACCATCACCAATCACTTGTGGATTACCACAAGGGTCTTGTACTGCTCCAACTCTATACAATATTTTCACTGGGCCATTTTTCAACATCCTTGATTCATTAGGCATAGCCTACACAAACTATGCGGATGATACACAACTCTTGATCCCCCTATCAAGCAACTGCACAGCTGACTCCACCTCCCTCAACAATATCTACTCGACCATACAGGCATGGATGGTGCCCAACCACCTCTGTTTTAACAGTGATAAGACGGAAATTCTAATTGTAGGCTCACCAAAGGCCCTCAAGTCCCTGGACAAACAGTACTCTGCCTTCAAGATAGATAAGTGCACAATTCCCGTCTCACCAACAGTGAAGACCTTAGGAGTCTACCTTGATGCCTCTCTTAACAAGTCAAGGCAAGTAAGCGCCATTACCTCTTCAGCCACCTACACCACCAAGGTCCTGAACACAGCCAGACCCTTCCTCACCAAAGACAGCTGTCTTAGTATTGCCCACACAATCATTGGCTCCAGGATTGTCTACTGTAATGTCCTATTCACAGGTACATCAGCAAGCAATATAGAAAGACTACAAGCAGTATAATACAACGCCTTGAGAGCTTATCGCCACATCCCAAAAAGAGATCACATTTCTCAAGCTAGAACAGAAGCACACTGGCTCCCCATACAAGAGCACATCACATTTTAAACCCTCTCAATCACCCACACATGCTTATCCAGCACAGATTCCCCTGTACCTCACCTACAGAATCTCCAAGGCGCCTACCACCAGACCTATGAGGTACCCCTACACTGACCACCTAGTTGTGCTGCGAGGGAGCATTGGTGCAGAATATCGGATGGGCTGTAATGGGTGGACATCAGGTGCAAACTAGGCAGGGTAGGTTTGTGTGGTGTATTATAAGTGATGTGGAACAGGTACTCCTTGAAGAGTGGGTGCTTGTCTGCTTTTCTGAATTGCTTGAGAGCGCGAGTGAGTCTGGTGTTGATGGGTATGAGGTGCCAGAGGCACAGTCCTGATGCTCTAGTCTGGCAAGGTTCTGACTTCTAGTGGAATGATTTTCATATAAATTGCCTCAGTCAGTTTCCCTGTGAGATAAGCATAAGTCATTATGAAATGGATTATATGTGGACGATGCACATTTTACAGCAGAACAAACCTCATCAAAGACAGAGTTCATTTTAATTGATGGACACAAGCTCCAATCCATAATAGATGATCTTTGACCTGGGGTACAACGTAAATGCATCTCACTGATCTGCTAATGTGGTACCCTATCTCTGGAATTTTAATTAGACCCCATCTTCCTTTTCAGGGAGCCTAAACATGATCATCTCGGCACTTGGTACCTCACCTTTCAGTAACATTCCTTCAAAAGTGCATGCACTCACCCTTTCAAGTATCGATAAGGCTTAAGGCCTCCTCACAGGCCCCAATCCCGCCCTCTCATGATTGCCTCCTTGAGGCAGAGGCACGGTCTCTCAGTCAGTCTAATCATGACCACATTACCCTTCTCTTTGAGACCATTCACTGGTAACCTCCATCTTGCTCAAGTCACCAAGAATTACACTCTAGCAACCAGACTTCCAGATTTAAAGAGATGCTTCACTGGAGGCACTCACAAGTGCTTCAAACAAAGGTACACCAAAATATAAAAAAGTCGCTCTCGCCCACTACAAACATTCAGGGAAGAAGTAATATCCTAAAAGCCAACTATTTTAATGCTTAATGCACTAATTAGCTCTTGATATTTCTTCCAATGATCTTTGACACTTTTTTCTCAACATTATAATAAGAATCCCTTGTACAGACATTTCATGAAAAGTAAATGCATATGTGATGTCATCAGTGATGTCATCAATGACATTTGTGATGTCATCTTTGATGTCGTGGGTGTTAGTCTTAGCAGTGCACGGTGGTGGCACAAGTTATGGTTGGCTAGCTTACCGTAACTGTCGAATTTCAGGGGTTTTTCGGTTTTACTTGGAACCATAACGTCCCTTTAACAAAGTTTTTCACTGAATTTCATAGGTTTTTAGTAGCGCAACTTAACCATAACGTCCCTTTAACAAGGTTTTTTCACTGAATTTTATAGGTTTTTAGTAGCACAATTTAATAATAATAACTCTGATTTTATGTACATGTAAAATTGAACATACTGAACATTCTCTACTTATTTTGATGTCCGCGAACTTTTTTAATGTCCGCTGACATGTTCGGACAACAGTACCACTACCTAAAAACTCTGGGGGCGTATGTTTGATTGTTGTATCATAACATATGAACATTTTACAAATTCACAAACCAGCACACATACACATTGGGCCTCATTACACGGTAGGCGGTGAACCATGGCGCTATTAGCGCCATGGCTCATGCCGGTAAAATACCGGCACCGCCTTGGCGGAAAGGGGATTTACCGCCCCATTCCAAGGTTGGAGGGGCGGTAAATCCCCTTTCCGCCATTGCCCTTCCCCATTCCCATTTCTGCCCCATAGGGCTCTACGGGACTGGGGAAGGCGCTAATTACGGCACCGCAATTTTGCGGTGCCGTAATTAGCTCCGAGGTCCCTTAGCGGGTTGGATTTTAACGCCTGCAAGAAGCAGGCGTTAAATCCTCCAACCCGCAAAGGGACCTCGTAGTACAGCGGTAAGGGTTAACAGTCACCGTTGCCTTTAACGGTGACCGTTAACCCTTACCGCCGTCCGTGTAATGAGGCCCATTATATGTAGTAATACATAAAAAGTGTAACCCATGTATGTAACGCACTAACCATTCATTTAAATACAATATGTTTTAAAATGGAATATACCAAAAGACGATAAATAGGCTTCCAACATAATTACCTCACAGACACTCCACAACCAAAAACAATAGCAGACCTACAGACTACTCGGAAGATACCTTACCTGAAATAGTAAGTGTACTGCATTTTACTCATATATTTATAAACTTTCGGTATTAGATTAATAAAAAAATGATATTATGTGTTTTGGCTAGAGGAGTATTTCCCACATGAGGAAATATCAGAAGATAGTGAAACTAATGTTAGACACTTTATAATTTAAACCATTTAATTATTATTATTTTATATACATTTAAAATATATATATTCTTTTGTACAAAGCATACCAAAATAGAAAATACTTCAGAAGAAGCTGTTATGGATAACACACTTCACAGCATACAAGAAAAAATTGGTTTATTGTTGACCAATTTTAATAATTTAAAAACTTTTGTGGAAGATCATTTTAAACCAAAAACCTTGTACCATTGTACCATTGTCCCACATGTACCTGCCCCCCCTCACCATATCCAAGTCAATTATCCACAAACCCTCTCCATGAACAAAAACGTTTTGATGAGACTTCCATCCCTTCTTCACCTGATACAAATCCAGTTGATACCCCTAATTCTCCCATTTTTGTTTCCGTTTCTACCTCACCTTCTCTGTCATGAATTGTTAATATATGTTAAATAAAGTTAAATTTTTATATTGTGTTATAATTATTTTTTTTTAAAGCAATTTAGGTGTCCGCGGACAGCGCGGGTGTCCTGAATGTCCGTAAAGAAACGAAAATGGAGGTGTCCTGAAGAACACTATACCTGTCCGGACTGTTCGCTAGCAAGTTGAAACTGTTCTAAGAACACATGGGGTGTCATGAAATATTCATAAATAAACAAAATAGGGGTGTCCTGAGGACGCTATGCCCATCTGTATTATTCGCAAACCAAGTTGAAACTGTTCTAAGAACACATGTGGTGTCCTTAAATGTGCGTAAAAAAACAAAATTGAGGTGTTCTGAGGACGCTATGTCTGTCCGTATTGTTCGCAAGCAAGTTGAAACTGTTCTAAGAACAAACGCCTGTCCGTAACTGTTCATTTGACATGTGACGCACTTTCAATTACTTCAGGACCCGAACATTGTTCGTAGAACGTCAACGCACATGCGCAAACCAATGTCCGTGAATTTGGTGTCCTGCGGACAGCCGCTCCCTTCCCGGACATGTTCGCGAAGCGATCATGTGACCGCGCGCACGCTGATCACGTGTTCTAAAATGCAGACACTGTTCGTGTCCCCGAACAATTTAAAAGTACATTTTCCAGTAATCCACAATATTTTTCAATAAAGACTCACAATAGCACAAGTCCGACATACTAATCATGAGTTTCTACATACTTTTTGAAACTTTTTGAACCTTTTTCTGTGTTCGATCTGTCCGTGGACAGCGCGCATGTCTGTGAACCGTGTACAAGCACCGGTATTAAAAGAGCACGCCCCAGAGCTTATTCTCATTGTGTTTCTGGCTATTCTTCAGAGCACAGCGATTTTTCCTGCCACCTGCAGATTGACATCTTCATCCTGATGGCATCCATGGTTGCACTACTGCGATCTGGTGCTGCATCTGCTTCAGCACTACCCAAACCCCCACCACCACCACCACCTCCCCAAGGGCCTGAAGAGGGGAACAGGAGTGAGGATACAGAGGAGGAAGAAGAAGAAGACGAGAATGAGGTAGTGGAAATCCCTACTACCCGCACCCGCCGTGAGTCTTGGGTGTGGCGGTTATTTACCATTCATGGGAATGGTCCTAAGGCTCGTGCGAACCGAGTCACCTGCAACGAGTGCAAAATGATACTCAGTCGTGGGAGGCATGGTTCGTATAGCTTTGGGACCACTACCAGGAAGTGACACCTCAAGACATTTCACACTGGGGCCATTGGCAAGGTTGTACCTTGCGATGAGAGTAGCAGGTTGATTTCCTCTACTTCATCTTCCGTTTCTGATCCTGTCACCACAAGGAACACTCCTGTGGGACAGCGTCTTCCTCAAGCTGCCTCTTACCTTTCGAGGGTCACAGTTGTGTGTATGTAGTGCGATGCAGTACTCTGTAGGGGGGAGTGACTTCGAAGTGCTTTTGAGACTATCGTCTCAGAGCACGAGAAGATCTGCCCATTATCCAAATAAAACCCACTCTACATCATCCTCTCTCAGCTCGCCCTTTCTTATCCCTGTGGTTGGTGGCCCCCCCTTTACCCTCCTTTCTCCTCCTCTCCTAATGTGTCGTGTATATAAAACCAAAAGAAATATAAAACAACAAAAATCAACAAAAAAAATAAGGCTCTTTTCAGAGCCGCCTTTCACAGTTAAAAAATAGAAGTGAAAATAAATTAAGCAGGGCCCTTTGTATTTTTTAGAAGTCAGCGGACAGACCATGGACATCTAAAATTTTGGGGTGCTGCCCTATCATAACCATTGCAATTTTTTCTGGGAGGAAGTGGTGGCTCTGAAAAGAGCCTTTTGGTGGTGTTTGTGTTTGACAAATTATAAATACTCAACACCTACTTCAAAATGGATGCTGTAATTCTAAAAAAGGTTGCAATGCATTTTGTATATTTCTTAGAAAAATCTGATTTGCCAGCATAAGTTAGATGTACTCCATCTCTGCGAAAAATGTATGTACTGTGAAACATAATATTTTCATTGTGAAAAGAGGACATGCCAAAATCTCTTAGAAAGGCACAAACAGCCTTATTGACATTGCGCCTTGCTTTCTCCATTTGTGGACCAAATGAATAAGAACGAAGCCACATTTGTCTCTGAGCAATCCGTGAAAAAATTACTTGAGAATTTGGGAACATGTCCATGACCTATCCAAGTCCTTCTTTCACTGCAAATTCCAAAGAAATTCCAGACACATGTCCTAAGCTGTTCCCTCCACAATTAATTACAATTATGTCTGGATGTTGCTCTATCTCCAAAGTAGCACAGAGAGGTAGCAAGTCCAACCACTTCATTCCACGTACTCCATGCCAGTGCACTTCCACATGTGGGAATCCAAGATCTACAGCTACTCCACAGCTTTTTGCATGCACCTTCAACCAATGTATCCACAAGTCTCCCAAAATCCAAACAATCTGTTTTCTGAAACACACAGCCATAGCTATCTGTTCTTCTCTCAGCAAAAAGAGTATCTGAGAAACTCTCTCCTGTCACAACACACCCACTAAACCTTCCTGACCAATCCCTTTCTATGCTCATTCTCATTTGCAAGGCTTCCCAACCCAAAAATCCCTGGATGTAACATCCGTTGTCCGCGAACTACCGCCATGTCCGCGGACATATCATAACATGGACTGTCCTTCTACCATTTCCACTTCACTCTCTGTGCCATTCCATCATTGGATGTAGCTAAGAAGTCACATGACCATCCACCAATCACATCCAAGACCTCTACATCTAAGTGCATCATCATAGATCAGCACTGCAAATGTATTGTGAAAATCGCTGAGTACAAGTGTCATTTCATTAGAAAGCACCTTCTACAAGAAATACTGTACAAGTCTCCAAGATTTCTACTTCAAGCTCCATGCATATCCATATGCATGAACACAAACTACAGGTATGCATATTTTCTGTAAAATACATGAACACATTTTCTAGTTTCATATAAACAGATTAACTGACTTTTAGCTTGTATAATCTGTAAAATGAATTTACTGTCTTTGTTTCAATCTCCTAAAATCAACGGTCTCTTACAAACCTTTATACTATTTAATTTCTTTATACACACACACACTCAAATCATATTGAACTAACATTTTTTAAATAAAATATATAGACTACATATAGTCAAACGAAAATTGCATGCACACACTACGTTCAAATCTCAAACAACAATACTTGTACAATAAAATAAACATTTTTTTATTTTTTTATTTATTTAATTACTTACATTTATATAGGGCAAGCAGCACATGACATTGAGGCACTATTACTTGCAAAAGCTTAGTTACAGGAATAGTGGTATTCTGTGGTACATTATGAACTTCACAAGGCATACTAAAGATATTTTGTTTGCTACAGTTAGTCATTGCAATACAGTTTATTCATTAACAACATATGATATGTATTCAACTGGTGCAACGTATCTTATGTGAATAAGATAGTTTTAATGGTTTTGAGGAAGGCGCTGAGGATGTCAATTAAAAAAATCAATGTCTAAATTAAAAACAGTGGTATATACAAACAAAATTACTAATATATTTCTTTCCAATTGCAGTGAAGACCATTCTCCTGAAAAGAAGTAGCCAATTTTGTAGTACAAAGAACAACTAAAAAGTAACCTGCTCATTAGAGAAAAAAGTAAGTTGAATACAACCATAATATTTGTATTATTACTCAAACAAACTGTAAAGCTAATTCATGCTATTTCTGTGCCTAAAAATAGAGATTGTGCACCATTCTCTCCAAAAATCCCCATTTCTTAAACAGCGATTTACATCCAGAATGACCCACAAATTCCTATTCTTCGACACACAAATGACCCAACTCAGCTGCTAGAATTTTGATATTATCGAACAAACAACTGTTTTAATTGTATAGCATTAGATTTACTATTTATACTTCTACACACCACTAGCTTACTTTTTTCTGTCATCTGATCCCAAATTTAGTAGCACATTAATTCAAGAATACCCATCCCTACTAGTTGTATTTGCCCAATGCACAATCACACACCATTACATACATCTTCATCATCTTACTCAAACACTCATGCACACAGCACACATATACTGCAGAACACCCCAACCCATACCGTGTTTATTTTTTTCAACAGACCCTAAAGAATGCCTACCAAAAATAAAGTCCGTAGAAAGCAACGCAGAAGTAGGGCAAATGAAAATAAAAGTGTCCAACATAAGCATCCATCTCTAGCAGAATTGGTAACAAAAAGTTGAAACAAAACAGCTAATACAGTCATTTAGTGAAACAAAAAAAGTTTCAAGTACAAAAATGTTGCCTCCTCTATCAAAATGTAAAACAAACCAGAAAACAATTAACAAACAATCAGCTATCACTACAGATAAAACTGCTTCTATAAATCTTGATATAGTGCAAAGTAAGCATACCAAGAAAAGTATTTTAGCCAAAATGTTCCGTAACAGAGTCCTTCAAAATCTTATAAAAACAGGAGAGAAACCAGGTTCAACCCTTAAAACCTATCGTAGGAAATTAATCTTAGAAGCGGTGAAAGTGCAATTCTTCTCAAAAGAACGTTATTTAATTTAGTGTTAAACAAAATGAAACCACTAACAAAACTAATGACTAAATTACAAAAAAGACTTCTCAATTAACGAAATGTCAACAGAAAGAACTTCTTAAGTATCTGCGGAGGTGAATGGAATCACACTACAAGCACAGAACCATACTTTAATGAAGAAGCATACAAACAAAAGCAAACAAATACAATTGCATACATAGCAGTGGTCGAGGTTATGAAAAAGTGAATAATACCATAATGGAACAAGAAGTACTCCTTACAAAAATATGTCTTGAACAATTAGAATTACACCTCCATTCAACTGAATCAGAAAGTCTAGTGTACAAATGCATTACAGGACCTACTTGCAAAACCACCTTCCATGATATCAAAAGGATATCAACACATCATTCAACTATAAGAAATCTAGTTTATAAACTGTACTATGCTAAAAGTCCTGCTTTAGCACTAGCCAATTTAAATAACATTCTTCTACATGGTACAGCAAAATACCTACTTGAAGAAATCGACTATATCCAGAAAAAATATTTTGGAAGTGAAAGCCACTTACAGAATGAAATATCTGTAAACTAATTTAGCAACAATTCTACACATGGCAACCTTTTACTACACACATATAAAAAAGAAATACTAAAATTTAAAAGTACATCAGCTGAAGCACCAAACCATGTGTGTGTATGTTGCCGTAGAACGTTTTATAAAAGTAACACAAAAACTGTAGACCTATCATACAAAATAGAAGACAATGAAGATTCTAAATGGTTTGAATGAGCTCTCTACCTTATAGCAGAAAACAAATACGAAATAACTGACCCCTTAATACTTTGCAGTTACTGCACTACAAAACTTGACAACAACCAAACTCCTTCACGTGCTATCACAAATAATTTGAAATTATATCCACTACCAAAACCCGTACAACAACTTAATTTATATGAGAGCATCATAATTCAAACAGTGCACCCATTTCAAGCAATAATACAACTTCAACCAAAAATGGCAAAATTACCTCCCTCTGAATTAGTGAAAGGTATTTGTGGAAAAGTAGTGTATTTACCATTAGATCTAAAAGAAAAAGTGCATTTTCTAGGAGTGCAATGTCCAATGCAGCAATCTTTAATTATCTTAGTAAATGGAGTACCTACAAAAGACAAAAGAATTTGGCAACAGCTGGTAGATTTACATAAAGTTAGAGAAGCCTTGCAATATCTTAAAGACAATAATGAATATTACAAAGAAATTAATATTGAAGAAAACTTGAAGGATACAACTGAAATAATTCAAGAGACACAAGAAGCTGGTCAATTTGAGCTCCTAGATCCTGCTACAAGATCAAATACTTTAGACCATTATACAATTCATCCATTGCACTCTAATGACACCATAGAAGATGCACTGGAAACATACCAAATGCGTCAAACAAAAGGATCACCAATCAGCATATGGGAAAAAAGTATATAGGCATGTGCTTTTCCTCTACTATTTCCTACTGGCAAAGGAGGAAGGTACAATGATATACCTATTCAAATATCAGCATCAGAATACCGCTCATTACGGATGTATTCTGAAGATCCCAGATTTAGACAAAATGTGGAATAGTGTGGAAAGAGAACTAGCAACATTAAGTTACGGAGTTGCACATATATTAAAATCAGGATCCCACTTTCAAAATATGACAGCTACACAATTATTACAAAAAGTGCAACAAAAATATGAGGTTTTACAATCAAATATTACAAATCTATTAGCAAATATGCGTGGTACTAAAGAGTACTGGTTTCGACGTCATGGAGATGTACATTGTATGATCAGAAACCTTGGACCACCCACTTGGTTTGTTACATTAAGTTGTGCAGAATATGCATGGGAAGATTTACATGATTTCCTACGCATATCAAACAAAAACAAAACAATTATAGATATACTAACACCTGGAGAACTTTGTTCTCTGGATCCTGTTAAAGTTTCAATATATTTTCACCATCGCTTCATTGCTATGCTACATTTTATTTGTAATAAAACTGTTCCTCCCCTTAGAGAAGTGAAACACTTCTTTTAGAGAAAAGAATACAACGCCAGAGGAGCACCACATATTCACATGCTTTTATGGATTATAGATGCTCATAAATTTGGTCAAGACAGTGATGCCACTGTTTTACAGTTTATTGAACAATATGTCACTTGTAAAATTCCATCAGAATCCACAAATAGTGATCTTCATGCACAAGTTTTACAATTTTAAAGACACAAATGTGGCAAATATTGTTGTCGCAAATACAAAAACAAAGGGAAATACTACACCAAATGCCAATTTGGTTTCCCTAGACCAGTTACAAATTCAGGTCAAGTGAACAACCTCATGTCTTCAGTTAGACATAGTGCTAAAGGTAAGTCACCAAAAAATACATATTACATAAAAAGAAAAGAAGAACAAAAATATATCAATGATTACAATGCAATCAATGCCCACTTATGGAATACAAACATAGATGTGCAGTAAATTGCAGACAATTCTACTGCAGTTGCACAATATGTCACAGCATACTTAAACAAAGCAGAAAAGACAGAGCTCCAAGACCTCTGGAATGACCTGTCGTCAGATAAAACAGTGTCTCAGTAATTATACTGCTTGGGCATAAAAATGCTCTCCCATAGAGAATGTGGATTTTATGAAGCAGCTGATCATTTAACTGGTACTGCATTGTATGGTAAATCTGAAAATATAGTATGGCTAAGTCTTGGTCCAGCTAAATCTAGAAAAAGAGTTCTAAAATCATATGAAGATATAGAAACAATAGCGAAACATGATCCCAACAGCCAAGACATTTTAAAAAACAATTTATTGGACACATACTGCCCAAACAGAGTAATACTTTGGAAACCATGTGTCTATACCACATAGCCCAAAACTACACATACAAAAATAATATAAAACCTGATGAAAAAAAGGTAAATTCAGAGTGACAAACTGTGAAGGCAGCTTAGTAAAACTCAACAAACCAAATTTAATTAATCATATCACATTGTCATTAAAGACTCCTCAACATAAAGAAGTATGTTACATGTCCCTGCTACAACTCATTAAACCATGGAGAAAAGAAGAAGAAATACTGGGTAACTATGACTCATATGAAGACGCTTTCAAAGCAAATGAAAGCACTCTAAGTGATGTAAACTTTACACAGTACAAAACAATGTTGCACAATGAACAGCAACATGAAGAAGAACTCCAGGCCCAACTAGATAAGGACACTCCTGACAGTAGTCAACCTTCTATAACAGGAAGCCAAGAACCACTGGGAGAACCACTAATAACAAATGAGGCAGAATTAGCTATGATAGAAGTAGAAAACACCATGTGTCAGTATGAAGATAAAGAAGACTTAACTATACTACAATCAAAACTAAACAATGAGCAACATAGCATTTTTCAAAAAGTAACAAAAGAAATTGCACATGGTGTACAACATGAAAACAAAGAATGCACCTGCCAAAATTACAAACCTATACTACTGTACGTCAGTGGTGAAGCTTGTTCTGGCAAAACATTCCTAATCAAAATCATCAGTAAGTTGAACAACAATTGACAAACAACAAACTGTCAGCTGTTGTCACTGCCCCCACAGGTTTAGCTGCCTACAACATAGGTGGTGTCACTTTACACCGATTACTACTCCTGCCAGTAGAACACCAAAACAAATTGGACTATTACAAACTTTCTGCAGAAGCTGCAATGGAACTACGCAGAGTATTAAAACAAATGAAAATGCTACTAATAGATGAAGTGAGCATGGTGTCCAACCTAATGTTGGCTTTGATTCACCTCAGACTACAAGAAGTACTCAAAACAAACTACTAAGAGCTCTTTGAAGGAAAACACATTATTGTTTTCGGAGATCTTCTTCAATTGACACCAGTAAATGGTGAGCCTATTTTTAAAACATTAGGACACAAACTCTGCCGTAAAACTGTTGGCAGCATTGGAAATGTCAACCTTTGGCAACATTCCCTATACAGGGAATTAACAGAAAACATGCGGCAATCTGCAGATCTCACTTATGCCAACATCTTAAAAAGTATCAGAGTTGGTATACTTTCTAAAGAAGCAGAAGCAATATTGTAAATCTGGCACATTCATGCATTTTATGGCGATAATGCATGTGCTACAGATGTTATGGAACAATTAGTCCATAAAAAAGTCATTTGTATGGCCTTAATGCCAACTCTTGCAACTGTTTCAAATTCAATGAAATAATGTTAAGTAAAGAAATGCAACCAATAATGGAAATTAGCGCCACAGACAAACTAGATGTACATGGTATGACACTACCCATGTGTGAGCAAGCCACAACAAGATTAAATAGTTTGGAAAATTCAATCTCAAACACAGCTGGCTTGGAAAAGATATTAAAATCTTCCTTAAATTGCAGAGTAATGCTTACACGTAACCTTGATGTGGACCAAGGACTAGTTAATGGAGCACAGGGTACAGTTCTTGGCTTTCAAACATACCCACGTGACAACAAAATTCAGTTTGTCAATATTCTCTTTGTCAAACTTTCAGAAGTAAAAAGGATAGGACGCTCAACAGCTCGATTATTTCTCTTCAAAGACATGTATGTACACAGAGAACAATTTTCTCTAACTCTTGCATACGCAGTCACCATTCATAAATCACAAGGTCTTACCGTAGACAAAGCAATGATAGACATTGATAACACAGTCGTTAAAGAAGGCATGAGATACGAAGCACTATCACGCTTATGTACACTTGACGGTCTATTTCTAATCAACTTTGATGCAAGTAAAGTAAACGCTGATATTCCTTGCATTTTAGAATACAATAGACTTCGCTCACTATACACCCCCCATCTAAACACATATTCTGTACCACAAAAAGTAAAACTTAGTAAAAGAAAACTAAATCAAACAGAAATGCAACAGGATGTCACTGCAAATCCTCCAAAGAGAGTAAAATAAACTAAACCTTCATCACAAACATAAAAGAACCCATTAGGGAAAGTAAACCAGATGCTTCGTCAAAGAAGGAAGCCAAACTATAAAAAAAATCAATCAGATACAGAACTACCTGGTCCATTTACGCAAATTTAGCAATGAATATTCTATTTCAATTGCCACCAATAGTTGACAACATTTACTTACACAGTACAGAGCAATTGTGTTTGCAAATGTTAGTACTACAAAGAAATGTAACAAACAATCCTGATAACACGTATAGTGTTTATGGAATAAGACAACAATTGGACTACTGTGCTGGAATGGTGAAATTCACTATAAACGCACAGGAAGATCCACAAGAATTTCTAATGTACTTATTACAAGTACTGGACAATAAAAACACACCTATAAATGAAATCTTCCAGATTTCATACATGTGGAAACATACATGCACTCTCTGCAACAATGTGAGAGAAGAGCAAACCCCCAATGAACGCTTTCTATATATATCAATACCTAATTGTGAATCCATTCCATTTCAGCATCTTGTGCAAAATGCAAACGATGGTAGATTATGTACTACCGGCAATTCGGATAATCGCTCCACCTTTCTAATGCAAACACATAGTAAATATGTAATACTAATGCTTCTACGTTACAATGTAGATGGTACCAAAAACAACTGCAAGCTGACTGGATTCACACATTGTCAAGTACCACTTGGTAAGAAAACCTTCACACCAATAGGGGTAATCTACCAGGCAGGATCCACAACCAATTCAGGTCACTACACCGCATATATAAAAAAGAAATGTGGATGGTTTGAATGTAATGATAGTACCATTACTCTAAAGCAGAGATTACCAGCAAATCTTTCAAACGCTTATTTAATGTTCTTAAAACCCAAATTTATTAACTAAACTGTACTTAAACCTAAAGTAAACTTGTAGTAAAAAAATATAAACTGTTAGAATATTTCAAAAGGTATCTAACTGCCCAAAGATTCTACAACAACTAATCAGATAAATGAATACCACTAAATTAGAGCAAACAATAGATAGTTAGAATACACCAACTGGTATCTAACTAACCCAAAATTTTACAATATCCAAACTGATAAATCAATACCACTAAATTATATCAAAAAATAGACAGTTAGAAAATGCCAATTGGTATCTAACTGTCCCAAAATTTAACAATATCCAAATAGATAACTCAATAACACTAAAATATATCAAAAAATAGACAGTTAGAATACGCCTACTGGTATCTAACTGCTCCACAATTTTACAATATCCAAACAAATAAATGATATGTTACTGCTCCAAAAAACTGCAACAAGCCAATGTATACAGCATTAGCCAGAAACAACAAGTGAACACTGAAAACAAACAAACAAATAAACTGTAGCATAACTGTTTTTTTTTTTAATCCAACATGGATTTTTTTTTCTCCCACAGACCCAATGATTTTAGCAAAAAACACAGAAACTGAGCAAATTGTGCAGTACTCTGGTTTGTAATCTACTAAATATGAGGGTAAAAAAAAAATGTTGATTATTGAATGTAATAAGTCATTACAAAATACCAATAATAACATGATTTTTTCTTTTATCACAGAAATGAACAAGAAATAAATGTACTCCAGTTACTAAACCAAACAGTAAGTATATTATAATAAGTGCAACAATCGCAGGATATCACACCCATAGAGGCTTATAACTTTGTTCCTTATAAATTTGTTTTTGGATCCCAAAGTTATAAGCCACTATGAGTGTGATATGCTGCGGTGGGTGTGGCCAGGGCATAGAGTCCTGGGTGCATGGCCATATGGCCATGCACCCAGGATTCTATGCCCTGGCCACACCCATCGCAGCATATCATACCCATAGAGTCAAACATTTTAACTATGGCTTATGGGAACTTTTAATGTCCGCGGACATAATGAGTGTTCTTAGAACACTTTCAACTTGCCTGCGAACAATACAGACAGCGTCCTCAGGACACCACCATTTTGTTTATTTATGAACATTTCAGGACACCGCAAGTGTTCTTAGAACACTTTCAACTTGCCAGCGAACAATACGGACAGCGTCCTCAGGACACCAGCATTTTGCTTATTTACGAATTTACGAACATTTCAGGACACCGCATGTGTTCTTAGAACACTTTCAACTTGCCAGCGAACAATACGGACACCGTGCTCAGGACACCCCCATTTTGTTTATATACAAACATTTCAGGACACCGCGAGTGTTCTTAGAACACATTCAACTTGCCAGCGAACAATACAGACAGCGTCCTCAGGACACCCCCATTTTGTTAATTTACGAACATTTCAGGACACCGTGAGTGTACTTAGAACACTTTCAACTTGCCAGCGAACAATACGGACAGCGTCCTCAGGATACCCCCATTTTGTTAATTTGCAAACATTTGAGGACACGCAAGTGTTCTTAGAACAGATTCAACTTGCCAGCGAACAATACGGACAGCCTCCTCAGGACACCCCCATTTTGTTTATTTGCGAACATTTCAGGACACCGTGAGTGTTCTTAGAACACATTCAACTTGCCAGCGAACAATACGGACAGCGTCCTCAGGACACCACCATTTTGTTTATTTATGAACATTTCAGGACACCGCAAGTGTTCTTAGAACACTTTCAACTTGCCAGCGAACAATACGGACAGCGTCCTCAGGACACCAGCATTTTGTTTATTTACGAACATTTCAGGACACCGCGTGTGTTCTTAGAACACTTTCAACTTGCCAGCGAACAATACGGACACCGTGCTCAGGACACCCCCATTTTGTTTATTTACGAACATTTCAGGACACCGCGAGTGTTCTTAGAACACATTCAACTTGCCAGCGAACAATACGGACAGCACCCTCAAGACACCCCAATTTTGTTTATTTACGAACATTTCAGGACACCACGAGTGTTCTTAGAACACTTTCAACTTGCCAACGAACAATACAGACAGCGTCCTCAGGACATGCCCATTTTGTTTATTTACGAACATTTCAGGACACCGTGAGTGTTCTTAGAACACTTTCAACTTGCCAGCGAACAATACGGACAGCGTCCTCAGGATACCCCCATTTTGTTAATTTGCAAACATTTGAGGACACGCAAGTGTTCTTAGAACAGATTCAACTTGCCAGCGAACAATACGGACAGCCTCCTCAGGACACCCCCATTTTGTTTATTTGCGAACATTTCAGGACACCGTGAGTGTTCTTAGAACACATTCAACTTGCCAGCGAACAATACGGACAGCGTCCTCAGGACACCCCATTTTGTTTATTTACGAACATTTCAGGACAACGCAAGTGTTCTTAGAACACTTTCAACTTGCCCCCGAACAATACGGACACCGTCCTCAGGACACCCCCATTTTGTTTATTTACGATCAATCATTTCCGGACACCACGAGTGTTCTTAGAACACTTTCAACTTGCCAACGAACAATACAGACAGCGTCCTCAGGACACCCCCATTTTGTTAATTTGCAAACATTTCAGGACACCGCAAGTGTTCTTAGAACACTTTCAACTTGCCAGCGAACAATACGGACAGCGTCCTCAGGATACCCCCATTTTGTTAATTTGCAAACATTTGAGGACACGCAAGTGTTCTTAGAACAGATTCAACTTGCCAGCGAACAATACGGACAGCGTCCTCAGGACACTCCATTTTGTTTATTTGCAAACATTTCAGGACACCGCGAGTGTTCTTAGAACACATTCAACTTGCCAGTGAACAATACGGACAGTGTCCTCAGGACACTCCCATTTTGCTAATTTACAAACATTTCAGGACACCGCAAGTGTTCTTAGAACACATTCAACTTGCCAGCGAACAATACGGTCAGCGTCCTCAGAACACCCCCATTTTGTTTATTTACGAACATTTCAGGACACCGCAAGTGTTCTTAGAACACTTTCAACTTGCCAGCGAACAATACGGACAGCGTCCTCAGAACACCCCCATTTTGTTTATTTATGAACATTTCAGGACACCACGAGTGTTCTTAGAACACTTTCAACTTGCCAGCGAACAATACGGACAGCGTCCTCAGAACACCCCCCATTTGTTAATTTACGAACATTTCAGGACACCACGAGTGTTCTTAGAACACATTCAACTTGCCCCCGAACAATACGGACAGCGTCCTCAGGACACCCCCATTTTGTTTATTTACGTACATTTTAGGACACCGTGAGTGTTCTTAGAACACTTTCAACTTGCCAGCGAACAATACGGACAGCGTCCTCAGGATACCCCCATTTTGTTAATTTGCAAACATTTGAGGACACGCAAGTGTTCTTAGAACAGATTCAACTTGCCAGCGAACAATACGGACAGCCTCCTCAGGACACCCCCATTTTGTTTATTTGCGAACATTTCAGGACACCGTGAGTGTTCTTAGAACACATTCAACTTGCCAGCGAACAATACGGACAGCGTCCTCAGGACACCACCATTTTGTTTATTTATGAACATTTCAGGACACCGCAAGTGTTCTTAGAACACTTTCAACTTGCCAGCGAACAATACGGACAGCGTCCTCAGGACACCAGCATTTTGTTTATTTACGAACATTTCAGGACACAGCGTGTGTTCTTAGAACACTTTCAACTTACCAGCGAACAATACGGACACCGTGCTCAGGACACCCCCCATTTTGTTTATTTACGAACATTTCAGGACACCGTGAGTGTTCTTAGAACACATTCAACTTGCCAGCGAACAATACGGACAGCCTCCTCAGGACACCCCCATTTTGTTTATTTGCGAACATTTCAGGACACCGTGAGTGTTCTTAGAACACATTCAACTTGCCAGCGAAAAATACGGACAGCGTCCTCAGGACACCCCCATTTTGTTTATTTACGAACATTTCAGGACACCGCAAGTGTTCTTAGAACACTTTCAACTTGCCCCCGAACAATACGGACACCATCCTCAGGACATCCCCATTTTGTTTATTTACGATCAATCATTTCCGGACACCACTTAGAACAGATTCAACTTGCCAGCGAACAATACGGACAGCCTCCTCAGGACACCCCCATTTTGTTTATTTGCGAACATTTCAGGACACCGTGAGTGTTCTTAGAACACATTCAACTTGCCAGCGAACAATACGGACAGCGTCCTCAGGACACCACCATTTTGTTTATTTATGAACATTTCAGGACACCGCAAGTGTTCTTAGAACACTTTCAACTTGCCAGCGAACAATACGGACAGCGTCCTCAGGACACCAGCATTTTGTTTATTTACGAACATTTCAGGACACCGCGTGTGTTCTTAGAACACTTTCAACTTGCCAGCGAACAATACGGACACCGTGCTCAGGACACCCCCATTTTGTTTATTTACGAACATTTCAGGACACCGTGAGTGTTCTTAGAACACATTCAACTTGCCAGCGAACAATACGGACAGCCTCCTCAGGACACCCCCATTTTGTTTATTTGCGAACATTTCAGGACACCGTGAGTGTTCTTAGAACACATTCAACTTGCCAGTGAAAAATACGGACAGCGTCCTCAGGACACCCCCATTTTGTTTATTTACGAACATTTCAGGACACCGCAAGTGTTCTTAGAACACTTTCAACTTGCCCCCGAACAATACGGACACCGTCCTCAGGACATCCCCATTTTGTTTATTTACGATCAATCATTTCCGGACACCACGAGTGTTCTTAGAACACTTTCAACTTGCCAAGGAACAATACAGACAACGTCCTCAGGACACCCCCATTTTGTTAATTTGCAAACATTTCAGGACACGGCAAGTGTTCTTAGAACACATTCAACTTGCCAGCGAACAATACGGACAGCGTCCTCTGGACACCCCCATTTTGTTTATTTGCGAACATTTCAGGACACCGTGAGTGTTCTTAGGAAACATTCAACTTGCCAGCGAACAATACGGACAGTGTCCTCAGGACACTCCCATTTTGCTAATTTACAAACATTTCAGGACACCGCAAGTGTTCTTAGAACACATTCAACTTGCCAGCGAACAATACGGTCAGCGTCCTCAGAACACCCCCATTTTGTTTATTTACGAACATTTCAGGACACCGCAAGTGTTCTTAGAACACTTTCAACTTGCCAGCGAACAATACGGACAGCGTCCTCAGAACACCCCCATTTTGTTTATTTATGAACATTTCAGGACACCACGAGTGTTCTTAGAACACTTTCAACTTGCCAGCGAACAATACGGACAGCGTCCTCAGAACACCCCCAATTTGTTAATTTACGAACATTTCAGGACACCACGAGTGTTCTTAGAACACATTCAACTTGCCCCCGAACAATACGGACAGCGTCCTCAGGACACCCCCATTTTGTTTATTTACTTACATTACAGGACACCGCAAGTGTTCTTAGAACACATTCAACTTGCCAGCGAACAATATGGACAGCGTCCTCAGAACACCCCCATTTTGTTTATTTATGAACATTTCAGGACACCGCGAGTGTTCTTAGAACACATTCAACTTGCCAGCGAACAATACAGACAACGTCTTCAGGACACCCCCTTTTTGTTAATTTCCAAACATTTCAGACACGGCGAGTGTTCTTAGAACACATTCAACTCGCCAGCGAACAATATGGACAGCGTCTTCAGGACACCCCCATTTTGTTAATTTACGAACATTTCAGGACACCATGCGTGTTCTTAGAACACATTCAACTTGCCAGAGAACAATACGGACAGCGTCCTCAGGACACCCCCATTTTGTTTATTTGCGAACATTTCAGGACACCGCAAGTGTTCTTATAAAACATTCAACTTGCCAGCGAACAATACGGACAGCGTCCTCAGAACACCCCCATTTTGTTTATTTCCAAACATTTCAGAACACCGGGAGTGTTTTTAGAACACTTTCAACTTGCCAGCGAACAATACAGACAGCGTCCTCAGAACAGCCCCATTTTGTTTATTTACGAACATTTCAGGACACCACGAGTGTTCTTAGAACACATTCAACTTGCCAGTGAACAATACGGACAACGTCCTCAGGACACCCCCTTTTTGTTAATTTACGAACATTTCAGGACACCGCAAGTGTTCTTAGAACACATTCAACTTGCCAGCGAACAATACGGTCAGCGTCCTCAGAACACCCCCATTTTGTTTATTTACAAACATTTCAGGACACCGCAAGTGTTCTTAGAACACTTTCAACTTGCCAGCGAACAATACGGACAGCGTCCTCAGAACACCCCCATTTTGTTTATTTATGAACATTTCAGGACACCACGAGTGTTCTTAGAACACTTTCAACTTGCCAGCGAACAATACGGACAGCGTCCTCAGAACACCCCCAATTTGTTAATTTATGAACATTTCAGGACACCACGTGTGTTCTTAGAACACATTCAACTTGCCCCCGAACAATACGGACAGCGTCCTCAGGACACCCCCATTTTGTTTATTTACGTACATTACAGGACACCGCGAGTGTTCTTAGAACACATTCAACTTGCCAGCGAACAATATGGACAGCGTCCTCAGAACACCCCCATTTTGTTTATTTATGAACATTTCAGGACACCGCGAGTGTTCTTAGAACACATTCAACTTGCCAGCGAACAATACAGACAATGTCTTCAGGACACCCCCTTTTTGTTAATTTCCAAACATTTCAGACACGGCGACTGTTCTTAGAACACATTCAACTCGCCAGCGAACAATATGGACAGCGTCTTCAGGACACCCCCATTTTGTTAATTTACGAACATTTCAGGACACCATGCGTGTTCTTAGAACACATTCAACTTGCCAGAGAACAATACGGACACCGTCCTAAGGACACCCCCATTTTGTTAATTTACAAACATTTCAGGACACCGCAAGTGTTCTTAGAACACATTCAACTTGCCAGTGAACAATACGGACAGCGTCCTCAGAACACCCCCATTTTGTTTATTTACGAACATTTCACGACACTGCGAGTCTTCTTAGAACACTTTCAACTTGCCAGCGAACAATACGGACAGCATCCTCAGAACACCCCCATTTTGTTTATTTACGAATATTTCAGGACACCGCGAGTGTTCTTAGAACACATTCCACTTGCCAGCGAACAATACAGACAGCGTCCTCAGGACACCCCCATTTTGTTTATTTGCGAACATTTCAGGACACCGTGAGAGTTCTTAGAACACATTCAACTTGCCAGAGAACAACACGGACAGCGTCCTCAGGACACCCCCATTTTGTATATTTGCGAAAATTTCAGGACACCGCGAGTGTTCTTGGAACACATTCAACTTGCCAGCGAACAATACAGACAACGTCCTCAGGACACCCCCATTTTGTTTATTTGTGAACATTTCAGGACACCGCAAGTGTTTTTAGGACACATTCAACTTGCCAGCGAACAATAAGGACAGCGTCCTCAGGGCACCTTCCTTTTCTTTATTTACGTACATTTCAGGACACCGCGAGTGTTCTTATAACAGTTTCAACTTGCTTGCGAACAAAACGGACACATATTGCGTCCTCAGAACACCCCCCATTTTGATTATTTACGAACATTTCAGGACACCACGAGTGTTCTTAGAACACATTCAACTTGCCAGTGAACAATACGGACAACGTCCTCAGGACACCCCCATTTTGTTAATTTATGAACATTTCAGGACACCGCGAGTGTTCTTAGAACACATTCAACTTACCAGCGAACAATACGGACAACGTCCTCAGGACACCCCCTTTTTGTTAATTTACGAACATTTCAGGACACGGCGAGAGTTCTTAGAACACATTCAACTTGCCAGCGAACAATACGGACACCGTCCTCAGGACACCCCCATTTTGTTAATTTACAAACATTTCAGGACACCGCAAGTGTTCTTAGAACACATTCAACTTGCCAGTGAACAATACGGACAGCGTCCTCAGAACACCCCCATTTTGTTTATTTACGAACATTTCACGACACTACGAGTCTTCTTAGAACACTTTCAACTTGCCAGCGAACAATACGGAGAGCGTCCTCAGAACACCCCCATTTTGTTTATTTACGAACATTTCAGGACACCGCGAGTGTTCTTAGAACACATTCCACTTGCCAGCGAACAATACAGACAGCGTCCTCAGGACACCCCCATTTTGTTTATTTGCAAACATTTCAGGACACCGCGAGAGTTCTTAGAACACATTCAACTTGCCAGAGAACAACACGGACAGCGTCCTCAGGACACCCCCATTTTGTTTATTTACGTACATTTTAGGACACCGTGAGTGTTCTTAGAACACTTTCAACTTGCCAGCGAACAATACGGACAGCGTCCTCAGGATACCCCCATTTTGTTAATTTGCAAACATTTGAGGACACGCAAGTGTTCTTAGAACAGATTCAACTTGCCAGCGAACAATACGGACAGCCTCCTCAGGACACCCCCATTTTGTTTATTTGCGAACATTTCAGGACACCGCAAGTGTTCTTAGAACACTTTCAACTTGCCAGCGAACAATATGGACAGCGTCCTCAGGACACCAGCATTTTGTTTATTTACGAACATTTCAGGACACCGCGTGTGTTCTTAGAACACTTTCAACTTGCCGGCGAACAATACGGACACCGTGCTCAGGACACCCCCATTTTGTTTATTTACGAACATTTCAGGACACCGTGAGTGTTCTTAGAACACATTCAACTTGCCAGCAAACAATACGGACAGCACCCTCAAGACACCCCAATTTTGTTTATTTACGAACATTTCAGGACACCACGAGTGTTCTTAGAACACTTTCAAATTGCCAACGAACAATACAGACAGCGTCCTCAGGACATGCCCATTTTGTTTATTTACGAACATTTCAGGACATCGTGAGTGTTCTTAGAACACTTTCAACTTGCCAGCGAACAATACGGACAGCGTCCTCAGGATACCCCCATTTTGTTAATTTGCAAACATTTGAAGACACGCAAGTGTTCTTAGAACAGATTCAACTTGCCAGCGAACAATACGGACAGCCTCCTCAGGACACCCCCATTTTGTTTATTTGCGAACATTTCAGGACACCGTGAGTGTTCTTAGAACACATTCAACTTGCCAGCGAAAAATAAGGACAGCGTCCTCAGGACACCCCCATTTTGTTTATTTACGAACATTTCAGGACACCGCAAGTGTTCTTAGAACACTTTCAACTTGCCCCCGAACAATACGGACACCGTCCTCAGGACATCCCCATTTTGTTTATTTACGATCAATCATTTCCGGACACCACGAGTGCTCTTAGAACACTTTCAACTTGCCAAGGAACAATACAGACAGCGTCCTCAGGACACCCCCATTTTGTTAATTTGCAAACATTTCAGGACACGGCAAGTGTTCTTAGAACACATTCAACTTGCCAGCGAACAATACGGACAGCGTCCTCAGGACACCCCCATTTTGTTTATTTGCGAACATTTCAGGACACAGTGAGTGTTCTTAGGAAACATTCAACTTGCCAGCGAACAATACGGACAGCGTCCTCAGGACACTCCATTTTGTTTATTTGCAAACATTTCAGGACACCGCGAGTGTTCTTAGAACACATTCAACTTGCCAGTGAACAATACGGACAGTGTCCTCAGGACACTCCCATTTTGCTAATTTACAAACATTTCAGGACACCGCAAGTGTTCTTAGAACACATTCAACTTGCCAGCGAACAATACGGTCAGCGTCCTCAGAACACCCCCATTTTGTTTATTTACGAACATTTCAGGACACCGCAAGTGTTCTTAGAACACTTTCAACTTGCCAGCGAACAATACGGACAGCGTCCTCAGAACACCCCCATCTTGTTTATTTATGAACATTTCAGGACACCACGAGTGTTCTTAGAACACTTTCAACTTGCCAGCGAACAATACGGACAGCGTCCTCAGAACACCCCCAATTTGTTAATTTACGAACATTTCAGGACACCACAAGTGTTCTTAGAACACATTCAACTTGCCCCCGAACAATACGGACAGCGTCCTCAGGACACCCCCATTTTGTTTATTTACGTACATTACAGGACACCGCGAGTGTTCTTAGAACACATTCAACTTGCCAGCGAACAATATGGACAGCGTCCTCAGAACACCCCCATTTTGTTTATTTATGAACATTTCAGGACACCGCGAGTGTTCTTAGAACACATTCAACTTGCCAGCGAACAATACAGACAACGTCTTCAGGACACCCCCTTTTTGTTAATTTCCAAACATTTCAGACACGGCGAGTGTTCTTAGAACACATTCAACTCGCCAGCGAACAATATGGACAGCGTCTTCAGGACACCCCCATTTTGTTAATTTACGAACATTTCAGGACACCATGCGTGTTCTTAGAACACATTCAACTTGCCAGAGAACAATACGGACAGCGTCCTCAGGACACCGCCATTTTGTTTATTTGCGAACATTTCAGGACACCGCAAGTGTTCTTATAAAACATTCAACTTGCCAGCGAACAATACGGACAGCGTCCTCAGAACACCCCCATTTTGTTTATTTCCAAACATTTCAGGACACCGGGAGTGTTTTTAGAACACTTTCAACTTGCCAGCGAACAATACGGACAGCGTCCTCAGAACAGCCCCATTTTGTTTATTTACGAACATTTCAGGACACCACGCGTGTTCTTAGAACACATTCAACTTGCCAGTGAACAATACGGACAACGTCCTCAGGACACCCCCTTTTTGTTAATTTACGAACATTTCAGGACACCGCAAGTGTTCTTAGAACACATTCAACTTGCCAGCGAACAATACGGTCAGCGTCCTCAGAACACCCCCATTTTGTTTATTTACGAACATTTCAGGACACCGCAAGTGTTCTTAGAACACTTTCAACTTGCCAGCGAACAATACGGACAGCGTCCTCAGAACACCCCCAATTTGTTAATTTATGAACATTTCAGGACACCACGAGTGTTCTTAGAACACATTCAACTTGCCCCCGAACAATACGGACAGCGTCCTCAGGACACCCCCATTTTGTTTATTTACGTACATTACAGGACACCGCGAGTGTTCTTAGAACACATTCAACTTGCCACCGAACAATATGGACAGCGTCCTCAGAACACCCCCATTTTGTTTATTTATGAACATTTCAGGACACCGCGAGTGTTCTTAGAACACATTCAACTTGCCAGCGAACAATACAGACAACGTCTTCAGGACACCCCCTTTTTGTTAATTTCCAAACATTTCAGACACGGCGACTATTCTTAGAACACATTCAACTCGCCAGCGAACAATATGGACAGCGTCTTCAGGACACCCCCATTTTGTTAATTTACGAACATTTCAGGACACCATGCGTGTTCTTAGAACACATTCAACTTGCCAGAGAACAATACGGACAGTGTCCTCAGGACACCCCCATTTTGTTTATTTGCGAACATTTCAGGACACGCGAGTGTTCTTAGAACACATTCAACTTGCCAGCGAACAATACGGACACCGTCCTAAGGACACCCCCATTTTGTTAATTTACAAACATTTCAGGACACCGCAAGTGTTCTTAGAACACATTCAACTTGCCAGTGAACAATACGGACAGCGTCCTCAGAACACGCCCATTTTGTTTATTTACGAACATTTCACGACACTGCGAGTCTTCTTAGAACACTTTCAACTTGCCAGCGAACAATACGGACAGCATCCTCAGAACACCCCCATTTTGTTTATTTACGAACATTTCAGGAGACCGCGAGTGTTCTTAGAACACATTCCACTTGCCAGCGAACAATACAGACAGCGTCCTCAGGACACCCCCATTTTGTTTATTTGCGAACATTTCAGGACACCGTGAGAGTTCTTAGAACACATTCAACTTGCCAGAGAACAACACGGACAGCGTCCTCAGGACACCCTCATTTTGTATATTTGCGAAAATTTCAGGACACCGCGAGTGTTCTTGGAACACATTCAACTTGCCAGCGAACAATACAGACAACGTCCTCAGGACACCCCCATTTTGTTTATTTGTGAACATTTCAGGACACCGCAAGTGTTTTTAGGACACATTCAACTTGCCAGCGAACAATACGGACAGCGTCCTCAGGGCACCTTCCTTTTCTTTATTTACATACATTTCAGGACACCGCGAGTGTTCTTATAACAGTTTCAACTTGCTTGCGAACAAAACGGACACATATTGCGTCCTCAGAACACCGCCCATTTTGTTTATTTACGAACATTTCAGGACACCACGAGTGTTCTTAGAACACATTCAACTTGCCAGTGAACAATACGGACAACGTCCTCAGGACACCCCCATTTTGTTAATTTATGAACATTTCAGGACACCGCGAGTGTTCTTAGAACACATTCAACTTACCAGCGAACAATACGGACAACGTCCTCAGGACACCCCCTTTTTGTTAATTTACGAACATTTCAGGACACGGCGAGAGTTCTTAGAACACATTCAACTTGCCAGCGAACAATACGGACACCGTCCTCAGGACACCCCCATTTTGTTTATTTGCGAACATTTCAGGACACCGTGAGAGTTCTTAGAACACATTCAACTTGCCAGAGAACAACACGGACAGCGTCCTCAGGACACCCCCATTTTGTATATTTGCGAAAATTTCACGACACTGCGAGTCTTCTTAGAACACTTTCAACTTGCCAGCGAACCATACGGACAGCATCCTCAGAACACCCCCATTTTGTTTATTTACGAACATTTCAGGACACCGCGAGTGTTCTTAGAACACATTCCACTTGCCAGCGAACAATACAGACAGCGTCCTCAGGACACCCCCATTTTGTTTATTTGCGAACATTTCAGGACACCGTGAGAGTTCTTAGAACACATTCAACTTGCCAGAGAACAACACGGACAGCGTCCTCAGGACACCCCCATTTTGTATATTTGCGAAAATTTCAGGACACTGCGAGTGTTCTTGGAACACATTCAACTTGCCAGCGAACAATACAGACAACGTCCTCAGGACACCCCCATTTTGTTTATTTGTGAACATTTCAGGACACCGCAAGTGTTTTTAGGACACATTCAACTTGCCAGCGAACAATACGGACAGCGTCCTCAGGGCACCTTCCTTTTCTTTATTTACGTACATTTCAGGACACCGCGAGTGTTCTTATAACAGTTTCAACTTGCTTGCGAACAAAACGGACACATATTGCGTCCTCAGAACAACCCCCATTTTGTTTATTTACGAACATTTCAGGACACCACGAGTGTTCTTAGAACACATTCAACTTGCCAGTGAACAATACGGACAACGTCCTCAGGACACCCCCATTTTGTTAATTTATGAACATTTCAGGACACCGCGAGTGTTCTTAGAACACATTCAACTTACCAGCGAACAATACGGACAACGTCCTCAGGACACCCCCTTTTTGTTAATTTACGAACATTTCAGGACACGGCGAGAGTTCTTAGAACACATTCAACTTGCCAGCGAACAATACGGACACCGTCCTCAGGACACCCCCATTTTGTTAATTTACAAACATTTCAGGACACCGCAAGTGTTCTTAGAACACATTCAACTTGCCAGTGAACAATACGGACAGCGTCCTCAGAACACCCCCATTTTGTTTATTTACGAACATTTCACGACACTACGAGTCTTCTTAGAACACTTTCAACTTGCCAGCGAACAATACGGACAGCGTCCTCAGAACAGCCCCATTTTGTTTATTTACGAACATTTCAGGACACCGCGAGTGTTCTTAGAACACATTCCACTTGCCATCGAACAATACAGACAGCGTCCTCAGGACACCCCCATTTTGTTTATTTGCAAACATTTCAAGACACCGCGAGAGTTCTTAGAACACATTCAACTTGCCAGAGAACAACACGGACAGCGTCCTCAGGACACCCCCATTTTGTATATTTGCGTACATTACAGGACACCGCGAGTGTTCTTAGAACACATTCAACTTGCCAGCGAACAATATGGACAGCATCCTCAGAACACCCCCATTTTGTTTATTTACGAACATTTCAGGACACCGCGAGTGTTCTTAGCACACATTCAACTTGCCAGCGAACAATACAGACAATGTCTTCAGGACACCCCCTTTTTGTTAATTTCCAAACATTTCAGACACGGCGAATGTTCTTAGAACACATTCAATTTGCCAGCGAACAATATGGACAGCGTCTTCAGGACACCCCCATTTTGTTAATTTACGAACATTTCAGGACACCATGCGTGTTCTTAGAACACATTCAACTTGCCAGAGAACAATACGGACAGTGTCCTCAGGACACCCCCATTTTGTTTATTTGCGAACATTTCAGGACACGCGAGTGTTCTTAGAACACATTCAACTTGCCAGCGAACAATACGGACACCGTCCTAAGGACACCCCCATTTTGTTAATTTACAAACATTACAGGACACCGCGAGTGTTCTTAGAACACATTCAACTTGCCACCGAACAATATGGACAGCGTCCTCAGAACACCCCCATTTTGTTTATTTATGAACATTTCAGGACACCGCGAGTGTTCTTAGAACACATTCAACTTGCCAGCGAACAATACAGACAACGTCTTCAGGACACCCCCTTTTTGTTAATTTCCAAACATTTCAGACACGGCGACTATTCTTAGAACACATTCAACTCGCCAGCGAACAATATGGACAGCGTCTTCAGGACACCCCCATTTTGTTAATTTACGAACATTTCAGGACACCATGCGTGTTCTTAGAACACATTCAACTTGCCAGAGAACAATACGGACAGTGTCCTCAGGACACCCCCATTTTGTTTATTTGCGAACATTTCAGGACACGCGAGTGTTCTTAGAACACATTCAACTTGCCAGCGAACAATACGGACACCGTCCTAAGGACACCCCCATTTTGTTAATTTACAAACATTTCAGGACACCGCAAGTGTTCTTAGAACACATTCAACTTGCCAGTGAACAATACGGACAGCGTCCTCAGAACACGCCCATTTTGTTTATTTACGAACATTTCACGACACTGCGAGTCTTCTTAGAACACTTTCAACTTGCCAGCGAACAATACGGACAGCATCCTCAGAACACCCCCATTTTGTTTATTTACGAACATTTCAGGAGACCGCGAGTGTTCTTAGAACACATTCCACTTGCCAGCGAACAATACAGACAGCGTCCTCAGGACACCCCCATTTTGTTTATTTGCGAACATTTCAGGACACCGTGAGAGTTCTTAGAACACATTCAACTTGCCAGAGAACAACACGGACAGCGTCCTCAGGACACCCTCATTTTGTATATTTGCGAAAATTTCAGGACACCGCGAGTGTTCTTGGAACACATTCAACTTGCCAGCGAACAATACAGACAACGTCCTCAGGACACCCCCATTTTGTTTATTTGTGAACATTTCAGGACACCGCAAGTGTTTTTAGGACACATTCAACTTGCCAGCGAACAATACGGACAGCGTCCTCAGGGCACCTTCCTTTTCTTTATTTACATACATTTCAGGACACCGCGAGTGTTCTTATAACAGTTTCAACTTGCTTGCGAACAAAACGGACACATATTGCGTCCTCAGAACACCGCCCATTTTGTTTATTTACGAACATTTCAGGACACCACGAGTGTTCTTAGAACACATTCAACTTGCCAGTGAACAATACGGACAACGTCCTCAGGACACCCCCATTTTGTTAATTTATGAACATTTCAGGACACCGCGAGTGTTCTTAGAACACATTCAACTTACCAGCGAACAATACGGACAACGTCCTCAGGACACCCCCTTTTTGTTAATTTACGAACATTTCAGGACACGGCGAGAGTTCTTAGAACACATTCAACTTGCCAGCGAACAATACGGACACCGTCCTCAGGACACCCCCATTTTGTTTATTTGCGAACATTTCAGGACACCGTGAGAGTTCTTAGAACACATTCAACTTGCCAGAGAACAACACGGACAGCGTCCTCAGGACACCCCCATTTTGTATATTTGCGAAAATTTCACGACACTGCGAGTCTTCTTAGAACACTTTCAACTTGCCAGCGAACCATACGGACAGCATCCTCAGAACACCCCCATTTTGTTTATTTACGAACATTTCAGGACACCGCGAGTGTTCTTAGAACACATTCCACTTGCCAGCGAACAATACAGACAGCGTCCTCAGGACACCCCCATTTTGTTTATTTGCGAACATTTCAGGACACCGTGAGAGTTCTTAGAACACATTCAACTTGCCAGAGAACAACACGGACAGCGTCCTCAGGACACCCCCATTTTGTATATTTGCGAAAATTTCAGGACACTGCGAGTGTTCTTGGAACACATTCAACTTGCCAGCGAACAATACAGACAACGTCCTCAGGACACCCCCATTTTGTTTATTTGTGAACATTTCAGGACACCGCAAGTGTTTTTAGGACACATTCAACTTGCCAGCGAACAATACGGACAGCGTCCTCAGGGCACCTTCCTTTTCTTTATTTACGTACATTTCAGGACACCGCGAGTGTTCTTATAACAGTTTCAACTTGCTTGCGAACAAAACGGACACATATTGCGTCCTCAGAACAACCCCCATTTTGTTTATTTACGAACATTTCAGGACACCACGAGTGTTCTTAGAACACATTCAACTTGCCAGTGAACAATACGGACAACGTCCTCAGGACACCCCCATTTTGTTAATTTATGAACATTTCAGGACACCGCGAGTGTTCTTAGAACACATTCAACTTACCAGCGAACAATACGGACAACGTCCTCAGGACACCCCCTTTTTGTTAATTTACGAACATTTCAGGACACGGCGAGAGTTCTTAGAACACATTCAACTTGCCAGCGAACAATACGGACACCGTCCTCAGGACACCCCCATTTTGTTAATTTACAAACATTTCAGGACACCGCAAGTGTTCTTAGAACACATTCAACTTGCCAGTGAACAATACGGACAGCGTCCTCAGAACACCCCCATTTTGTTTATTTACGAACATTTCACGACACTACGAGTCTTCTTAGAACACTTTCAACTTGCCAGCGAACAATACGGACAGCGTCCTCAGAACAGCCCCATTTTGTTTATTTACGAACATTTCAGGACACCGCGAGTGTTCTTAGAACACATTCCACTTGCCATCGAACAATACAGACAGCGTCCTCAGGACACCCCCATTTTGTTTATTTGCAAACATTTCAAGACACCGCGAGAGTTCTTAGAACACATTCAACTTGCCAGAGAACAACACGGACAGCGTCCTCAGGACACCCCCATTTTGTATATTTGCGTACATTACAGGACACCGCGAGTGTTCTTAGAACACATTCAACTTGCCAGCGAACAATATGGACAGCATCCTCAGAACACCCCCATTTTGTTTATTTACGAACATTTCAGGACACCGCGAGTGTTCTTAGCACACATTCAACTTGCCAGCGAACAATACAGACAATGTCTTCAGGACACCCCCTTTTTGTTAATTTCCAAACATTTCAGACACGGCGAATGTTCTTAGAACACATTCAATTTGCCAGCGAACAATATGGACAGCGTCTTCAGGACACCCCCATTTTGTTAATTTACGAACATTTCAGGACACCATGCGTGTTCTTAGAACACATTCAACTTGCCAGAGAACAATACGGACAGCGTCCTCAGGACACCCCCATTTTGTTTATTTGTGAACATTTCAGGACACCACAAGTGTTCTTAGAACACATTCAACTTGCCCCCGAACAATACGGACAGCGTCCTCAGGACACCCCCATTTTGTTTATTTACGTACATTACAGGACACCGCGAGTGTTCTTAGAACACATTCAACTTGCCAGCGAACAATATGGACAGCGTCCTCAGAACACCCCCATTTTGTTTATTTATGAACATTTCAGGACACCGCGAGTGTTCTTAGAACACATTCAACTTGCCAGCGAACAATACAGACAACGTCTTCAGGACACCCCCTTTTTGTTAATTTCCAAACATTTCAGACACGGCGAGTGTTCTTAGAACACATTCAACTCGCCAGCGAACAATATGGACAGCGTCTTCAGGACACCCCCATTTTGTTAATTTACGAACATTTCAGGACACCATGCGTGTTCTTAGAACACATTCAACTTGCCAGAGAACAATACGGACAGTGTCCTCAGGACACCGCCATTTTGTTTATTTGCGAACATTTCAGGACACCGCAAGTGTTCTTATAAAACATTCAACTTGCCAGCGAACAATACGGACAGCGTCCTCAGAACACCCCCATTTTGTTTATTTCCAAACATTTCAGGACACCGGGAGTGTTTTTAGAACACTTTCAACTTGCCAGCGAACAATACGGACAGCGTCCTCAGAACAGCCCCATTTTGTTTATTTACGAACATTTCAGGACACCACGCGTGTTCTTAGAACACATTCAACTTGCCAGTGAACAATACGGACAACGTCCTCAGGACACCCCCTTTTTGTTAATTTACGAACATTTCAGGACACCGCAAGTGTTCTTAGAACACATTCAACTTGCCAGCGAACAATACGGTCAGCGTCCTCAGAACACCCCCATTTTGTTTATTTACGAACATTTCAGGACACCGCAAGTGTTCTTAGAACACTTTCAACTTGCCAGCGAACAATACGGACAGCGTCCTCAGAACACCCCTATTTTGTTTATTTATGAACATTTCAGGACACCACGAGTGTTCTTAGAACACTTTCAACTTGCCAGAGAACAATACGGACAGCGTCCTCAGAACACCCCCAATTTGTTAATTTATGAACATTTCAGGACACCACGAGTGTTCTTAGAACACATTCAACTTGCCCCCGAACAATACGGACAGCGTCCTCAGGACACCCCCATTTTGTTTATTTACGTACATTACAGGACACCGCGAGTGTTCTTAGAACACATTCAACTTGCCACCGAACAATATGGACAGCGTCCTCAGAACACCCCCATTTTGTTTATTTATGAACATTTCAGGACACCGCGAGTGTTCTTAGAACACATTCAACTTGCCAGCGAACAATACAGACAACGTCTTCAGGACACCCTCTTTTTGTTAATTTCCAAACATTTCAGACACGGCGACTATTCTTAGAACACATTCAACTCGCCAGCGAACAATATGGACAGCGTCTTCAGGACACCCCCATTTTGTTAATTTACGAACATTTCAGGACACCATGCGTGTTCTTAGAACACATTCAACTTGCCAGAGAACAATACGGACAGCGTCCTCAGGACACCCCCATTTTGTTTATTTCCGAACATTTCAGGACACGCGAGTGTTCTTAGAACACATTCAACTTGCCAGCGAACAATACGGACACCGTCCTAAGGACACCCCCATTTTGTTAATTTACAAACATTTCAGGACACCGCAAGTGTTCTTAGAACACATTCAACTTGCCAGTGAACAATACGGTCAGCGTCCTCAGAACACGCCCATTTTGTTTATTTACGAACATTTCACGACACTGCGAGTCTTCTTAGAACACTTTCAACTTGCCAGCGAACAATACGGACAGCATCCTCAGAACACCCCCATTTTGTTTATTTACGAACATTTCAGGAGACCGCGAGTGTTCTTAGAACACATTCCACTTGCCAGCGAACAATACAGACAGCGTCCTCAGGACACCCCCATTTTGTTTATTTGCGAACATTTCAGGACACCGTGAGAGTTCTTAGAACACATTCAACTTGCCAGAGAACAACACGGACAGCGTCCTCAGGACACCCTCATTTTGTATATTTGCGAAAATTTCAGGACACCGCGAGTGTTCTTGGAACACATTCAACTTGCCAGCGAACAATACAGACAACGTCCTCAGGACACCCCCATTTTGTTTATTTGTGAACATTTCAGGACACCGCAAGTGTTTTTAGGACACATTCAACTTGCCAGCGAACAATACGGACAGCGTCCTCAGGGCACCTTCCTTTTCTTTATTTACATACATTTCAGGACACCGCAAGTGTTCTTATAACAGTTTCAACTTGCTTGCGAACAAAACGGACACATATTGCGTCCTCAGAACACCCCCCATTTTGTTTATTTACGAACATTTCAGGACACCACGAGTGTTCTTAGAACACATTCAACTTGCCAGTGAACAATACGGACAACGTCCTCAGGACACCCCCATTTTGTTAATTTATGAACATTTCAGGACACCGCGAGTGTTCTTAGAACACATTCAACTTACCAGCGAACAATACGGACAACGTCCTCAGGACACCCCCTTTTTGTTAATTTACGAACATTTCAGGACACGGCGAGAGTTCTTAGAACACATTCAACTTGCCAGCGAACAATACGGACACCGTCCTCAGGACACCCCCATTTTGTTTATTTGCGAACATTTCAGGACACCGTGAGAGTTCTTAGAACACATTCAACTTGCCAGAGAACAACACGGACAGCGTCCTCAGGACACCCCCATTTTGTATATTTGCGAAAATTTCACGACACTGCGAGTCTTCTTAGAACACTTTCAACTTGCCAGCGAACCATACGGACAGCATCCTCAGAACACCCCCATTTTGTTTATTTACGAACATTTCAGGACACCGCGAGTGTTCTTAGAACACATTCCACTTGCCAGCGAACAATACAGACAGCGTCCTCAGGACACCCCCATTTTGTTTATTTGCGAACATTTCAGGACACCGTGAGAGTTCTTAGAACACATTCAACTTGCCAGAGAACAACACGGACAGCGTCCTCAGGACACCCCCATTTTGTATATTTGCGAAAATTTCAGGACACCGCGAGTGTTCTTGGAACACATTCAACTTGCCAGCGAACAATACAGACAACGTCCTCAGGACACCCCCATTTTGTTTATTTGTGAACATTTCAGGACACCGCAAGTGTTTTTAGGACACATTCAACTTGCCAGCGAACAATACGGACAGCGTCCTCAGGGCACCTTCCTTTTCTTTATTTACGTACATTTCAGGACACCGCGAGTGTTCTTATAACAGTTTCAACTTGCTTGCGAACAAAACGGACACATATTGCGTCCTCAGAACAACCCCCATTTTGTTTATTTACGAACATTTCAGGACACCACGAGTGTTCTTAGAACACATTCAACTTGCCAGTGAACAATACGGACAACGTCCTCAGGACACCCCCATTTTGTTAATTTATGAACATTTCAGGACACCGCGAGTGTTCTTAGAACACATTCAACTTACCAGCGAACAATACGGACAACGTCCTCAGGACACCCCCTTTTTGTTAATTTACGAACATTTCAGGACACGGCGAGAGTTCTTAGAACACATTCAACTTGCCAGCGAACAATACGGACACCGTCCTCAGGACACCCCCATTTTGTTAATTTACAAACATTTCAGGACACCGCAAGTGTTCTTAGAACACATTCAACTTGCCAGTGAACAATACGGACAGCGTCCTCAGAACACCCCCATTTTGTTTATTTACGAACATTTCACGACACTACGAGTCTTCTTAGAACACTTTCAACTTGCCAGCGAACAATACGGACAGCGTCCTCAGAACAGCCCCATTTTGTTTATTTACGAACATTTCAGGACACCGCGAGTGTTCTTAGAACACATTCCACTTGCCATCGAACAATACAGACAGCGTCCTCAGGACACCCCCATTTTGTTTATTTGCAAACATTTCAGGACACCGCGAGAGTTCTTAGAACACATTCAACTTGCCAGAGAACAACACGGACAGCGTCCTCAGGACACCCCCATTTTGTATATTTGTGTACATTACAGGACACCGCGAGTGTTCTTAGAACACATTCAACTTGCCAGCGAACAATATGGACAGCATCCTCAGAACACCCCCATTTTGTTTATTTACGAACATTTCAGGACACCGCGAGTGTTCTTAGCACACATTCAACTTGCCAGCGAACAATACAGACAATGTCTTCAGGACACCCCCTTTTTGTTAATTTCCAAACATTTCAGACACGGCGAATGTTCTTAGAACACATTCAATTCGCCAGCGAACAATATGGACAGCGTCTTCAGGACACCCCCATTTTGTTAATTTACGAACATTTCAGGACACCATGCGTGTTCTTAGAACACATTCAACTTGCCAGAGAACAATACGAACAGCGTCCTCAGGACACCCCCATTTTGTTTATTTGTGAACATTTCAGGACACCGCAAGTGTTCTTATAAAACATTCAACTTGCCAGTGAACAATACGGAAAGCGTCCTCAGAACACCCCCATTTTGTTTATTTCCAAACATTTCAGGACACCGGGAGTGTTTTTAGAACACTTTCAACTTGCCAGCGAACAATACGGACAGCGTCCTCAGAACAGCCCCATTTTGTTTATTTACGAACATTTCAGGACACCACGAGTGTTCTTAGAACACATTCAACTTGCCAGTGAACAATACGGACAACGTCCTCAGGACACCCCCTTTTTGTTAATTTACGAACATTTCAGGACACAGCGAGTGTTCTTAGAACACATTCAACTTGCCAGCGAACAATACGGACACCGTCCTCAGGACACCCCCATTTTGTTAATTTACAAACATTTCAGGACACCGCAAGTGTTCTTAGAACACATTCAACTTGCCAGTGAACAATACAGACAGCGTCCTCAGAACACCCCCATTTTGTTTATTTACGAACATTTCACGACACTGCAAGTCTTCTTAGAACACTTTCAACTTGCCAGCGAACAATACAGACAGCGTCCTCAGAACACCCCCATTTTATTTATTTACGAACATTTCAGGACACCGCGAGTGTTCTTAGAACACATTCCACTTGCCAGCGAACAATACAGACAGCGTCCTCAGGACACCCCCATTTTGTTTATTTGCGAACATTTCAGGACACCGCGAGAGTTCTTAGAACACATTCAACTTGCCAGAGAACAACACGGACAGCGTCCTCAGGACACCCCCATTTTGTATATTTGCGAAAATTTCAGGACACCGCGAGTGTTCTTGGAACACATTCAACTTGCCAGCGAACAATACAGAAAACGTCCTCAGGACACCCCCATTTTGTTTATTTGTGAACATTTCAGGACACCGCAAGTGTTTTTAGGACACATTCAACTTGCCAGCGAACAATACGGACAGCGTCCTCAGGGCACCTTCCTTTTCTTTATTTACGTACATTTCAGGACACCGCGAGTGTTCTTATAACAGTTTCAACTTGCTTGCGAACAAAACGGACACATATTGCGTCCTCAGAACACCCCCCATTTTGTTTATTTACGAACATTTCAGGACACCACGAGTGTTCTTAGAACACATTCAACTTGCCAGTGAACAATACGGACAACGTCCTCAGGACACCCCCATTTTGTTAATTTACGAACATTTCAGGACACGGCGAGTGTTCTTAGAACACATTCAACTTGCCAGCGAACAATATGGACACCGTCCTCAGGACACCCCCATTTTGTTAATTTACAAACATTTCAGGACACCGCAAGTGTTCTTAGAACACATTCAACTTGCCAGTGAAAAATACGGACAGCGTCCTCACAACACCCCCATTTTGTTTATTTACGAACATTTCACGACACTGCGAGTCTTCTTAGAACACTTTCAACTTGCCAGCGAACAATACGGACAGCGTCCTCAGAACACCCCCATTTTGTTTATTTACGAACATTTCAGGACACCCCGAGTGTTCTTAGAACACATTCCACTTGCCAGCGAACAATACAGACAGCGTCCTCAGGACACCCCCATTTTGTTTATTTGCTAACATTTCAGGACACCGCGAGAGTTCTTAGAACACATTCAACTTGCCAGAGAACAACACGGACAACGTCCTCAGGACACCCCCATTTTGTATATTTGCGTACATTACAGGACACAGCGAGTTGTCTTAGAACACATTCAACTTACCAGCGAACAATATGGACAGCGTCCTCAGATCACCCCTATTTTGTTTATTTACGAACATTTCCGGACACCGCGAGTGTTCTTAGAACACATTCCACTTGCCAGCGAACAATACAGACAGCGTCCTCAGGACACCCCCATTTTGTTTATTTGCGAACATTTCAGGACACCGCGAGAGTTCTTAGAACACATTCAACTTGCCAGAGAACAACACGGACAGCGTCCTCAGGACAACCCCATTTTGTATATTTGCGTACATTACAGGACACCGCGAGTGTTCTTAGAACACATTCAACTTGCCAGCGAACAATATGGACAGCGTCCTCAGAACACCCCCATTTTGTTTATTTACGAACATTTCAGGACACCGCGAGTGTTCTTAGAACACATTCAACTTGCCAGCAAACAATACAGACAACGTCCTCAGGACACCCCCTTTTTGTTAATTTCCAAACATTTCAGACACGGCGAGTGTTCTTAGAACACATTCAATTCGCCAGCGAACAATATGGACAGCGTCTTCAGGACACCCCCATTTTGTTAATTTACGAACATTTCAGGACACCATGCGTGTTCTTAGAACACATTCAACTTGCCAGAGAACAATACGGACAGGGTCCTCAGGACACCCCCATTTTGTTTATTTGTGAACATTTCAGGACACCGCAAGTGTTCTTTTAAAACATTCAACTTGCCAGTGAACAATACGGACAGCGTCCTCAGAACACCCCCATTTTGTTTATTTCCAAACATTTCAGGACACCGGGAGTGTTTTTAGAACACTTTCAACTTGCCAGCGAACAATACGGACAGCGTCCTCAGAACAGCCCCATTTTGTTTATTTACGAACATTTCAGGACACCACGAGTGTTCTTAGAACACATTCAACTTGCCAGTGAACAATACGGATAACGTCCTCAGGACACCCCCTTTTTGTTAATTTACGAACATTTCAGGACACGGCGAGTGTTCTTAGAACACATTCAACTTGCCAGCGAACAATACGGACACCGTCCTCAGGACACCCCCATTTTGTTAATTTACAAACATTTCAGGACACCGCAAGTGTTCTTAGAACACTTTCAACTTGCCAGCGAACAATACGGACAGCGTCCTCAGAACACCCCCATTTTGTTTATTTACGAACATTTCAGGACACCCCGAGTGTTCTTAGAACACATTCCACTTGCCAGCGAACAATACAGACAGCGTCCTCAGGACACCCCCATTTTGTTTATTTGCGAACATTTCAGGACACCGCGAGAGTTCTTAGAACACATTCAACTTGCCAGAGAACAACACGGACAACGTCCTCAGGACACCCCCATTTTGTATATTTGCGTACATTACAGGACACAGCGAGTTGTCTTAGAACACATTCAACTTACCAGCGAACAATATGGACAGCGTCCTCAGATCACCCCTATTTTGTTTATTTACGAACATTTCCGGACACCGCGAGTGTTCTTAGAACACATTCCACTTGCCAGCGAACAATACAGACAGCGTCCTCAGGACACCCCCATTTTGTTTATTTGCGAACATTTCAGGACACCGCGAGAGTTCTTAGAACACATTCAACTTGCCAGAGAACAACACGGACAGCGTCCTTAGGACAACCCCATTTTGTATATTTGCGTACATTACAGGACACCGCGAGTGTTCTTAGAACACATTCAACTTGCCAGCGAACAATATGGACAGCGTCCTCAGAACACCCCCATTTTGTTTATTTACGAACATTTCAGGACACCGCGAGTGTTCTTAGAACACATTCAACTTGCCAGCGAACAATACAGACAACGTCTTCAGGACACCCCCTTTTTGTTAATTTCCAAACATTTCAGACACGGCGAGTGTTCTTAGAACACATTCAATTCGCCAGCGAACAATATGGACAGCGTCTTCAGGACACCCCCATTTTGGTAATTTACGAACATTTCAGGACACCATGCGTGTTCTTAGAACACATTCAACTTGCCAGAGAACAATACGGACAGCGTCCTCAGGACACCCCCATTTTGTTTATTTGTGAACATTTCAGGACACCGCAAGTGTTCTTTTAAAACATTCAACTTGCCAGTGAACAATACGGACAGCGTCCTCAGAACACCCCCATTTTGTTTATTTCCAAACATTTCAGGACACCGGGAGTGTTTTTAGAACACTTTCAACTTGCCAGCGAACAATACGGACAGCGTCCTCAGAACAGCCCCATTTTGTTTATTTACGAACATTTCAGGACACCACGAGTGTTCTTAGAACACATTCAACTTGCCAGTGAACAATACGGATAACGTCCTCAGGACACCCCCTTTTTGTTAATTTACGAACATTTCAGGACACGGCGAGTGTTCTTAGAACACATTCAACTTGCCAGCGAACAATACGGACACCGTCCTCAGGACACCCCCATTTTGTTAATTTACAAACATTTCAGGACACCGCAAGTGTTCTTAGAACACATTCAACTTACCAGTGAACAATACGGACAGCGTCCTCAGAACACCCCCATTTTGTTTATTTACGAACATTTCACGACACTGCGAGTCTTCTTAGAACACTTTCAACTTGCCAGCGAACAATACGGACAGCGTCCTCAGAACACCCCCATTTTATTTATTTACGAACATTTCAGGACACCGCGAGTGTTCTTAGAACACATTCCACTTGCCAGCGAACAATACAGACAGCGTCCTCAGGACACCCCCATTTTGTTTATTTGCGAACATTTCAGGACACCGCGAGAGTTCTTAGAACACATTCAACTTGCCAGAGAACAACACGGACAGCGTCCTCAGGAGACCCCCATTTTGTATATTTGCGAAAATTTCAGGACACCGCGAGAGTTCTTAGAACACATTCAACTTGCCAGAGAACAACACGGACAGCGTCCTCAGGACACCCCCATTTTGTTTATTTGCGAACATTTCAGGACACCGCGAGAGTTCTTAGAACACATTCAACTTGCCAGAGAACAATACAGACAGCGTCCTCAGGACACCCCCATTTTGTTTATTTGCGAACATTTCAGGACACCGCGAGAGTTCTTAGAACACATTCAACTTGCCAGAGAACAACACGGACAGCGTCCTCAGGACACCCCCATTTTGTATATTTGCGTACATTACAGGACACCGCGAGTGTTCTTAGAACACATTCAACTTGCCAGCGAACAATATGGACAGCGTCCTCAGAACACCCCCATTTTGTTTATTTACGAACATTTCAGGACACCGCGAGTGTTCTTAGAACACATTCAACTTGCCAGCGAACAATACAGACAACGTCTTCAGGACACCCCCTTTTTGTTAATTTCCAAACATTTCAGACACGGCGAGTGTTCTTAGAACACATTCAATTCGCCAGCGAACAATATGGACAGCGTCTTCAGGACACCCCCATTTTGTTAATTTACGAACATTTCAGGACACCATGCGTGTTCTTAGAACACATTCAACTTGCCAGAGAACAATACGGACAGCGTCCTCAGGACACCCCCATTTTGTTTATTTGTGAACATTTCAGGACACCGCAAGTGTTCTTATAAAACATTCAACTTGCCAGTGAACAATACGGACAGCGTCCTCAGAACACCCCCATTTTGTTTATTTCCAAACATTTCAGGACACCGGGAGTGTTTTTAGAACACTTTCAACTTGCCAGCGAACAATACGGACAGCGTCCTCAGAACAGCCCCATTTTGTTTATTTACGAACATTTCAGGACACCACGAGTGTTCTTAGAACACATTCAACTTGCCAGTGAACAATACGGATAACGTCCTCAGGACACCCCCTTTTTGTTAATTTACGAACATTTCAGGACACGGCGAGTGTTCTTAGAACACATTCAACTTGCCAGCGAACAATACGGACACCGTCCTCAGGACACCCCCATTTTGTTAATTGACAAACATTTCAGGACACCGCAAGTGTTCTTAGAACACATTCAACTTGCCAGTGAACAATACGGACAGCGTCCTCAGAACACCCCCATTTTGTTTATTTACGAACATTTCACGACACTGCGAGTCTTCTTAGAACACTTTCAACTTGCCAGCGAACAATACGGACAGCGTCCTCAGAACACCCCCATTTTATTTATTTACGAACATTTCAGGACACCGCGAGTGTTCTCAGAACACATTCCACTTGCCAGCGAACAATACAGACAGCGTCCTCAGGACACCCCCATTTTGTTTATTTGCGAACATTTCAGGACACCGCGAGAGTTCTTAGAACACATTCAACTTGCCAGAGAACAACACGGACAGCGTCCTCAGGAGACCCCCATTATGTATATTTGCGAAAATTTCAGGACACCGCGATTGTTCTTGGAACACATTCAACTTGCCAGCGAACAATACAGACAACGTCCTCAGGACACCCCCATTTTGTTAATTTATGAACATTTCAGGACACCGCGAGTGTTCTTAGAACACATTCAACTTACCAGCGAACAATACGGACAACGTCCTCAGGACACCCCCTTTTTGTTAATTTACGAACATTTCAGGACACAGCGAGTGTTCTTAGAACACATTCAACTTGCCAGCGAACAATACAGACACCGTCCTCAGGACACCCCCATTTTGTTAATTTACAAACATTTCAGGACACCGCAAGTGTTCTTAGAACACATTCAACTTGCCAGTGAACAATACGGACAGCGTCCTCAGAACACCCCCATTTTGTTTATTTACGAACATTTCACGACACTGCGAGTCTTCTTAGAACACTTTCAACTTGCCAGCGAACAATACGGACAGCGTCCTCAGAACACTCCCATTTTGTTTATTTACGAACATTTCAGGACACCGCAAGTGTTCTTAGAACACATTCAACTTACCAGCGAACAATACGGACAATGTCCTCAGGACACCCCCATTTTGTTTGTTTGCGAACATTTCAGGACACCGTGAGTGTTCTTAGGAAACATTCAACTTGCCAGCGAACAATACGGACAGCGTCCTCAGGACACTCCATTTTGTTTATTTGCAAACATTTCAGGACACCGCGAGTGTTCTTAGAACACATTCAACTTGCCAGTGAACAATACGGACAGTGTCCTCAGGACACTCCCATTTTGCTAATTTACAAACATTTCAGGACACCGCAAGTGTTCTTAGAACACATTCAACTTGCCAGCGAACAATACGGTCAGCGTCCTCAGAACACCCCCATTTTGTTTATTTACGAACATTTCAGGACACCGCAAGTGTTCTTAGAACACTTTCAACTTGCCAGCGAACAATACGGACAGCGTCCTCAGAACACCCCCATTTTGTTTATTTATGAACATTTCAGGACACCACGAGTGTTCTTAGAACACTTTCAACTTGCCAGCGAACAATACGGACAGCGTCCTCAGAACACCCCCAATTTGTTAATTTACGAACATTTCAGGACACCACGAGTGTTCTTAGAACACATTCAACTTGCCCCCGAACAATACGGACAGCGTCCTCAGGACACCCCCATTTTGTTTATTTACGTACATTACAGGACACCGCGAGTGTTCTTAGAACACATTCAACTTGCCAGCGAACAATATGGACAGCGTCCTCAGAACACCCCCATTTTGTTTATTTATGAACATTTCAGGACACCGCGAGTGTTCTTAGAACACATTCAACTTGCCAGCAAACAATACAGACAACGTCTTCAGGACACCCCCTTTTTGTTAATTTCCAAACATTTCAGACACGGCGAGTGTTCTTAGAACACATTCAACTCGCCAGCAAACAATATGGACAGCGTCTTCAGGACACCCCCATTTTGTTAATTTACGAACATTTCAGGACACCATGCGTGTTCTTAGAACACATTCAACTTGCCAGAGAACAATACGGACAGCGTCCTCAGGACACCCCCATTTTGTTTATTTGCGAACATTTCAGGACACCGCAAGTGTTCTTATAAAACATTCAACTTGCCAGCGAACAATACGGACAGCGTCCTCAGAACACCCCCATTTTGTTTATTTCCAAACATTTCAGGACACCGGGAGTGTTTTTAGAACACTTTCAACTTGCCAGCGAACAATACGGACAGCGTCCTCAGAACAGCCCCATTTTGTTTATTTACGAACATTTCAGGACACCACGAGTGTTCTTAGAACACATTCAACTTGCCAGTGAACAATACGGACAACGTCCTCAGGACACCCCCTTTTTGTTAATTTACGAACATTTCAGGACACCGCAAGTGTTCTTAGAACACATTCAACTTGCCAGCGAACAATACGGTCAGCGTCCTCAGAACACCCCCATTTTGTTTATTTACGAACATTTCAGAACACCGCAAGTGTTCTTAGAACACTTTCAACTTGCCAGCGAACAATACGGACAGCGTCCTCAGAACACCCCCATTTTGTTTATTTATGAACATTTCAGGACACCACGAGTGTTCTTAGAACACTTTCAACTTGCCAGCGAACAATACGGACAGCGTCCTCAGAACACCCCCAATTTGTTAATTTATGAAAATTTCAGGACACCACGAGTGTTCTTAGAACACATTCAACTTGCCCCCGAACAATACGGACAGCGTCCTCAGGACACCCCCATTTTGTTTATTTACGTACATTACAGGACACCGCGAGTGTTCTTAGAACACATTCAACTTGCCAGCGAACAATATGGACAGCGTCCTCAGAACACCCCCATTTTGTTTATTTATGAACATTTCAGGACACCGCGAGTGTTCTTAGAACACATTCAACTTGCCAGCGAACAATACAGACAACGTCTTCAGGACACCCCCTTTTTGTTAATTTCCAAACATTTCAGACACGGCGAGTGTTCTTAGAACACATTCAACTCGCCAGCGAACAATATGGACAGCGTCTTCAGGACACCCCCATTTTGTTAATTTACGAACATTTCAGGACACCATGCGTGTTCTTAGAACACATTCAACTTGCCAGAGAACAATACGGACAGCGTCCTCAGGACACCCCCATTTTGTTTATTTGCGAACATTTCAGGACACGCGAGTGTTCTTAGAACACATTCAACTTGCCAGCGAACAATACGGACACCGTCCTAAGGACACCCCCATTTTGTTAATTTACAAACATTTCAGGACACCGCAAGTGTTCTTAGAACACATTCAACTTGCCAGTGAACAATACGGATAGCGTCCTCAGAACACCCCCATTTTGTTTATTTACGAACATTTCACGACACTGCGAGTCTTCTTAGAACACTTTCAACTTGCCAGCGAACAATACGGACAGCATCCTCAGAACACCCCCATTTTGTTTATTTACGAACATTTCAGGACACCGCAAGTGTTCTTAGAACACATTCCACTTGCCAGCGAACAATACAGACAGCGTCCTCAGGACATCCCCATTTTGTTTATTTGCGAACATTTCAGGACACCGTGGGAGTTCTTAGAACACATTCAACTTGCCAGAGAACAACACGGACAGCGTCCTCAGGACACCCCCATTTTGTATATTTGCGAAAATTTCAGGACACCGCGAGTGTTCTTGGAACACATTCAACTTGCCAGCGAACAATACAGACAACGTCCTCAGGACACCCCCATTTTGTTTATTTGTGAACATTTCAGGACACCGCAAGTGTTTTTAGGACACATTCAACTTGCCAGCGAACAATACGTACAGCGTCCTCAGGGCACCTTCCTTTTCTTTATTTACGTACATTTCAGGACACCGCGAGTGTTCTAATAACAGTTTCAACTTGCTTGCGAACAAAACGGACACATATTGCGTCCTCAGAACACCCCCCATTTTGTTTATTTACGAACATTTCAGGACACCACGAGTGTTCTTAGAACACATTCAACTTGCCAGTGAACAATACGGACAACGTCCTCAGGACACCCCCTTTTTGTTAATTTACGAACATTTCAGGACACCGCAAGTGTTCTTAGAACACATTCAACTTGCCAGCGAACAATACGGTCAGCGTCCTCAGAACACCCCCATTTTGTTTATTTACGAACATTTCAGGACACCGCAAGTGTTCTTAGAACACTTTCAACTTGCCAGCGAACAATACGGACAGCGTCCTCAGAACACCCCCATTTTGTTTATTTATGAACATTTCAGGACACCACGAGTGTTCTTAGAACACTTTCAACTTGCCAGCGAACAATACGGACAGCGTCCTCAGAACACCCCCAATTTGTTAATTTATGAACATTTCAGGACACCACGAGTGTTCTTAGAACACATTCAACTTGCCCCCGAACAATACGGACAGCGTCCTCAGGACACCCCCATTTTGTTTATTTACGTACATTACAGGACACCGCGAGTGTTCTTAGAACACATTCAACTTGCCAGCGAACAATATGGACAGCGTCCTCAGAACACCCCCATTTTGTTTATTTATGAACATTTCAGGACACCGCGAGTGTTCTTAGAACACATTCAACTTGCCAGCGAACAATACAGACAACGTCTTCAGGACACCCCCTTTTTGTTAATTTCCAAACATTTCAGACACGGCGAGTGTTCTTAGAACACATTCAACTCGCCAGCGAACAATATGGACAGCGTCTTCAGGACACCCCCATTTTGTTAATTTACGAACATTTCAGGACACCATGCGTGTTCTTAGAACACATTCAACTTGCCAGAGAACAATACGGACAGCGTCCTCAGGACACCCCCATTTTGTTTATTTGCGAACATTTCAGGACACGCGAGTGTTCTTAGAACACATTCAACTTGCCAGCGAACAATACGGACACCGTCCTAAGGACACCCCCATTTTGTTAATTTACAAACATTTCAGGACACCGCAAGTGTTCTTAGAACACATTCAACTTGCCAGTGAACAATACGGATAGCGTCCTCAGAAGACCCCCATTTTGTTTATTTACGAACATTTCACGACACTGCGAGTCTTCTTAGAACACTTTCAACTTGCCAGCGAACAATACGGACAGCATCCTCAGAACACCCCCATTTTGTTTATTTACGAACATTTCAGGACACCGCAAGTGTTCTTAGAACACATTCCACTTGCCAGCGAACAATACAGACAGCGTCCTCAGGACATCCCCATTTTGTTTATTTGCGAACATTTCAGGACACCGTGAGAGTTCTTAGAACACATTCAACTTGCCAGAGAACAACACGGACAGCGTCCTCAGGACACCCCCATTTTGTATATTTGCGAAAATTTCAGGACACCGCGAGTGTTCTTGGAACACATTCAACTTGCCAGCGAACAATACAGACAACGTCCTCAGGACACCCCCATTTTGTTTATTTGTGAACATTTCAGGACACCGCAAGTGTTTTTAGGACACATTCAACTTGCCAGCGAACAATACGTACAGCGTCCTCAGGGCACCTTCCTTTTCTTTATTTACGTACATTTCAGGACACCGCGAGTGTTCTAATAACAGTTTCAACTTGCTTGCGAACAAAACGGACACATATTGCGTCCTCAGAACACCCCCCATTTTGTTTATTTACGAACATTTCAGGACACCACGAGTGTTCTTAGAACACATTCAACTTGCCAGTGAACAATACGGACAACGTCCTCAGGACACCCCCTTTTTGTTAATTTACAAACATTTCAGGACACCGCAAGTGTTCTTAGAACACATTCAACTTGCCAGCGAACAATACGGTCAGCGTCCTCAGAACACCCCCATTTTGTTTATTTACGAACATTTCAGGACACCGCAAGTGTTCTTAGAACACTTTCAACTTGCCAGCGAACAATACGGACAGCGTCCTCAGAACACCCCCATTTTGTTTATTTATGAACATTTCAGGACACCACGAGTGTTCTTAGAACACTTTCAACTTGCCAGCGAACAATACGGACAGCGTCCTCAGAACACCCCCAATTTGTTAATTTATGAACATTTCAGGACACCACGAGTGTTCTTAGAACACATTCAACTTGCCCCCGAACAATACGGACAGCGTCCTCAGGACACCCCCATTTTGTTTATTTACGTACATTACAGGACACCGCGAGTGTTCTTAGAACACATTCAACTTGCCAGCGAACAATATGGACAGCGTCCTCAGAACACCCCCATTTTGTTTATTTATGAACATTTCAGGACACCGCGAGTGTTCTTAGAACACATTCAACTTGCCAGCGAACAATACAGACAACGTCTTCAGGACACCCCCTTTTTGTTAATTTCCAAACATTTCAGACACGGCGAGTGTTCTTAGAACACATTCAACTCGCCAGCGAACAATATGGACAGCGTCTTCAGGACACCCCCATTTTGTTAATTTACGAACATTTCAGGACACCATGCGTGTTCTTAGAACACATTCAACTTGCCAGAGAACAATACGGACAGCGTCCTCAGGACACCCCCATTTTGTTTATTTGCGAACATTTCAGGACACGCGAGTGTTCTTAGAACACATTCAACTTGCCAGCGAACAATACAGACACCGTCCTAAGGACACCCCCATTTTGTTAATTTACAAACATTTCAGGACACCGCAAGTGTTCTTAGAACACATTAAACTTGCCAGTGAACAATACGGATAGCGTCCTCAGAACACCCCCATTTTGTTTATTTACGAACATTTCACGACACTGCGAGTCTTCTTAGAACACTTTCAACTTGCCAGCGAACAATACGGACAGCATCCTCAGAACACCCCCATTTTGTTTATTTACGAACATTTCAGGACACCGCAAGTGTTCTTAGAACACATTCCACTTGCCAGCGAACAATACAGACAGCGTCCTCAGGACATCCCCATTTTGTTTATTTGCGAACATTTCAGGACACCGTGAGAGTTCTTAGAACACATTCAACTTGCCAGAGAACAACACGGACAGCGTCCTCAGGACACCCCCATTTTGTATATTTGCGAAAATTTCAGGACACCGCGAGTGTTCTTGGAACACATTCAACTTGCCAGCGAACAATACAGACAACGTCCTCAGGACACCCCCATTTTGTTTATTTGTGAACATTTCAGGACACCGCAAGTGTTTTTAGGACACATTCAACTTGCCAGCGAACAATACGTACAGCGTCCTCAGGGCACCTTCCTTTTCTTTATTTACGTACATTTCAGGACACCGCGAGTGTTCTAATAACAGTTTCAACTTGCTTGCGAACAAAACGGACACATATTGCGTCCTCAGAACACCCCCCATTTTGTTTATTTACGAACATTTCAGGACACCACGAGTGTTCTTAGAACACATTCAACTTGCCAGTGAACAATACGGACAACGTCCTCAGGACACCCCCATTTTGTTAATTTATGAACATTTCAGGACACCGCGAGTGTTCTTAGAACACATTCAACTTGCCAGCGAACAATACGGACACGTCCTCAGGACACCCCCATTTTGTTAATTTACAAACATTTCAGGACACCGCAAGTGTTCTTAGAACACATTCAACTTGCCAGTGAACAATACGGACAGCGTCCTTAGAACACCCCCATTTTGTTTATTTACGAACATTTCACAACACTGCGAGTCTTCTTAGAACACTTTCAACTTGCCAGCGAACAATACGGAGAGCGTCCTCAGAACACCCCCATTTTGTTTATTTACGAACATTTCAGGACACCGCGAGTGTTCTTAGAACACATTCCACTTGCCAGCGAACAATACAGACAGCGTCCTCAGGACACCCCCATTTTGTTTATTTGCAAACATTTCAGGACACCGCGAGAGTTCTTAGAACACATTCAACTTGCCAGAGAACAACACGGACAGCGTCCTCAGGACACCCCCATTTTGTATATTTGCGTACATTACAGGACACCGCGAGTGTTCTTAGAACACATTCAACTTACCAGCGAACAATATGGACAGCGTCCTCAGAACACCCCCATTTTGTTTATTTACGAACATTTCAGGACACCGCGAGTGTTCTTAGAACACATTCAACTTGCCAGCGAACAATACAGACAACGTCTTCAGGACACCCCCTTTTTGTTAATTTCCAAACATTTCAGACACGGCGAGTGTTCTTAGAACACATTCAATTCGCCAGCGAACAATATGGACAGCGTCTTCAGGACACCCCCATTTTGTTAATTTACGAACATTTCACGACACCATGCGTGTTCTTAGAACACATTCAACTTGCCAGAGAACAATACGGACAGCGTCCTCAGGACACCCCCATTTTGTTTATTTGTGAACATTTCAGGACACCGCAAGTGTTCTTATAAAACATTCAACTTGCCAGTGAACAATACGGAAAGCGTCCTCAGAACACCCCCATTTTGTTTATTTCCAAACATTTCAGGACACCGGGAGTGTTTTTAGAACACTTTCAACTTGCCAGCGAACAATACGGACAGCGTCCTCAGAACAGCCCCATTTTGTTTATTTACGAACATTTCAGGACACCACGAGTGTTCTTAGAACACATTCAACTTGCCAGTGAACAATACGGACAACGTCCTCAGGACACCCCCTTTTTGTTAATTTACGAACATTTCAGGACACGGCGAGTGTTCTTAGAACACATTCAACTTGCCAGCGAACAATACGGGACACCGTCCTCAGGACACCCCCATTTTGTTAATTTACAAACATTTCAGGACACCGCAAGTGTTCTTAGAACACATTCAACTTGCCAGTGAACAATACGGACAGCGTCCTCAGAACACCCCCATTTTGTTTATTTACGAACATTTCACGACACTGCGAGTCTTCTTAGAACACTTTCAACTTGCCAGCGAACAATACGGACAGCGTCCTCAGAACACCCCCATTTTATTTATTTACGAACATTTCAGGACACCGCGAGTGTTCTTAGACACATTCCACTTGCCAGCGAACAATACAGACAGCGTCCTCAGGACACCCCCATTTTGTTTATTTGCGAACATTTCAGGACACCGCGAGAGTTCTTAGAACACATTCAACTTGCCAGAGAACAACACGGACAGCGTCCTCAGGACACCCCCATTTTGTATATTTGCGAAAATTTCAGGACACCGCGAGTGTTCTTGGAACACATTCAACTTGCCAGCGAACAATACAGACAACGTCCTCAGGACACCCCCATTTTGTTTATTTGTGAACATTTCAGGACACCGCAAGTGTTTTTAGGACACATTCAACTTGCCAGCGAACAATACGGACAGGGTCCTCAGGGCACCTTCCTTTTCTTTATTTACGTACATTTCAGGACACCGCGAGTGTTCTTATAACAGTTTCAACTTGCTTGCGAACAAAACGGACACATATTGCGTCCTCAGAACACCCCCCATTTTGTTTATTTACGAACATTTCAGGACACCACGAGTGCTCTTAGAACACATTCAACTTGCCAGTGAACAATACGGACAACGTCCTCAGGACACCCCCATTTTGTTAATTTATGAACATTTCAGGACACCGCGAGTGTTCTTAGAACACATTCAACTTACCAGCGAACAATACGGACAACGTCCTCAGGACACCCCCTTTTTGTTAATTTACGAACATTTCAGGACACGGCGAGTGTTCTTAGAACACATTCAACTTGCCAGCGAACAATACGGACACCGTCCTCAGGACACCCCCATTTTGTTAATTTACAAACATTTCAGGACACCGCAAGTGTTCTTAGAACACATTCAACTTGCCAGTGAACAATACGGACAGCGTCCTCAGAACACCCCCATTTTGTTTATTTACGAACATTTCACGACACTGCGAGTCTTCTTAGAACACGTTCAACTTGCCAGCGAACAATACGGACAGCGTCCTCAGAACACCCCCATTTTGTTTATTTACGAACATTTCAGGACACCGCGAGTGTTCTTAGAACACATTCCACTTGCCAGCGAACAATACAGACAGCGTCCTCAGGACACCCCCATTTTGTTTATTTGCGAACATTTCAGGACACCGCGAGAGTTCTTAGAACACATTCAACTTGCCAGAGAACAACACGGACAACGTCCTCAGGACACCCCCATTTTGTATATTTGCGTACATTACAGGACACAGCGAGTGTTCTTAGAACACATTCAACGTGCCAGCGAACAATATGGACAGCGTCCTCAGAACACCCCTATTTTGTTTATTTACGAACATTTCCGGACACCGCGAGTGTTCTTAGAACACATTCCACTTGCCAGCGAACAATACAGACAGCGTCCTCAGGACACCCCCATTTTGTTTATTTGCGAACATTTCAGGACACCGCGAGAGTTCTTAGAACACATTCAACTTGCCAGAGAACAACACGGACAGCGTCCTCAGGACACCCCCATTTTGTATATTTGCGTACATTACAGGACACCGCGAGTGTTCTTAGAACACATTCAACTTGCCAGTGAACAATATGGACAGCGTCCTCAGAACACCCCCATTTTGTTTATTTACGAACATTTCAGGACACCGCGAGTGTTCTTAGAACACATTCAACTTGCCAGCGAACAATACAGACAACGTCTTCAGGACACCCCCTTTTTGTTAATTTCCAAACATTTCAGACACGGCGAGTGTTCTTAGAACACATTCAATTCGCCAGCGAACAATATGGACAGCGTCTTCAGGACACCCCCATTTTGTTAATTTACGAACATTTCAGGACACCATGCGTGTTCTTAGAACACATTCAACTTGCCAGAGAACAATACGGACAGCGTGATCAGGACACCCCCATTTTGTTTATTTGTGAACATTTCAGGACACCGCAAGTGTTCTTATAAAACATTCAACTTGCCAGTGAACAATACGGACAGCGTCCTCAGAACACCCCCATTTTGTTTATTTCCAAACATTTCAGGACACCGGGAGTGTTTTTAGAACACTTTCAACTTGCCAGCGAACAATACGGACAGCGTCCTCAGAACAGCCCCATTTTGTTTATTTACGAACATTTCGGGACACCACGAGTGTTCTTAGAACACATTCAACTTGTCAGTGAACAATACGGACAACGTCCTCAGGACACCCCCTTTTTGTTAATTTACGAACATTTCAGGACACGGCGAGTGTTCTTAGAACACATTCAACTTGCCAGCGAACAATACGGACACCGTCCTCAGGACACCCCCATTTTGTTAATTTACAAACATTTCAGGACACCGCAAGTGTTCTTAGAACACATTCAACTTGCCAGTGAACAATACGGACAGCGTCCTCAGAACACCCCCATTTTGTTTATTTACGAACATTTCACGACACTGCGAGTCTTCTTAGAACACTTTCAACTTGCCAGCGAACAATACGGACAGCGTCCTCAGAACACCCCCATTTTATTTATTTACGAACATTTCAGGACACCGCGAGTGTTCTTAGAACACATTCCACTTGCCAGCGAACAATACAGACAGCGTCCTCAGGACACCCCCATTTTGTTTATTTGCGAACATTTCAGGACACCGCGAGAGTTCTTAGAACACATTCAACTTGCCAGAGAACAACACGGACAGCGTCCTCAGGACACCCCCATTTTGTATATTTGCGAACATTTCAGGACACCGCGATTGTTCTTGGAACACATTCAACTTGCCAGCGAACAATACAGACAACGTCCTCAGGACACCCCCATTTTGTTTATTTGTGAACATTTCAGGACACCGCAAGTGTTTTTAGGACACATTCAACTTGCCAGCGAACAATACGGACAGTGTCCTCAGGGCACCTTCCTTTTCTTTATTTACGTACATTTCAGGACACCGCGAGTGTTCTTATAACAGTTTCAACTTGCTTGCGAACAAAACGGACACATATTGCGTCCTCAGAACACCCCCCATTTTGTTTATTTACGAACATTTCAGGACACCACGAGTGTTCTTAGAACACATTCAACTTGCCAGCGAACAATACGGACACCGTCCTCAGGACACCCCCATTTTGTTAATTTACAAACATTTCAGGACACCGCAAGTGTTCTTAGAACACATTCAACTTGCCAGTGAACAATACGGACAGCGTCCTCAGAACACCCCCATTTTGTTTATTTACGAACATTTCACGACACTGCGAGTCTTCTTAGAACACTTTCAACTTGCCAGCGAACAATACGGACAGCGTCCTCAGAACACCCCCATTTTGTTTATTTACGAACATTTCAGGACACCGCGAGTGTTCTTAGAACACATTCCACTTGCCAGCGAACAATACAGACAGCGTCCTCAGGACACCCCCATTTTGTTTATTTGCGAACATTTCAGGACACCGCGAGAGTTCTTAGAACACATTCAACTTGCCAGAGAACAACACGGACAACGTCCTCAGGACACCCCCATTTTGTATATTTGCGTACATTACAGGACACCGCGAGTGTTCTTAGAACACATTCAACTTGCCAGCGAACAATATGGACAGCGTCCTCAGAACACCCCCATATTGTTTATTTACGAACATTTCAGGACACCGCGAGTGTTCTTAGAACACATTCAACTTGCCAGCGAACAATACAGACAACGTCTTCAGGACACCCCCTTTTTGTTAATTTCCAAACATTTCAGACACGGTGAGTGTTCTTAGAACACATTCAACTCGCCAGCGAACAATATGGACAGCGTCTTCAGGACACCCCCATTTCGTTAATTTACGAACATTTCAGGACACCATGCGTGTTCTTAGAACACATTCAACTTGCCAGAGAACAATACGGACAGCGTCCTCAGGACACCCCCATTTTGTTTATTTGCGAACATTTCAGGACACCGCAAGTGTTCTTATAAAACATTCAACTTGCCAGTGAACAATACGGACAGTGTCCTCAGAACACCCCCATTTTGTTTATTTCCAAACATTTCAGGACACCGGGAGTGTTTTTAGAACACTTTCAACTTGCCAGCGAACAATACGGACAGCGTCCTCAGAACAGCCCCATTTTGTTTATTTACGAACATTTCAGGACACCACGAGTGTTCTTAGAACACATTCAACTTGCCAGTGAACAATACGGACAACGTCCTCAGGACACCCCCTTTTTGTTAATTTACGAACATTTCAGGACACGGCGAGTGTTCTTAGAACACATTCAACTTGCCAGCGAACAATACGGACACCGTCCTCAGGACACCCCCATTTTGTTAATTTACAAACATTTCAGGACACCGCAAGTGTTCTTAGAACACATTCAACTTGCCAGTGAACAATACGGACAGCGTCCTCAGAACACACCCATTTTGTTTATTTACGAACATTTCACGACACTGCGAGTCTTCTTAGAACACTTTCAACTTGCCAGCGAACAATACGGACAGCGTCCTCAGAACACCCCCATTTTATTTATTTACGAACATTTCAGGACACTGCGAGTCTTCTTAGAACACTTTCAACTTGCCAGCGAACAATACGGACAGTGTCCTCAGAACACCCCCATTTTGTTTATTTACGAACATTTCAGGACACCGCAAGTGTTCTTAGAACACATTCAACTTGCCAGTGAACAATACGGACAGCGTCCTCAGAACACCCCCATTTTGTTTATTTACGAACATTTCACGACACTGCGAGTCTTCTTAGAACACTTTCAACTTGCCAGCGAACAATACGGACAGTGTCCTCAGAACACCCCCATTTTGTTTATTTACGAACATTTCAGGACACCGCGAGTGTTCTTAGAACACATTCCACTTGCCAGCGAACAATACAGACAGCGTCCTCAGGACACCCCCATTTTGTTTATTTGCGAACATTTCAGGACACCGCGAGAGTTCTTAGAACACATTCAACTTGCCAGAGAACAACACGGACAACGTCCTCAGGACACCCCCATTTTGTATATTTGCGTACATTACAGGACACCGCGAGTGTTCTTAGAACACATTCAACTTGCCAGCGAACAATATGGACAGCGTCCTCAGAACACCCCTATTTTGTTTATTTACGAACATTTCCGGACACCGCGAGTGTTCTTAGAACACATTCCACTTGCCAGCGAACAATACAGACAGCGTCCTCAGGACACCCCCATTTTGTTTATTTGCGAACATTTCAGGACACCGCGAGAGTTCTTAGAACACATTCAACTTGCCAGAGAACAACACGGACAGCCTCCTCAGGACACCCCCATTTTGTATATTTGCGTACATTACAGGACACCGCGAGTGTTCTTAGAACACATTCAACTTGCCAGCGAACAATATGGACAGCGTCCTCAGAACACCCCCATTTTGTTTATTTACGAACATTTCAGGACACCGCGAGTGTTCTTAGAACACATTCAACTTGCCAGCGAACAATACAGACAACGTCTTCAGGACACCCCCTTTTTGTTAATTTCCAAACATTTCAGACACGGCGAGTGTTCTTAGAACACATTCAATTCGCCAGCGAACAATATGGACAGCGTCTTCAGGACACCCCCATTTTGTTAATTTACGAACATTTCAGGACACCATGCGTGTTCTTAGAACACATTCAACTTGCCAGAGAACAATACGGACAGCGTCCTCAGGACACCCCCATTTTGTTTATTTGTGAACATTTCAGGACACCGCAAGTGTTCTTATAAAACATTCAACTTGCCAGTGAACAATACAGACAGCGTCCTCAGAACACCCCCATTTTGTTTATTTCCAAACATTTCAGGACACCGGGAGTGTTTTTAGAACACTTTCAACTTGCCAGCGAACAATACGGACAGCATCCTCAGAACAGCCCCATTTTGTTTATTTACGAACATTTCAGGACACCACGAGTGTTCTTAGAACACATTCAACTTGCCAGTGAACAATACGGACAACGTCCTCAGGTAACCCCCTTTTTGTTAATTTACGAACATTTCAGGACACGGCGAGTGTTCTTAGAACACATTCAACTTGCCAGCGAACAATACGGACACCGTCCTCAGGACACCCCCATTTTGTTAATTTACAAACATTTCAGGACACCGCAAGTGTTCTTAGAACACATTCAACTTGCCAGTGAACAATACGGACAGCGTCCTCAGAACACCCCCATTTTGTTTATTTACGAACATTTCAAGACACCGCGAGTCTTCTTAGAACACTTTCAACTTGCCAGCGATCAATACGGACAGCGTCCTCAGAACACCCCCATTTTATTTATTTACGAACATTTCAGGACACCGCGTGTGTTCTTAGAACACATTCCACTTGCCAGCGAACAATACAGACAGCGTCCTCAGGACACCCCCATTTTGTTTATTTTCGAACATTTCAGGACACCGCGAGAGTTCTTAGAACACATTCAACTTGCCAGAGAACAACACGGACAGCGTCCTCAGGACACCCCCATTTTGTATATTTGCGAAAATTTCAGGACACCGCGATTGTTCTTGGAACACATTCAACTTGCCAGCGAACAATACAGACAACGTCCTCAGGACACCCCCATTTTGTTTATTTGTGAACATTTCAGGACACCGCAAGTGTTTTTAGGACACATTCAACTTGCCAGCGAACAATATGGACAGCGTCCTCAGGGCACCTTCCTTTTCTTTATTTACGTACATTTCAGGACACCGCGAGTGTTCTTATAACAGTTTCAACTTGCTTGCGAACAAAACGGACACATATTGCGTCCTCAGAACACCCCCCATTTTGTTTATTTACGAACATTTCAGGACACCACGAGTGTTCTTAGAACACATTCAACTTGCCAGTGAACAATACGGACAACGTCCTCAGGACACCCCCATTTTGTTAATTTATGAACATTTCAGGACACCGCGAGTGTTCTTAGAACACATTCAACTTACCAGCGAACAATACGGACAACGTCCTCAGGACACCCCCTTTTTGTTAATTTACGAACATTTCAGGACACGGCGAGTGTTCTTAGAACACATTCAACTTGCCAGCGAACAATACGGACACCGTCCTCAGGACACCCCCATTTTGTTAATTTACAAACATTTCAGGACACCGCAAGTGTTCTTAGAACACATTCAACTTGCCAGTGAACAATACGGACAGCGTCCTCAGAACACCCCCATTTTGTTTATTTACGAACATTTCACGACACTGCGAGTCTTCTTAGAACACTTTCAACTTGCCAGCGAACAATACGGACAGCGTCCTCAGGACACCCCCATTTTGTTTATTTGCGAACATTTCAGGACACCGCGAGAGTTCTTAGAACACATTCAACTTACCAGAGAACAACACGGACAACGTCCTCAGGACACCCCCATTTTGTATATTTTCGTACATTACAGGACACCGCGAGTGTTCTTAGAACACATTCAACTTGCCAGCGAACAATATGAACAGCGTCCTCAGAACACCCCCATTTTGTTTATTTACGAACATTTCAGGACACCGCGAGTGTTCTTAGAACACATTCAACTTGCCAGCGAACAATACAGACAACGTCTTCAGGACACCCCCTTTTTGTTAATTTCCAAACATTTCAGACACGGTGAGTGTTCTTAGAACACATTCAACTCGCCAGCGAACAATATGGACAGCGTCTTCAGGACACCCCCATTTTGTTAATTTACGAACATTTCAGGACACCATGCGTGTTCTTAGAACACATTCAACTTGCCAGAGAACAATACGGACAGCGTCCTCAGGACACCCCCATTTTGTTTATTTGCGAACATTTCAGGACACCGCAAGTGTTCTTATAAAACATTCAACTTGCCAGTGAACAATACGGACAGTGTCCTCAGAACACCCCCATTTTGTTTATTTCCAAACATTTCAGGACACCGGGAGTGTTTTTAGAACACTTTCAACTTGCCAGCGAACAATACGGACAGCGTCCTCAGAACAGCCCCATTTTGTTTATTTACGAACATTTCAGGACACCACGAGTGTTCTTAGAACACATTCAACTTGCCAGTGAACAATACGGACAACGTCCTCAGGACACCCCCTTTTTGTTAATTTACGAACATTTCAGGACACGGCGAGTGTTCTTAGAACACATTCAACTTGCCAGCGAACAATACGGACACCGTCCTCAGGACACCCCCATTTTGTTAATTTACAAACATTTCAGGACACCGCAAGTGTTCTTAGAACACATTCAACTTGCCAGTGAACAATACGGACAGCGTCCTCAGAACACACCCATTTTGTTTATTTACGAACATTTCACGACACTGCGAGTCTTCTTAGAACACTTTCAACTTGCCAGCGAACAATACGGACAGCGTCCTCAGAACACCCCCATTTTATTTATTTACGAACATTTCAGGACACTGCGAGTCTTCTTAGAACACTTTCAACTTGCCAGCGAACAATACGGACAGTGTCCTCAGAACACCCCCATTTTGTTTATTTACGAACATTTCAGGACACCGCAAGTGTTCTTAGAACACATTCAACTTGCCAGTGAACAATACGGACAGCGTCCTCAGAACACCCCCATTTTGTTTATTTACGAACATTTCACGACACTGCGAGTCTTCTTAGAACACTTTCAACTTGCCAGCGAACAATACGGACAGTGTCCTCAGAACACCCCCATTTTGTTTATTTACGAACATTTCAGGACACCGCGAGTGTTCTTAGAACACATTCCACTTGCCAGCGAACAATACAGACAGCGTCCTCAGGACACCCCCATTTTGTTTATTTGCGAACATTTCAGGACACCGCGAGAGTTCTTAGAACACATTCAACTTGCCAGAGAACAACACGGACAACGTCCTCAGGACACCCCCATTTTGTATATTTGCGTACATTACAGGACACCGCGAGTGTTCTTAGAACACATTCAACTTGCCAGCGAACAATATGGACAGCGTCCTCAGAACACCCCTATTTTGTTTATTTACGAACATTTCCGGACACCGCGAGTGTTCTTAGAACACATTCCACTTGCCAGCGAACAATACAGACAGCGTCCTCAGGACACCCCCATTTTGTTTATTTGCGAACATTTCAGGACACCGCGAGAGTTCTTAGAACACATTCAACTTGCCAGAGAACAACACGGACAGCCTCCTCAGGACACCCCCATTTTGTATATTTGCGTACATTACAGGACACCGCGAGTGTTCTTAGAACACATTCAACTTGCCAGCGAACAATATGGACAGCGTCCTCAGAACACCCCCATTTTGTTTATTTACGAACATTTCAGGACACCGCGAGTGTTCTTAGAACACATTCAACTTGCCAGCGAACAATACAGACAACGTCTTCAGGACACCCCCTTTTTGTTAATTTCCAAACATTTCAGACACGGCGAGTGTTCTTAGAACACATTCAATTCGCCAGCGAACAATATGGACAGCGTCTTCAGGACACCCCCATTTTGTTAATTTACGAACATTTCAGGACACCATGCGTGTTCTTAGAACACATTCAACTTGCCAGAGAACAATACGGACAGCGTCCTCAGGACACCCCCATTTTGTTTATTTGTGAACATTTCAGGACACCGCAAGTGTTCTTATAAAACATTCAACTTGCCAGTGAACAATACAGACAGCGTCCTCAGAACACCCCCATTTTGTTTATTTCCAAACATTTCAGGACACCGGGAGTGTTTTTAGAACACTTTCAACTTGCCAGCGAACAATACGGACAGCATCCTCAGAACAGCCCCATTTTGTTTATTTACGAACATTTCAGGACACCACGAGTGTTCTTAGAACACATTCAACTTGCCAGTGAACAATACGGACAACGTCCTCAGGTAACCCCCTTTTTGTTAATTTACGAACATTTCAGGACACGGCGAGTGTTCTTAGAACACATTCAACTTGCCAGCGAACAATACGGACACCGTCCTCAGGACACCCCCATTTTGTTAATTTACAAACATTTCAGGACACCGCAAGTGTTCTTAGAACACATTCAACTTGCCAGTGAACAATACGGACAGCGTCCTCAGAACACCCCCATTTTGTTTATTTACGAACATTTCAAGACACCGCGAGTCTTCTTAGAACACTTTCAACTTGCCAGCGATCAATACGGACAGCGTCCTCAGAACACCCCCATTTTATTTATTTACGAACATTTCAGGACACCGCGTGTGTTCTTAGAACACATTCCACTTGCCAGCGAACAATACAGACAGCGTCCTCAGGACACCCCCATTTTGTTTATTTTCGAACATTTCAGGACACCGCGAGAGTTCTTAGAACACATTCAACTTGCCAGAGAACAACACGGACAGCGTCCTCAGGACACCCCCATTTTGTATATTTGCGAAAATTTCAGGACACCGCGATTGTTCTTGGAACACATTCAACTTGCCAGCGAACAATACAGACAACGTCCTCAGGACACCCCCATTTTGTTTATTTGTGAACATTTCAGGACACCGCAAGTGTTTTTAGGACACATTCAACTTGCCAGCGAACAATATGGACAGCGTCCTCAGGGCACCTTCCTTTTCTTTATTTACGTACATTTCAGGACACCGCGAGTGTTCTTATAACAGTTTCAACTTGCTTGCGAACAAAACGGACACATATTGCGTCCTCAGAACACCCCCCATTTTGTTTATTTACGAACATTTCAGGACACCACGAGTGTTCTTAGAACACATTCAACTTGCCAGTGAACAATACGGACAACGTCCTCAGGACACCCCCATTTTGTTAATTTATGAACATTTCAGGACACCGCGAGTGTTCTTAGAACACATTCAACTTACCAGCGAACAATACGGACAACGTCCTCAGGACACCCCCTTTTTGTTAATTTACGAACATTTCAGGACACGGCGAGTGTTCTTAGAACACATTCAACTTGCCAGCGAACAATACGGACACCGTCCTCAGGACACCCCCATTTTGTTAATTTACAAACATTTCAGGACACCGCAAGTGTTCTTAGAACACATTCAACTTGCCAGTGAACAATACGGACAGCGTCCTCAGAACACCCCCATTTTGTTTATTTACGAACATTTCACGACACTGCGAGTCTTCTTAGAACACTTTCAACTTGCCAGCGAACAATACGGACAGCGTCCTCAGGACACCCCCATTTTGTTTATTTGCGAACATTTCAGGACACCGCGAGAGTTCTTAGAACACATTCAACTTACCAGAGAACAACACGGACAACGTCCTCAGGACACCCCCATTTTGTATATTTTCGTACATTACAGGACACCGCGAGTGTTCTTAGAACACATTCAACTTGCCAGCGAACAATATGAACAGCGTCCTCAGAACACCCCCATTTTGTTTATTTACGAACATTTCAGGACACCGCGAGTGTTCTTAGAACACATTCAACTTGCCAGCGAACAATACAGACAACGTCTTCAGGACACCCCCTTTTTGTTAATTTCCAAACATTTCAGACACGGCGAGTGTTCTTAGAACACATTCAACTCGCCAGCGAACAATATGGACAGCGTCTTCAGGACACCCCCATTTTGTTAATTTACGAAAGTTTCAGGACACCATGCGTGTTCTTAGAACACATTCAACTTGCCAGAGAACAATACGGACAGCGTCCTCAGGACACCCCCATTTTGTTTATTTGCGAACATTTCAGGACACCGCGAGTGTTCTTATAAAACATTCAACTTGCCAGTGAACAATACGGACAGCGTCCTCAGAACACCCCCATTTTGTTTATTTCCAAACATTTCAGGACACCGGGAGTGTTTTTAGAACACTTTCAACTTGCCAGCGAACAATACGGACAGCGTCCTCAGAACAGCCCCATTTTGTTTATTTACGAACATTTCAGGACACCACGAGTGTTCTTAGAACACATTCAACTTGCCAGTGAACAATACGGACAACGTCCTCAGGACACCCCCTTTTTGTTAATTTACGAACATTTCAGGACACAGCGAGTGTTCTTAGAACACATTCAACTTGCCAGCGAACAATACGGACACCGTCCTCAGGACACCCCCATTTTGTTAATTTACAAACATTTCAGGACACCGCAAGTGTTCTTAGAACACATTCAACTTGCCAGTGAACAATACGGACAGCGTCCTCAGAACACACCCATTTTGTTTATTTACGAACATTTCACGACACTGCGAGTCTTCTTAGAACACTTTCAACTTGCCAGCGAACAATACGGACAGCGTCCTCAGAACACCCCCATTTTATTTATTTACGAACATTTCAGGACACCGCGAGTGTTCTTAGAACACATTCCACTTGCCAGCGAACAATACAGACAGCGTCCTCAGGACACCCCCATTTTGTTTATTTGCGAACATTTCAGGACACCGCGAGAGTTCTTAGAACACATTCAACTTGCCAGAGAACAACACGGACAGCGTCCTCAGGACACCCCCATTTTGTATATTTGCGAAAATTTCAGGACACCGCGAGTGTTCTTGTAACACATTCAACTTGCCAGCGAACAATACAGACAACGTCCTCAGGACACCCCCATTTTGTTAATTTGTGAACATTTCAGGACACCGCAAGTGTTTTTAGGAAACATTCAACTTGCCAGCAAACAGTACGGACAGCGTCCTCAGGACACCTTCCTTTTCTTTATTTACGTACATTTCAGGACACCGCAAGTGTTCTTATAACAGTTTCAACTTGCTTGCGAACAAAACGGACACATATTGCGTCCTCAGAACACCCCCCATTTTGTTTATTTACGAACATTTCAGGACACCACGAGTGTTCTTAGAACATATTCAACTTGCCAGTGAACAATACGGACAACGTCCTCAGGACACCCCCATTTTGTTAATTTATGAACATTTCAGGACACCGCGGGTGTTCTTAGAACACATTCAACTTACCAGCGAACAATACGGACAACGTCCTCAGGACACCCCCTTTTTGTTAATTTACGAACATTTCAGGACACGGCGAGTGTTCTTAGAACACATTCAACTTGCCAGCGAACAATACGGACAGCGTCCTCAGGACACCTTCCTTTTCTTTATTTACGTACATTTCAGGACACCGCAAGTGTTCTTATAACAGTTTCAACTTGCTTGCGAACAAAACGGACACATATTGCGTCCTCAGAACACCCCCCATTTTGTTTATTTACGAACATTTCAGGACACCACGAGTGTTCTTAGAACACATTCAACTTGCCAGTGAACAATACGGACAGCGTCCTCAGAACACCCCCATTTTGTTTATTTACGAACATTTCACGACACTGCGAGTCTTCTTAGAACACTTTCAACTTGCCAGCGAACAATACGGACAGCATCCTCAGAACACCCCCATTTTGTTTATTTACGAACATTTCAGGACACCGCGAGTGTTCTTAGAACACATTCCACTTGCCAGCGAACAATACAGACAGCGTCCTCAGGACACCCCCATTTTGTTTATTTGCGAACATTTCAGGACACCGCGAGAGTTCTTAGAACACATTCAACTTGCCAGAGAACAACACGGACAGCGTCCTCAGGACACCCCCATTTTGTATATTTGCGAAAATTTCAGGACACCGCGAGTGTTCTTGGAACACATTCAACTTGCCAGCGAACAATACAGACAACGTCCTCAGGACACCCCCATTTTGTTTATTTGTGAACATTTCAGGACACCGCAAGTGTTTTTAGGACACATTCAACTTGCCAGAGAACAATACGGACAGCGTCCTCAGGACACCTTCCTTTTCTTTATTTACATACATTTCAGGACACCGCGAGTGTTCTTATAACAGTTTCAACTTGCTTGCGAACAAATCGGACACATATTGCGTCCTCAGAACACCCCCCATTTAGTTTATTTCGAACATTTCAGAACAGCTGGTCTACCACATAAATAAATACAACATTTAACCTATCTCATACTCTCCCACCCTCCCCAAAAACTCTTACACACCAACACACTCTACTAAATACAATTTTTAAACCAAGTGTCACCGCGGTGTCCGCGGACGTCCGCGAATCCTAGATGGCGGGCTCTACCGTAAATCTGACGCGCTTCACGCTCTACGCCGTCCAATCAGCGAACACATCGCATGTCCGCGGACATAACGCAAGCCGATTGGCCAATCAGAACACTGTCCGCGGAGCGAACAGGGAAGTGTGTCTGCGGACCGAACACAGAGTCACTAATTTTGTGTGACCTACTTTTTGGTCATTTAAAAATAAACTACTGGACCGATTTTCACCAAATCTGCAGAAGCACGCTTTCGGGACCAAGTCGCTACTCCTGGTCCAAATTTGGTAAAAATCCTTCCAGCGGTTTGGGGTGTAGGCGCAAGCAAAATTTTGTTCCCCATTCCGTCTATGGGAAAACAAAAGTTTTGGGACCCCCCTTATAACTTTGCCCCCCCTGGACGAATCTTCACCAAACTTTGCAAGAAAATTCAGAGTGGGGCATATACTTCTTTTGCACAGTTTGGCGAGGATTCGTCCTGGGGGAGCGAGGTTATAAGCTGCCCAAAAAGTGCTCTTCCTATGGAAACAACAACTTAACCATAACTACATGGCTATATATATATATATATATATATATATATATATATCATATGTCCCATACAGTTTAAAAATCTTCTATGTTCCCAGTGCTCTGTGAGAATTCTGAGAGACCATTTTTTGCTGAATTGCATTCTGGCATTTGTAGTCTACCAGTCAAAATGTACACTATTTGCATAAAATAGTTCCATAGGGATGTATAGAATTGAGTGACACAATGGTATGTGTACTTTTCAAGTTATCTTTATAAAGCAGAGTATTGTTCAAAGCCAGACAGGGGGTGAGGAGGGGAAATGATGAGAGGGAAAGTAAGTCATGAGTAATTGCTGAGAATGTGGTAAGAGGGTTTGCAATGCTGGACACTGTTGTAGTTATTTTCCCCTGATTGTGTCTGTTCATCAGGGCACAAGTAAAGGACACATGGGTGGACAGAGTAACTTTTTTTCAGCTTAGCCTTTTTAGAGGGTGGATGCAACCCCTTGATTTTTTGAGGTTGACAAGCTTGCTCAAGTATTTGGCTAACAGGATTTTACTCAGGTTAACATGTTCCCAGTGCAGACACTTTGACCTTTTTTGTCCATGGGAATATGAATGGGGACTGCATTTATTTTGTTTGCTTAATAACTTTTGAATTTTCCCAAGAATCATTCCCAAACTTTGCAGTCTGGGATTGGAGAGCTGATGTCACCAGTGATGTCATCAGCGATGTCATAAGTTACCTTATCTGTGATGTCATTATTGTGATCATGGGCTGCGCAACAGGGTGCACACAGTTAATGTGGCTTTAGCTGAATTTCCAGGGTTTTATTCTGATATGTGTTTTACCTTCTCTGATCATTGACTAAAGAGTTTTGGGGTCTTTTTATTGATATATTTATTTATGTATTGGGAATTTGTTAGGTGCTTATACAACAAATAAATTGTGTTTCATAGCAAATTTAGATAGGCTAGAGAGGATTTCAGTAAGATTGAACTGGGGCACAGTTGATTGCAGAATTATCAGAGGCCCGGTGGATGTGTCAGTCTGTGTGTGTGTTTGTGTTTGTTTGTCGCTCTGTGTTTGTGTTTGTGGTTGAGTGTGGGTGTGTGTGGGGGGCATAGACAGATAGGAGGGAGAGAGAGAGTAGCAACAAGAACAGAATGCAATGAACTGCGTACAGGGAAAATACACACACACACACATCATCGAATGACACATAAACACCATAGAAAGTCAAGTAAATCTGCTTAAATCCATATATGTATGTTGTGCCTAAAACCACGACAACAATTTCACTTCACAATCTATATAATATAAATTATTTTCATGGATGCCATCTCATTCCCAAAACACAAGGGCTGTCACTGTAAACCTTTTTGCCAACGTGTGCATGGGTAGAAGATGAAACACTCCCCCTTTGATGCTACAGGCTAATGACAAGATTTACCATTATACTGGGCCTCATTCTGAGGTGAGGTCACCGGTAATGACACTGGTGCCGGTAATCCCTTTGTTCCCTATTCCGAGTACCCTTAGCGGGTCCCTTCCTTAACGCCTGGTTTTACCAGGCGTTATGGACGGGACCCGTTAAGGGACTTTAGAGCTAATAACGGTACCGCAATTTGCGGTACCGTTATTTGCTCCTTCCCCATTCCCATTCAGCCCTATGGGGGCTCAAATGGGAATGGGGAATGGTTCTGGTGAATGGGGACTTACCGGTACCGCTGACCTTGGAATGGACCGGTAGGTAAGTTTCACCTTCACCAGACCGGACTCGGAACCGGTATTGGAGGTAGCCATGCCGCAAATTGCGGCATGGTTACCTCCAAACTCGGAATGAGGCCCAATGTCTCTGTAGAATCAGGTTAATGATCAAACTGTGGGGTTTATCAATATTATGTAATTACCTGAGACATGGCCAATGTCTTGTAGACACTGCAATCTTTAAGAAGTGGCACTGGCTGCATCAGCAGAATAACTGATCATCTCATCTGTCAGAAATACACAGGAAGATAGCTTGCTCCTGCTGAATTATCTGATCAACGGTCTCGATTCATAAGGTTAAAAACTGCAGTGGTATGCGACAACTCCAATTGTTTTCCCTCAGGATGGGAAAAATGGTGTCTATCGTTCACTGCAAAGAAAAGGCCTACAAATCCAGATGAGAGTTTATAATGGTATTAACGAATTAGACAAGAAAAAAACACTTACCTGGATCACACACCCTTTCTGTATCTACAAAACTGCAAGAGGGGTAACGTTATTAATCTGGGCAAACATGTCAATAATAGCAAAAGCCAGATTTGTAAACTTAATTGTTGACTGCCCCGGTTTGAATTCATTCTGATCCTTGTGTACTATGTAAGACAACTTGTGTGTGCCAACTAGAGATTAATTTTGCTTTAAATGCATCTTTTTTTTCAAATGTTGCTCTCTTATTCTGTAAGGAAACATGAACATCTTCCAGCAGCCTCTGTATTTCTTTTTCTACAGAGTACATTTTTAATCTGAGTTCCATAATTTAAGATGCTACAAAACCTCTACTGTACACATTGAAGGCATCCCAGATCATGATTTAACAGTAGGCGCCTTTCTTAAGAAACAAACGGTTAGTAATTGCCTTATCCAGCTTCAGTCAAAGCATATGGTTTGTTAAGAGTTTTTGATCGACCACCCACCATCAAGCAGTATACACCTTAAACCTGCATCACAGAGTGATAGACACACGTGGGATGGGAAAAATGGTGTCTATCGTTCACTGCAAAGAAAAGGCCTACAAATCCAGATGAGAGTTTATAATGGTATTAACGAATTAGACAAGAAAAAAACACTTACCTGGATCACACACCCTTTCTGTATCTACAAAACTGCAAGAGGGGTAACGTTATTAATCTGGGCAAACATGTCAATAATAGCAAAAGCCAGATTTGTAAACTTAATTGTTGACTGCCCCGGTTTGAATTCATTCTGATCCTTGTGTACTATGTAAGACAACTTGTGTGTGCCAACTAGAGATTAATTTTGCTTTAAATGCATCTTTTTTTTCAAATGTTGCTCTCTTATTCTGTAAGGAAACATGAACATCTTCCAGCAGCCTCTGTATTTCTTTTTCTACAGAGTACATTTTTAATCTGAGTTCCATAATTTAAGATGCTACAAAACCTCTACTGTACACATTGAAGGCATCCCAGATCATGATTTAACAGTATGCGCCTTTCTTAAGAAACAAACGGTTAGTAATTGCCTTATCCAGCTTCAGTCAAAGCATATGGTTTGTTAAGAGTTTTTGATCGACCACCCACCATCAAGCAGTATACACCTTAAACCTGCATCACAGAGTGATAGACACACGTGGATGATTGGAGAGAGAAATACCAAGACAAGAGGCTCCCAGCAATTGTACCCTACCCTTACTAACCAAAGCCATGTTGAACCTAGGATCATTCTATTGGGGCTTCAATAAAAGCAGTTCTGTATTTTGTTCAAGTAAAGCCAGTGTCAGACCTTGAACAGGTGCTGGGCATGAAAACGTTCAGAGAGTTGCAAACAGACTTTAAATTGTTCCATCATGCATACTCCTGTATTCAAATAATGTACATAAATACAGATTGGGTACATCGAGTCTCAAACTTTTAAGTCCTATTCACAGCAAGGTACTAGGACATCTCAATTTTGAGCATATGTTGAAATAATTGTGCATCTAAATTCCTTCAAAATGCATTGTTGGATGATCCACCACTCAAAGTTATCTACTAATAACTTCTTGACAATTATGCAAGAATCCATAATGAAAATGGCCGCTCCACAAGCAGAAAATGTCTATGATGCATCTCAGACCTAAAAAAACAAGCACAGAAGCATTCATTGCAATTTTGAAATGGAACCGTTTTTTTTAATGCAAACTGATACCTCCTGTTGTGACATATAATTGTTTTGGGATAGGCAGCATGAGGGCATTATGATTTGGCTATTGCTTGGCACCTATGCACGGACAAAACACATAAATTGGATGTCAATGTCAAAACACAGCCACATTACTACATGCACTCTCGATATGATGTACACCAAAGACAGAGGAAGTTCTCTCGAAAATGTTAACGTTAACAAATATTGTCCATAATTAAAAATATATATTGACTTATTGTTTAAAGTTCCTATGAAAAATGAGCTGCAAATGTGCTTCCAAGTACTGCTTTCAAAGACTTGGAGTCATCCATTTTGTATGCAGGAACAGTATAATCTGCCTTTTTAATTCAATTCTCTCGTGGCAGTAATCAAGCAGGAGCACCCTACTAGTAGCTTGAGCTTGTTGCTGCTGGATAGCAGATAATTAAAACAAACATTCACAAGACAGGCAGTCCTATGAATTTCAATCCTAATACAGCAAACAAACGCTTTTCAGGAAAATCTGAAAAGTGTTTGTTTACCGTATTACGAGGGCATTCATAGGACTGCTCCTCCTGTGAACGTGTGAACAAGGCAAACCTGTCCTGTTTATTTAACATGGTGGCCCTCATTACGACCCTGGCGGAAAGCGACTGACCGGAGCGCCACAGCGTAAATAGCGTTTCCGCCATTGTACGAAGGAGCAAAGTGCGGCCCATTCCGACCCATCGGGCACGAGCACCACGCCACGGCGGAAGTGCAAAGTCCGCGATGGCGGAAATGACCCCAAAACGGCCCACACCGCCGCCGTACGGCGCCCTAGGTGCAATACCGCCACCCCACTTAGCGGTCACCGCAGTGTGCGCCTACCGGAAAGTACGGTGCCCGGAAATATACGGAAACGGAAGTTAAAACATGGGCCCGGAACGGGAAACATCCCGGCGTACACCTATAAAAACACCAAAACAACACAACCACTAAAATCACTACCCTGAAACACACCCCAACCCGTCAACCACCCTAGCGAAACCAAGAAAAATGGGAAAAGTAGCGAAGAAAGCGTGCGACCGCAAGCGGCAGGTCCACTTCTCCCGTGAGGAACTCACCGTGCTAACAGAGACCCTCCAGGAGAATGCAGCCGTCGTCTTCTCCACGCAAATGACCAGGACGGCACTTGCAAACAAGAAGGCCATATGGGCTCTGGTGGCACAGCGGGTAAGTGCGGTGGGGACCGCACCCCGCACCCCACAGCAATGCCGCAAGCGATGGGACGACCTGCGGATACGCGTCCGCAGCATACTCTCTGCCAACCGCAACATTGCCACAGCCACCGGGGGAGGTCCTGAATCACCCATCAAGTTGACCCCCTGGGAAGAAATCTGTGCCTCCACCATCGGAATGGAGAGCATAGAGGGAGTCGGAGGGATGGAGAAAGGAGTGCAGACATCCGAAGATTCAGGTAGGTGGGCCAGATAAAACAATGCCAAATCCACACAGTCCATCCATGTGAAGTACCATGCGTCCACATAGTGCAACAGAAACACATGTCCAGGAGAACGCCCACACACATCGGCCTGATAGCGCACGTTAAAACCCACAATAAATACATAAATAATTAAAAACCCCTAATACACGCACTACACGTGCAGCAGGCACACCCTAACTGCAGGCTGCCAAACAACTGCACCCTCACTCCACACACAAATCAAAGCACCTCCAAGACCCCGACCCAAATCACCCTCAGGTACCACCCCAATGCATGTGATACAATGCCATTCCAATTCCCACTGACCCATCAATAACCCTCGCCCTCCTTTACTCCACCACAGGGTCCGATCCAAACGACGAGCTACAGGACACCCCTACCAGCACACCTGCAAAGAGGGCCAAGACCAACGGCCAGAGACCCTCCACCTCAGCTGCACGCATCAAGACACGGCAGCAGCACAAATCAGGTGGCAGCACAGAGGAGGGAACATCAACAGGCACCCCAGCAGCCAGCATGGCCACAACACCACCACCACAGGTCCCCCCAATGGATGCCACAGAAGGCACTGCCTCTGGTGGCAGCAGCACCATAGGTGACACCCCATTGATGGCAGCATGCTCGGACACAGAAGACGGGGATGTCGAGGTCAGATCCATCCATGACCTGTCCCAATCCCCCTGTCTGTCCCCTCCCGTACAACATGAGGATACCACGCAGGTGCAGCCACAAGACGACGACTGGCCATCCCCCACAAGCCCTGTGGCAAGGCAACATGAGGACAACAGCCCCTCTGTGACACCACCGCAAATGGCCATGGCCCAGCAGAGGCAACAGTCCCTCGACAAGTTAATCGTCCAACAGCAGCAAATGGCCACACTCCTCAAGGGCCATGCCGATGAATGTGGGGGCACCAAGGCAGACATAGAAACATCAACAGAGACACTTAGGGCAGAAATGGAGAGAGGTACAGAGACGCTAAGGGCACAAATTGAGAGTAGCACCGAGAGCCTGAGAGTCCAAATGGAGAGTAGCACCGAGAGCCTGAGGGGGGAACTGCATGCGACGTCCAAAGACGTATGTGCCGAACTTGCCGCAGTGCGCCGTGTGCTCACTGAGCTCTCGCAAACCCTTAGGGACATGCATGGACGTGAGCAGGCAGACACATCATCCGTTGCAAGTTCCGTCCAGGGCAGCCCCCAACGTAGATCTGGAAGGAACCTGCGCTCCACAGGCAGGGGTGCCCCTGATACCCGCAGAGGGGGCATGCAATAGCGACAGCCCACTGACAATGAGCATCTTTGGACACTGGTGTTCGGGGGGGAGGTAGGAGGGTGGAGGGGGTGTGTTGGGCTCACTTGGGTGGCGGGTCGATAGGGTGTTCAACATGATATCACATATGCCATAAAAAGTGCACGATCAACCAATGAGAAGTGTGGACATTGATCTTTGTGTACTAGGCCATCATAGGCGTACAGTCCATATTGTGCATGTCCCAGACACACGCAGTGCCACGAGTCCCGTGTCCATGTATCAGCCACCAGGCGTGAGTGCTAGAAGCATACATCAATGAGATGCTGACGAATGTCACGGGCCTCCGGTGCCTCGCAGACTCCATGAGGTGCTGCCACATCCCCACCCTCATCATGACCATCATCAGGTGCTTGCAGTTCTGCGTCAGGGGGCATGGGCACATTTCTACGTACGCACATGTTGTGGAGCATGACACATGCCATCACCATCTTTGCAACCTTCTCATGGCGGTACAGGAGTGCCCCGCCAGACCTGCTGAGGCAGCGGAAACGGGTCTTCAGTAGGCCGAATGCCTGTTCAATGACTACACGGGTACGTGAGTGGGCATGGTTGTAGTCCTCCTCATGCTGGTCCCGTGGGTTCCGGACTGGTGTGAGGAGCCATCTCTTCAGTGGATATCCAGCATCACCTGTATGTGGACGAGAAACGTATGATGTGGAATGCCATTGATACGTACGCACACCACCCCCCCCCCTTCCTGGCAGGTCATTGACAATTCACATACCCCACATCATCATGCATGTAATGAGACTCACCGAGTAGCCAGGATCTGTTCCCTGCGTGTCGCTCCATGTAGCGTGGTATTGTAGAGTTCCTCAAGACCATAGAATCATGGGTTGATCCAGGGAATCGGGCACAACAATGTGTAATGATCCTGTTGGAGTCACACACCATCTGTACATTCAGGGAATGAAATTGTTTTCGGTTGCGGTACTGGGCCTCCATGGCATGTGGGACGACCAATTCAACATGGGTGCAGTCGATGGCACCAATGCAACCCGGTATGCCGGCAAGTGCATGGAATCCCACTTTTGTGTTGGTTATTTCCTGCTCCGAGCGTGGTAGAGAGATGTAGTCGTCTGCGTGCTTCAGGAGGGCATCGAGCACTTGCAATAGTGTCCGTGAGAACAGTGGCTGAGAAATGCCATGCAACTGTCCGACTGTGTGCTGGTAGGTGCCTGTGGCCAGGAAGTGGAGTACAGACACCACCTTCAGTAGGGGTGGGATGGCGGTTGGGCTATCTATCATGCTGACAAGGTCAGCCTGTGTCATGTCCACAATGGCGGCTATGGTGTCCCGGTCCAGACGGTAGAGGGTGTGGATCTGCTCATCAGTGAGGTTGAACGGATGTGCTCGGAGGCGTAGAATTGCGGGCTGCCTGCGTGGTGGTAGTGGCTGTGCTGGTGGGCCTTGCTGGCCCTGCCTTGGCCTCCTCCTCCTCCTGCGTCTCCTCCGTGCGGCTGGTTGTAGTTGGTGTTCGTCTACTTCTTGGAGTCGGAGCACTTGCAGTGCTATCAGGTCCCCCAGGGCCAACATCGCGAGTCCTGCCGGTAGCATTTCGGTGTGGTTGTGGGAGGAGACTGGCTGTGCAATTTATGTGTTTTCAGGCTGTATGGCCTCCACCTGTGGTGATTGATTCCACCTGTGCAAACTGCTCTCCCCTTTGGCCGAGCACGTCCCGCGCACAACGCTGCAATTCGGGGAATTGTATCTTGCTATTGCAATCATGTATTTGTACCCGATGGCCGTGTAAGATTGGTTGATATGTTCATTCTGCTGTGGTCCCATTGTTTCACATACTATCTGTGCAGTCGCGAACAGACTTGTGAGGGGTCAGTGGGACGTAGTACTCGAGTAACGGTGGGCCCTCATGCATCACTGTACCGAGTTGCAACGACGGGCGGGGCGTCCCATTCGTGGGTGAAGGCAGTTGCCATTTTCACACACAGCCGCACTCGATGGAATAATTAGTGATTTCAAACGGCCACAGATGCCTTTTCGACGTGATGTTGCAAATGAGGAATTCGAAGGGCGGCGCTTTCGGTTTCCAGCTAGCGGCGAGGAGATGCCCACAGGTCTGACTGCAAATGTAACGTTCTATTGTTCTATGTCCTTGAGACAGGGCCCATGGCGAGGGAGCAATGATTGATATGAATAGTTTGGGATGCGCAATAGCTACGTGGGCGATGAGGCCGTCCGTTCCCAAATACATGTTACTTCACAACACTGGAATTACGGGCTGGGGCACTGTGGATTTAGCAGGCTGCATAACGCACAGACTCAATGGATGTTTCTAATGTTATGTGAGTAATTATTCAGGCATTTTGATCCCGGGATGAGGGAATGATGGATGGATGCATGGGCAGGTGATTTGATACAGAGTTTGCCATGTACAGGGCTTCTTGGGATCTATCCGCCTCCCCTACGCTATGTGATGCAGGGCTGCCATAGTGGGACCATCGTCCATCTGGCCTTGTTGAGCCCTCCCTGTCTCGAGGCGCCCTCAGACACTCGTTTGTGATGGTGTTTGCACCTCGATATAGATGGTTATGAGTCGCAAGTGGTTTTGGGGTGGTGATGTTCCTTTGGAGTGGGCTAGCATGCATATGGCTGTGGATTTCGTGTGATCATTGAAGTGAGTTGTTGGTATGTAGTTCTGATGGCCATTCTGTTCTTTTTCTTTTCTTTTGGTTGACAGGTATCTCCTCCCCTTTTGCCACTGCCATCTGTATGCCACTCCTGCAGATGGATTTTACTCCCGACACCTGCTGCTTCGTGTTAATCAGTGGAGCAGCATTACGATCTTATGGGACGATCGCCAATGGGCCACATGCCCTTACGCAGTACTGGTGGCTCGGAGCAACATTTCGGCCTTTCAGCTGGACTAGTGCCTCCCCATTGGGACGGCCCTGCGGTTCTGTGCGCTTCCATGTTGCCTTTTCGTACGTGAATGTGGCTCTGTGTACCATGGGGGAACAGGGCGACACACAGGTAGTGGCTGGTCATTTCTTGCGGAAGCAGCCCACAATGGTGATTGGTGTTTTGGAGTTCATGGCCTGATGGCTGTATGTGCTTTGTGATTTTGATGTGCATAAAATTTCTATTCTGATTTGGCCCGTGTAGCGTTTTTCTTTGCAAGTGATGTGGCATATGCCTATTTGGGGGGCGATGTATTGTGAGGAGATCTGCATTGGGTTCCAGCTTCGGGGTTTAGTTGCGTGGTACTGTGCTGTGCGCGTTTGCCTACGAAGCCCAGTGAGGTCAGGGATGGGGGCTGCCAATATGCCAGTTTGAATGTTGTCATGCTCAGGGGCGGGGGATTGGGTTTTGTGTAACAGATGCCGGTCAGCCAGGTGGACTGGTTGAATGATGTGGTCTTCGGAATATTGCTGGTCACAGGTGCCTGTGTTTGCGTGCGTTTCTTGGTGGGGGACTGTGGTCATGTCCATTGGGATGGCTTCTGTATTCGTGCCATCTGTGCCCTGCAGCTCCCATTGGCCCCTCTTGTGTTTCTTTTGTTCGTTGGCATGCATGGGTGACTTGTACATTTCAATGGTTGCATTGTGGCTTCATTGCACCTACGGGGAGTTGTACTTTGTGGGCAGGGAGCGGTGTACAGGCACTCAGTGGGGCCGTTTACGGTTGATTCGCGATGCCGTACTTCTCGCCATGGCGGAATGGTACATTCCGCCATGCCTGATGGCGTTAGGTACATGTCCGCTAGGGTCGGAATTGGCGTACCGTTGCACCATGGTGGTGTTTGCGGTTTGGCATGGCGCGCGCGCGCGTGCTTGGTGCAGTTAGCGTTGGCGTTCACTACGGTGTCGCTAATGGCTTCGTACTTTGCGGTGACGGGTCATAGTCGCACCGAGCGCTATTCGATGGCGGTATTGCATTTCCGCCATCGTTTTTCGATTTCCGCCAGGGTCGTAATGAGGGCCGGTGTGTTTGACTTGAACTTGAAAACAGACTCCCGTGATCCAGTGGTGAAGGGTTAGACCATTCAAACACATAACCCAGGTTCGATTTTTGGTTTACTGAAATGTTGTTTTTATGAAAAATATTTGAAGCACCAGAAAAGAAAACAGGCAGGGTCTCCAACCCAGGCCATGTGACTGAAAGGGCTAGCCCTTCATCACTGGACCACATGAGTCCCTGATAATCACTTTGCAATTTGCCGTTTTGTTGTACAGCACGGCAAAGAGCACTTGAAATGCAGCTCTATGCAAATAATTACTTCTGCATGTATTTGTGAAAGGATTTAGAACTAAGATAAGCAGGTCTTAATGTTTGCTCTATATAACATAGTTGTCGGAATATATGTGTCAATGGGGTTGCTTAGCTTGTTTTTCTTTAGCTGCATGCAGTGTTGGAGGTGGTGTTTGCTAATGGAGTGGGGGGCAATAGCTCATGAAGGGGCAGCATTATTCTAAATGATTCATGGGTGAGCCCTCAAGGGGTGGTGAATGTTTTAAGTGAAGGGTGTAAAATGTTTCCGAAAATAAGCATGATTAGAATGGGCGTCGAAGCATACTGAAGGAACCCCAAAAGATATAGTGCGGTTAGGGGGGTTTTAACATAGAGAATTAAAAAAAAACAACATAATATACTGAAATGATACATTGTGCAGCACCATTTAAAAGAAAAATGGCACCAAAAGCCATACAATTTACAATTGTTTCTAAAGAAAAACATGAAAAATATCCAGTACATTTCAGGAATTTTGGGCAGTGATGCCTAGTGAATATTTTGAGTAGAGAGGCTTACATATTTCCTGAAATTAGCATGACTTAAGTGGGGATCATTTTTTAAAATAATTTGCTGAAATTATTCATTTCAAAATTGCCTCTCTAGGGTAAGACATGAAAAAATCCTGACTGAGCGCCAGCCCTGATGGTATTTAAAAAAATAACTCTGTGGGTGGTGCACTGCACTGCACACATTAGCGCACCACTCATGCTTTTTTTATTGGTTTAATATCAGGGCTGGGTCTCGGTCGGTGCCAGACCTGAGTAAGCTTCAGCCCTGCCTGAGCTATAAGGGGAACACCGGGAGTGAGGGAGAAGACAGAACTGGCTGGCTCTGGCTGTATCATGGTAGTTTGGGCACATTAGAAATGCAATGGTGGGTATTTCGGGCCATGTGGCAGTATTGTTTTGCTCCTCAAATGTTTACAGGGAATGCTGTGTAAAAAATTAAGGTATTTTTAAAGTGTACAAATGGAGTGGGGAATGGGAATAGTAGTTTTGGGGGTGGGGGAAAAGTATGAAAAAAGTGTGTTTAGGGGGAACCCCCACCCAAAACAACAAAATTAAAAACAATGTAAAATGTTCTCGACGATTTGGGTTCTTTAAAAAATCATTCTTTGTTGTTTTTCCGATAAAATGACATGAAACCTGGTTACAGCCCATTGATGTACTTAGTGCTCTGGATGAATTAAAATAAACAGAAGCATGACCGGGGTCAGAATCCAGGCATCTACTGATTGTTCTCCTCGCCCCATGTACACTGGCTTGCCACTGTTTTCTTTCTTCAGCCTGGCAACACCACAGCCCCCATTCGGGTCATCATGTCATTAAATCATGAGTACATCTCTTCTTCGAATTTGTAACTTGTCAGTGTGGATCCTTCGATTCGTTTGGCAGTGGTTTTCTTCACCCCTATGCACCCAAATGTATAATTGCCACTTGGCATAACTTAATTACAACTAATATATTGTAGACTGTACTTCAGTTCGTTTTAAGCAAAAGGGATGCCCTCACTCACTCCTCATTCCCTACTTGCGGGTGGTCTTGCGACTATTTAAAAGCAGGCATGCTGCCCACTGCAGCTGCCCAGTGAGGGTCCTTGGGAGGGTTTTGAGCATAACTCAGGCCATCATTGAACGGCGACCATGGGTGTTGCTAGGTCTGGAAAAGATCAGGGGCTCAGCTAATGTCAGGACTGGTGGGACTGGGGGCTAGCTATAGCTTTTGGTTGCAGCCCCTGAGTTTCTATCTAGGGCTGCAACCAAAAGACCCGTGGCTATAGCGCCCTAAGCCCCCCACCCTAGCTACGCCTCTGACGGTGACACATCCGAATAAACCTTTCTTCCCAAACCGTTAAAAGGTTGTTAATGACTCTGTTTCAATCACGGGCTTCCCATTATGTCCATACGGTATTTGTCTGAGATGCTGTTAACCTCTTCTATGAATACTAATTAGACTGGTCCTATCGGTTTATCCCCGGCCAAATGCCCAAGGGACCAATCCCCACCAATCATTCAGGAGTGCTTGACTTGACCTTATCCTTAAATTGCAATGCTGTCTTGTACTCTGGATAAATGCACACCTTTAGAAAATCGCTACATACTATTAATGTGTTGGATCTCTCCAGTATGAACTCGTCTGTGGTCCAAACGTAAAATGATGATGTAACAGTCGTTATGGGTTCCCATATGAAGACGTATTTGATAGGCCAACTCAGTCAAAACATGCAGTTTTATCAAACTAAAACAACTAATTTTAAATGATGGCGACACATTGCCCATTCATTGGCAAATTTGTATTGAGCTAAATAAGAAATGGGAGTTACTTTTATTATGGTCACAAAGTACTGCACGAAAAAGCAGCATGCATTGAAAGGCCACGCAGCGTTATTCCGGGCTATACATGTGTCAGTCAGTTTTCTTTGTATCCATGAAAAGCATCGGACACATGGGCCCGCATCAGTTATGTGCTGCATCCTTAATACGGGGTCAGCCTATTTGTCATCTGCACCGATTTTAACCTGTTTTAGTGCCGCCATGTATCTGCAGCTTTGCATGACGTGTGACCGCGACAAGATCCTATTCCATTTGACATAAGCAATAGTCAGTAAATGTACAAGTCAAAGAACACAGTCAATGGAGCTGAACAAAATGTGCAGCGAGGTTTATGCCACACTTTTTTTGTAGACGAAATTAATTTCGGCTGCATGTTGCACATGCCCCATGAAATATGCAGAAACGCGATGAGTACATTTAAATCGTGCCTCGCTGCATGAAGGGTTTCCGCGGCACCGGGCAGCCCAGTGGCAGCTGGTATTAATTGGAGGGGTGTACATGTTTCCCCCTCAATACGCTGGAGCAACCGAGCGTTGCGTGTGAGAATCCCAACTAAGCAAGGCCATTCTTCCTTCAGAAGATTTTTAAAATATTGAGTTCAAATCGTGCATTTTCAGCACACTTTCTATAAAAGATTGAGTACATAGCAACCGTTTGCAATGGGTTTTGTAGGGTAACATGATAACATGCAATAGCTGCAAGCCATGAGCTTTGTACAGGAGCATTTTCCACCTCATTTTAATCATGCGTTTGTACACAATATATGCAAGTATATTTGTGCCCATACATGTCCATGGAGACTCCGCCAATATATTCCTGTATTATCATAACATAACATGTTCCTGTTGGCTTTACCAGTACAACTGCCATGCCACTGTAAGAATATGCGTCCGGGTTGGACCCACCAAGGTAGGCGAGTACTATACAAGAACACTCATCATGCTGAATTCACCCTTGATGCCCAGTTACAGTGCCATAAGCAACACAAAAGAGGTGATGGCTGGAAGGTTTAGAATGAATCATAACCTCTGGCACCGCTCTGGGCAGCCCTCCAAACTATCGATCATCATCATGCCAAACCATTACTGAAGGAGAAAGACCTTATCGAATCAGGCTTAGTCCCAACCCAATAGGGGAAGTCCAGTCCGAACTGTTGTGTCACATCCCTTCTGCACAAGACAAGCATCAGCAGATATGCTTTGGCCTCATTGTGTGTCATCAGTGAGGAGTAGTTTGGGTCTCTAGGCCAAGCAGGCCTTGGACCCTCGTCTGGGCATACCCATCCCACTTTCTAAGTACACGGTACACCTAAGCTTGGTGCTCTTTCATGTTTCACAAGTCTTACTCGAATATTAAAATGTTTGTAACCATAAACTACTTCTACTGTTTAGGAATTGGAAAACAAAATAGGAAGATTTAGATCATATTAGGATGCATTGCAGAAACAGGGAAATGGGGCAGGTTATAACGGAAGCTTAAATCATATTATGTACGGTACAAATCTTCAAACTCTTGGATGTAGGATGCCCTGACAAAATCTAAGAAAAAGAAGAAATAAGCAGGTTCTAGATTCGGATACCAGGTTGGCCATCGTCCGACAATGCTTCTTCCCAAAACCGGAGCCTTACAGAGATTTAGAAGAGGAGGAGATGATAGGGGAAGGCAGGTCTTTGGTTAAGGGTGATTGTGCACATGCTCTGTCCCTAATGCAGAGACATCTTCAGAGAATTATACATATGATAACTAGTGCTGCCTCCCCCGATCACTTTAAGGAGTTTGAACAAATATTTGCGAAGCACTTGTTGGGCACCACTTACAAAATTGTGCCAGACACTCATTATTCAATGTGCCATCTGCTTGTCCCTTTAATGTTTTCTCACAGTTCATAGCAATGCTACATACAAAATTAAAATATGAGTCATTATGATCAACAAGACATGCATATTTTTGATTGACAATATAGTCCACCATGAATTCCAATACAAATATTTCCCTACACATGGCTTGGCTCCTTTTTCATGCCTTTTTATCAAATGGGCTCCTTGTGAATTGTACTCCCTACCTAATGCAATAGCTGTTTTATGTGAGCCCGAGCTGTGGTTGAGTCATACGTGTTGAAAGATCTTGAAACCTCTTTCTACTTGGCTACATATGTCATGCTTATTATCAAGAGCTTTTGAAGCATTATTTCTTCGACTGACACTGATGTGTGTCAAAGGTCATGTTAACACTGGATCGGTAGTTATCCTTTTAGTGTGATCCCTATCTCTTAGGACTAGGCCGTCCCTATCCTGGTCCTTCAGTGTTGACAGATCTACTACTTTCAGAGAGAGACAAGGGTTCCTTAGTTTTGTTCAGCTTTTGCCTCTGCAGGTCAGTAAGCTTACACTCACCTGAATGGTTCATTATATTTTCCTATACTAGGATTGTCTTGATAAGGTTCGACTGAAGTGAAAGAGGGCACCTGGCTAGGCCCTGAAAAACCCAGGTGGGCGTACTTAAATCAACAAAACAAATTTTCAGAGTGAGAGGTCACACCAAAACATAACCTATTTTTCTTTTTTTCTTCTTTTTTCTTAGAAATCTGGTAAAAGTCAAAACCTGTTCATGTCTTGGCTTAATACATTTTAATTAGCACATCAAAATATGTGATAACAGAGTATTGGGATAGAAAACCCAGAGAACAATAAAAACACACAATACAGGTAAGTATAATCCCGGTTAATGAACTGGATTCGAGTGGATAACTAACAAAGTCTGCTAAAATATGTGACAAAAATAAGTAAAACAGATACAACAGATGACAAAAGAGCAAATCAAATGAACATATAGAAATCAACTGAACATTGCTTAGATAAACATAAAAAGTGATCGTCGACACAAGGTGTTTCGGCCAATAATAGGGGCTGTAAAATGCAGCTTTGTTATACAGGCCTTCTTCAGGACCTAAATATAGATTGTTCGGGTCCCGGGGTTTCTATCTATAATTAACAAAGGGAATGTAATGAGTAAAGGGGTGACCTCAAAAGTACATAGTTAAATATTTGTTTGAGCTCAAAAAATAGATGCTCAATCATTTAGCTAAACACTCCATCATACAAAAACTAATCCCACAAAAAAGAGAAGGGGACAAGGACAGGGCCCTGACCAGACTTGAACAACAACTGGTCCACAAACTAGATACTGTCAAGAACAGCTTGAATGTCTCTGTATAATGGAAATATTTCTACGGATAGTGATATCACCAGATGTTCTTGAATTGTACTGGGACAGTTACCTCCAAGAAGGAGGGCCATTTCAAACATTTTGTCTTGACATTTTTCTTATAATGACTACATGTTTTACTGTTTGGCACACAGACCTTTGGCACAGTATTTCTAATAGTAGCCTGTATAATTATCTTCAAAATGTTCGAAATACCATTGGTTTTGTTCCACATATTTTTCTGGTGTATCTTTGTTGCATGGTACCAGTGTTGCCTCTTATGAAAATGTACATGATGTTTACTGTGGCCAAGAATTATACATCTTGTCCAACTAGATTTAGAAATAATATGTGTTTCAACAATGTGTAATTGGACTACTGTGGACTTGATAAGCCCCCACACACTACATTGATCCTCTTTCATTCACATTGCACACTCTGATTCCATTTTGATGTAAATATGGCCCGAGTTTTCGTTTGGGCCGTTATTTTGTTTACGCATAGGGTCGTAGTAGTCACTAGAATACTCTTGATCGTGCACCCAAGTGTACAACATTATCTCCAATTATTTCGAGCAGATCACACATCTGTATTGGAGCGTTTCTGACAACATGCCATTACTCGCTCGCTCCTCATATCGGCCCTGCCCCTTTTCATTTGTCTTTTTTTGCCGGTCGCGTACATGCGATAGCAGCGTTTGGGCTACCCACGATGACGTGCACTTTTGGGAGTTGCCGCACGCTGTCCTCTCGGGTTCGCCACGTAGCTTTTTATGCTCAGCCAATGAAAAGGTGCATTTTGTGGGAGTTTCGGACATCATCCATTCGTTTGTGACGCTGAGCCCCATGTATATGCCGTCTCCCAGGGAGACAGTTTCTTCCTCCAGCTAGCGCTCACAACGAGAGACGCCACACGCCATCACCTAGGGAGACAGTCTCCTCCTTCAGTCAGCGTTCGTAATGAGAGACGCCGCGCTGAAGCGATAAACCATTTTTTATTCAACCCAAGTAAGTGCACTAGTACAGGGCTGCGTTATACGGTCTGTTGTCAGCAACACACATTGTTGAGTTGCACGCCATTATTATTATTTCTAATCCTTTTGACGTGCTACCCCAGGCCATATAGTGAGACCACAACCTTATGTTAGTATTTTTTGTCTCTTACATAGATTTGGCCACACTCTGAACTATCTTGCCAATCATGCACTGACGAGTGGGTGCCATTCATTGGGTTTTTCCAAATCTAATTCCATGTTTCACCAGATCATTCACCGCTGGAGGTAAGAAGGTACTGTTTGTAAATATATATATATTTATATATTTTTGTTTATGTCACTATTCCGTAAGTCCTTTAGTGTGACAGAGCACACCAGGTTGAACCCCCTGTGTGTTTTTTTTAGGTTTTCAATTACTTCATTCCTGGCCCAGTCTTATGCCAGCATGGCATTCAAACCAAGATGGATGCCACATCTTACTCTAACACTGGATAAGTTTTAGGTAAGATTTACACTCCTTATACGATGGAACGTTTAGCTAAATGATTGAGCATCTATTTTTTGAGCTCAAACAAATATTTAACTATGTAAATTTGAGGTCACCCCTTTACTCATTACATTCCCTTTGTTAATTATAGATAGAAACCCCGGGACCCGAACAATCTATATTTAGGTCCTGAAGAAGGCCTGCAAAACAAAGCTATATTTTACAGCCCCTATTATTGGCCGAAACACCTTGTGTCGAGGATCACTTTTTATGTTTATCCAAGCAATGTTCACTTGATTTCTATATGTTCATTTGATTTGCTCTTTTGTCATCTGTTGTATCTGCTTTACTTATTTTTGTCACATATTTTAGCAGATTTTGTTAGTTATTCACTGGAATCCAGTTCATTAACCGGGATTATACTTGCCTGTATTGTGTGTTTTTATTTTTCTCTGGGTTTTCTATCCCAATACTGTGTTATCAAAATTTTGATATGCTAATTAAAATGTATTAAGCCAAGACATGAATAGGTTTTGACTTCAACCAGATTTCTAAGAAAAAAGAAGAAAAAAGAAAAATTGGTTATGTTTTGGTGTGACCTCTCACCCTGAAAATTTGTTTTGTTGATTTGATAAGGTTCGAGACATCTTGTTCTTCTATTGTACTGAACGCCTTGGGAACCTTATCGCATACATTTCTCCTCCTGTGTTCTAGATGTATTATAGATATTTGTCCATGTATACTCAACTTTTGATTTTCATTGTTTCACTACCAGACTCCTCTAACATTGTAAATAAGGTCCAGTCGATCTTTGAACCACTATGCTTATTCCAAGTTTCTGGTTGCATTATTTTCCCCTACACTATTTGAACCTTTTAACATTACAAAATGTAATTCTTAACTTATTTTGTTTCACTGGTCAGTGCCAAAGAAATATTTGCACATACGCGTCTCATCACTAGAATTCCTGTTAAGAGCTTTGTTCAACGAGAGGTCACTTATTTCTTGGGTACCCATAAGAATATCTTTTTTTGTGTGCTCCCATTTGTGGCTTCCTGCTTCTTGTACTTCCATAATTCTGGCTTTTATGAGAGTTTCCATTTGACCTATTCCATCATCCACTGTTATTGATTTTAATGACATGTTAAATCTGCATGCTAGTTTTGCTTGATAACCCCTCAAAGATACTGTCAGTATGGGCTGGCGGACTAACCAAATTATCAGATTGTTCAATAAAGTCTTCCTCATCAGTAAGACACCGGTCGTACTCCCATTCCCTTTCCTCCTCACCTGAGCTTGAATTAAACTTCTTTCTTCTGGCGTGGAGAGTGGGAAGACTCTTCTTCTGTAGCAGGTAAGGTCGGCCTCGAAAGGAAGCCACCGCGGCTCCGATAACAGGAGGCACGGTGACCCCCCTCCGCGACGGACTAACAACGGAGAGAGGGGAAAAGCCCGAATGGCTTAAAAACCCCTTTGGAGTACTTGAGCAGGCAGGAACCAGATAACAGGAAAACTCGGGGAGCACAATCCGAAATGTATCCAAGGTAGAGTGAGGGTACACGAGGGACCAGCTGAATAAGAGAAAGGAGCCGAGAAAGAGACAGCCAGGAAAGGGAGAGAATTTTGGATACCAACTGGGAAGAGAAACACTGGGAAGGCTGGAAGAGAAAGAGCACAAGGGAAAGAGCAACTAGGGCCAGGGAGCCCCAATACAGCAAGGGCGGAGCACCGCCAAGGAGAAAACAATAAGGGAGCGAGAGCAACAGAGGGAAATCCGAAGTTGCAACGCGCCGAGCTGCCTAGCGTGTGGAAGTAAATACGCATAGGCATCGGCCTTGTTGAAAAACAATAGACCGATAATACTGTCAAGGAGAAAACGTGGCGGCACAATCAATGGCGGCCTCGCTTCCACCTCTCCCACAGCCGCCAGTGCCCAGCGGTCGTGACAGATACGTAATGCCCTGATTAATTTATTGCGCCTAGTCATTCTCTTTTTCATTGCAGTCCTTTATCTTCTTATCCAGCCCTCCAATATTATCAGTTGTACCTAACTGGTGGAAAACTGGTGGAATACTAATTGAGCAAATTACAGCAACGCCTGAGAATGGTGGTCCTTCGTATAGTCCAAAGGTGGATTTTTGTTTTGTTTTGAAAGTCCATCTGCTTGTCCATTGCGTGGTTGTAGATGAAAGGGCTATAACGAGAAAGAGACAATCCTCCATCACGATTAATTTCTAGAGGTGATCGGCATTTGTCCACACTCGTAACCATTATCTATACAAAGATTGACTACACTCCACATTTTTCAGAAGGCTTTAAAAAATCATCTTTTTGGTTAAGTGGAGCACATTTCAAACCGCTTGGCTTATCCTTTGCCTATGCAATAAGATCTCTCTGTGATTTCTTCTGTGTCAATAATGGGTCATGGGAATTCTCCTTTGCTTTTATAAAGTTATGCACCCAGATGCAGTTAACTCTGGTGCACCATGGAAATATATGCATGAAATGAAATGTGGAGCATTTGTTGAAGTCAAGATTATTGCTTATTAATCATGGAAGTTACATGCCTTCCTTAATTTACCTTGTAAATAAATGTTCTAACTGCTACAAAGGAAAACACATTAATTACAGGAAATTAAGTACACCCAGTCTATGCAATGACTAAGAGCAGTCTTCGGGTTATCTGTTTGAGTTCATCGCTAGGCTTATATTTTAACATTTTGCACGAATGCCTTCCAGTTGAGTCACCTGAGCTCTTGAATGCACCCCGTCAGCACTCCACAACCCTTGCCTTTGTTGGTGACCTAGGAGTATGCAGTAGCACCACAAGTAGATCTTTCTCCTAAAGGTGTGTGGGATGTTTCAACCCACGCATCCAAGCCATACAACATCATTGTGCATTACTGACATGGGAAACATCATAATGGCTGCCAGAAAGCATGCTGCTGGCCAGAAATCACCAGAAAGTGCGCAGTGAGAACCTGACAGACAGGCTGCCATCTTCTTTTGTCTCTGTCAGTGTTAATACAGGAGACCATTGCCAGCCCCATCCTTTGGCTGCCCACAGAACAAAAGCAGACAAAGGAATAGAGAGCTGTTCAACAATTAATTTTCTTGAATGTCAAAATTGCTAAAATCATGGGCATGCAACCACCAAAAAAATCCAACTTCTGGTTGGGTGTTCTACATTACTCTACTGCAGCATCCACATCAATCCAATGTTAGCAAGGATCATATGCTATCAAGTAAAATCCCCTTTTTGAAATGTATTAATTTAAGGCAGCTGTCAAAAATGGGTGCAATAGCGGTGCCTGCCACTGACCGGAGCTAGCGATCTAAATTCTGACAGGAGACTTGTATTTCAGGAGCTAAACAGTGAACCTGAGTTAGCTGGGACTTCAAAGGCTTGCTTGTCCATGAGAAGTCTTCACACCTGGTCATCTCAGCAAGAAGGCAGGAAATCACAAGGTGCTGTTAATCAAATGGAGAGTGGCACCCTGGACTGATGCCCCGCTATCAGGAAAAAACAGACAAAGGATTCCTTCAGCTGAATAGGGTATGCTGATTTTGGGTGTGAACTGTCAACACTGCTCTGGGGGAAGGCAAGACATCTGATCTCTGAGTCAAGCAAAGTTTCTAGGGGCGGGGACAAACCAATGGGTGTACTGCAGTGGAGGCCAATGTATGTTTCATTAAATTGCTTATAAAATATTGTATCAAGTTGACAGAAATGTACAATTTGGGGATTCTTAATATGAAAAATGCACCCACGATTTGAGACTAAGCTGGACGTTGTGGGATGTTCTGAGGCCCAGACCTGTAATTATTAATATTGTAACGTCTGTGTTTATTCTAGAGACCTCAAAACTTACTGTAATATGCCCAGAGAGGGTGTGTACCTCCGTGTCAGATTTGATGAAAAACCAATATGGCAAAACCCACTAAAAGCGCAAAATGTTGTCATTTCTGAACCCAAGCTCGTAGAAACATGTGACTTGAACGTAACTGTACCTTAAGCAATCTGTCATGCAATTTTGGTAATACTAACAAGTGGGGTATATTGTAATTATGTGTTTTATGAAAAAGAAGATATGTTGTACGGACACAAAGGGGAGTGTCCTTTCCTTGAGCCCTAAAGATGATACCTGATGACTCATTCTGACTCACAATTCCCTTCTCCAGTCAGGTCACAGTAAATCCTTTAACCTATCAGGATCCTCAGAGGGTTGGGCATAGAACGTCAGCCTTCCCACCAACTTTCAAAAGACATAAAAAGAACCACTGAGACCCAGATAGGGACATTCATTTTCCACTCTTTAATCAATTTCTGCGCAGCACGCTGCCTGACCATATCCAGAACTTAGACTCCAGATAGACTCCAGAACATGAAGCAGAGAGCAACCTAACTAAACTATTCAACAGCCGGGCGAGCTGTTTTGATTCTGGCTAGAATCCTGTGCCAGAACCATATCCAGACCGCTTTGCCGTGCCGATAGCAGACCCAGACCAGACCGCTGCGCTGTGCCGATAGCAGACCCAGACCAGACCGCTGTGAGCAGAACCAGTGCCAGAGACTGTCCGGAGAGAGAACCGCAGCCCAAACCCGACCAGATCCGTGACAAGGTTGCATTCCTTCCAAAATTAGGAGTGAGTATACAGCCAGAACTGTACAGAATCAATCTCTTATTCTAAAGTGATCATATCCCATCCATTTCAACCTAATTAGAACTGCATAGAAATCGTGTGTCCATCCTGTGATTTCAAAGCTGTAAAAGTGTCATCTGTCATTCTGAAATCTTGACTTCATTTTTGAAATCCACCTCCACAAAAAAGTCTGTATCTTTTGAACCTAGAAGCGAGATTTGACTGTCATTTTAAAGCTAAGAACCTAAGCTTTCCAACAAACCCAAAACGACCTTCCAACTCCTTATAGTTTTTCCGTTATCGCGATCGACGCACTCGGAAAAAGTGCTGTGAATTGCAATTTGACTCAATTTCACCACTTGTAAAAATAGCTGCTTCTTGCTTTACACTGCTGAAATTCGTTTTCACTCTGATAATCATTCCTGAATCATTGCTAGTGTTGACCTGAACTAATTCAAAGTAGCTATCACCTACCCTGAATCTCCTACAGGGAATTAAAATATTTTTTAGCATATTTTTCACTTCATTGCAACCACATTTAAAAGTATTTGGCCTGTGTTTTAAAATCATACCTGTTTCTCTAAGCTTGCTGGGGGGAACGGGAACTGAAATGCTTCTGATTGTATTCCTGAAAACCTGTGTGCCCTTATTTCCATCTCTTCATATTGCATAGGGGGGAGTGAGTTGTCACAAAGGAAAAGTGATCAGATTATCTCTTGTTGAAACCATATCCAGTTTATTTCTGTGCTGCATTCTTTCCTTCATTGCTTTACCTTGAAACCATACAAAGTATTCTCTGCTACCTTATCCTTTCTATACCAGCTCCTAAGTAATTAAGGAATTGTGCTACTGTAATATTATCCATTGTTGATCACTGTTCATACTTATAAGTGTGCTATCAAATATTAATGTATTCATAAAAGTGATATATATATATATTGTTTAATTTGTCCAATAAACCTTTTAATTTGCAAAGCAACCTACTTCTTGGCTCAGTGACGTCAGATGGATTCAAAGAGAGGGGTGTTATATAAGGGTTCATCATCCAGATTTAAGAACTTGCCATAAAAATATATAAATAAGGGCTTCCATTGGGCATTCCAGACTAGGCATTGACTTAGTGGGATTGCTAGATTGAAGTCACTAACAGAGTGGGGGCTTGTAACGGGACATCTGGATTAGACCTACCACTTGTGCAGCTTAATACAGTGTGCTAACTGACAGGATACAAAAATCCTGTTGGATCACCACGCTGTGTTATGCTGTAAAAGCACTCCTCAAAGGAACACTCTAAGGAAATGGTCTGTTTTGCAAAATAAAATACTAACTTCTGTAAGTCAGGAAGGAAATCAATTTCCAGAATGTCGACACTGGTAGACATCAAAATAGCCAGAGAGCATCTCTTACATAAGCTATTTGTGAGAGGCGAATGGACGGTACAGGATCAGACGGTGTGGTTGCAGGCAATCACACCCCAGATCACTGCAACAGGGTCAGATAAATGGAGAGATCAGGGTCCCTTACATGTGGCCCTGAGTGAACTATAGATGGCCCCTAAAGCCAAGGATGAGCACAACAAGATTGTCAGGATAGCGGCATATTTATCTTTATATATGGGAGCCATACAGGACAAATGTGCTGAAGGCCAAGATCTGGCAAGTAGGCAACGCATGGCATTAGAGAAGGCCCAATCTGACATGGACTCTTCTGAGCAGAGGCTGCACAGGAGCCAGGAGTCAGAAAATGATAGTAGACAGTATATCATTAAAATAAAAGAGGATATGGATATACTGCAAGAGGAAAAGGCAGACCAGGATACCAGAATTCTGGCCTTGCAGAAGGAGCATCAAGAAGGTTTGGACTCCCTACTGCAGAGACAGAAAAATCTGGAGAAACAGATAGATTTCAACAGGGCATGCACAAAGCAGGTAGCCACCTGCAAAGCCAATTGGATAGAGAAAATGAGGAGAGCAATACATTGATTTTGAAAGACCTGGATACCCAAGCAGAGTTTGACGAAGAGCGCCAGAAAGCTGGTGGCCTTCAAAGGCAGAGGCATGACCTGGCGGTACAAAGACAGGCTCTTACTCAGGAAAGGGATACCATAGGCCAGGAAGTCTGTCACTTAAAAAAGAAAATGGAAGAAAATCACCTGGCCCTCCAGGGACTGGGTGACCTCCAAAAAGAGCATCAGAACTTGTTAGAGCACACCAGGAGGGTGGAAGATGCTCTGGCAAAAAAGGAGCAGGCCAGTAGGGACGGTACTCAAGGGGTAACCCTCCTGCAGCAAAGACTGACCCAGTACTCCAAGACTAACCAGGAAGCACAGAGAGAGAATTAGGCTCTCCGCCAGCACAATGATAGGCTCCAGCTACAGGTAGCCATGCAGGAGAGACTGATAAAGTCTACTACGGCCTTCATTGAGATACTGAAAGCACAGGCTCTGGCAGGGCAACAGGGAGCAGGGGCTGACAGAGATGAGGTTAGCTGGGAAAGAGAAACACCTGAGCAGAACCTCAGGAGCCCTAGTAGCAGAGGCCTTCATCTCTCCCAGTCCTTGGACTCTGCCACCCCATGTCCCATGGTGCACATGAGCCCAGGGCCAAGGGGACGGCAGATTACTATCCAGCCAAAAATATGGGGCTCATAGGCCAGTACCTCCCAGGAATGGATGGGCGGGCATACGGGTATGGGCACCCAAGTACAGTGCAATTTAGTGGGGAACCCCAGGAGAGTAGGCCCACTAAGTGCATCCTAAAAACCTCTGCCCGGTTAGGTTAGTGGGGGGGGTGTTCCTCATCAAATCATGGCAGCAAGGAGGAATCTGAAGGCTCTTTGAACATCACAGGACACAGGAGGCCAGGTCCCCACATTCTGCCAGCCATTCCCAGGCTCGCAGAATCTGGGAAAACCTGGAAGATCAGACGGGCACTTCTGGGAGCAGTGCTTCTGAGTCAGAAGATGAATGGACCAGGGTTACCCGAACCAAGAAGGCCAATAAGGCAAAAAGGGCCTTGCTTAAGGACCCCTTAAAACAGATTAAGACAATCAGGAGTGTCATCACGCCTTATCACAAGAACGCCAAGTATTCTGTGTGGGAACACTTGGAGCTCTTTGAGCAAATGATGGAGACTTTCCATTTGAAAGACAGCAGTAGCTGCATCTAGTACGTCAAATGGACATTCTCCCCAGAATACTCCAGTTTTTTTGCGGGGCTGGAGGACCAAAATCATGCAAGATGGTCCACCTACAGGGGGGCCATCTTAAAGCACTTTTCTGTTCACAGAAATCCCCAAGAGGCTCGCAAGGCAGCCTACAATTTGCAATGTGGGGAGGATCAGGCCCCACAAGAATTTGTGCAGGAATTGAAGCGTGCCTTTGCGCAGACTACCAAAAGGGTGCACAGTGATAGCAAAGAATTTGTTAATACGTTTTTCCATGCCTTACCCAAATACATCATGACCCAGCTAGTGAGAGATTTTCACGAGAAAAGGTCACTAGACTGGGTCATTTAACAGGCCACCTAGATCTATGAGGTGCAGAAACCCATAGAAAATAAAAATAATGCTCAGAAGAGCCCCAAGCCGAACAGCACCCCTGCTGCTGCTAAGGTGGCAGAGGTAAAGGTTGCCCTCATGTTGGATTTGGAGATGGGGGGCCTAAAAACTTGCCTGCGCAGAATAATTCTAAGCCCAGAAGGCCCTCAGGCCAGTCACAGACAGGGAGTCAAGGAGGTAGTCCCACAAATGGGGTCCCTCACTCCCCTGACTATGTAAGTCCTCGCTACAAGGGAAACCGACCCATCCTGGGTTATGTGTGGACTCCTCCAGCCCAAGGGGGGGATCCAGCCAAGCGCCTAACCCGGGGAACTTCCCACCTAACTTCCCCCAGGAGGGCAGAAATTCACCAAACCCTGGCCAGAACTTTTTCCCCAAGTATCCACAAAGTTTCCAACCCCAAAATCATCCATCCTTCTTTCCCCACTTCCCTGAGCCCAGACCACCTAATCCGGGAAAGGGGAGGCCAAGGGTGGAAGGGTACCCAAATCTTCCCAACCTGGGGTACTACCAGAGAAGGGATAGCTACCCTTCCTGGGATCAGAACAGGGGAGAAAACCGAACCCTGTATCAGCCTGAGCGGGTTTCTCAGTTAGAGCGCCAGGTCCAAAATATGGCACAGGCTCAACAGAACCCTCAGATGGGCATGCTGGCGCAGAATGCACCAAACTCTGGGCCTGGTGCTCCGGAACAATGACGGGGGCAGCATCCCGATAACCCACTGGTTCTCAGGGAGGAGGTACAAGGGGAAGGGGGGTGTAAAGCCTTGGAGGAAGCTTCCTTCCCCACTTGTAAACAGCACCTGGAAACCCAGGAACCGGAAACAAAATCTCCTACACCTGAAAGTCTGCCACCCAAGGAGCAGAGAGGAGGTAGGAGAAACAAAGGACCCAAACAGACCCATTTTGAGGAGGAGGTACAGATCTTCCAATTGGAGGGAGAGGGATCCTCAGAGGAACCTGGGAAAAGGATGTTCTCCTTCAGAGATGGGGGAACTCCTCCCAAAGAAAAATGGGTCCCAAGGGATTCACAGACAGACTGGGTAGATTTGGGGACTGAGCTAGCGCTGCCCATCATCCCATCCCAGAACCCACAGTCAGAAAATCCCCGGTTCAAACCCATTCTGATCACTGCCTCCAAAAAGGGGGGGGTGGCCCAGAACCGGAACCAGGGGAACCCAAAATTTCTCCCATTGCTAGTTGCCAACTTTTTCTTTCAGACTCCCAAGACTCTTCACAGAATTCTGCTCAAATCTCTTCTCATTCCTTGTCCAAACCCAGAAAATTAGCCCACCAGTTGTCCAAAAATGTGAATTATCTGTGCCCCCTTGAGGAGAAGGAGGGAAGATACTATGCCCAGGTACAAGTACAGGGGCAGGGTACAATGTTGGCACTGGTGGACACTGGATCCCAAGCTACTCTTCTGTCCAGAAGGGCCTTTGACAAACTAAATGCAGGAAGGGGGTAGAATTACCGTATTCCTCTCACCTCTCTTCCTGGACAACTGCAGAACTTTGACGGGAAGGAAATTCCCGTTGAGGGGACTGCAGACTTGGACATTAAAATTGGGCGACACAAGGTGAAACACCCGGTCATAGTAGTGACTCCAGAGGGCACCCCTTGTTTACTAGGGAATAACCTCCTGAGAAGCTTGTCACCCCTAATAGATTGCGTAAACAAGGTCCTCTGGACCCAGACTAGCCGACCAATAAAATTAAAACAGAGTGTCAAGCATGTTAGTTTAAACGGCACATGCCACATGGTTGAATAAAAATCTGACCAAGTAGAATTTCACTTCCAGAACAACCAAATTCCAGACGTGACAGAAATAGCAGTAGGACAACAGACTGCTGATGGGGGGTCCTCTCTATTTCTGAAAATCAACCTTCCTTCCAGTTTAAGGTGGTATTCCACACTGGAAGGAAACACTCTGAAATTCTTTACTAAGACACAATCAGACATTCCCACTCCAATAGTCTAGAAAGATGCGAAATCAGCTCAGCGCCTGGCTGATATTCAGCAAATTGGAGAGCAGTTGTTTATCCCTATTCAGTTAAATGATGGGAAGGACTCTGTTCTCGCCCGAGTGTGTGTGAACAACGGTAAGAGCTTCATCAGCAAAGCCATGTTCCGCCAACTCCCAAAAGATCCAGCCATTCCCACATTCAAACTGATAGACAAATGGCAAATGGATCTGGAAACTTCCAAACATCTCCTGCCAAGCAGGTGTATGTTCAAAGTCTCTATTGGCAACAAGAGCATAGTCCATAATTGTTGGGTCGTGCGAGACATCACTGCCGCCTTTTACTTAGGCAGTGACATTCTCAATCGCTTTGCCATTAGTTTGGACCTAATAAACTTCAAAGCTTGGTCCCGGTTAGCGGATAATCCCATGGGCTTTGATGATCCAGAAAAAGCATTTAGGTCAGCTCAATTGCTACCTTATGCAGTTGAAATTAAGATTAAAGAGGAAGTCACCATCCCAGAAAGGACCCGACAATTCTCCCTGGAAGTGAAAGTTAAAAAAGGACAAAAATTGAAAAAACCTGATGCTTATTTTCATCTAAATGCTTCTCTCCAACAGCAAGGGTTGGGGGTAACCCAACACCGTTAGTCAATCTAGAACATGACACCATTCCAATAGAGGTGGATAACAGCGACTCAAATAGTATTACTCTAGCCGCGGGCACCATTATTGGAATGGCGGTTGATGACCAACATTTTTCCATTGATTTAACTGTTAGGACCAATCCCCAAGGACTGTTTTGACAGTGACAGTGATGACAACACAACACCAGACAGGATCTTTACCCGGCATGGGGGGAACTTCCTGGTGTACACTTCCTGCCCTTATGGTAAGGACGATGTGACTTGTGACTTCTGAGGGGATGAGGTGATTTTCCAGGTCCATGAGGGCTGCCTTTCCCACCTGAGGCATCCAGTCCAAATCATCACTCTGACCAGGGACTTCTCCACCCAGCTGGAGGAAGCCGCTGAGATAGTGAAACCAGAAGTCTTTCCAGGCTTCAGGCAGATGGTTGAATCAACCTAGCTGATGCCTGTGTGACTCTGGAGCAGAAGCAAAAGTTGAATCAAGTTTTCTTGGATTTTCAAGATCTCTTTGCGGTAGACTCATATGACTGTGGTCGCACTGACATCCACACAACAACAATTCCCACGGACCCTGGCATGACTCCAGTGTTTGTGAAGCAATATCGCTTGCCTCTCGCATCCAGGGAGTCCCTTACTGAAATAATTAAGAACCTTGAGTTCCGGGAGATAATACGCTCAGTACACAGCACCTTCAATAATCCGGTGCTGAGAATATTGAAGCCAAACGGCAGTGGAGACTCTGCGCCGACCTTAGGGAGCTCAATAAATAGGTCCATACTTCTCGATGGCCTCTTCTTTACATTGTCCAAGGGCTGGCCCAGATCCAGGGGTCACAGGTATTCACTGCAATAGACCTGACCAATGGATACTGGACTGTGCCTGTCAGTAGGGAGGACCAATACAAGCTGGCTTTTACCTTTGGGGGCCAGCAGTACACATGGACCCGGACTCCCTTCGGATACCTCAACTCCGGCAATGAATTCAACATTTTCCTACACAAGGCCATGCCCGACCTGGGTGCAACGGGTAACCTGGCTTATGTAGATGATGTCCTCATCAAAAGTTCATCTGTGGAGGAACACATAGCGGGGATCCGTTATGTTCTGACACAGTTGAGGGCCGCCGGAGCAAAACTTTCCTTTCAGAAAGCACAATGGTGTAGAACTCGTATTAATTTCTTGGGGCATGTCCCCAGGAAAAGGAAGTGGAAGCACTCCAGAAACTGAAAGACCCCACAACTCTGCGGGAACTAAGGAGCCTCCTTGGACTGACTAATTACAGCAGAAAGTTTGTTGAGGGCTACGCAGAGATCACCAGACCCCTGATTCATCTCTTGAAGGGGGGGTAAGTGGGAATGGGCAGTAAGACAGCTCAAAAGAAGCCTCTCACAAGCGCCTTGCCTAGCTTACCCTGTCAGAAACAAGGAGTTTTTCTTGGAGACAGGGTTCTCTAATACATGTTTGACTGCAGTATTATAGCAAAGCATGACAAGGTCAATAAAGTAATCTCCTATGCGAGTAAAACTTTATCCTCTGTGGAGGAAAAATTCAACGATTGTGAGAAGGCACTCCTGGCAACGGTCTGGGCATTGAAGAATTACTGCCCGTTTATCCAGGGGGAACACATCATAGTGGAGACTCCACACCAGCCTCTGCAATATTTCCAAAGTGACAGAATCCGGGCTGGAAATGTGAGTAATTCCCGAATTACTTCCTGGATTCTGTCAATGCAAGGCTTTCCTGTGGAGGTCAGATATGGCCAAAACAGGAAGAGTCCCCTCGCGCAAGGTCTAGCTGACTTGCATGATTGTGCCAGAGAAAACTGTCTCGAGGACGAAAGTCTAAAAATCAAGGACAACATGGAGGCATACCTTAATTCCCCACACAAAGTCTTTGAAGAAGATAAGTGTGAGGGAATGCCCACTGTCTATGTGGATGGATGCTCTTACCACGTTGACAACAACAGGGAAAAATAACTTGTGGCCGGCATAAGGAATGCATGGGTGAATGAGTCCCCAGAACCCTCCCCTGGGTACAAGATTGGTCCCCGAAGTAGTCAGGTGGCAGAGTTGATGGTTGTGCATTAAGCCATCCTCACTGCTGTCCAACATCAACTCCACGAACTGGTCATAATCACAGATTCGGATTATGTACAGAACGGGTTCGTGGAACACCTGGTCAATTGGAAAACCAGAGGCATGTTATGTGCTAATAACAAACCATTGAAACATGGGAAGTTAATCCAAAATATTGATGATCTGGTCACCTCGAATGGGATGACCATCTACTGACGTAGCTGATCAGCTGGCCAAAACCGGGGCCATCCAAGGGGATCTAATAGAAATCCAGTCTCTGTTGGGGGAGATCCAGGTCACTGCTATCACTAGGTCCCACACAAATGCTCACAATGATCTTTCAACTGCACAATGGAGTAAGGAGACCCCAGATGCTGATTTGATTACGGCTCAGAAGGGGGATCCAATAATTGGTAAGTTTTACCAACACATCGAGGACCCTAAGAACTTTCCCCTGATGGATACCGATTACATAGGGAAAGCGGACCTTAGAGTGGTGATGAAATGTCCAAAAATGTTCCGAATCCAAGACGGTTTGTTGGTAAGGAAATCACAAGCTGGCCATGATCAGTGGGTGATTCCTACCTCATTCCGAAGCCTGATGTTAAGTCACACTCATGAAGCGGCCACAGCCGGTCTTAGGGGGTTTCATACAACACTTGAAATCTTAAGAGAGGTTGCATACTGGCAACACATGGGGCAGGACCTCGACCAATACTTGAAGGGGTGTCTTGTGTGTGCACAATTTCAGCCAACATCCCTCAAACACCGTGCGCCTCTCCAAAAGAGGGGGATGACACTGCCAAGGTCAGATTTGCAAGTCAGCTTCATAGGGCCCGTGATTCACTCCTCTAGGGGAAATAAGTACATGTTGACGGCCATGCTTATTTACTAAATGGGTGGAATGTCTCCCGGCCCCAAACTGCAAGGCAGAAACAGCAGCTGCCCTGATGATCAACCACATCTTTTCGCATTTTGGTCTACCCCAAAGGATTGAATCAGACAGAGGTAGCCATTTCACCAGCAAAGCAATGACAAAGATGTGGGAGATACTGGGGGTCAAAAGGAATCTACACATTGCTTACCGGCCAGCCTCTTCTGGTGCAGGTGAACGTTACAACAAAACCATTGTGAGCATCTTAAAAAAGTTTGTGGCAGATTCTGGCCAAGTTGGGATATTCGATTACCTCTTGTCCTAATGGCCATGAGACCTACCCCTTCATCTGCAACTAAAATGTCACCGTTTGAGCTGATGACTGGACGCAGGATGGTGCTTCCCCAGCATTTGCTCTACAAGACCCAAGAGCAGACATTGATCAATGCCTCCGCAACTCATGAGTATGTTGAAAATGTAAGGAAACACCTTCAACGTGCTTTTGCCTATGCTCAGCGAAACCTAGAAAGATCAGCCGATAGCATGAAGACCCACTATGACTTGAAGACTACTAGGAAAGAGTACAATGTAGGAGACCGGGTTTATCTATACAATTTCCCAAGGAACCAGGCCAAACAGCGGAAATTTCTGCCTACATGGAAGGGACCTTTTGAAATTGTAGACAAGATCTCACCAGACGCCTACAAGATCTGCATCCCCAAAGGCAATGTGGCGGAAGGGGAAGACAAGTGGGTCCATATTCATATTAATCAGCTAAAGTGTTGCCATCCCAGTCACACTCTACAGCAACTGGAGGAGTCCTCTGCAATCCCATAGGGGGCCGCTCCAGATTAATACATTTCCAACCCTAAAATATCCCGCATATAGTCTATAAAATACATGATAAGAATGCAAATGTCTCCTGATTTAAAAAAAAATGTATATGTTCACTCTGCTACATTAATAGTGGTGGGGAAATTTCTACGAATATGTCTCTGCCGCTTTTTGCTTTGTCATCATAGGGGAGATGAAACCATGGAGACTGACCAAGGAGGACGACCCGGGGACCGATAGCAAAGATCCGAGAGGCCTGGGGTACCGCCCAATACTCCCATCAGGACTGGCGAGGAGAACCGATCGATCCACCCCTGATGGAGGAGAAGGTACTGAACTTTGCCATCTGCGGAATCAGAAGAAGATGAGGCGAACATCCCAGTCTTGCGAGTTCCATCGATGAAAGAACAGAATGGCCATCGCAAGAGGGGGGCTTGTGGGATGTTTCAACCCATGCATCCAAGCCATACAACATCATTGTCCATTACTGACATGGGAAACATCATAATGGCCGCCGGAAAGCATGCTGCTGGCCAGAAATCACCAGAAAGTGCGCAGTGAGAACCTGACAGACTGGCTGCCATCTTCTTTTGCCTCAGTCAGTGTTAATACAGGAGATCATTGCCAGCCCCATCCTTTGGCTGCCCACAGAACAAAAGCAAACAAAGGAATACAGAGCTGTAACAATTCATTTTCTTGTTTGTCAAAATTGCTGAAATCATGGGCATGCAACCACCAACAAAATCCAAATTCTGATTGGGTGTTCTACATTACTCTACTGCCGAATCCACATCAATACAATGTTAGCAAGGATCATATGCTATCAAGTAAAATCCCCTTTTTGAAATGTATTAAGTGAAGGCAGCTGTCAAAAATGGATGCAATACCGGTGCCCGCCACTGAGCGGTGCTATCGATCGAAATTCTGACAGGAGACTTGTATTTCAGGAGCTAAACAGTGAACCTGAGTTAGCTGGTACTTCAAAGGCTTGCTTGTCCATGAGAAGTCTTCACACCTGCTCATCTCAGCAAGAAGGCAGGAAATCACAAGGTTCTGTTAATCAAATGGAGAGTGGCACCCTGGACTGATGCCCTGCTAGCAGGAAAAACCAGACAAAGGATTCCTTCAGCTGAATAGGGTATGCTGATTTTGGGTGTGAACTGTGAACACTGCTCTGGGGGAAGGCAAGACATCTGATCTCTGAGTCAAGCCAAGTTTCTAGGGGCGGGGACAAACCAATGGGTGTACTGCAGTGGAGGCAAATGTATGTTTTATTAAATTTCTTATACAATATTGTATCAAGTTGACAGGAATGAGCAATTTGGGGATTCTTAATATGAAAAATGCACCCACGATTTGAGACTTAGCTGGACGTTGTGGGATGTTCTGAGGCCCAGCCCTGTAATTATTAATATTGTAACGTCTGTATTTATGCTAGAGACCTCAAAACTTACTGTAATATGCCCAGAGAGGGTGTGTACCTCTGTGTCAGATTTGATAAAAAACCAATATGACAAAACCCACTAAAAGCGCAAAATGTTGTCATTTCTGAACCCAAGCTCATAGAAACATGTGACTTGAACCGAATTGTACCTTAAGCAATCTGTCATGCAATTGTGTTTTATGAAAAAGAAGATATGTTGTACGGACACAAAGGGGGGTGTCCTTTCCTTGAGCCCTAAAGATGATACCTGATGACTCATTCTGAATCACAATTCCCTTCTCCATTCAGGTCACAGTAAAGCATTTAACCTATCTGGATCCTTAGAGGGTTGGGCATAGAAAGTCAGGCTTCCCACCCATTTTCAAAAGACATAAAAAGAACAACTGAGACCCAAATAGGGACATTCATTTTCCACTCTTTAATCGATTTCTGCACAGCACGCTGCCCGACCATATCCAGAACTTAGACTCCAGATAGACTCCAGAACTTGAAGCAGAGAGGCCTGAACCAAAAGCTGAATCCTTCTCAGCAGGCCTCCGAATCCAGCAATCTAACTAAACTATTCAACAGCCGGGCGAGCTGTTTTGATTCTGGCTAGAACCCTGTGCCAGAACCATATCCAGACTGCTGTGCCGTGCCGATAGCAGACCCAGACCAGACCGCTGAGCAGTGCCGATAGCAGACCCAGACCAGACCGCTGTGAGCTGAACCAGTGCCAGAGACTGTCTGGAGAGAGAACCGCAGCCCAAACCTGACCAGATCCGTGACGAGGTCGCATTCCTTCCAAAATTAGGAGTGAGTATCCAGCCAGAACTGTACAGAACCAATCTCTTAGTCTAAAGTCATCCTATCCCATCCATTTCAACCTAATTAGAACTGCATAGAAATCGTGTGTCCATCCTGTGATTTCAAAGCTTTAAAAGTGTCATCTGTCATTCTGAAATCTTGACTTCATTTCTGAAAATCTACCTCCACAAAAATGTCCGTATCTTTTGAACCCAGAAGCGAGATTTGACCCCCTGAGTGTACCAAGTCCAGTCATTTGTGCAAGGAAGTACCCTGGTAAAAATAACAGTGGTTAGCTTATATTCTGAAGTTAGTCTCACAAAAGTAAAAAGAAACACCCCAACACAGTACCACAAGAGATACCACCACCATAGAATACCACACAATGAAGTGTAACCCTGGAATATATGCAACAGCAGAATAAATTGCAAAGCAGTGTGGTAAAGCAAGTCCCACTTTACTGTACATTTGAGAAGACATGAGCATGTGAGGTATTTTATCTTTATGATTAGTAGATCACCCAGCCCATTCCAACGATCTGCAATAAAACAACCTATTCATCAATGTTCATCACAGCCTTGCTTCTGTGACGTCATTCTTGCCCCAGACACTAATAAGAGTGCATCCTGCTTTTCCATTAACATAAAGAAGTTGTATCCCCATCGTGATTCCTAATAACATACGTAAAGATTGGATAGCACCATTATGGGTCAGTATTTTATGGTGTGGTCAAAGGAAGAGAAGATGGATCACTGTCTCCATGTGGACAAGAGCAAAATGTAAGGTACCGATGTGATTTCCTCCACCTACCCCACAATGTCAGTAATGGGATAGTCCGGAGCCTCAGTTTGAAATACAAGGTTTTTAAGTGTACTGTATGCGTGGCTTCAACATAGTCCTCAACATCCACTACAGTTTTATTATAAAAAATAATCCAAGGACAGCAGCTTTGAGAGAGGAGCATCGACATATGAGTTATTTTGTACTCCAAAATAGCATCCTCTATCTTAGCTTTGTCTGCAGCCACGATACCTTGTGGTTAGTGAGCAAAAGAAAGAAACACGCATATCTAAACTAGGGGGTTTTCATGATCAGATCCACATGGCAAAGCTTCTTAAGCCGATATTAGTAAGGGTCCAAGAATAACTTTTTGTAAGTCCACAGCCAATGGAGAAGCGACCTTCAATCTATTATGCAATTCATTCCTTTTCTACCTGTCTTTTTTATCTAATTCCAATGTGCGATTAGAAGATAGTAGTACTAGTAGTGACTTCAAGAAAATGTGCTCTACTCTTACAAAGGCTCATGTACTAACAAATCCCCATGATTCCGCTCCACATTAAAGTGGGCAGTGATTTAGACATATAACCACCTATAAGACCCTTGTTAAATAATACAAGCAGGCTATCACAAAAGCCAAGTCTGATACCTATAAGTCTGATACCTATAATAGCATAATTCAGAGTGCTAACTCTAATTTTAAAGAATTCTTTTCCATCTTGAGGGAGTTTAAGAGCAAACCTCCCCCTGCCTCTATTCTTGTAAAAGACAAGCTGTGGTACCAAGCCATTCATGAGGTCTTCATTAAGAAGGTAATCACGCATCAAACCAACACTCTGCAAGTAAGGGACTTGTGCTCACTAAAGGAGATAGCAGCTGTAGCTCAGAAATGAGTGGATTCCCCTCAGTCTGAACCTTTTGTCTGATTTCACTGCCTGTACCAAACCATTTGTGTCAGAAACTATTGCTGCCATGAAGTCTACCTTATGCCATAGTGATGCCTGTCCGGCGAGCTTCTTCATAAGATGTCAAGACAGTTTAACCCTGTGGCTGCTGTTAGATCCTCCTGTGGTCTGATAAATAATTTACTACATAACATACAACATTTCCTTACAAAAGAGAACTTGGCAATTTAAGCCTCAGTTCTCATAAACACTCTTCTAGATTACTGCAACAGCCTGCTCAGGGAATGCACTGTTTCTTCTATAGCCACTCTTCAGGTCACCCAGAAGGGTGCAGTATGGCTGTTGCAGGCCTGGCAAGATGCTCTCATGTTACTGTCGCCAGAAGGGGCCTACACTGGCTACCAGGGAAACATTGCATCACCCACAAAATGGTAACACTAACACACAAATGTGTGGTGAATGCTGTCCCGGAATATCTCAAAGTGTGCATACTGCCATATGTCCCGAGTAGCTCACTTAGATCACAACAGCATCGTAGATTGACCCAACCAAGGTTCAAGCTGGCTAAGGCAGGTGGATGCAGTTTTAACTCCCAAGGTCCCTGTGCCTGGAAAGCATTACCACGCAGTATTAGCCTGGTTGATACACCCTCAAAGTTTAAGAAAGTGTTGAAAACCTTCCTCTTCAACAATTCACCTGATTAGTAGTACTACATTTCCCTTTGATTTGCCCCCTCGGACTACTGAGTTCCGTCCCTGGCCTTCTTAGCGCATTGTCCTGTACTTCTTGTCATGATTGTCTGTCTCATTTCTGTTGTTTGCGCGCCCTGAGGCCAGCGGGCTTGTGGCTTGATGGAATACAAAATCTGAATAAATATAGACTAAAACAACAGAAGAAACTAAGCACTTCTTCAATTTAGTATACAATCTTACTGAATCATTGGTTGCATGGGCCATTTCCAGATTGGCTTGATCCTTCTGCTGCATCCAACAGCCGTTGTCCGCTATCCAAATGCTTAAACAGACATATAAAGGGAGTTCTTCAAGCAAGTTATTTTCTTTTAGGAGGATTGTATTCCTAAATGGTCAATGAGTCACACTTTTCATAATTTAGACTGTCACTGTATTTTTTGATATCTCGTTTCACATAAGATGTTTACAGTGGCGAGCCATTTCAGAAAATTTTGCTCAGTCCCTTTTTATAAGCATGATATGATCTGTATAGTGGAGGGACAACCATTGGCACCCATAAGCTTGTCATTTCTGTGCTGACCGCGAATTCTTAGATCACAAACCAAGTTAGAACCTGAATAGCAACCGGACTATGACATACCCATGGTGAAACTTTCTGTTAATATCAAAATGTCCTAACACTCTGGCATAAGTACCATACTTCACAAAGAGTGAGTTATCTATTTACAACAGCTTGATTTCAATGATAATCTCAAAATCAAGATCAACGCCCCTCAGTACCTCCCGCAGCTTGCATTTAATGATTCTGTCCAATTCAGGTTTCAGATCAATGAAAGCAACAATGTTAAAATCTAATACAAAGTGTTTCTGAATGGAATGCTATAAAAGGTTGAGCAGTTGTCCCTTGTTTTCTCCAAAGCCCCACCTAAATGCTTGAAAGACAGGTTTTCTCTTGATTTCCCACTCCTAAGTAGAAAAAGAGAAAACAGGCTTATATCTTGTTCTTAGAGAATTAAAGGATTTAGAACAATAATGGAGTATTCCTTTCTCCCTTTTACTGAATGCACACCACTATTGCTGAATTCCAAGAATGTAGGATTGTTCTGCTGTTGATAAAGTAGTCTATGAACAGCTGCAACCCAAGTCTTTAGTTCTGACTCAAAAAGTCCCCTATTATGCTACTGGAGCAAGGGACCCTTACTGCCCTTGCACACCGTATGGCCTCCTAAATTTGGGTGATATTAAACATGAGAATTGCAATGGGTAGGGCCACCTTTGTTATCACTAGAGATACCAGGTGCAACTGCAGCCCCCCTGTATTCTAAAGGGCATTGCCACCATCTAAGTGGGAAAGGTCCATGGCTTGGACACCAGATCTGAAGTTGTTTTCTGGGATGAAGGGCTCGTGTAGGGCTCATACTCATGCAGAGTAGAAACCATTTTGTCAGAATGGTGAAGTTTATTTGAAACATTTATCAAGAATGAGAAAGGGAGAAAATGAGGAAGAGCCGTGAACACATTGATGGCAGCATTGGGTCATCCATGGTGAGGGATATCAAGAACAAAAGGATGTGTGTGACATTTTTCATTGGTGTATTTAAAGGCGAGTGTGAAAGAGAGATCATGAGCAGTGACAGGTAGATTACAGTGGGTAGTCATAGGGATTACAGTGGGTAGTCATAGGGATTACAGTGGGTAGTCATAGGGATTACAGTGGGTAGTCATAGGTGGGGTATGGGTGCAAACAGCTGGGGGAGTTGTGACATGCTACACGGTGGAGGCTCAGATAGTAGCTGAGATCCGAATGGAGTCCCATTTGGTGGATACAAGGACCAGCAAAAAAAGCCTGGCAGGGACCTAAACAAAAGTACAAGTAAGATGTCAGCCCTCCTTCCATTCATGGGAATAGCAAAAACGCTTGGGGCATACCTGATGACTGCTAGAAAAGACATGATTTGGATAAGAGAGTGTACGGAAATGTTGAAGTTGCTCCACAGGATATTTCCATGCAAGAGGGTTTAGTGGAAGAGGGATAAGACGCAGGCAAAGGGTTCCCATGATGATTGATAATTAGATTTTCTCGTTCCTAAGGCTGGTTCTACAAGCATCTATTGTGACTAATACATCGAAATAGTGGATGGCATTCTGTTAATACATTTAAGTGATCTGAAAGGCTTATTTGAGATTTAAGGCTACCCAGCCTTCGGTACGATATGAATTTCAGGTTGCGTACTGGAGAAGGCAGCAATCTGTCCTAGTGGACATTAATATGCGTCTGCAAAGGATGGTGCCAACCTGGCTAATAGCTGGATAGAAAATGGCAATTGCTTTTCTCTCGTTGTTTTAGTCCTTTCCAGGATGTCACAGCCAGGAGGGGATGGATGATGTATTGGGCATTTCATTGGGGACATGCAGAAGTTATAACTTTAAGTTTTAGTGCAGATGTATCAAATGATGAAGGGGAGACCCGGTTTTGCCATTTAGGAGTTTGTTATTGAGAGGGGATGGCAAGATGGCCCTAGATGAAAGGGCAAGAGGAGATGCTTTTGTGATGATGTGGTGTGCTTATTAGAATGCCTGTGTTGTAACCAGGTTAGGGTCAAGGCACCACTATTGGTGGGGATTTAAGCTTGCTTTCCAGATCTCATGCAGAGGGCTACACGGATCTAGCTAGGCAGACAATTTGAGATTCATTTGGGAATTGAGGATGGTGCAGACAACACCTGAGAAGGGCCACATTGCACTTGGCAGGGATGTTCTGGGATCCATAGCTGGACTTGCCTTTTATGTCATCGCTGTTTCATGTCCCAAGGACGGTCCCAGGTGAAATCTGCGGGATCCATCATTTGTCATGGCAGGAAGGAGTTTTACTCGATAAATTTGTTGACCCAGGGGACTGCGCGGCTAAATACTTAACAGCAACCAGGTGATTAACACCATACTCGCACGTGTGATATCAAGTCTGCCATCCTTTGGTAGCTGGTGCACTTAGTAACCCTTTGCTGCTGGAGCTTCAGTTCTGAGGTTTTATATAAGTGAACACATGAATGGCAATGGTTCGGTCTCTGTCCTGTGCCCGATTGATCTTTTGTAGAGCGGGCATGTCCTGTACAGTCTCTAGGCTACTCAGGCAGTTTCAGCATATGGGAATCTAGCTGTGTGCACGACTTGCACTGAAAAGACAGAGGGCCTGGTGTCTAAGTTAACATCGACCTAGAGCCAGTGGCAAAAGCGTTGCAGATGCCAATGGAAACATTGAACAGTTTGAATGGTCTGCTAATGGGAAATGGGTGAATAGAAGTGTGAGCAGCATTATAACATTAAACATCATTTCAGACACCAATAGTAAAAAAAACATAAGCAGCTCATAATCATAACATGAATCATGCATGATGGCGACACAAATTAAGCACTTCATGAGAGATTACCCTTTCAGCAAAAAATAATAGCAATAACATTTAAAACTTTAATCAACATCAGAAGTGAAAGAGGACAGGAGGGGGGCACCGTAGGTGACGTTGGAATCTGATGGCACTGAATAAAAGGCGAGCACTGAGTGTGCAGAGATCACGAAGGCCGAATGTGCAACATGTAAGCCAGCAGTGGTAAGAGCCTGGCACGCAGTGCCCTGATTGCTGATTTGGGAGTTTGATACCAGTGTACATAATGTTTCAAAAGCACTCCTTTATGAAAGATGTCAGCTTACAGCAATAACTCCTGCAATTAGTAGGATACCTATGTGGCTCTGTATGAAATTACGCCGGGGGACTAGCTTGAGCGGACGGAGAATGTCATAATTGCAGGGCCAACATTTCCTTATTGTACAATGCCCATTATATGGAAAATAGAAGGATGGGTTTATAGTGACAGTCAAAGTTTCTGCATCAAAAGTTTCGACACAAAAGCATCGAAAACAAAGGTTTCGAATGCATTTTTTAATTATTTTTTTTTGTTAATGGGGGGGTTCCACCACCCCCCCCCCGTTTTCTTTTTAAAAAAACGTTTTTTTCTATACAAAAAAAAAGAAAACCTGTAACATGAAAAAAATTGCATTCGAATTTTTTTTTTCTCCATGCTTTTGTGTCGAAACTTTTGCATGTAGAAACAATTTTTTCGAAACTATCACTGGGTAGCGAAGGATGTGATCACGGTTGGATCTTCATTTTCAAAACATATTTTAGAAGGCCTGAAACCAGCATGTTACTTGTGAATAGTGGATTATATGGCGGCCATATCGGGTTCCCTTCTAGATGCAAAAACTTGAATACAGATAATCCCTGTTTGATTTTGGAATGGCTCTTGTAATCTTTTTGACAAATGGGGACATCTACATTTGTTGACTATAAACAATTTCAGATGCTGTTCCCAAGTCTGTAACTCATTTACCTGTGTGCTGGCTCCGCTCGCGTATGTTGCATTGCACTAGTCACATGAGCTCCAGTAAGTGTAAACTATTGTGCAATATTAGCTTGTTTTTCGATCAATAGAATACTGGTACATTGATAGGAATCTTTGCTTTCGAAGACCATCAAAGTATTCTCCTAGCTCGTGATGTATGGTCCAATGTTTCTGCTACCAGGAAGCTACATAATACATTTTTTAATAGGTTTTTATTAGGTTTTACATGATTTAAGTATACTTGGATATGGACCTTTCAATTTTAAACGAGTAACAATAGTATGGTTTTTATTTTATTTTAAATGTGATAAGTGGTGTTCCTGATACCAGGTAGTTATAGCGTATGTTTTACACATTTTACATGTGTTATGCATACTTGGATATTGATTATTGAATTTCGATGTGACATGGCGATTTTATGCATTTTCTTTTCTTGTTGTAACTCTGATGGGAAATTATGTTCTGAATAGACTTGATTCATTCGTTATACTCTCAATACTAAATTATAGATGCAGAATAATATTTCATAGTGTTATTGACCATACACATGGTAATTCTGTTTCATACACCTTACTCGAGAGAAGCAAGCACTAATCAAGCCAATTGTGTGGTGAGCATCTCCAAACTATTTATGCAGAAAAACAAAGGACACTCTCGCAAAGAGCTCTTTCCAGACCCATTGAATAAAATGACCATCTCAGAAATGGAGCAGCTGAAGCACACTGATCAGACTGACAATAGATTTGCCAATGATCAGCTTCAACATGAGATTGCTACAATATTATTTGAACTTGAATCCATTGAGCAATCGGTGCATCAGTGGACCACCACAATTGGGATATCCAGGAAGAGTTAAGGACATATGTACCAAGATGAGAGCGTTAGCAGGGAGAGTGACAGACAATAAGGAACACATCTCCTGTTTAGAGAATCACATGTAAGGTTTAGAACACCTTCAAATAAGGGTTCAGAAATTGGACCTAATAGACACAAAGACAGTAGTTACCGGAACGTTGTACAGATTTTAGTTGTTGGAGGGCAATTAAAGCAGTACACATTACGGAAACATGCATAGCAAAGCTTCTGCAGCTTAAATTGAAACCCCTTCGAAATAGCAGGAGCCGCATTGGCTTTGGTCTCCTGATTCCTCATGATGTACCAGACACAGGCTGATAACGTTATGTACCCTTAGACACCCCTTTCTGGGGTTTTATTGCAGAGAGGGAAGAAGAAAGCTCCATTGTAATTCCAGGGTGACACAAAGTACATATACATATCAGCTGATTTCCAGAGAGACAATGCTTACTGGAAAAACCTTTATGGAACTCAGAGCTGAACTTGGAAAATGGAAACTTCTGTAGGGCTTCCTGAAACCAGCCAAAAAGTATAGATTCTGATGGAGCGCCAGAGAATTCGCAGCATCCGAAGTTAACCAGATACTTATCATATCAAAAAGCAGATACAATTGGCATTTAAGATGCTACACTAAAGACCCCTCATCAATACATAAGAAAGCACACTCACTCAGAGAAGACTGATGGAGCAGATTCACATATCAGCGGCAAGATTAAATAAACTTTGCACTGGTGCAAGTGCAAAGTTGCACAGTATTAGCAATAGGGCAAAGTTTGTGCGTCGTGAGAAAATGTGAAATGCGTTGGTTTCAGTGAAACGCCTGCCATGTTGGATTTGTGGACTTTTTTGGGGTCCGCGGACAATGTGGCCATAAGAAGCCAGAAAACGGGTTGTTTCACCCCTGACAGTCTGCAAACACTCCAGATGTCCTGGGACAGTCCTGTGGTGTACCCATTTCTGCATTACAGGGTTGGGGAAAAGCAGTTTTGGATGGCTTATAACTTTAGGGCCACTCAATGAAACTGCATGTAATTTTGTAGTTTTATTCTAGACCTAATCCGGAATTGTTTCGCAAAGTTTTGTGGGATTCTGTCAAGAGGGGGGAAAATTAGAGGGGGGTCCATAAATATTGGAAATGCATATAAATGTGGTGTCATTTGATGAATCTGCACATTTGGCAAAACAATTTTGGATCTAGATATAAATGGTTTTCTAAAGTTTGGTGGGATTTTCTCAAGAGGTGGCGAAATTAAAGGGGGTCTCAACATTTTTAGATGACTTATAACTTTGTTGTTATTTGACAAATGTGGACAAAACTTTTGGGAAAGATTATAGACCCAACCTTCAATGTTTGTGTAAAGACTGAATGGATTTTGTCAAGTGGGGGCTAAGATATATGACGATTGTATGTACATACATCTTGACACTTTTGAAAAAATAAAACATGGGCGGTTTTCAAGCAAACTCGTGAGTAGCATTGGCAAGGACATTAAAGCATGGTTTTACAAATGTGCCCGTGTTTTATGTTTTGACAAGTGTCATAATGTAGGTACAGAAAATAGTCAAATACCTTTGGTGACTGAGGTATAGGCTGTGGCCATGGGCAGTAGCCAGATTGTCTGGGTCATGGCATAAGGTCATGATGTGGACAATCTGCCTACTGGCCATGACAGAGAGGGATGTAAAATGGTGTTAACGTGGTCATGTCCACCTGGGACCAGCTGTGTGGTAAAGCTATTCGAAAGTAGGCTGGTTTGAAAGGGAAACAATTTGCTTGTGGTAATATGGTCATAGGGTTCTGCAGGCTGCCATAGAAAGGGAAGAGGGGCTCTGTACAGAGCACCGACTTCTCTTTCCATGGTGTCCATCTTGGAAAAGGGTTGTCCTTCTTACGCCGTCCCGCTGTATGAAGGAAAATCCTTCCTTCCTACTGTTGGAAGAGAAATCTATTTTGTTGCACCTCGGCTTCCCGCTTTGAGATCCAGGGTTGTGAATTGCCTTTTTCCCCCATTGCAGGGGCTGCAATGGAAGATAATGGTCCGGAGTCCTTGTTATTTATTTATTTATTTATAACACGCTAAAGCCCGCAGACATTAGGGCACACACGGACACACTTTGCTTGGTCTGATAACTTGGGTTGTCGGGCTGTTTCCCTGTTGCGACAAAAAATGGTGTTAAAGTGGCCATGTCCACCTAGGTAAAGTTATTCGAAAGTAGGATAGGATTGAAAGGGAAAACAATGTGCTTGGGGTAATTTGGCCATAGAAAGGGAAGAGAGGCTCTGTGCGAAACACTGCCCTCACTTTCCGTTTTGGCAATCTTGGAAAAGGATTGTCCTTCCTACAGCGGGACGCCTAAGGCGTCCCGCTGTAGGAAGGACCAGGGGTGTTGCTAGGTCTGGAAAAGATCAGGGGATAAGCTAATGTCGGGACTGGAGGGGCTCAGGGATAGCTATACCATTTTGGTGGTAGCCCCTGAGCTTCTATCCAGGGCTACAACCAAAAGACCTGGGGCTATATCCCACTCAACCCCCCCTAACAACGCCTCTGGGAAGGACAATCCTTCCTTTCTAAAGAGGGATTCAGCAGACATCCCGCTGTAGGAAGACATTTTTTTAGCACCCCGGGTTCTCACTTTGTGCATTTCACTTTGCTTTCTCAAGTCTTTCGTACACTCCCAACAGTGGTAAAGAACTGTCACACCCATGATTCTCTCTGTGTGCTAGAGGTAGGCACGTCCTCTACCTCATCTTCTTGGTCCTCATTCATTATCTTTGGAAGTACTGTGCTTTTGCTGTTGTGTAGGTCCTTGAGCTGGTGGTGGTGGGTGGTGGCTCTTGGGGAGGAGGGAGGGCAATATTTGATGCCATTTTTAAGAGCAATAACAGTTTTACTAATATCCGTCCAAGTATGTGCTTTGCAATATATTGTTAATGGATAATGAGTAAGTATAGGTGTAGGAGCTGTGCAAGGGTACATTTTGAGCTTGAAAGTTCCAAACAGTCTTCCAAGCATGGACCAGATTCTGAAGTGCGGACGCCTTCGCAAGACATGTCATCATGCTGCGTGCAAGTGCATGGTCACGTGACACGGTCCGGAAGGACTGTGATGATACCAGACGTTTGTTGACGTCGACAGGTGCAAAAACAGTGGAGAAAGTTGGAAAAAGTGTATAGAAGAGTTAAAATGATGCTAGAAGGTGGGAAATGGAAGAGTTTTAAGGTAATACATTATAAATTGGACAGAAGTGTTGCTATATTGGGGTAAGCATGATATTAGTATGTTGTAGGAAAATAACATGCACTGGTAAAAACCCATGAAATTCAGTGAAAAAACATTGTTAAAGGGACGTTATGGTTAAGTTGCATTAATAAAAACCTATGAAATTCAATGAAAAAACGTTGTTAAAGGGACGTTATTGTTAAGTTGCACTAATAAAAACCTATGAAATTCAATGAAAAAACTTTGTTAAGGGGACGTTATGGTTAAGTTGCACTAATAAAAACCTATGAAATTCAATGAAAACACTTTGTTAAAGGGATTTTATGGTTACAAGTAAAACCGAAATCCGCCAGAAATTCACCAGTTATGGTAAGCTAAGCAACCATAACTCGTGCCACCACCATGCACTGCTAACACTAACACCCAGGACATCAAAGATGACATCACATGTGAAATACATTTTGATGAAAAGTCCCTACAAGGAATTGTGTTTATATTGTTGGTAATAATATGTCAGGGGTGATCTGGAGACCTATCATGAACTACCTAATCTATTAAAGAATGTACTCATCTAACATCATTGTATTGGAGTGTTGTTGTTAATACAGAAACCTAATCATATATAAACATAGGCAATGACTGCAGCATGCACCACAGAAGTACACTATTTATAATCTTGTAATTTTGGATAGTACAATAATGAATGCTACCTTATCAGAGTTTTGAGAAATGTTAAACATGTAATAACTAGCAAACGATTCATGACTTACAACACTTGTGCTGGTACAAACAATACATATGAAGAACCACAATGCATACAAATCAGAGGCACATACAGGGAAACTAAAGTAAGGAAGAAAGAAACAGCATCATCAGAACATGTTAATGACATTAAAGTTTATCTTCATGTATACAAATGAGTCGTGTGTTTGAGGCCTGCTTATTTCCCCATTTATGTGCACCATGAGCTGAGACCAAACCCCAAGGAAAGTACTTAAAGAAGGTTAATGTCTAGAAATATAGCACCTTTTTCAATTTTAGTATTCTGACTGTCAGACAACAAAACCACCGGGCCTATATATGTCAGTGAACAAATACAAGTGGCCCAGATATGTGATGTCATCAGTGATGTCATCATTAACATTTGTGAGGTCATCTTTGATGTCGTGGATGTTAGTCTTAGCAGTGCACGGTGGTGGCGTGATTTATGGTTGCTCAGCTTACCATAACTGGTGAATTTCTGGGGGTTTTCGGTTTTACTTGTAACCATAATGTCCCTTTAACAAAGTGTTTTCATTTAATATATATATATATATATATATATATATATATATATATATATATATATATATATATATATATATATATATTTAGATATATTTTTGTATATGGTAATACATTACCTTTACAATATATTTAATGTGCATTACATCACATAGAATCTCTAATATCAACTGCATTACATATGTACACGTCATCACTTAAAAAATGCAACACCTAAATAATACAAATATTACAGAATTAGAAGAACCATTTAATAAATAGGACCAAAATGCATCAATATCAATACAATCCAATCTATATATAAAAATCCTTAAAAGCAATGCTCTTTTAAAACTAAAAAAGGGACATGTCATTAAAGGTGCTTCAGTGTTGCAATACTATTTTTATCCTTACAGAATCTACAGAAATTAATTTCAATTCTTTTCCTTCTGGCTAACAGTTCTCGGGTCAAAAGAATGTTAGGACGAAATCTCAGGAAATTATATTGCCCCTTACTATGTGGAAATAAACACATACAGGCAGGTACAATTCCAGCCTTCTTATGCTTATACTGAATATGTTTCAAAGATCTATAACTCTGTATCTTTTCAATGGTTCTTCTCCAGTCATCAGTGTAAAGCTTTTTTTTTTTAAATCATAAGTTTGGTGCTTAAGGGGTAATTCATAGAATTCAGCGCACAAGTGGCGCACACAGCTGGCGCACAGTGTGCGCGTGCGAATCCCTGCGCCAGCCGCGTGCGCTGAAATCCATTTCCGCGCACAGCGTATTCATGGATTCCAGCCACCAAAACCAGCCGTGGCGCACAGTGGCGCAGCGACCCTGCAGCAGCGCCAGTTACGCCCCCAAGAACGCCTCCCGCGCAGGGAAAAGCCATCAACATACCCAATCCAGCGCAAAGGGCTGCGGCAACCCTGTACCAGCACAGCAAGCAGGCTACGTGTATCACTGGGGTGCACAGGAAGTACCCCACGCGATTGGCCCCGTGCGAGCAGGGTACGCGTATTTCAGGGGTGCGCGGGAAGTTCCACACGCAATTCCATCAGGGTACGTGTATTTCGGGGTGCGTGTGAAGTTCCACACGCGATTCCATCAGGGTACGTGTATTTCAGGGGTGCGCGGGAAGTTCCACACGCGATTGGCCTGGGCGAGTGTATTTCAGGGGTGCGCGGGAAGTTCCACACGCGAATAGCCTGGGCGCGTGTATTTCAGGGGTGCGTGGGAAGTCCCACACGCGATTGGCCTGGGTGCGTGAGAAACTTCACGCGAACCCCTGAAATACACGTAGCCCGCTCCGCCAGGCCCGATCGCGTGAGAAAGTTCACGCGAACCCCTGAAATACACGTCGCCCGCTCCCCCAGGCCAGATCGCGTGTGTGACTTCCCGCGAACCCCCGGAATACACGTACCCCGCTCAATCGCGTGTGTAACTTCCCGCGTAACCCCGAAATACACGTGCCCCGCTCGCACAATTGCTGTATGTTGCCACTTTTGTAATGCGCAGGGACGCTACCGCCTGCCTTCGTGTGGCGGACGTGTATCGGCTTGTGCGTGTCTTTCGCTGTGCGTGGCTTTGCCCTATTCGATTCCATGAATACGTGTGGTTCGGGTGCGTGTGGGCGTTCCGTCTGCTTCCCTGCAGTACATCCCCAGTTACGCCCTTGTTTTCGCGAGTTGTTCCCCATTCCGCGCGTTACGCCCCGTGTTCCGCCCACTTTCTGGTGTATGTGCCGAGGTTGTGCGCTTTCACTGTGCGCGTCGCGCACGTCTTTTGGGATGTTGCAGTGACGTGTGCGCCATGCACGGGTTTGGCGCACATCCGCGCAGGGACTTCCATGAATCGCACGCCTGTTTTTTTTCCGCTTGCGCCTGCTTGCGCCTGCTTGCGCGAAGATTTTCGGCGCACGTTTGTTCCATGAATCGCCCCCTAAATATGCTTAAATAATTTAGAGCATAACCCAGATCTCCCAATATCTTGGAAAATATATCCTCATATAATAATGCAGTGCCATTTTGTCATTTTGTAAAGATATATTCTTTATATATATTACATGGCCTGCGGTAGCGGCCATGTAGTTATGGTTAAGTTGGTAATCCCATAGGAAGAGCCCTTTTTCGGTGGCTTATAACTTCGCTCCGCCTGGACATATCCTCACCAAACTTTGCAAAAAAAGAATATGGTCCACTCTGATTTGCAAAGTTTGGTGAGGTTTGGTCAAGGGGGGGGGGCAAATTTATAGGAGGGTCCCAAAATAATTTTTTTCCCACATAAAGGGAAACAACTTTGCTCATGCCTACAGCCCAAACTGCTGGATGGATTTTCACCAAATTTGCAGCACGAGCGGCGGCTTGGTCCCGAAAGCGTGCTTTTTTTAATTTGGTGTAAATCCATCCAATAGTTATTTTTTTAAATGACCAAAATGTAAGACAAAAAAAATAGTGATATCTATGTCCACTGCGTGGACACACTTCTCTGTTCACTCCGCGGACAGGACACCGATTGGCTAATAATTGTGCGTCATGTCCGTGGATACACAACGTGTTCGCTGATTGGTTGGTGTGAAGCATGAGGTGCGTCAGATTTTTGGAAACGTCCGCCACCTTGGATTCGTGGACATCTGCTGGTGTCCGCGGTATCGCGGTAAAACAGATTACAAAACAGAACATTGCACTTGTCAAATTTATCAAATAATCTGATGAGGATGGAATGGAATATGGCTGCAAAAAGCTGAAAATTGGTATTTTTTGCAAAAAAAGTCTGCAAACAGTTTGGATGTTCGCGAACAGTCCCGAGAAGTTCAGGGTCACTTCAGATTTTTGGTGCCAGTTTTTGGATGGCTTATATTTTTGGCGCTACTTAATGAAAATGCATGACATTTTGAAATTATTCCTGACCTGATCCTGAATGAGTTTTCAAAGTTTGGTGGGATTCTGTCAAGAGGGGGCAAAACCAGAGGGGGGGTCCCAAAATGATGTAAAGGCTTATAAATGAGGTGTCATTTGAAGAATCTACACTTAATTTGGCAAACTGATAATAAATCTAGATATACATGTTTTTGAGAAGTTTGGTAGGATTTTGTCAAGAGGGAGCAGAATTAGAGGGGGGGTTCCAAAATATTGTAAAGGCTTATAAATGTAGTGCCATTTGACAAATCTATACAAAGGTTTGCGAAAGATTATAGATCTAGATATAAATGTTTTCGTAAAGTCTGAATGGATTTTGTCAAGTGGGGGCTAGGTTAAATGACGATTGTATGTGCATACATTTGACACTTTTGAAAAAATAAAACATGGGTGGATTTCCAGCAAACTTGTGTAAGGAGAATTGGCATGGACCTGAAAGCATGGTTTTGCAAATGTGCCGCTGTTTTATTTTTTGACTAGTGTCATAATGTAGGTACAAAAAATAGTGATATATCTTTGGTGACTGAGGTGTAGCCTGTGGCCATGGGCAGTAGCCAGATTGTCCAGTTCATGGAATAAGGTCATGATCCGGACAATCTGGCTACTGGCCATGACCACGAGGGACAACATATGTGGTTAAAGTGGCCATGTCCACCTGGGATTGGCTTTGTGGTAAAGTTGTTCGAAATTGGGATAGATTTGAAAGGGAAGAAAAATGTGCTCATTATAATAAGGTCATAGGGTTCTCTTTTCACCTTCTACAGCCTTCCATGGAAAGCAAAGAGGGGCCCTGTATGGAACCCTGCCTTCCCTTTCCATGGTGGCCATCTTGGAAACAGGCTTGCATGGAAAGCGAAGAGGGGTCCTGTATGGAACCCTGCCTTCCCTTTCGATGGTGGCCATCTTGGAAAAGGATTTTCCTTCCTACTCCGGGACGCCACAGGCGTCCCGGCGTAGCATGAAAAATCCTTTTATTAAGCACCCAGGTTCCTGCTTTGGGAACCTAGGGTGCTAATGGCCTTCATCCCCCATTACAGGGGCTAGAATGGGGGGATAATGGTCTAAAGACCTCATTATCCATCCTTGCTTCGCTTGGGCTGATAACTTGGGCTGCCGGCCCTGGAACCGAGGATGAATGCCACAATATTACCATTAGCATAACACAAAATGCAAATGGAAATGTTGGAAAATCTTATTGAGTCTATGTACTTTAACGATAAATATAAAGTAGACAGAGTCTATGGGCCTCATTACGAGTTAGGTAGTAGCCATGGAGCTATTAGCTCCATGGCTGCCGCCAAATCGGGCTCCTTTAACGGATTCCCTGAATAGGGAATTACCGGGCCATTCCTAGTTCAGAGGGCTCGGTCATTCCTCCCTCTGGGAACTCAGACCTTGACCTGGACCTTCCCCATTCCCATTTGAGCCCCCTCAATGGCAATGGGAGAGGGAGCTAACAACGGGCTGATTACGACCGGCCCGTTGTTAGCTCCCTCTTCCCCTCGCGGGGCCCGGTAACAATGCCAGGTTTTACCAGGCGTCCTTACCGGGTCCCGCATGGGGACCTCGTAATCAGGCGGAATGGTGTTAACGGGACCGCCACCATTAGCGGAGCCCGTTAACCCATTCTGCCTGACTTGTAATGAGGCCCTATACGTTTTTTTTTAGTTCTATTTTTTTACTGTGAAAGGTGGTTCCAAACGGAACATTTCTTTTGTTGTTTTTGGATGTGTGGTTTTTTTGTTTGTTTTTTAGAAGGATAGCTAAGAAAGTAATGTGGGGAGGAAATGAGGGAAGAGGCACCAAACACCAATATGGAGGGGTAGGTGGACAGGGGAAAATGTTGAGTGTGTGTTATTTCTAAGGTATCTAAGGTAAGGGGCAGTGTTTCTCATGCTCCTTGATTAAAGCAGTGGTGGTGGCTCTTGGGGAGGAGGGATGGCAACAGCTGATGCCATTTTAAGATAGCAGTTTTGCTAAAAGTATGTACTGTGTACTAGATTGTTAATGGATAATGAGTAGGAATAGGTGCTGGAGCTGTGCAAGGGACATTTTGAAGTTGAAAGTTCCAAGATCAGTAGAAAATGCAGTTCCGAACTGTCCGCGAAGCACGGATCTTATCGTGTGAAGTGCGGACGGGTTCTCGGACACGTCATCATGCCGCGCACCGGTGTATGGTCATGTGGCACTGTCCGGAGGGTCCGCAATGAAGTCAGATGTTCGTAGACATCCACAGATGCAAAACTAGTTGAAATAGTTGCAAAACATCTGTAGAAGTGTTAAAAATTATTCTAGAAGGTGGGAAATGGTAGAATTGTAAGGTGACACTCTGTAAATTGGACACAAATATTGCTATATTGGGTAAGTATGATATTAGTAAGTTGTAGGAAAATAGCACGCACTGGTAAAAACCCATGAAATTCAATGAAAAAACTTTGTTAAAGGGACGTTATGGTTAAGTTGTGCTACTAATAACCTATGAAATTCAGTAAATAGACATTGTTAAAATGATGTCATGGTTACAAGAAAAATCGAAAAACCCCTGAAATTCACCAGTTATGGTATGCTAAGCAATCATAACTTGCGCCACCACCGTGCACTGCTAAGACTAACACCCAGGACATCAAAGATGACATCACAAATATCATTGATGACATCACTGATGACATCACATGTGCATTTACTTGTCATACAAGGGTTTGTGAATGTAATGTTGGCAAAAAAGTATCAGGGATTATCCGGAGATGTGTAATAAACTACATACTTCATTACGCAATGTAGTGTTCTAAAGAACATTCCATTGCAGTGTTATTTCTAGTACAGAAACCAACTCATGCAGAAATGTAAGTATTGGCTGCAGCATACACCATAGAGGTGCAATATTTGTAATTTTCCAAGGCTATATAATAAAACGGTGAATGTTTCTGTATCAGACTTTTCCGTATTGTGAAATAATGCATCACTTACTACATATTTCTACTAATACATAAAAAACATAAATAGACTAAAATGAATAGAAATATGGGGCTTATATATGGAGAGTAAAGTAAGCAAACAAGAGGCAGTATCATTAGCAACTGTGTATAATCTACATGATTGTATACACGCACAAAAATTATTGCTGTGTTTCAGGCCTGCTTCTTCCCCTATACACGTACATCATAAGATGCAATTAAATTCTAAGAAAAGTAGCGTAAGAACATATGAGAATAGCAACATCTATAAATGTAATACCTTTTGAATGTTAAGTTACTTACTATCAGTAAATAAAACCACCTGGCCTGGATATGGCAGTGAACAAAAAAGAAGGAGCTAAACATGTGATGTCATAAATTATATTTGTGATGTCATCTTTATGTCCTGGGTGTTAGTCTTAGCAGTGCACGGTGGTGGCGTGAGTTATTGTTGCTTAGCTTACCATATTTGCCGTTTATCAGGGGGTTTTAGATTTTACTTGTAACCATAACGTCCTTTTAACAACGTTTTTACTGAATTATATATATAGGCCAGTAACAGTCAGGAACTACAAATTCATATACTCATAATTGATATTCAAGTACGGTATTTGTAGACATACTTCAAATATGTTCCTACAGTAATTCACTTGGGGTTCACTCACATCATATGAAACATATACATAGGGGAAAACACAGATTTGGAAAACAGCAATGCTTTGTGTGTATAAAGATAATCAGTATGGTTATCAGCACTTTCTTATAGTTCTGCTTTTTTTTAAAATTACTTTACTTTCCTGAATATGCTCGTATTTGTATACATTGTATGCATGCTACTCTCCTTAGCGTCCAGTCACATTATATGATAGTTATACATAGCGAAATAGTACTTTTGAAGCAGAGTGATCATTTCTGTGTATAAAGTTAATCAGTTGGGGTATGAAGATTGGCTGATAATACTGTTGTTTACTTCATTTTCCCTGAATATGCTCATATTTGTATGTGTTGTTGTCTATTTGTGTTTAGTTTCGAATAATGCAATTATGTAGTGTGTGGGTTTTATTAGCTAGTTATTAAATGTTGCACAGTAGACAAAACTGTAATACAAAGCATTTATGATTTTACTATTCACCATGGTAAGATTAATAATATTGCACATCCATCATGTATGTTGCACACAATGCCTATGTTTCTACATGAGTAGCTTAGCATACTGGAAAGAACCTGATAATAGAATGGTATTTGTATCAATGCATTTCTTAATGCACTACGTACTACATGATATTTATTCCAACAATCCTTCACACTTTTTTATCAACATTACTATAAGAATACCTGGTACAGAATGTTCATGGAAGGTAAATGCACATGTGATGTCATCAGTGATGTCATCAATGCATTTGTGATGTCATCTTTGATGTCCTGAGTTTTAGTCTTAGCAGTGACTGGTGGTGGCGCGAGTTATGGTTCCTTAGCTTACCAGAACTGGTGAATTTCAGGGTTTTTTAAGTTTTATTTTGAACCATAACGTCGCTTTAACAAAGTTTTTTTCACTGAATTTCATAGGTTTTTATTAGCGCAACTTAACCATAATGTCCCTTTAACAAAGTTTTTTCAACTGAATTTCATAGGTTTTTATTAGCGCAACTTAACCATAACGTCCCTTTAACAAATTTTTTTTTCACTGAATATATATATATATAATGGAAATGTGATGCATGTTTACTAAGACTCCCTTATCTTATATTTATATAACAGAATATACCAAACCCCCTGTCCCGCTACTGATTTTGGTGTCCGCGGACCGTGTACATATCCGCAGGCGGGTGCAGTCACCATCAGCACTATCCAAAAACTCAGGGGGTATCTTACATTATTGTATCATGCAATAAAAACACCAAACATATTCAAAAAGCACCACATAAATGCATTACCTTTAATAATAAGTAAGAAGTGGAAACTGTATATGTAAGACACAAACCATCCACTGAAGTAGCATTTCCAATATAACGGAATTTACCAAAACAAAATAAATATGCCTCTAACTGAATTACCTCACAGAAACTGCACAGCAAGAACATACTTACACAGCAGTAACATCACCTGTTTATAAAATAGTAGTAAGTACACTACATTTATTTCATATACTTATACATTTTCTGTATTATGTACACTAAAATTAATATTTACAGAAATGTCCATTACTTTGGAATGGCTGGAAGAAAATTTCCCACGAGAGGAAATGAGTGAAGACAGTGATAATAATGGTAGACACAACATTTCTCTATATAAGCCAATTAATAACCATTACTTTATGTGTACTTAAGACATTTTTTTAACAGACCAGACAACCAATAAAAATAATGCACCAAAAGAGATATTAGAAGAGCCTCTGAAATGAATAGAACTAAAAATTGATTTGTTAATGCAACACTTCAATCAACTAAAAGAGTGCATTGTGGTCCACATTAAAGAAAACATTAAATACCACTGTCCCACATGTACCTGTCCCCCTCTCCATATCCCAGGCAACTATCCCCAAACCTTCCCCACCAAGATAAATGGTACGATGAGACTTCCATCCCTTCCTCCCCTCCCATACATCATATCCAGACCCCTAAATACCCTGTATTTGTTTCAGTTTCTGCTTCCCCCTGTCTTTTCATAATGTTTCTACTGTTAAACAAAAATAACATGTTAAGTGTGTTCTGAGTATATGCCCACGTCTTCTTTTAAAAAAAAAAAAGGCAGTCAGGGTGTCCACGGACGGCGCGGCTGTCAGGGGTGTCCTCAATTAACCAACATGGGGGTGTCCTAAGGACATTATACCTGTTCTTACTGTCTGTAATTAAAATGGAGGTGTCCTTAAAACACACAAGATGTCCGCCTATCCGTAATTAACCAAAATGAGGGTGTCTTAAGGAAAATAAACCTATTTGTACTGTCCGTAACTAAAATGGAGGTGTCCTTAGAACACACAAGATGTACACCTCTCACAATCACCCAAAATTGGGGTATCCTAATAACACCCCGCTGTTCGTAATGTCCGCAACCCGAATTAATATATCTGTTGAACACATATCCCGTCCACTTATCCGCAAAGTTTTGATACACATTTATTTTATTCAGGGACTTCAACATTGTTCATAGAACACCCGCGCACATGCGCATCACACACTTTGGTCCTACAAACATTGCACCACTCTGCAACTGTCTGCCTCACATGTGTTGCACTTTTAATTACTTTGGGGACCAGAAGACTGTCTGTAGAACACCCCCGTGCATGCGCACAACCGTCACTGCGCATTTGGTGTCCTGCGGACAGCCATCCCATTGGCGAATGTATCTGCGACGTCATCATGTGACTGCACCCGGGCTGAGCATGTGTCCTTATTTGTGGACACTGTCCAGGCCCCCGAACACATAAAAACTGAGCAATCCAAGGTATTTTATAGTAAAAGTTCACCATTGCACATATCCCAGACAATGTCCCTGCGATCTACATACTTTGTGGAGCCTTTTGAGCCTGTTCTTGTTGTTCAAAGTGTTCGGGGACAGGGCGTGTGTCCGCAAAGCATGCCCCAGCACCCCTATAAAAGGCCACACCACAGAGCTGGTCCTCATTCTGCTTTTGGATTTCAAAGATTTACAACAGGACAATTTTGCAGGTTGCTGTTCTTGGTTAGTCGTTCCTAGTTCCTGGTTATTAACCTTCTAAATGGCATCCCAAATTGCTTCTACTGCTACTGCTACTGTCATCAGCACCCCCACCCCCTCCACCACCACACCCCCCAGGGCCTGCAGAGGGGAACAGGCATGAGGATGCGGAGGAGACGTATAAAGAGGATGAAGAGGATGAGGTAGTGGAAGTCCCTGCTACTAGCATTCATCTTGAGTCTTGGGTGTGGTGGTTATTTACCACCGTTGATGGAAAGACAAAAGCTCAAGCGAACAAGGTGCTCTGCACTCAGTGCCACATGGTGCTGAGTCGTGGCAAGGCTGTTTCGTATAGCTTTGGGCTTTGGTACTACATTAATGAAGCAACCCCTAAAGTCATTCCACAGTGGGGCTATTCCTAAGGTTGTACCTTGCGATAAAAGTAGAAGGTTGAATTCCTCTGCAGCATCCTCTGTTTCCACTCCTGTCACCACAAAAGACACCCCTGTGGGACAGTGCATCCCCCGAGCTGCCTCACAGGCCATTCATGATGCTGTTGACCCTTACCTTTCAAGGGTCACAATATTGTGCATGTACTGCGACTCAGTACTCTGCAGGGGGGAGAACCTTCAGACTGCTTTTGAGACTGCGGTCAAGGAGCATCAGAACATCTGCGACATACCTCAATAAGTCCTACACTACATCTTCCTCTCTCCACCTGCCCTTTCTTATCCCCGTAGTTGGTGTCCCTTCCTTACCCTCCTTTCCCCTCCTTTCCTTGTGTGTCGTGTTTAAAAAAAAAAATATATATATATAACAACAAAAAACAAAGGCTCTTTTCAGAGCCGCCTTTCACAGTTGAAAACAGAAGTGACAAATAAATAGTGCAGGGTCCTGTCCATTTTTTAAAGGTCTGCAGATATCTATGGCCTACACAAAATGGATTGCTGTCATTCCAAAAAAGGTTGCAATGCATTTTGTATATTTCGCAAGTCCTTCTTTCATTGCAAATTTCACAGAGATTTCAGACACATGTTCTAAACGGTTCCCTCCACAATCAATAATAATAATGTCTGGATGACACTGTGACACCAAAGAAGCATAGAGAGGTACCAAATCCACCCACTTCTTTCCACGCACTCCATGCCAGTGCACTTCCACATGAGAGAATCCAAGATGTGCAGCCACTCCACAGCGATCTGCATGCACGTTCAACCAATGTATCCACAATCTCCCAAAATCCAAACAGTCTGCTTTCTGAAACACACAGCCATGACTATCTGCTCTTCTCTCAGGAAAAACACCTACTGACAAACTCTCTCCTTACACAACACACCCAGTAAACCTTATTGACCAATCCCTTCTCTGTTCAGTCTCACTTGTATGCCTCTCAACCCCAAAATCGCTGTATGTCATACGCGTTGCCCGCAGACAACCGCGCTGTCCACAGACAAATCGAAAAATATGAGCGTAGGGAATGAAAATTTCAATGGTGTGCCCGATTTCCCTTTTGAGGTTGGCCGTGAAAAGAGACTTTTAAAAAATAAATTGCAGGTGCTTCTGAAAACTCTTTTATTTTTGTTTTTTTTGTTTTCTTTCTTCTTATTTTCCTCCAAAAATGTTCACATTAGCTTCTCCAAAGCAACCCTTATCTTCCAAAACAGCATGGAATTTCCCATAAAAGATAAATAAATGCCATTGTCTTTAAAATAAATAACATTACCAGAATTAATGTTCTCATTATTACAAAATAACATACCAGCTCTAAGCATGAAAGCAAACATGCCTTGGTTGATTGCACACCTAGCAATATTTAGCTAGGACAAGAAACACAGCTATTGTCCCAAACTGCTCTTGGTAACAAAGCAGAACAAATAACCTTGACATTTGGAAGGACTTTCATGATTGATTGAGCCAAGTTTTGCAGATCTTGCAACAAAGTAGGGGCACTGACATAGCCCAAAAGCACAGAATCACAGTGTAGGACAACTACATGTGAACTTTGAAACTTAGCCATATCCTGAAAAACTACTAGAATTGCCTGCAAATTCAAATCAGGCACAGTGCTCCACACCACATCTACTCCTTTTGTGTCGAAATGGTCAGCCACATTCTTAGATTTAGCATACTGCTCCAAACCATTCACAAACATATCTCCAACCACCAACACCCTGACTTTCCGCACCTCCACCATCTTCAACTACACACAGCCCCTCTCAATACAAAACAGAACCTCAACACTTGATTGGCTAATCCTCAAAATACACTCCCACTTCATTCTCGGAAACCCCAGATGTGGCATGTCCTGTCTGCGAACAACGGTGCTGTCCGCGGAGCATGTAAGTAACACTGGGGCAGCCCGTCTACCCTTTGCACTACACTCTCTGCACCACCTCCTCGTTGGCTACTGTTAAGCAGTCACACAATCATCCACCAATCACATTCAAGAACTCTACATCTAACTCTGAAAACACAGATCAGCTCTTTAGATGTACTATTGATCACTCTCAGTATAATTCGGCTGTGACTGCAAATGACCTACAGCAACAACTACTATAAAACTCCCTAAGATTTCTTCTTGAATATTCATGCACATCCACATGCATGAACACAGACTACAGGTATAAATATTTCCTACACAGTACATGTATACCTCTGCTAGTAATACTATACATCCCGAGAGCATAGCTCAGTGGCAACGTTCGTGCCTTGAAAGCAAAACGACACAAAGCTACAAAGATTCGATCTCCGGGTCTGCGCTTAGAAATCTCTGGGTGTTTAAGCATTTTATAAATATGCAACTAAGACAAAATAATTACGCAACTAAAAAACAAACAATTCATGTATCAGCGCCTCGATGTCCGCAGGCTGCGTAAGTGCTTTAAAAATGTAAAATAAAAAAATAAAAATAAAAACAGTGCAACTGACACTTAACCTAACACATTCTAAATAAAATATACAGAATGCACATAGGCAAAGGAAAGTGCAAAACAAAGTGTACATTAACAAAAGTGCTATAAACACACATATTCACTAACTTCTTTCTTTTAAAATTTCAGTGAAGACAACTCTCCTGAACAGCAGCATCGCCTGAAGTACCAAGAAGGATTTAGAAGAAACCTACTCTTTCCATACAAAAAAGTTAGTACAAAACTAACATAATGTTCTAACTGTTACTCAAACACACTAGCATTTTAGTATTGTAGAAGAAACAAGTATATTAACCCTTTACCATTAGATGTAGTATTAGTATATTAGTATATGTTCCCCATACCAGTTGCTTACTTTATATTGTCAACTGAAGCCCAGTATAGTAACACACAAATACAAGAATAGCCTTCCCAACTTGATGTAGTTGCCCATTGCACAATCACCCACGTCCACAATCATACTTACCATCAGACACTCATGCACCAAAGCACGCATACAATGCACAACAGCCCAAACCACACTTACTTTTTTTGGTAGAATGCCTACCAAAAAGCAACTCCGTAGAAAGCAATGCAGAAATAGAGAAATCAAAATAAAAGTGTCCAAAATAACCATCCATCTCAAACGGATTTTGTACAAAAAGTTCAAACAAAGCAGCTAATACAGTCATTAAGCAAAACAAAACAAGTTCCCAGTACAGAAACTTTCCCGCCTCTATCAAAAAGTAAAACCAAACAAAAAGTGATTAACAAGACTTCAGCTACCACTACTGCTAACACTGCACCTATAAGTCTTGATGTAGTGGCAAGTAAGCACACCCAAAACATTTTTTACAAAAGATTTTCCACCAGAGTCCTTCAGAATCTTTTAAAAACAGGAGAGAGTTCATGCACAACCCTTAAAACCTACCATGGACAATTAATCCCAGACGCTCTCGTAGACAGTGCATCCATCTCAAACGGAAGTTATTTATTTTAGTTTTAAACAGGATGAAACCCCTAACAAAACTAACTACTAACCTACAAAAAGACTTCTCAATAAATGGAATATCAACACAAATAGCTTCTTAAACATCTGTGTATGTGAATGGAGTCCCACCACGACCACAGAACCATATTTTCATGAAGAAGCGTATAAACAAAAGCAAACAAACCCAATTGCCATACATAGCAGTGAACGAGGGTATGAAAAACTTAATACCACCAACATGGAACAAGAAACTCTGGTCACAAAAATATCCCCAGAAAACTCAGAATCACCTCCCCATTCTACTCAACCAAAATGTCCAATCTACAAATGGCCGTGCACATCAATGTGTAACATTGCCAAAAAATCTTTCAAATCTTTACGCCAGTTTCTCAATCAGTATGTAAAAAGCAAAGACAAAATCAAAATGAAACTACTACAAAATATGGATGCCTGTCCAGTGTGCAAATACACAAGCCTACAAGGACATTCATTAGCCTGCATTTCAGAACCTCTTTGGTAAGCACCTTCCGTCATATCAAAATGATATCAACACATCATTCATCTATAGAAATCTAGTCCAAAAACCCTAGCATGCTAAAAGTCCTGCTTTAGCACTAGGCAATTTAAATAACAATCTTCTACAAGGTACAGCCAAGCAACTACTCGAAGAAATAGAGCATATCCAGAGAAAATATTTTGAAATTGAAAGCCACTTACAAAATGAAATAGATGCACAACAAACTAGCAACTACCTAACAAATAGCAACCTTCTATTAAACACATACAAAAAAGAAATACTAAAGTTTAAAAGTACCTCCGCTGAAGTTCCAAACCATGTGTGTGTGTGTGTTGCCGCAGGACTTCTTATAAAAGTACCACAAAAAAACTTTAGACATAACGTACAAAATAGAAGACAATGACGATTTAAAATGGTTCCAATTACCACTCTACCTTGTAGCAGAACGCAAATACGACATTACTGACCCCTTAATACTTTGCAATTACTGCACTGCAAAAGTTGACAACAACCAAACACCTTCACGTGCTATCACAAATAACTTGGAATTATTCCCACTACCAAAACCACTGCAACAACTAAATTTATATGAGAGCATCATAATTCAAACAGTGCACCCATTTCAAGCAATAATACGCCTCCAACCAAAAACAGCAAAATTACCTCCCTCTGAATGAAAGGCATTTGTGACAAAGTCGTTTATTTACCATTAGAAATCAAAGAAAATGCAATCACTCTAGGAGTGCAATCGCCAATAGATCAATCTTTAAGTGTCTTAGTAAATGGCATACCTACAATAGACAAAATAATTTGGCAACAACTTGTGGACTTACATAAAGTTAGACAAGCCCTGTAATATCTAAAAAACAACAATTAATACTACAAAGAAGTTAATATTGAAGAAAATAAATTCAAGTGTCATCAGAAACTGGTCAATTTGAACTTCTACATCCTGCTACAGAATCCAATATGTTAGACCATTATACAATTCATCCTTTACACTCTAAAGACACTATAGACGATGAACTGGAAACGTACCAAATGCAACAAGCCAAAGGATCTCCAATGAGCAAAATATGTTAGCTATGCAATTATTACAAAAAGTTCAAGAAAAAGATCAGGTTTTACAGTCAAGTATTACAATACTTTTAGCAAACATGGGTGGTACAAAAGAATACTGTCTCTGACATCACGGAGATGTACGCTGTATGATAAGAAAGCTTGGCCCACCCACTTGGTTTGTTACATTAAGTTGCTCAGAATGTGCATGGGAAGATTTACATGATTTCCTACGCTTAGCAAACTAAAATAAAATAAACATAGATATAAAAACACCAGGAGAACTCTGCTCTCTAGATCCTGTAAATGTATCAAGATATTTCCATCATCGCTTCATTGCTATGCTACAGTTTATTTGAAATAAGACTGTTCCTCCCCTCAGAGAAGTTCAACACTTCTTTTGGAGAGAAGAATACCAAGCCAGAGGAGCAACACACATCCACATGCTATTATGGATTAAAGATGCTCCTAGATTTGGTCAGTTCATCCAGAAACATGTCACTTGTCGCATCCGTTCACAAACAACACATAGTGACCTTCATGCACAAATTGTACAGTTTCAAAAACACAAATTGTGGGAAATATTGCCATCACAAATAGAAAAAAAAGGGAAATACTACACCAAATGCACAGTACCAAACAATGTTGCACAATGAACAGCAACACGAAGAAGAACTCCAGGCCCAACTACAAGTGGACACGCCCGACAGTAGTCAACCTTCTGTAACAGGAATCCAAGAACCACTTGGACAGCCACTAATAGTAAATGAGGCAGAATTAGCCATGATAGAAGTAGAAAAGACCATGTGTCAGTATGAACAAGCTACAGAAGACTTTGCTGTACTAAAATCACAACTGAACAATGATCAGTGTAGCATTTTCCAAGAAATAACAAAACAAATTGAACATGGTGTGGAACATGAAAATAAAAACTGTACCTGCCAAGACTACAAACCTATACTGCAATATGTGAGTGGTGAAGCTGGTTCAGGCAAAACATTCTTAATCAAAATCATCATCGAGTTCCTTCAACAATTGAAAAACAACAAACTGTCAGCTGTTGTAACTGCTCCCACAGGTTCAGCTGCCTACAACGTAGGCGGTGTCACTTTACAGCGATTACTACTGTTTCCAGTAGAACACCAAAAAAATTAGACTATTACAAACTTTCCACAGAAGCTGCAATGGAAATACGCAGAGTTTTCAAACAAATAAAAATGCTGCTAGTAGATGAGGTAAGCATGGTCTCCAACCTAATGTTGGCTTTGATTCACCTCAGATTACAGATTACAAGAGGTCCTCAAAACAGACTACGAACAGCTCTTTGGAGGAAAACACATTATTATTTTCTTAGATCTTCTTCAATTGACACCAGTGAAAGCTGAACCTAAAGAAGTAGTTGAGCTACTTTGAGCAGTAGATTCTTCTTTTATTGTGGTACTTGATAAACTATTACTTTCTTTTTTTTTTGGAGGAATTGTAGTGATATCCTGTATCATTTCAGTTTGAAGTAGTTTTCAACATTTTGCTTTTTGTGGAACAGGATAGGTTTTTAGATGGGGTGTGGAGTGAACACAGCCTATTGTATTCTAAAATGAATATCTGCATTTACTTTACTTGCATCAAAGTTGATCAGAAATAGCCCGTCAGGTGTATGTAAGCGTGATAGTGCTACATAGCTCATGCCTTCTTTACAGACTGTGCTACCAATATTTATTAATGCTTTATCTAAGGTAAGACCTTGTGATTTGTGAATGGTAATTGCGTATGCTAGAGTTAGTGAAAATTGTTTTCTGAGTACATACATTCTTTGAAAACAAGGAAGCGGGCTGTTGAGCGTCCTATCCTTTTAACTTCTGATAGTTTGTCAAATAGAATATTGACAAATTGAATGCTGTTGTCACATGAGTATTTTTGAAAGCCAACAACTGTACCAAGTGCTCCACTAACTAGTCCTTGCTCCACGTCAAGGTTATGTTTAAGCATTACTCTACAGTTTAAAGATAATTTTTATATTATTTTGCGAACCAGCTGTGTTGTGAGTTATCTAGGGTATATATTCTTGTTGTGGCTTGTTGACACATGGGTAGTGTCATGCCATGTACATCTAGTTTATCTGTGGAGCAAATTTCAATTATTGGTTGCATTTCTTTTTTCAACATTGTTTCATTGAACTTTAAACAGATTGCAAGAGTTGGCATCAAGGTCATACAAATGACATTTTTGTGTGCTAATTGTTCATCGGTAGCACATGAGTTATGGCCATAGAGTGCATGGATGTGCCTGGTTTTTAATATTGCTTGTGCTTCTTCTAATACTTTTTAAAATGTTGGTGTATGTGAGGTCTGCAGGCTGGCACATGTTTTCTGTTAATTCTCTGTATTGGAAATATTGCCAAAGGTTGACATTTCCTATGCTGCCAAGAGTTTTATGGCATGGTTTGTGCCCTAAGGTTTTAAAAATAGGTTCAGCTTTCACTGGTGTCAATTGAATATCTCAGAAAACAATAATGTGTTTTCCTCCAAAGAGCTGATCGTAGTCTGTTTTGAGGACCTCTTTTAATCTGAGGTGAATCAAAGCCAACATTAGGTTGGAGACCATGCTTACCTCATCTATTAGCAGCATTTTCATTTGATTGAAAACTCTGCGTAGTTCCATTGCAGCTTCTGTGGAAAGTTTGTAATAGTCTCATTTGTTTTGGTGTTCTATTCGAGTATTAAACGGTGTAAAGTGACACAGCCTGTGTTGTAGGCAGCTAAACAGGTGGGGGGCAGTTACAACAGCTGATAGTTTGTTTTTTGTCAATTGTTGAAGGAACTTGCTGATGATTATGATTAAGAATGTTTTGCCTGAACCTGCTTCACCACTCACGTTTAGCAGTACAGGTTTGTAGTCTTGGCAGGTACAGTTTTTATTTTCATGTTCCACAGCATGTTCAATTTGTTTAGTTATTTCTTGGAAATTGCTATGCTGCTCTTTGTTCAGTTGTGATTTTAGTACAGCAACGTCTTCTGTAGCTTGTTCATACTGACACATGGTGTTTTCTACTTCGATCATGGCTAATTCTGCCTCATTTGCTATTAGTGGCTGTCCAAATGGTTCTTGAATTCCTGTTACAGAAGGCTGACTACTGTCGGGTGTGTTCCCTTGTAGTTGGGCCTGGAGTTCTTCGTCATGTTGCTGTTCATTGTGCAACATGGTTTGGTACTGTTTAAAGTTTACATCTCTTATAGTGCTTTCATTTGCTTTGAAAGCATCTTTATAGGATTCATATGTATTCAGTAACTCTTATTGTTTTCTCAGTGGTTTAAAAAGTTGTAGCAGGGACATGTAATACAGTTGTTTATGTTGAGGAGTTGTTAATGACAATTTGATATGATTAATTAAGCTGTGTTTGGAAAGTTTCACTAAGCTGCCTTCACAATTTACCACTCTGCATCTACTTTTCTTTTCATGTGGTTTAACATTATTTTTGTATGTGAAGTTTTGGGCTATGTGGTAGAGACACATGGTTTCCAAAGTGGTACTCCTGTTTGGGTAGTATGTGTATAGTAAATTGTTTTTCAAAATGTCTTGTCTGTTGTGATCATTTTTGGCTTTTATTTCTATGTCCTCATATGATTTGAGAACTCTTTTTCAAGATTTAGAAGGACCAAGACTTAGCCATACTATGTTGTCAGATAGTCCATACAAGGCAGAACCGGTTAAACGGTCTGCAGCTTCATAGCAGCCACATTCTCTATGAGAGAGCATTTTTATGCCTAGGCTGTCCAATTTTTTAGATAGTGTTTTGTCTGATTATAGGTCATTACAGAGGTCTTGAAGCTTAGTAGGCTTAGTAGGCTGTAACATATTGTGCAACTGTAGTGGAATTGTCTGCAATGTACTGCACATCTATGTTTGCATTCCATAAGAGGGCAATGATTGCATTGTAATCATTGATATATTTTGATTCTTCTGTTCTTTTTATGTAATACTTGTTCTTGGGTGATTTACCTTTAACACTATGTCGAACTGAAGACATGAAGTTGTTCACTTCATCAGTTTCTGTAACTGGTCTAGGGAAACCAAAGCGGCATTTGGTGTAGTATTTACCTTTGCTTTTGTATTTGCGATGACAATATTTGCCACATTTGTGTCTTTGAAATTGTACAATCTGTCCATGAAGGTCACTATGTGTCCTTTGTGAAGGGATTTCACAAGTGACATATTTTTGGATGAACTGCAAAACAGGGGCATCACTGTCTTCACCAAATTTAGGTGCACCTTTGATCCACAAAGGCATGTGGATATGTGGTGCTCCTCTGGCTTGGTATTCTTTTCTCCAAAAGAAGTGTTGAACTTCTCTGAGGGGAGGAACAGTTTTATTACACTAAAGTCTAGCATAGCAATGAAACGATGGTGGAAATATCTTTAAACATTAACAGGATCTAGAGAGCAAAGTTCTCCAGGTGTTAGTAAATCTATGTTGGTTTTGTTGTTGTTTGATATGCGTAGGAAATCATGTAAATCTTCCCATGAATATTCTGCAGAACTTAATGTAACAAACCAAGTGGGTGGTGCAAGGTTTCTGATCATACAACGTACATCTCTGTGACGTCAGAACCAGTATTCTTTCGTACCATGCATGTTTGCAAACAGTTTTGTTATACTTGATTGTTAAACCTCATCTTTTTCTTGCACTTTTTGTATTAATTGCATAGCTGACATATTTTGAAAGTGGGTTCCAGATTTCAAAATGTGTGCAACTCCGTAACATAGGGTTGCTAGTTCACTTTCAAAGAGTAGGTGGAATATTTATTCCACATTTTGTCTAAATCTGGAATCTTCAGAATACATTTGTAATGAGCGGTATTCTGATGCTATGCTCATTGGTGACCCTTTGTTTTGTCGCATTTGGTAAGTTTCTAGTGCATCATCTATGCTCTCATTAGAGTGCAATGGATGAATTGCGTAATGGTCCAAAAGAGTGCATACTGCAGCAGGATCCAGAAGTTCAAATTGACCAGTTTCTGATGACTCTTGAATTATTTCAGTTGTTTCCCTTACGCTTTCTTCAATATTTATTTCTTTGTAGTATTCATTATTGACTTTCAGATATTGCCAGGCTTGTCTTACTTTATGTAAGTCCACAATTTGTTGCCAAATCATTTTGTTTTTTGTTGGTACACCATTTACTAAGACAATTAAAGAATGCTCTATTGGACATTGCACTCCTAGAGTGTGCACATTTTCTGTCAGATCTAATGGCAAAAAAACTACCACAAATGCCTTTCACCAATTTAGAGGGAGGTAATTTTTCTGTTTTTGTTTGAAGGTGTATTATTGCTTGAAATGGGTGAACTGTTTGAATTATGAAGCTCTCATACAAATTGAGTTTTTGCAGGGGTTTTGGTAGTCGGAATAATTCCAAATTATTTGTGATAGCACGTGAAGGAGTTTGGTTGTTGTCCAGTTCTGTTGTGCAGTAACTGCAACATATTAGGGGTTCACTTATTTGGTATTTGTTTTCTGCTAAAAGGTAGAGAGCTAATTCAAACCATTTGGAATCTTCATTGTCTTCTATTTTTTATGTTACGTCTATAGTTTTTGTGTTCCTTTTGTAAACCGTTCTGCGGCAACACACACACATGGTTTGGTACTTCAGCCGATGTACTTTTAAATGTTAGTATTTCTTTTTTGTATGTGTGTAATAGAAGGTTGCTATGTGCAGAATTGTTGCTAGTCTGTTCTAAAACTATTGCATTTTATAAGTGGCTTTCACTTCCAAAATATTTTCTCTGGATAGGGTCGGTTTCTTCTTGCAGGTATTAGGGTGTACCATTCAGAAGAGTGTAATTTAAATTGGCTAAATCTAAAGCTGGACTTTTAGCATAGTACAGTTTATACACTAGATTTCTTGCATTTGAATGATGTGTTGATATCCTTTTGATATCATGGAAGATGCTTTTGTAAATAGGTCCTGAAATGCAGGCTAATGAATGTCCTTGTAGTTCTGTGTATTTGCGCACAGGACAGGTATCCATATATTTGCAGCACTTTCTTTTTAATTTTATCTTTACCTTTCACATACTGATTGAGGAACTGACGTAAAGATTTGAAAGATTTGTTAGGAATGTTACACATTGACATGCACGGCCATTTGTATACTGGACGGTCTGGTTCAGTCGAATGGAGAGGTAATTCTGAGTTTTCAGGGGATACTTTTGTAAGCAGTGTTTCTTGTTTCATGATGGTATTATTGATTTTTTCATACCCTCTTTCACTGCTATGGATGGCAATTGTGTTTGTTTGATTTTGTTGGTATGCTTCTTCATTAAAATATGGTTCTGTGGTCGTTGTGTGACTCCATTCACCTGCACAAATATTTAACAAGTTATTTTTGTTGACATTGCGTTTATTGAGAAGTTTCTTTTGTAGTTTAGTACTTAGTTTTGTTAGTGGTTTCATCCTATTTGACACTAAAATAAATAACTTCCTTTTGAGAAGGATTGCACTGTCTACGAGAGCTTGTAGGATTCATTTTCTACGGTAGGTTTTAAGGGTTGAGGATGATTTTGCTCCTCATCTTATTAGATTCTGAAGGACTCTGTGGTGGAACATTTTTGCTAAAATACCTTTTTTACTATGGGTTATTGCTAGTATATCAGGATTTATAGGAGCATTGTTAGCAGCACTGGTAGCCAAATTCTTGTAAAGCATTTTCTGTTTCGTGCCACATTTTGATAGAGGAGCCAAAGTTTCTATAGTTGAAGCTTCCTTTCTTTCCCTAATGACTGTACTTTGGACACTTTTATTTTCATTTGCTCTATTTCTGTGTTCCTTTCTACGGACTTGGTTTTTGGTAGGCATTGTTTGGGGTCTGTTGAAAAAAAGAAGGCATGGTTTGGTCTGTTTTACAATGTATGTGTGCTGTGTGCATGCGTGTATGAGTTTGATGGGAAAGCTGTTAGTGGTGGTGTCTGAATGTGCATTGGGCAGTAACAATGAGTTGGAAAGGCTATTTTTCTCTTTGTATAATACTACACTGTGCTTCAGATGAGAGTAGAAAGTGAGCTACTGGTGAGGAGAAGCATTAATAGTAAACATAATGGTATAACATCAAAACAGCTATTGGTTTTGTAGTACTAACATTCTAAGGCTTCTGTATGTTATTTGTGTTTGAAAGACACAGGGATTTGTGTGCCATTCTGCCTGTTATTCTTTATTTAATAGATGGGGATTTGTGGGCAGAATGGTTCAGAAATCAATGTTTTTTTTTTGGTGCGAAAATTACATAAATAACGCACAGGGGCGGATTCATGGAATTTGTGCGCCAAAAAACGGTGATTTGTGCGCCATTCTTCCCGCAAATCTCCATTTGTTAAACAGGGATTTGCGGGCAGAATGGTGCACAAATCACCATTTTTTGACGCACAAATTCCATGAATCAGCCCCACAGTCTCTTTGAAGAACAGTAAGAATATGAAAGTAGTACGGTACTTACTTTTCTTTGTGGAATGACCAGGTTTCTTCTGATATGTTGTTGGCAGTGTTGATGTTGATTTTCAAGAGAGTAGTCTTCACTGCAATTGTAAAAGGAAGAAGTTAGTAACTTTGTGTGTTTAAAGGAGTGATGTTAATGTACGCATTCATTTTGCATCTTTCATCAGAGTATTCTCATTTGATATCTCAACACAGTGTATGTGTGCATTTGATTTCACTACGTGCAGCATTTATATGTTATTTGCAGTATGTTAGTTGAACCCGCTTTGCAAATGAGTACAATTTTCAGTTCAAGAAATTCCCTTGTTTTTTTAAGCTGTGTAATATTATAGTAGATGGGAAACATTTGAATACTTTCATATTATAAGTAGGAATGCGAAAAATGGGGAGCACCTCAGAGGGAGATGTAACCACAGCAATCGGGAATGTTTGTTTTTCTCATATGATCGCATTGAAAGTAGCATTAATTTAGGTGGAAGACAGTAATAAAATTTGACATTTTCTAATCGAAAATCGAGTTTCGCGCTTAAATCAGGAGGGTTGGTACGTATGTATGGGTTATGCGGGAGACAGTGAGAAGTAGTGCTTTTTCTTAATGAAAAATCAGAAGTCTACCACGTAAAGCGGGATCGTTGGTATGTATTGGCTATGCAGATTTAGTGGCATTAATTTGTTTAAATGGAATCATAAGAGTTGTACATGTTCTATGAATAAAATATGCATACCTGTACTTTGTACTCATGCATGTGCGAATGCATGGAGCTGTAAATAGAAATCTGCAACACTTGCACAGTAGTTTTTGAAGTAGATGCTTTGATATGATATGCAACGTTTATTCAGAGTGATCAACAGTACATTTGAAGTGCGGAATTCTGATGACGGAGTTAGATGTAGAGGTCTTGGATGTGATTGGTGGATGGTTGTGTGACTGCTTAGCTGTGTCCAATGAGGGAATGGATTTGCGAGTGATGTGGAAAGGGTAGAAGGACTGGCTAAGAATTACGTGCCACATGGATACCGCACTTGTCCGCGGGTAGTGCGTGCCACATACCGGATTCTACAGAAAATCTAGCATGGAAAGGGGAATGTAGGCATCAGCCAATCAGATGATGACATTGTTGATTTGTGTCGAAAGAGAGTGTTTGTAGTGAAGATGGCAGAGGTGGAGACAGTCAGGATGTTGGTGCTCAGAGATATTTTTGTCCGTGTTTTACAGCACTATTCCAAAAGTAGGCATGTGGCAAACAATTTCGATGTCAGAGGAGTGGTGGTGGTGTGGAGCGCTGCGACTGATTGCAATGTAGCGGCAATTCTCCAAGTTTGCAGAGATATGCATAGGATGACCAGTCCCCATGTGGTAGTTATGCACTCTGGTGCTTGCCATTTGGGCTACATGAGTTCACCTACTTTGTTGGAAGATTTGGAACAGTTGGTGCAAGCAGTCATTAACATCTTTCCAACTGCGAAAGTACATTTTTCTGGCTTACTCCCTAGAGCAAAATGGGACAACAGTTCTGTTTTTTGTCCTGATCAAAGTATTGGGAGGTGTACCATCAATCGCGGCATGCATGCTTTCATGTTACGAGCTGGTAAGTTTTTCTGCAGCCACGAGAACATTGTTTCCAGTAATGCTGCTTATTTTGAAGCAGATGGTGTTTCTTTATCTTTTTTGGGAAATGCCATGTTCTTTTGGAATGTAAGGCTTGCTTTGGAGAAGGTTCTGTGATGATTGTAGGAGTAAAGTAAGAAGAAAACAAATAAAAAAAATACAAAATAATAGGTATCTGTCAGGCATCTGCAAAAAACCCCCCAAAAAACGGCTCTTTTCGAAGCCCACCTTAAAGGGGAAGAGGGGAATACTATTTAAATGTACAGTCATCATGCTCAGATCCTCTACGTGTCAGCGAACATGGCGGTAGTCTGCAGGCAGCGTGTATTACCATCAGGGATTCTGGGGTGGAGACGCATGCAAATGAGAATCAGTGAAGGTAGGGATTGGTCAGTAAAGTTCAGTGGGTGTGTTCTGAATGGAGAGATTTAGTGAGAATGTTTTTTTCCTGAGAGGAGACCAGACAGCTATGGGTCTGGGTGCTCGAAAACAGATTATCTGGATTTTGGGAGACTCATAGATACATTGGTTGATGATGCATGCAGAACGTTGCGGTATATCTGCAGATCTTGGATTTTCTCATGTGGAAGTTCACTGGCATGCAGTGCGTGGAATGAAGTGTCTGGACTTGGTACCTCTCTGTGCTACTTTACAGACAGAGCGTCATCCTGATATAATTATCATTCATTGTGGAGGAAACAGTTTAGGGCATGTCTCTGGAATTTCTTTGCAATTTGCAACGATGGAAGGACCTGCAAATGTCATGGACATGTTTCCAAATTGCCAAGTAATTTTTTCCTGTATTGCACAAAGACAAATGTGGCTGCGTTCTTCTTCATTTGGTCCACAAATGCAGAAAGTGAGGCGCAATGTCAATAAGGCTGTTGAAATGTCCTATTTCCACAATGAAAACATTTTGTTTCGCAGCACATTCATTTTTCGCAGAGATGTTGGCAATCAGATTTTTCTTCGAAATGTAAAAAATACATTGCAACCTTTTTTGGAATCATAGTCACTTATTTTGCAGTATATTTTTTCGAATCTACAGTTTTTCAAACACACACAACACCACCAAAAGGCTCTTTTCAGAGCCACCACTTACTCCCAGTGAAAAGTGCATTGGTTTTGCTACGCTTGTACCCTCCATTTGTGTGCGTCCAACAACTGTCCACAGACTTTTTGAAAAATGCACAGGGCCTACACCGGTCACTTGATAGTTCCATTGTTAAACTCAGAAAGGCGGCTCTGAAAAGAGCCTTTTTTTAAAAATGTTGTTGGTTTATATTTTTTTTATTTTTTTACACACAACACACCAGGAGAGGCGGGTAAAGGAGGGTAAGGAAGGGACACCAACCACGGGGATAAGAAAGTGCAGGTGGAGAGAGAAAGATGTAGGGATACCTTACTTAGGTAGGTAGCAGTTCTTCTGGTGCTCCGTGACCGTAGTCTTGAAAGCACTTCGAAGACTCTCCCCCTGCAGAGTACTGCATCGCAGTACATACACAATATTGTGACCCTCACAAGGTAAGGGTCAACAGCATCGCGAATGGCCTGTGAGGCAGCTGGAGGGATGCGCTCTCCCACAGGAGTGTCTCTTGTGGTGAGAGGATCGGACACGGAGGATGCTGCGGAGGAACTCAACCTACTACGTTCATCACATGGTACCACCTTGCGAATGTCCGCACTGTGGAACGAAGTTAGGTGTCACTTCATGGTTGTCATACCAAAGCTGTACGCAGTAGGTTTCCCGTGACTCAGCACCAATTTGCACTGGTTACACATGACCTGGATTGCACATGCTTTTGGTACATTTCCAAAAACGGTAAACAACCGTCACACCCAGGACTCCCGGCGAGTGCTGGTAGTGCGGAGTTCTTCCACCTTATTCTCTTCATCCTCTTCTTCCTCACTCTCTACATCCTCACGCGTATTTCCCTCTGCAGGCCCTTGGGGAGGTGGTGGCGGTGGAGGGTTTGGGGGTGTTGCTTAGGCTAATGAAGCAACAGCAGCCATGGATGCCATTAGGGTTGGTCAGATAATCTTCACTACAGCAGTAAAGGCAGCAAAACTCAATCTGCTATAGCCAGAAGTACAATGAAGATGTCTTGGGGGTGTGGCCTTTTATAGGGGTGGAGGGGTGCACCTCGTGATCATATTGATCACTCAAAAACGTTGAAAAAGTTCTAAACAATATGTAGAAAGCTAGGGCCATTGTATGGGACATGTGAAATGGTGATTTTGTATTGTAAAATCATTTGTAATGTCTACATAAGATCTTCTGAAATGTTGCGGAAGTGGACAAAGTGCGCAAATTAGGATCCACGCTCAGCGTGGGTGCGGTCACATGATGACGTTGTGAACACATCCGCAAAGGAAATGAGTGCCCGCAGTACACCAAATGCAGAGTAACGGTCGTGCACATGCACGCGGGTGTTCTACAGACAGTGTTCGGGTCCTGAAACTAATTAAAAGTGCAACACAAGTGAGACTGACAGTTGCGGACAAGCGCGCTGTTTGCAAGACTTACGGGTATGGTGCGCATGTGCATAGATGTTCTGCTGACTGTACGGCCATGTACAGTGTCCTTATGTCACCTCCATTTTGTTTGACTACTGACATGCCAGCCACCGCGCCTGTTCTACGGACAGTTCCATCTTGGCTGCGGATGGTACGGACAGGTATAGTGTCCTTAGGACACTCCCATTTTGTTCATTTTTACATCCCGGACACCTGGTGTGTTCTAAGAACAGTTTCAATTGGTTGTGAACAGTACGGAGAGGTATATTTCTTTAGGACGCCCCCATACTGTTGATTAACGGACATCTTGGACAGCTGGTGTGTTCCAACAACAGTTGGTTGCGAATGGCACGGGTAGGTGCATTGTCCGTAGAATATCCATATTTAATTGATTACAGACAGGCAGAACAGGCGCGTTGTCCGTGTACATTTTAACTCTATGTAAAAGAAAATTAGATCCAAACCACTCCACTAAAAGTAACGTAAATGTTTTTTTATTAAACACATACACATCAATCAAGAGACAGAGAGGGGGAAGCAGACACTGAAACAAATATAAGGGATTTAGGGTTTTGCACAGGCTGCTTGTGAGGGGAGGGGATGAAGGGATGGAAGTTTTGTCAACATATTTATGTTGTTCTTGAGGGTTTGGGGATAGTTCCCTAGGAAATGGAGATGGGGGACAGGTACAGGTGGGACAGTGATATCTGATTTTTCCTTTCACAAATTCCTCCACAAATTGCCTTAGCCTCCCTTAGCATGTCCACTTTGCCTTCTATTCGTTTCAGGGTGTCTTCCACTGTGTCCTTTGGTGGACTTTCTTAATTTTTTAACTGGTCTATTGAAAATATATATATATATATATATATATGTTAAATGCCCATAACATACTGACTATTAATTTGCTTATGCAGAGAAGTGCGTACCATTATTATCTCTATCTTCCGACATTTCACAATGTGGAAAATTCTCCTCCAGCCACTCCAAAGTACTGCACATTTCTGTGTCAAAACAACCGAAATACATTATTTGTTCTGCGGATCATACAAAAAGTATACACACATATAAGAAAAATGAAGTTCACTTACTCCTTTCTTGTAATTTGTCTTTGTTGTGTTATGGTCGTCTACTGTCGCTCCTAGCTGCACAGTTTCTGTGAGGTAATTACTTTGGAGGCATATCTTTTTTTGTTATGGTATAATCCATTTTATTCTACATGGCAATTAACTAAATGGGTAATGTTTGAGACATGTAGGTTCAATTGGTTGCTTATTGATACTTATAATGTGTTTATGTGCTCCTTTTTAAACTTGTGCATTTTTCATATGGCATAATAGAACAATTATAGATACCCCCTGACTGTTTGGATAGTGGTGATCTCGTCCGCGCCCGTCCGCAGACAGGCGCTCAGTACGTGCCCTTCAAATATCATTAACGAGGGGGATAAGTATGTTCTATGTGACATGTATATAAAGTAAGGGAATTATATACATATCTCCCAAATTCACATGCTGAAAGTGTATAGTCAATAAAAGAACTTTGTTAAAGGGATGTTATGATTAAGTTGCCCTACTAAAAACCTATGAAATTCACTAAAAGAACTTTGTTAAGGGACGTTATGGTTAAGTTGCACTACTAAAAACCTGTGAAATGTACTAAAAAATGTTTTATAAACGGGACATTATGGTTCAAAGTAAAACCGAAAAACCCCTGAAATTCGCCAGTTATGGTAGGCTAAGCAACCATAACTCCCCCCACCACTGTGCACTGCTAACACTAACACCCAGAACATCAAAGATGACATCACAAATGTCATTGATGACATCAATGATGACATCACATGTGCATTTAGTTTTCATGCACAGCCTCCACAAGGGATTGTCATTATAATGTTGGCAGAAAGGTATCAGAGATCATTGAAGAACTATCATATGCCAAATTGTTCATTAAGCAATGCATTGCTATAAATACCATTGCATTACTAACTTCTTTCAGTACATGAACGAAATCATGAAGAAACATAGGCATTGTCTGCAGCATGCGCCATAGAGGTCCAATATTCAAAATCTTCCCATGTTGGTTAGTAAAATGATGAATGCTTTATTTCAAGATTTTGCAGATGTGAAACATAAGTAACTACCAATGCTTCACTTACTGCATAATTGTACTATGATACACAAAACATAAGCGAACACAATGCATAGAAATCAAAGCATATGCAGGGAAAGTAAAGTAAGCAAAAAAACTGCAGTATTACCATAAAGTGTTTATAACCTAATTAACTTCATGCACAGATATGATTCTTGTATTTCAGGATTCTTTCTTCTCTTATGTATATGTATCATATGATGTGACTGTACCCTAAGGAGAGTAGTCTACCAACATATGAGCATATGAGAAGGGTAAGGTCTTCACATATAGTACTTTTTACTTTTTAATTTGTGCCTGACAATGAAGAAAGCCATCTGGCCTAGGTATGTCAGTGAACAAAAGAAGAGAGAGCCAGACATATGATGTAATCAGTGATGTCATCAATGACATTTGTGATGTCATCTTTGATGTTCTGGGTGCTAGTGTTAGCAGTGCACAGTGGTGGGGGAGTTATGGTTGCTTAGCCTACCATAACTGGTGAATTTCAGGGGTTTTTCAGTTTTACTTCAAACCATAATGTCCCGTTTATAAGGTTTTTTTTAGTGAATTTCACAGGTTTTTAGTAGTGCAACTTAACCATAACATCCATTTAACAAAGTTTTTTTTGTGAATATACATATGTTTGTCACTGGATTTAAACATTTAAAAATTTAAAAAACAAATTAAAAATTCACTATTCCCCAAATGTTCACCATTTGTCTTAAAATAATCCATGTTTTTGAATATAGCTGTTTTATTAAAATGGGGAAGCCTCATTAAATGTATCGATCCATACACTCTACTTCATTTTTATTTAAAAACCAAGTATAATCATCTTTTTTTTTTGCCAGAATATGAGATGATTTTAGTTTTATCTGGATTAATACTTAAACAATGTGTTCTTGCATAATCAGCAAAAGCATTAAGCAGACCCTGTAATCCTCAGCCTGCACAATCAAATAGCATAATGTAATCTGCATAAACTACACAACAATACCCATATCTTTCGATTTTTGGTGATACAAATACAGCCTGGGTTATTTATTTCTTCTTCAATATTGAATATGTACAAGTTAAAAAGACAAGGTGCTAAAAAGCAACCCTGTCTAAGACCTGTATTTGTTAAAATGTCCTTTGTTAAAATCCCATTTCTATCCAACCTAACCTTTATATATGTATTGCTGTACAATTTATTTATCCACTTCAACAAACCTTCAGAGATACTCCATTTTCGACAATTTATGCTGCAAAAGGTTATGACTGATGGAATCAAAGACCAGGGTAAGGCCCATTGACGCAACATGAACATAGTCATATTTCTTGTTCCATACAAGATCTTGTAGTTGCCTAATCAGAAACCCATTCATAATTAGCTTAGTGATTTCCGAAAACCAACCTGGCATAAATGCAATTTGCCGCGATCTACCGTCCACTCCTCTAAATGTTATAATAATATTGCTGTGAAGATTATCTGATTGGCGTCTATCAACTTTAATAGCCTGTAATTACTCAGGTCACTTCTGTGTTCTTCCTTAAAATTGGGAGTACATACGCTATTTGCCAGGATTTAGGTACATGTTCTGTTTTGGAAAAGCGCAAGAAATATATCATCAGAATATTGGCCCATAAATCAGGCGGTTTCCATATTAATAATTCCATTTGGACCAGGAGGTTTTGATGATCTGTTAATCTCCAGCAAAATGTAATCAAATTACATCATACCATCAATTTACTTAAAATTGTGATCAGATTTCAGGTTGGGATATATCAGTTCCTCATATTATTGATAGATAGAGTCAACGTGAGCTATCCAAGAAGCTTCTGGTATAGAATTTTGCTGTAATACTGCTTGAGATCCAGGTATTCCATGTATCAATTGCCAAAAATGTGCACTATTCTTTTGCCCCAATAATTTCAGCATATATTCAGCATTGTTTTGTTGCATAATGTGACAATGCTTCAACAGCCATGACTTGAAATAATGCTTTTCCATCTTAATCTATTCTCTCATCATGTCTGTATGTGTTAAGCTCTTTTTAATTGTATCCGGTCATATTTTCAAATACATATTTTCAAAACACCATTATGTCGAAAACTTTTTGCCCAATTTATTTTTTTTAATATATATCTTTTGGTAACTAAAAAAGAGAAGTGTTAAAAAATGGGAGTTTGGGGGGAAACCCCCATTTTAAACATAAAATTTAAAAAAATATCGAAAAAAATGTCCCAAACTTGCGTTGACATAATGGCATTTAACAATATGCCATTTGAAAATATCACTATAAGCCCTGTTTAATATGTCTTAATTTAGCTCTCAATAACCTTTTATGATTCACCAAGATTGTATCATAATGATGTTGATGCTTATTCTCATATGATTGTTTAATAATCCTTCCAATCATAATTTCTTGCATCCTCTCCTTTAAGTAATCATGAACTCCTTCCTCATTAAAGGTATTCATTTTCCATTCACTATTACCTTGATTCACACCTTTGTGATGCTTCTGTTAAACGTGTCTATTAAAGAAAGGGATAAACCAATCCTATTTCTATCCTGGTTTATTATGAATGGAGTATTCTTCATTACCTCATTAACCAAAATCTGGATAATGAAGTTAGCTGTAAGCATTTGGTGATCACTATATATGGTTTCCACAATTTTATATTTCCTACAGCAATCACGTAGATTCAAATGTACATATATATTATCTAATGGTGTCTTCTTATCAACATTTTTCCACGCTTTTACTACTGGAATACCCTGCTGTAATGTTGTGTTCAACATTTTTAAACCCAAGGTGTTTAACATATAACTCCATCAAATACCATTTCTCATTTTCAATTACCAGTCGTACATTTTCAACAGCTCATAATCCTCTGAAATTGCAGTAAAATCTACACAGGCTAAATTTAAATCGCCTGCTATAATTGTATAGCTCTCTCTATTCAGCATAATCCAATTGTTCATAACGTTGTCCAAGAAAATACTTAAGTCATTTATACCAGTATGCCAATATACATTTACAATAATACTGTTTTTTTTCTTTTTTATATTCATTCATTAATTCAATTGTATTATAAAATTCCCCTCTTTGAATGTTACCCTGCACTAGTTCCTTCCTTGAAATATTAGATTTAGTAAGTAGCATAGGATCCCCTGATGTTCTACCCTTATTTCCTTTAAAACCTGCTTGATGAGTAACATTATACCATCTAATAATGAGCAGTCCATAAACCAGGTCACCTGTATTAGGATAATGTTATACTTCCTAATACAATTCCCCGATTCTGAGTTATTAAAAATATCCTCTTGAGTTCAAGGTAATTAGATTTACACTACTCTTTGAGTAGGAGATGTCAAAGACCCATACTCTGTGTATAGTTGTGTATAGCTATTGAGGCATGACCAATCTATTTCACTTCCCTCATTCCTAATTGTTTTTTTCCTAATTCCAAGGATTCAATATCTTGTAATAATTAATTTTGCCAATTTTACCCATGGTCATATGATCGGATTACAAATTAGAGACAAGGCATTTTATTTCTTCAACCTAGGAATTTCACTCAAGAAAAATCAAATACAATTTGTGAAACAAACTCAATGGTTAAAATATCAATTCTGTCTTCATTAATAAACTCAACCCATTGTATGTCACCTGTAGTAATGGGCGTAAGGGCCGGTATTTCAGAAAATAGTGCAAGTATATTTCTGTGATTCGTTGGGATGCCACAGGCATTTTTTGCCACATATTCTAACCTTAGCTTACTCATACTTTTTCAGGGCACTTTAATTGTAGCACCCCTTATTTGTTCTCCTCATGACTACTTCCGTATTATCCCATTTAGATCTTTCTTCTTCTATGTTTTTGGAATGTGCGACTCTCGATAGACTTCCGTCTCTATTGCTTGTTCGATGTTGCCTATTTTTTTTAAAATTTGAGGTCTGATCTGAATTATTAAATGAATCATATTGTATATGCTCAAAATTCATATTTCTCACAATTTCAATAGATGGTCGAGCTACTGAAATCTGTTCATTATTATTTTTGTGGCTAACATTGAACCAACCGGTATGGGCTGAAACACCAGCCTCTATCCCAATCATTTCCAAAGAGGTAATGATCACATTAGCTTCTTCAGATCCACATTCAAATTTAGACACTTTTTCCATATACATTTTTTTTACAGAGTTTTCAGTAAAATAATTATGTTGTTCATATTGACTTTTCAAAATCAACACTAAATTGGATTGCAATTTTTCACCCATATTTTGGACTTGTTGAATTACCTCTTTGTTGTTTGGTCCACTCAACTCATTACAACTTGAGCTATTATCAACCACTAATTCTCTGTGTTTTCTCTCTTTTCCTTTAAATGTAACCTCAGCCTCCTTTGGTCAGTCAAATTGCTCAGAATTTCTTTTGTCAAACGTTTATTTATTATAGTATTTTTAAAATGTTTGGTTTCCTTAGTATCTTTTCGATGCTTAGAGGAGACTATTATTAATTCATTCAAAGTGTCTACAATTTCAATAAACAATAACGTTTTCGTGTCCGTAGAAGGTTTATAACCGGTAGATGTCATATCTGTTATAGTGGATTGCTCTATAACGTTTGTATCGAGAGGCATCATAGCTGAGGTACTTTCTCCTTCCTTCGGCAATTCTTGTAATTCGTACTGCAATTTATAAGTGGGACATATTTGACTAAGGGTCTGCTCTTCCCATTTTTGATTCAGTTGTATCATCCCTACTTGCATTTTGAAAATCGTTGATTCAAAAATGTTAATTATATTTTGCAGTTTTTCAAGTTTGCCCATATTTTGGTTGACAAATATACAAATTCTGTTAGTACATTATTTACTGCTATATTTACAGTTGCATTTTGGTCACAGTTTTTAGTTTGTCCTAATAAACTTGTAAGACTTTTCCTTAGTGTGTTTTTCACTTCCATGTCTGAATCTTCTCTCTCAGAGTATGATGTATTTATCTCTTTAAATATTGGAGGCATATCCATTAAAAATATATTCATACTATCTTCAACTATTCCCATATTAACTTCTACAAGTTAATTCAATACATCTCAATTTTCTTCTAGGAGGTCACATCTAGTATTAGGCTGTGTAGTAATTTTTCTGAGGTGGCCAGTGGATTTCAAGTCAGTTTTTTGGCCTCTCACAGCAACATACTGAATGGCCGGTGAAGGCGTCAGAGGCAATGATCTTGCTGCTTTAAGTTGACTGGCCATATCTCCTAGGGTAATGTCACTCATATGTCTTTTCCTTGCTGCGCTTCTCAGAAAGTACATTCAGTAGTGAAGAGAGGGATTTTTAACACTACTCACCTTTATCCTCCAGTCCAAACAGCCCAAACCATGAACACACTAAGCCCAAACTTGCTATGAGTGTGCTATGCGCTGTATTGGGCTACTTGAACACAAATTAATTTTCCTGCAAATCCAAGGCTCCCATGCAAAAATAGCAGACTACCAAATCACGGCTATCCACCAAGACTCTGCTTCAATGTCAGAGCACTCTATTTCGCTCGTTTCCAGCAAAGCAAAAAATGTAGGTGTTTTGACAGCGTTCTATCATAGCCACAGCACAAATAGGCAGCAAACCTAGCCCACACTTGCCAGAAAAGGAGTGTGAGACCCCTTCCTTATGAAGGTACAAGGTCAGAGTGGATTGGACAAAAGTGATCTTGCTCTAAGTGGTCCAATCACTGTCACTGTGACCACTATATATGGTTTCCACAATTTTATATTTCCTACAGCAATCACGTAGATTCAAATGTACATATATATTATCTAATGGTGTCTTCTTATCAACATTTTTCCACGCTTTTACTACTGGAATACCCTGCTGTAATGTTGTGTTCAACATTTTTAAACCCAAGGTGTTTAACATATAACTCCATCAAATACCATTTCTCATTTTCAATTACCAGTCGTACATTTTCAACAGCTCATAATCCTCTGAAATTGCAGTAAAATCTACACAGGCTAAATTTAAATCGCCTGCTATAATTGTATAGCTCTCTCTATTCAGCATAATCCAATTGTTCATAACGTTGTCCAAGAAAATACTTAAGTCATTTATACCAGTATGCCAATATACATTTACAATAATACTGTTTTTTTTCTTTTTTATATTCATTCATTAATTCAATTGTATTATAAAATTCCCCTCTTTGAATGTTACCCTGCACTAGTTCCTTCCTTGAAATATTAGATTTAGTAAGTAGCATAGGATCCCCTGATGTTCTACCCTTATTTCCTTTAAAACCTGCTTGATGAGTAACATTATACCATCTAATAATGAGCAGTCCATAAACCAGGTCACCTGTATTAGGATAATGTTATACTTCCTAATACAATTCCCCGATTCTGAGTTATTAAAAATATCCTCTTGAGTTCAAGGTAATTAGATTTACACTACTCTTTGAGTAGGAGATGTCAAAGACCCATACTCTGTGTATAGTTGTGTATAGCTATTGAGGCATGACCAATCTATTTCACTTCCCTCATTCCTAATTGTTTTTTTCCTAATTCCAAGGATTCAATATCTTGTAATAATTAATTTTGCCAATTTTACCCATGGTCATATGATCGGATTACAAATTAGAGACAAGGCATTTTATTTCTTCAACCTAGGAATTTCACTCAAGAAAAATCAAATACAATTTGTGAAACAAACTCAATGGTTAAAATATCAATTCTGTCTTCATTAATAAACTCAACCCATTGTATGTCACCTGTAGTAATGGGCGTAAGGGCCGGTATTTCAGAAAATAGTGCAAGTATATTTCTGTGATTCGTTGGGATGCCACAGGCATTTTTTGCCACATATTCTAACCTTAGCTTACTCATACTTTTTCAGGGCACTTTAATTGTAGCACCCCTTATTTGTTCTCCTCATGACTACTTCCGTATTATCCCATTTAGATCTTTCTTCTTCTATGTTTTTGGAATGTGCGACTCTCGATAGACTTCCGTCTCTATTGCTTGTTCGATGTTGCCTATTTTTTTTAAAATTTGAGGTCTGATCTGAATTATTAAATGAATCATATTGTATATGCTCAAAATTCATATTTCTCACAATTTCAATAGATGGTCGAGCTACTGAAATCTGTTCATTATTATTTTTGTGGCTAACATTGAACCAACCGGTATGGGCTGAAACACCAGCCTCTATCCCAATCATTTCCAAAGAGGTAATGATCACATTAGCTTCTTCAGATCCACATTCAAATTTAGACACTTTTTCCATATACATTTTTTTTACAGAGTTTTCAGTAAAATAATTATGTTGTTCATATTGACTTTTCAAAATCAACACTAAATTGGATTGCAATTTTTCACCCATATTTTGGACTTGTTGAATTACCTCTTTGTTGTTTGGTCCACTCAACTCATTACAACTTGAGCTATTATCAACCACTAATTCTCTGTGTTTTCTCTCTTTTCCTTTAAATGTAACCTCAGCCTCCTTTGGTCAGTCAAATTGCTCAGAATTTCTTTTGTCAAACGTTTATTTATTATAGTATTTTTAAAATGTTTGGTTTCCTTAGTATCTTTTCGATGCTTAGAGGAGACTATTATTAATTCATTCAAAGTGTCTACAATTTCAATAAACAATAACGTTTTCGTGTCCGTAGAAGGTTTATAACCGGTAGATGTCATATCTGTTATAGTGGATTGCTCTATAACGTTTGTATCGAGAGGCATCATAGCTGAGGTACTTTCTCCTTCCTTCGGCAATTCTTGTAATTCGTACTGCAATTTATAAGTGGGACATATTTGACTAAGGGTCTGCTCTTCCCATTTTTGATTCAGTTGTATCATCCCTACTTGCATTTTGAAAATCGTTGATTCAAAAATGTTAATTATATTTTGCAGTTTTTCAAGTTTGCCCATATTTTGGTTGACAAATATACAAATTCTGTTAGTACATTATTTACTGCTATATTTACAGTTGCATTTTGGTCACAGTTTTTAGTTTGTCCTAATAAACTTGTAAGACTTTTCCTTAGTGTGTTTTTCACTTCCATGTCTGAATCTTCTCTCTCAGAGTATGATGTATTTATCTCTTTAAATATTGGAGGCATATCCATTAAAAATATATTCATACTATCTTCAACTATTCCCATATTAACTTCTACAAGTTAATTCAATACATCTCAATTTTCTTCTAGGAGGTCACATCTAGTATTAGGCTGTGTAGTAATTTTTCTGAGGTGGCCAGTGGATTTCAAGTCAGTTTTTTGGCCTCTCACAGCAACATACTGAATGGCCGGTGAAGGCGTCAGAGGCAATGATCTTGCTGCTTTAAATTGACTGGCCATATCTCCTAGGGTAATGTCACTCATATGTCTTTTCCTTGCTGCGCTTCTCAGAAAGTACATTCAGTAGTGAAGAGAGGGATTTTTAACACTACTCACCTTTATCCTCCAGTCCAAACAGCCCAAACCATGAACACACTAAGCCCAAACTTGCTATGAGTGTGCTATGCGCTGTATTGGGCTACTTGAACACAAATTAATTTTCCTGCAAATCCAAGGCTCCCATGCAAAAATAGCAGACTACCAAATCACGGCTATCCACCAAGACTCTGCTTCAATGTCAGAGCACTCTATTTCGCTCGTTTCCAGCAAAGCAAAAAATGTAGGTGTTTTGACAGCGTTCTATCATAGCCACAGCACAAATAGGCAGCAAACCTAGCCCACACTTGCCAGAAAAGGAGTGTGAGACCCCTTCCTTATGAAGGTACAAGGTCAGAGTGGATTGGACAAAAGTGATCTTGCTCTAAGTGGTCCAATCACTGTCACTGTGACAGGTACCTTTGCCTTCTTGAATCAAACTCATAGGCCCTCATTACGACCCTGGCGGAAAGCGACTGACCGGAGCGCCACAGCATAAATAGCGTTTCCGCCATTGTACGAAGGAGCAAAGTGCGGCCCATTCCGACCCATCGGGCACGAGCACCACGCCACGGCGGAAGTGCAAAGTCCGCGATGGCGGAAATGACCCCAAAACGGCCCACACCGCCGCCGTACGGCGCCCTAGGTGCAATACCGCCACCCCACTTAGCGGTCACCGCAGTGTGCGCCTACCGGAAAGTACGGTGGCCGGAAATATACGGAAACGGAAGTTAAAACATGGGCCCGGAACGGGAAACATCCCGGCGTACACCTATAAAAACACCAAAACCACACAACCACTAAAATCACTACCCTGAAACACACCCCAACCCGTCAACCACCCTAGCGAAACCACGAAAAATGGGAAAAGTAGCGAAGAAAGCGTGCGACCGCAAGCGGCAGGTCCACTTCTCCCGTGAGGAACTCACCGTGCTAACAGAGACCCTCCAGGAGAATGCAGCCGTCGTCTTCTCCACGCAAATGACCAGGACGGCACTTGCAAACAAGAAGGCCATATGGGCTCTGGTGGCACAGCGGGTAAGTGCGGTGGGGACCGCACCCCGCACCCCACAGCAATGCCGCAAGCGATGGGACGACCTGCGGATACGCGTCCGCAGCATACTCTCTGTCAACCGCAACATTGCCACAGCCACCGGGGGAGGTCCTGAATCACCCATCAAGTTGACCCCCTGGGAAGAAATCTGTGCCTCCACCATCGGAATGGAGAGCATAGAGGGAGTCGGAGGGATGGAGAAAGGAGTGCAGACATCCGAAGATTCAGGTAGGAGGGCCAGATAAAACAATGCCAAATCCACAAAGTCCAACCATGTGAAGTACCATGCGTCCACATAGTGCAACAGAAACACATGTCCAGGAGAACGTCCACACACATCGGCCTGAAAGCGCACGTCAAAACCCACAATAAATACATAAATAATTAAAAACCCCTAATACACGCACTACACGTGCAGCAGGCACACCCTAACTGCAGGCTGCCAAACAACTGCACCCTCACTCCACACACAAATCAAAGCACCTCCAAGACCCCGACCCAAATCACCCTCAGGTACCACCCCAATGCATGTGATACAATGCCATTCCAATTCCCACTGACCCATCAATAACCCTCGCCCTCCTTTACTCCACCACAGGGTCCGATCCAAACGACGAGCTACAGGACACCCCTACCAGCACACCTGCAAAGAGGGCCAAGACCAACGGCCAGAGACCCTCCACCTCAGCTGCACGCATCAAGACACGGCAGCAGCACAAATCAGGTGGCAGCACAGAGGAGGGAACATCAACAGGCACCCCAGCAGCCAGCATGGCCACAACACCACCACCACAGGTCCCCCCAATGGATGCCACAGAAGGCACTGCCTCTGGTGGCAGCAGCACCATAGGTGACACCCCATTGATGGCAGCATGCTCGGACACAGAAGACGGGGATGTCGAGGTCAGATCCATCCATGACCTGTCCCAATCCCCCTGTCTGTCCCCTCCCGTACAACATGAGGATACCACGCAGGTGCAGCCACAAGACGACGACTGGCCATCCCCCACAAGCCCTGTGGCAAGGCAACATGAGGACAACAGCCCCTCTGTGACACCACCGCAAATGGCCATGGCCCAGCAGAGGCAACAGTCCCTCGACAAGTTAATCGTCCAACAGCAGCAAATGGCCACACTCCTAAAGGGCCATGCCGATGAATGTGGGGGCACCAAGGCAGACATAGAAACATCAACAGAGACACTTAGGGCAGAAATGGAGAGAGGTACAGAGACGCTAAGGGCACAAATTGAGAGTAGCACCGAGAGCCTGAGAGTCCAAATGGAGAGTAGCACCGATAGCCTGAGGGGGGAACTGCATGCGACGTCCAAAGACGTATGTGCCGAACTTGCCGCAGTGCGCCGTGTGCTCACTGAGCTCTCGCAAACCCTTAGGGACATGCATGGACGTGAGCAGGCAGACACATCATCCGTTGCAAGTTCCGTCCAGGGCAGCCCCCAACGTAGATCTGGAAGGAACCTGCGCTCCACAGGCAGGGGTGCCCCTGATACCCGCAGAGGGGGCATGCAATAGCGACAGCCCACTGACAATGAGCATCTTTGGACACTGGTGTTCGGGTGGGAGGTAGGAGGGTGGAGGGGGTGTGTTGGGCTCACTTGGGTGGCGGGTCGATAGGGTGTTCAACATGATATCACATATGCCATAAAAAGTGCACGATCAACCAATGAGAAGTGTGGACATTGATCCTTGTGTACTAGGCCATCATAGGCGTACAGTCCATATTGTGCATGTCCCAGACACACGCAGTGCCACGAGTCCCGTGTCCATGCATCAGCCACCAGGCGTGAGTGCTAGAAGCATACATCAATGAGATGCTGACGAATGTCACGGCCCTCCGGTGCCTCGCAGACTCCATGAGGTGCTGCCACATCCCCACCCTCATCATGACCATCATCAGGTGCTTGCAGTTCTGCGTCAGGGGGCATGGGCACATTTCTACGTACGCACATGTTGTGGAGCATGACACATGCCATCACCATCTTTGCAACATTCTCATGGCGGTACAGGAGTGCCCCGCCAGACCTGCTGAGGCAGCGGAAACGAGTCTTCAGTAGCCCGAATGCCTGTTCTATGACTACACGGGTACGTGAGTGGGCATGGTTGTAGTCCTCCTCATGCTGGTCCCGTGGGTTCCGGACTGGTGTGAGGAGCCATCTCTTCAGTGGATATCCAGCATCACCTGTATGTGGACGAGAAACGTATGATGTGGAATGCCATTGATACGTACGCACACCCCCCCCCCCCCCCTTCCTGGCAGTTCATTGCCAATTCACATACCCCACATCATCATGCATGTAATGAGACTCACCGAGTAGCCAGGATCTGTTCCCTGCGTGTCGTTCCATGTAGCGTGGTATTGTAGAGTTCCTCAAGACCATAGAATCATGGGTTGATCCAGGGAATCGGGCACAACAATGTGTAATGATCCTGTTGGAGTCACACACCATCTGTACATTCAGGGAATGAAATTGTTTTCGGTTGCGGTACTGGGCCTCCATGGCATGTGGGACGACCAATTCCACATGGGTGCAGTCGATGGCACCAATGCAACCCGGTATGCCGGCAAGTGCATGGAATCCCACTTTTGTGTTGGTAATTTCCTGCTCCGACCGTGGTAGAGAGATGTAGTCGTCTGCGTGCTTCAGGAGGGCATCGAGCACTTGCAATAGTGTCCGTGAGAACAGTGGCTGAGAAATGCCATGCAACTGTCCGACTGTGTGCTGGTAGGTGCCTGTGGCCAGGAAGTGGAGTACAGACACCACCTTCAGTAGGGGTGGGATGGCGGTTGGGCTATCTATCATGCTGACAAGGTCAGCCTGTGTCATGTCCACAATGGCGGCTATGGTGTCCCGGTCCAGACGGTAGAGGGTGTGGATCTGCTCATCAGTGAGGTTGAACGGATGTGCTCGGAGGCGTTGAATTGCGGGCTGCCTGCGTGGTGGTAGTGGCTGTGCTGGTGGGCCTTGCTGGCCCTGCCTTGGCCTCCTCCTCCTCCTGCGTCTCCTCTGTGCGGCTGGTTGTAGTTGGTGTTCGTCTACTTCTTGGAGTCGGAGCACTTGCAGTGCTATCAGGTCCCCCAGGGCCAACATCGCGAGTCCTGCCGGTAGCATTTCGGTGTGGTTGTGGGAGGAGACTGGCTGTGCAATTTATGTGTTTTCAGGCTGTATGGCCTCCACCTGTGGTGATTGATTCCACCTGTGCAAACTGCTCTCCCCTTTGGCCGAGCACGTCCCGCGCACAACGCTGCAATTCGGGGAATTGTATCTTGCTATTGCAATCATGTATTAGTACCCGATGGCCGTGTAAGATTGGTTGATATGTTCATTCTGCTGTGGTCCCATTGTTTCACATACTATCTGTGCAGTCGCGAACAGACTTGTGAGGGGTCAGTGGGACGTAGTACTCGAGTAACGGTGGGCCCTCATGCATCACTGTACCGAGTTGCAACGACGGGCGGGGCGTCCCATTCGTGGGTGAAGGCAGTTGCCATTTTCACACACAGCCGCACTCGATGGGATAATTAGTGATTTCAAACGGCCACAGATGCCTTTTCGACGTGATGTTGCAAATGAGGAATTCGAAGGGCGGCGCTTTCGGTTTCCAGCTAGCGGCGAGGAGATGCCCACAGGTCTGACTGCAAATATAACGTTCTATTGTTCAATGTCCTTGAGACAGGGCCCATGGCGAGGGAGCAATGATTGATATGAATAGTTTGGGATGCGCAATAGCTACGTGGGCGATGAGGCCGTCCGTTCCCAAATACATGTTACTTCACAACACTGGAATTACGGGCTGGGGCACTGTGGATTTAGCAGGCTGCATAACGCACAGACTCAATGGATGTTTCTAATGTCATGTGAGTAATTATTCAGGCATTTTGATCCCGGGATGAGGGAATGATGGATGGATGCATGGGCAGGTGATTTGATACAGAGTTTGCCATGTACAGGGCTTCTTGGGATCTATCCGCCTCCCCTACGCTATGTGATGCAGGGCTGCCATAGTGGGACCATCGTCCATCTGGCCTTGTTGAGCCCTCCCTGTCTCGAGGCGCCCTCAGACACTCGTTTGCGATGGTGTTTGCACCTCGATATAGATGGTTATGAGTCGCAAGTGGTTTTGGGGTGGTGATGTTCCTTTGGAGTGGGCTAGCATGCATATGGCTGTGGATTTCGTGTGATCATTGAAGTGAGTTGTTGGTATGTAGTTCTGATGGCCATTCTGTTCTTTTTCTTTTCTTTTGGTTGACAGGTATCTCCTCCCCTTTTGCCACTGCCATCTGTATGCCACTCCTGCAGATGGATTTTACTCCCGACACCTGCTGCTTCGTGTTAATCAGTGGAGCAGCATTACGATCTTATGGGACGATCGCCAATGGCCCACATGCCCTTACGCAGTACTGGTGGCTCGGAGCAACATTTCGGCCTTTCAGCTGGACTAGTGCCTCCCCATTGGGACGGCCCTGCGGTTCTGTGCGCTTCCATGTTGCCTTTTCGGACGTGAATGTGGCTCTGTGTACCATGGGGGAACAGGGCGACACACAGGTAGTGGCTGGTCATTTCTTGCGGAAGCAGCCCACATTGGTGATTGGTGTTTTGGATTTCATGGCCTGATGGCTGTATGTGCTTGGTGATTTTGATGTGCATAAATATCTATTCTGATTTGGCCCGTGTAGCGTTTTTCTTTGCAAGTGATGTGGCATATGCCTATTTGGGGGGCGATGTATTGTGAGGAGATCTGCATTGGGTTCCAGCTTCGGGGTTTAGTTGCGTGGTACTGTGCTGTGCGCGTTTGCCTACGAAGCCCAGTGAGGTCAGGGATGGGGGCTGCCAATATGCCAGTTTGAATGTTGTCATGCTCAGGGGCGGGGGATTGGGTTTTGTGTAACAGATGCCGGTCAGCCAGGTGGACTGGTTGAATGATGTGGTTTTCGGTATATTGCTGGTCACAGGTGCCTGTGTTTGCGTGCGTTTCTTGGTGGGGGACTGTGGTCATGTCCATTGGGATGGCTTCTGTATTCGTGCCATCTGTGCCCTGCAGCTCCCATTGGCCCCTGTTGTGTTTCTTTTGTTCGTTGGCATGCATGGGTGACTTGTACATTTCAATGGTTGCATTGTGGCTTCATTGCACCTACGGGGAGTTGTACTTTGTGGGCAGGGAGCGGTGTACAGGCACTCAGTGGGGCCGTTTACGGTTGATTCGCGATGCCGTACTTCTCGCCATGGCGGAATGGTACATTCCGCCATGCCTGATGGCGTTAGGTACATGTCCGCTAGGGTCGGAATTGGCGTACCGTTGCACCATGGTGGTGTTTGCGGTTTGGCATGGCGCGCGCGCGCGTGCTTGGTGCAGTTAGCGTTGGCGTTCACTACGGTGTCGCTAATGGCTTCGTACTTTGCGGTGACGGGTCATAGTCGCACCGAGCGCTATTCGATGGCGGTATTGCATTTCCGCCATCGTTTTTCGATTTCCGCCAGGGTCGTAATGAGGGCCATAGTGTTTTGTTCCAGAGGAAGTGGAGGGGACTACATGGAAAGAAAGCCCCACGGAAAAACAAGATGGCTGAATGCTTCTCAGTTCCCCTCTGTCCTCTTGGTATATTCGAATCCCACCGCTTTCCCAAGCTTGCAGCTTCAAAGGCCCTTTGGTGTGCAACACCCTAGTGTGAGACTGAACTTTGTTAAGTGAGTTCTTATTTGAAGTATGGTTCCCAGGAGAAATCCTATTAATAAATGCTGGGCTTGAAGGGAGATGTTGCCCTTCCTCTCGAGAATCAAAAAAGAACAGCTGTCTGCCTTTTGTCTCATTTGCTGAAGTGGGGACAAGCAGGTTAATCATGATTTCACAAAGCCTTCACAGATCTGACCTGAGTTCACAGGGTTGACACTTGTATGATATCAAATATTGTGTGACTTTAATAATTGTGGGCTCATATCAGTCACCATAACAAAATCATGCATGGCTTATTCTTAGAGTTTATCCTGCCACCAAACTGATAGGGCTACAATTATATTTTGGAACAAGGTGCAGAAGTGCAATGTAGCCTATTTCTGCAGTGACTTTGCATCGCAGCAACCATCAGGTATGCACATATGTCTTTTTAACCTTTCCCGTGCCACTGAACAGCAGGTGGTGTAGTTGCCAGGAGACAAATGCAGCAGAGCACACATGTGCACTATGATTTTGGTACAGAGATTTATGAAAGCAGGATCTCATCAGTAGACACACGTTTCAGAGATGGATTACCACATCACTTTATTTATTTATTAACTATCAAAGAAGCTCGGGCCATCTCACATTCACCAGATGACAATCCTTCACAAGAACCCCCTTCATCAAGCACTTGAACAATTGTTTGATTTTAAGATGCATTCAGTGACACTGGTGAATACTTGTTGGTGGATGGCAAGGCACACATTAGAGGCATTAAGGTTCAAAAGGCTTCTATTGAAAATAACTGTGATACATTGAAACGATTGGATTTGGAATGGGAAAGAAAGGATTGTCAGAAGGGTACATCAAGAAACCTATTACATCTCAACTAGAGAAGCGTATTAAGGTTAAGTATGAACATAACAATATCTATACAAAGTCAGGTGAATGTATGCTATTTTGTTTGAAATTCCTACTGTGTGAACAAGGGGAACAAGCAAGATGATTATTAGCCACCCAATTGCATTGAAAAGAAAATATGATGGTGATTCTGTCAATTAAGGAACAAGATAACTCTGTGCATATAAATCCTACAGACGTATATAACATAGTTTAAACATGTTACGGATTCCTTTATACATCTGAGAGCTCTGAGGATTCAATGACAAAACAAAAGTGTTCCTTGTTCGTATAAACATATACACACTTTGTGATACAGAAATAAATTACCTATGGGTCACAATCGCCAAGGCGGAGATTGATGATGCCATTAAAAAACGATCACCAAATGAAGCCCCATGTTTGCATGGCCTCCTAGACGAATTTCATAAGATTTGTAAATCAACAATTACACCAGTTCTAGAATGTTGATGTCAGCAAATAATTTGGTTGGAATTGTAACCTAGTGGTCATTACTATGATCCCTAAACTGAAGAAAGAACCAAGTGTATGCTGCGGGAATCAGCCAATATTTCTTACAAATACATACTGGTGGACTTTCTTGCACCCAGGTCCCAAAGAGTTATCCCAAAGGTAATACAAAATGCCCAAATGGTTTCTGTATCTTACCTCTGATTTAAATATGGCACCTGTACTGAATTAAGATGCATTTTGGTTAGCGCCTCTGTGCTAAATTCATGCTCTTTTTCAGTATATAGACTGTATTGAATTTAGGTGCATTTTAAGTATAGCCACCATACTGGATTTAGGTGCATTTTGAGTATAGCCATGTTACAGAATGTAGGTGCTCTTTGAGTACAGCCACCATGTTTATATCCTTCGCCATTTCCGAGTATAGCCAATTGGTACAATAGAGCACTGCCACCCTTAGTATCTTGCAACTGTTTGTCAATGATTTAAACCATGCTGCCTTAAATTCTGTCACTGGGTTGAAATCTAGTTACGCTCTGAAGTTTGCCACTTACTAACCACACCTGCTCCTTGCTCCTCTCCTGCATAGTCCTAAATACCAGACACACCCTAAAGGGACAGCTATACTACGCTCACAAACACACAAACCACACATCTGCCACAAGAACAAACAATTGGAAACAATAAAAAACCTAGAGACTGGACCTTACCCATCACAACAAGCCTAGTGCACACAGTCAAACCACACACAGAAATCCGACTCACAAAGATGCCAGTTTCTCCTGGTTCTGAAAGCATCACTAGAAGATCACTACCTCTATCCTACCCCTCTTCCCTCACTAACCTACCCTATCCACTTTCTTACAGAGCCACGTGAGCACCTGGACATCATGCAAATGGTAGCAGTGTGCGGTATAAATCAACATAACATAACATGGTAGAAAAGACAACATCAGGCAATTGCTACAAATTCTATGGCAAGAACAGAACATTATGCATGCTGAATTTGCCCCATACATAGACACTGTTTGAGAGTTGAGTGGCAATACCTGTTTGAAATCCTGGAGAGGTTCAAGATGGGCCATGACTTTATTTCTAAATGTCAGGTGTTTTTCTAGCAGATAATACATTCCACAACCACTTAGCATAACTGATGGGATCCAGCAGTGATGCCTGTTATTGCCTGTACGATTTGTGATTGCACTAGAACCACCAGTGATAGCAAAATGGCAAGATATTAATATCAAGTGTATTCATACTAAAAAAGGGAACTTACATTTGATGTTATATGCAGATGACAAGATGTTGCTAGTTAAAGACCCTAAAAATGTGATACAGCATCATATGTGTTTAAGCAAACAATTCTCCACTGTCTCAAGATCACATAGGAAATATGTTGCATGCATTACTTGTCAATGTGTGGAGATATCGCCAATTTCAGGGCTGCCTCAAAACAGTCATATGATCATTACAAGGTTTTACCATCCTTATTTTCATCCCGATTTGTTTCTGGTTCACATCCATTTCAACATTATTCTGTTTTACTAATATTTGAAGAATATCCCAAATCAATTTCAGCAAAACTGTAAACAAAAGTGCTACAGAAAGTTGCAAAGTTAATTATTGGATAAGCAAAATAATATATACATATAAGGCCCAATTCATGGAATAATCTGAGCAGAAAATAGGGTGCTTGCCGCATAACTGTGCGCAAAATCCGCCTGTGTCGGTTCATGGAATCGAATGTGTGGTAGTTTTACTCTACTTGCATATATTTTGCGCTGGCCCCTCATGTCGCAGCGAGCAAAATATGTGGCGGAACATGCAGAATGAGGATTAACATGTGAAAATACCTTCCTCTCTTCCTAGATACCTTCCTTCTCGGGCTCTTTGCTCATCTGCCTCCAACTCCCTCAGGGATAGCCGTTTCTCCAAGCAACGAGTTGGTGGTCGATCTCTCTCTTCGGCAGGGGCCTCCCTCTGGAACAGCCTTCCTGCCTCCCTGAAACTTGAGGAGAATCATCTCTGGTTCCGGAAAAACCTCAAAACCTTCCTCTTTGTTTCTGCTTTCTCTGCCTCACTCCCCTGCTGAAATTCCCTGCCGATTCTGCACTGGTTACCTGGCCACCCCTTCTGATCTTGGGGCCAGGTCCCACCTTTTACACACCTGCCCTGCCTCCCTGGAAACCCCCTGCACCTAGGGACTGGTTCTGTATCCCTACAGTCCCCCTCCCAGCACCTATGTCTGCTCTTACCTTGCACTTGCCACCATCAGGCCGTCTTATTAGCGTATTTATTCTTCTATCCCATGTACTGCACTTTCCCCTTTCCCTTCCCCCTGGCACTCTTCCATTTTTTCCTTCCTTCACACTTGCGCGATCTGAATGAAACCTGGCCTAGTAGGATTATTGTCTGTGCCACTGTTTTCCCCTCCCTTTGCCTCATTGCGCATTGAAACACTTGTCTATAGGCGCGTTATAAATGCCATATCATGTCATATCATATCATATCATATCATATATAATATCATATCAAAATGTGAACGTGTCAGGGATGGTCCACAGTGAAGCAATCATACCCTCATATCAGTGCAAATAAACACATATTCATGGATTCGAACTCTGAACAGCGGGTCGTGAAAAGGTTCATGCAAATCCTGGTACACTCCCGCCAACAGACGTAAAGGCATCAGGAGTAAACATCAATGCGCATCTACAAAGCATGCAATAAACACCAAACAAAACGAATCCGGCCACCATGAATCCAGCCTTTGTCAGATCGATCGTGCACGCACACCGCAGGAGTAGGAGGCTGTGCAGGCCTGGATCTACAACCCACATATCACCCACTACGGAAAGCCTGATGACCAGTCAGGGACCCAGTCAGGGATTGGGAAGATGGGCTAACATCACCCACCATGTGCTCCCACGCCCTAAAGCCCCCAACAGAAAGTGCTCACTGACTTACATTTCATGGCAAATGGATCCTTCCAGCAGACCATTGCCATAGCAGGTAGCATCTCCCAGGCCACACAGTCAAGCTGCCTTCACCAGGTGCTAGCATGAACATCTGCACTACCTTCTGTGTGCCGCCCTTCTATATGCCAAGAACACCAGCAGAAATGCTAATAGTAATGCAGGACCTCTATGTTGTGGCACAATTCCCACAAGTGCTTGGTGCAATAGATTGCACACATGTTGCAATTCGTCGGCCCAGGTTGACAGAGCACATATACCACAACGTCAAACATTGGCACACAATCAATGTTCAGGTTGTGTGCAATGTCAAGGGCATCATTACTGAATTGTATTCAAACTATCTTGGAAGCACACACAACAGTTATATATTCAGGATGTCATCACTACACCGGAACCTGGTAGCTGGCAAGCATGGCAACGCATGGCTCATTGGCGAATATGAACGGATACGCACACGCATGCACATTTACAAATAGACACTTGCAACAAATGATATTGTCAACCATGTATACATTTATAGGGGACAGTGCCTACCCACTGAGCACATTCATGATGACGCCCGTACAGAATCCCACCACACCAGCTCAGGTACGGTACCATACTGCTCATGTAGTGACTAGGGTCATAGTGGAGTGCACATTTGAAGTGCTTATGTCATGTATCTGCTCCCTTGACCACTCTGGTGGTGTGTTGCTATATGCACCACCAGTTGTGTGCAGGATCATTGTGGCAGCATGCGTCCTGCACAATGTCACCACATAGCATTGTGTCTCAGTGGACATGCTGGTTGGCCACCACCCGCACCCACAGGCATGACCCTTGTGCATGGCTGGCCAAAAGGCATGTGGAGATGCTATGCGTACATAGCCGATGCAATCCTACTTTACATAAAGTCCTGCCCCTGTGGAGTGAACACAATCAATCCAGATCCCAGGAGCCATTCAATGATGACCATGGGCCTATCCTCCGTGCCCACAAAAACACCCTAAGAATGTGCCACTAATTTCTTTGCTTTCTTTTCTTTTGTGTATTCTTTTTATCCTAAATGATCCCTCCCTTTCCCCATCCCCTCATCTACATCATTTGGTAAATGGTTATTTGTTATATCTAAATTCACTGTTTGCACTATTATGTTTATGTGATAATGGAACTATGTGATTGGATCTGGTTGGACACAAACTATAGCCCGATTTGAAAAAGACGGTGAGATCCGTCGAAACACGTTTCATCGCATAGGGCAACTGTACAATGAATATGCTATCTATCATCACAAAAAATGGAGTCAAGTCTTTTTTGTTCTTTGGCGCATGAACATAACAAAATGTGTGCAGTGACCCCCTGCTTTTTGCAGCATGTATGTCTCAGCATCCAAAATCTGCATGCTGGCCCCAGACAATGATCCCCATGTGGGACATCAGACCTGTGCAGATTCGAAATGCACATCTTTCATTTTTTTTCATTCCATGCTTTATGCAGTTCATTTGTGTGTCTGCAAATCATGTGTCTTGTGGAGCGCCTGTGTGTGTGTTGTTGTTGCTGTAATGATTGCGACTGGAAGAATGCACATGTGCCTGACATGTGGGGGTGGGTCCATCAGACGACTGGGTCTGCACTGTATGTTTTCATTTGCATTTACATGTGCAGCATCACTGTATGTTTGGCATCAGTGTGGTTGGGATGGAAAGAGCTGGGCTCACTGTGGAGGGGTGCCCTGGTTACGTTACTTGCACATGTGTTTGTCATAGCTGTGTAAAACCCATGTCATGCGCACACGCCCACCAGCATGTGCAGTCACACACTGCCTGCTCTCATGTCTTGCTCCATTTATACATCTGAAATGTGTTTGCGAGCCATGTTTGCTTTTCCTGTGTGGCAGCACACAGTTCCTGTCTCAGTGAGTCATGCACTCTCTGACTGCCCTCTCACCACCCATGGGGCTGTCATGTTGTGGTCCCTGCCAGGGACTTTGCCGCCACTCCCACCCAGAACACTAGTGCTCAGGCTGTGAGGCGCATGGTCATTATTTGTGGATCTGGCCAATGTATGAATAGGTTTACTTCTGTCCTTGGCACATATTCAGTTTATGTGCTTTGATGCCTTTGCAATGACCCATGGCCAACAGACACATGTCACTTTGCATTGCATTCACTTGGCACATGTTGATTGGGTGGCCACAGTGTTGCTGATGCAATGTAGTGCTATCTGACTGGGGTGCTGCAGATTCCAGTCTGTCAGGGAGTGGCAGCATTTGTTCTTGTCCACGGTTGGTCTTCAGTGCTTCCTGTTTATCGTGTTGGCGGTGGACATGTTGGTGGTGTGCTTCATGGTGGAGGCAGACCACAGAGGTTCAGGTGAGTGGAAGCCATACATTGAACTACATGCGTTGGAGACTGTCAGGGGCTGCCTGTAGTAGTGTCGGAGGTGAGGGCAGTGTGGAGAGGGGAGTACACTATCAATGGGCTGCCTGGGGTGGTGTTGGAGGTGAAGGGGGCTGGTGGGTGGTGTCTGGAATTGAGGGGGCTAACTGTGGTGGTGTCAGAGGTGAGGGCAGTGTCGGGAGGGGAGTGTACTTTCGGGGGGCTGCCTGAAGCAGTATCAGAGGTGAAGGGGGATGGTGGGTGGTGTCTGGACTTCAGGGGGCTACCTGGGGTGGTGTCAGAGGTGAAGAGGGCTGCCTTGCGTGGTGTCAGAGGTGAAGGCAGTGTTGGGAGGGGAGTGTACTATCAGGAGACTGCCTGGGGTACTGTCAGAGGTGAAAGTGGCTGGTGGGTGGTGTTTGGACTTGAGGTGGCTGCCTGGAGTGGTGTCAGAGGTGAAGGGAGATGGTGGGTGGTGACTGGACTTGAGAGGCTGATGTGCAGTAGGGGTATATGCCGGCAGATTGGGTGCTTACAGTGTAGGGGGTGGAATTTGTGCCTTAACAAGCGAGGGAGCCCACACATTTTCATTGGGGGTGCTGTCCTAGTTTATGAGGGAGCCTGTGTATTTTTGTTGGGGGTGCTGCCGTAGCTTACGAGGGAGCCTGCACGTTTTTGTTGGGGGGCGCAGCCTCAACTTAAGAGGAGGCTCTCACATTTTCACAGGTGTGCCGCCTTAGCATACGAGCAAGCCCACCCATTTTCATTGGGGGTGTGGCCTCAACTTACGAGGAGGCTCTCGCATTTTCTGAGGGGTGATGTCTTAGCTTACGAGGGAGCCTGTGCATTTTTGTTGGCGGTGCTGCCTTAGCTTACGAGGGAGCAGCACGTTTTCGTAGGGGTGATGTCTCTGCTTACGATGGAGTCCCTGCGTTTTCCTTGGTGGTGAAGGCTCGACTCACGACATTTTCGCAGGAGTGCCACCTTGGCTTATAAGGGAGCCTGCACATTTTCTTTGGGATGCAGCCTCGATTTACGAGGAAACTTGTGCATTTTTGCAGGGGTGCCGCATCCTTATGAGGGGGTCCGCGCATTTTTGCAGTGGTGCTGGATGGTGGCTCAGGGGTGGATGTTGAGGTTTGCGCTTGGGTTGGGGTATGGCTTGGGTTTTGGTTTTCATGGGGGAGTGTTGTTGGCATTCCTCACGCAGCTCCATTCCCTTTGCGTGACAGCTAGAATTCCACGTTTGGATCCATGAATACGCAGAGCGCGTAGATTTACTTAATCGTGCAGGCTTGTGCAGTGTCCTTCTCGCCGCACAGCCCTTGCAGGTTTTCTGCTCGCAGTTCCATGAATCGGGCCCACAGTAGGAACATACAGGGAAGTCAGGTTGAAAATGTACGAATTCGAGATATTATATGATAGGTATTGGACAGAAAAAATCTTTATATAATGTGATTATCCGATTATAATACGTTAGGCATTGTAATCAGATAGAATTAGAATGAAATACTTGTGTGGGGCGCAACTACCCAGCGAGGCGCAAATGTCAACTGTACACACGACTTTTAAAGAAACATATGTCCAGATACATGTTTGCTGCTTTAATGATCACTACAATATGCATTATTAGATTATGCAAAAGGAGAGATGCACCTGGGGCATGCTGCCTACCCGGCTGATTTGTTTGCATTTGCTAATTATCATAATGTGATCTACAGGCCCAACGATCAGGAGCGCCCTTTTGTGAGTTAGCATCCCTTTCTTTCATTGCCTATTGTGAAATGATTGTGTCTCATTATTGTGTGGTAGAAGCATACCAACATCTTTCAAGAACATCTCGTATTGGCTTGTTAACACAAGACATGATAATGACACCTCAGGGCCTGAGGTTTTCCACTTCTGGAGATTTATGCTTTCTGAGCTGCTATTTAATCACTAATAATATACCACTGAAATACATAGATGGTATACATTATAGCCAACCTGAGAGCACTGCAAGGAAACTATGTATTCCTCCTCTATTTTATGAAATATTAGTTGCGTTGCCTCCATGCCTTCAGACTTTGAATATGTATTGCAAAAGACGTCATCAGAATTGGAGCCATGCTTTGTTAATCATTCGTAGAGAATTAGAGTTATTTTCAATTGTTTCTTTACGTTGTAAATTGCTTTAAGGTATTGTCTACCTTTATTGTTTGTATTTTTTTAAATTACAACAAACATCAAAGGAATTTGAAAATGCGTGTCTGTGAATGCGCTCGAAAAAATACATCGTTTTATCCTTGATTATTAGGTATTTAATTGTAATGGGATTTGCATATGCCTAATAGAATTCATAATTAGCAAACAAAGAAAACAGGCACAATTAAGTAATCCCTGTAAATGCAGGGTTTTTAATATGTTTTTAATAATAGAGAGTCACAGACAGCACTTTAAATAATTTGGATAAACCGTTAAACAGCTTTCTAGCTGCCAGTTGCAAAGATTTTTAATCGAAAGTACAACACTGAAAAGTGGCGAGGGTCAGCATCACAGGTAATGGAAAAAACCGCAGTTGGGAGCACTGGTCGAAGTGGGCGGCAGCGGTTGGAAGTGGTGCTCCTCTTTTTTAATTAAGTTTTACGGTTGATATACTTTTATTTTAAAAAGAAACCGTTCCGGAATGGTTTTCTTTTAAAATACATGTAGGAACAGTGCACTGCCCGAGCGTTCCCTAAAACAACCGGTGCATGTGTTTAGGCGGTTATATTGGCTGTAGGAGGGGGTGTGGTGATTGGGTTTGTGGAGAGAGAGAACAGGCCAGTAGGGAATATAGCACCACTACTTCTTTACATACACTTGACTACTGGCGAAGAGAGATAATATAGGGCTCGGCCATTAAAAATTGTCCTAAGTTGAAGCAACAAAGTGCTTGATCATGGGTGTCATTTTAGGGGGGGCAGGGGTGTTTGACCCACCCAGCTCTCATGGCACACTATTGTGTCTCCATTGATTTGGCTGGGGCACCTTTTCTTCAGATGTCATGTCCCCCCCAACATTTTCAGCAAAATTACTCCACTGTGCTTGATAGATCAACGAGTAACAAGTTAAGAAATACCCAAAACAATATGAACAACTCCTTTTTGAACACAATGGAGAGCCATCAGTATTATTTAAATGATGCAAATATACTACGGCACAGTATTGAAGGCAAGAGGGAACCACAATGTTGAACATGAAGTTACAAAAATGCTCTCTCAACAGAGGACATGTTTTGAGTGCAGATTACATGCAAATAAATAGATTTATTTTTGACAATTGTGTCTCTAAGTTATGAACAGAAGGGTAGGGGCTGAGTTGAAAATGGAAGGCTAAGGGAAAGGTTGAGTATCCATCCTGGTGCCACTCAAAAACAGAAACTGAGTTATCCCACAATTAAGGTAAAGCCAAATATCATTCATCTGACACTGAACTCCCTTCAAACAAGTTTTCACTTTATTAGTGTCATCATACTCACTGTAAAGATCCAGCAGGACGTTTTCATCATCTCCCTAAAGCTAACACCAAGGACTATGGTTCACAACCAGCGGGGCTAAGAGAAAGAGGACCGAGGGAGAGATACAGTGGCAAATCATTGTAATTGAAATTGTTGAACCTTGTCCATGAGGATTGAAGTGGTTATATAATAGGTCACACCGACAATTTTTTGTTATTGGGGGTCTGTAATATATTAGGGTGAAGACAACATGATGCACATAGGAATTACAGACTACCTCTTTCTCCTGTATTTCACCAGTTATTTGGTCCAAAAACAGTGACAATTAGTTGACATGTGTCAACAAGCCTAAACACGACTCAAAACCTCTGGAGTAAAAGAATACATCCAGCCAAAGTAGCCTCACACCAATGTACATCTCTTGATACATGGAACAAAGCAGAAGGGCTTGGTCTAAGTCATATTAACTCATTAAGTGGCCCTCCAGATGTTTTGGACATCAACTCCCATGATCCTTAGCCAGATCAATCACTGGTAAAAGATCATGGAAGTTGCAGTCCACAACATCTGTTTGGCCAGATGGTGAGTAACCATTGACTATGTTGTAAAATGATGGTGAAAAATTAAAAAAGAATCAACCCATCCATGTGACCATGGTCATCATGGGTGTTCAAGAGAGAAGCGTTGGTGCCTCTGGCTGCTCTGAACCAGATTGGTGGTCATTATTGATGTTTGTATTGGAAGATGGCCAACTTCTCCAGAGGTTTACCCTAGAAGGGGGTTGTGGAGATAGGGTGGTAGTTATCCAGGCAGTTAGCCAGGCAGGACGAGTCTGCAGATGACTTTGTTAAGAGGTAGTGCAGGAGGGCGGGCTTGAGAGGTTGAGGGAAGGAGCAAGTGGCAAAAGAGCGGTTGCAGAACTCAGCCAAAGAGGGAGCGAGGGCAGCAACATGGTCCTTTATAGATCTCGAGGAGCAGGGAAGCACCTGAATGGAGGAGACTATCATAGAGAAAACAGCCTTGGTGATCTCATCCGGTGCAATAGGTGAGAAGGAAAGGTGGAGAGTAGCAAGGAGGAAGGGAGAAGAGAAGCGGAATGCCAGGGCTATGCATAGGGCCTGTGAAGGGAGAGGAGAAGTAAAAACTGAAATATGATTGAAGAGTTCTGCCATGTTGTTTGTGGCCCCAGAGATGCAGGCTTGGATATGGGCCCGCTTCATGGACCAGATGCAGAGCCTGTAGTGCCTTTGTGGCAGGCCAGTTTGTGAGCCAGAAAGAGTCACCGAGGTTGACGAAAGGTAAGGCTGCATCAGGAGAGTCAATATGGATACTGAAGTCTCTGAGGAGGAGAAGCTTAGAGGTAGAAGTCAGGAGAGAAACGTTGAGGTTGGCCTTCTCCAATAGAAGAGGGAGACCAGCTCAGGGGTCCTGTAAATAGTAGTGAGAGTGATTGGCAAGGTAGGAGAGATGTTGAGCTTGCATTCAAAGGAGGAGTAGGACATTATCTAGTTGAAATAAGCTAAGACATATTGGGCCTAAATCACAGAATCATTTTATGATGGCAAAACTCCATTGGAAAACGCTCTTAGAATAAGGGCCATTGTGTCTGGCAAAAAGGCAGTAACTGTACCCAGAATCTAAGCTCATAGGGATCATTCACAACCACATAACATGGCTCATTAGTTCAGGTTCGAAAGAAGTGCAACTAAAATCTCCTACAGTACTCCTGTGAAACAGCCACCCTTTCAGGTTGCCCAAGGACCGACTAGAAAATGTGAAGTTACAAGAAGTCCAGGCAGTCCCTCTTGCCAATCAGATACTTCCATGTTTCACAGGGCTAGGCAGCGAACGATAGAGCATGCTGGCAATTGTACTGCAAGCCTATCCTACTACCAGTATCAGTGCTTGCTAATAATAGAAGATTTGTTGCAGATGACAATATGTGTGCAAGGCAAAATTTTCTTCCTCTGAGTGAAGACACAAAACAGATGCCTATGCTGAGGACATTTTGGAAGATATGAACACAAGAATACTCAGTTGATATAACGTTCCCTAATCTACTAAAAATGAAAGGCTATTCTTAAACAAACTGTTTACGGAATACCTAATTTAAGAATTTGCTGAGCTTGCCACAGGCATGCATAGTGCACAAATACATAATGCTTGTATGCTGATTTCAAAATGTCAAGTAAATGCTTAAAATTGCTATGTTAACAGGTGTTATGCAAGTAAACATTCATTCAACTATATAATTTTAGAATACAAAAAACATGTTGGTAATTGTTACAGAAATCCTAATGAACGATCAGACAGTGAACAATTTAAAAGCAGTTTACTGAATGTTTACAGAATGTTTAATGAATATATGACCTATTTGAAGAAGCAGTAATTTCTTTATGACTGGACTATGACACAAACTGGACATGTGTGACCAAGAAGTACACCAAGACCATGTACTCAACGTTAACCACTTTTATTAGGGATTGTTTACAGGGCAGGGCCAGCTGAAATGTAAACAGGATCTTTCCCAGTGAAAATAACACAATAACAATCTCTTCTTCCTTCAGTGTCTCTTGCGATGGTTTGATCAATGTCAGGATGTGAGTACAAACTGAGAGATCTCTGCTACTGTTTTAAAATGTCTCAGGGAAGTTTCTTCACTCCCCAGTTCAAAATGTTGCAAACCTTACTTTTGCTCCTCTGAGCCTAGTTGCGGGCTTTCCGGGGTCTCGTACCCCAAGACTAAACCAGTCCTTAATATTCTGTCGGATCTTCATGGTGGTTTAGGGATCTTGTAGCGGTAAGCGACGAGAGAGGCAAAAGGACTACTGTGCACCAGCGTTCGTTCTTGATTTGGTATTTTTTCACCACCTCTTTGAGATATCACTAAGCTCCCTGACACCAGCTGAAACCCATCTGCCCCTTTGTAAACCTACCTAGGGCCTGATCAGGTCCTGTCAAAACTCCTACTGCTAAATAACGAATTGTTCTCCGATTCTTTGCCTCGCTTTTCAGTATTCTACTTAACTCTCTCTTCCACAACTCACGAACCCTTACGTCATCTTCTTCACTCTGTTTGAATGAAGTTGTAATACTCTCAGCCTTCTCATATTTGCCTACACCCTCTTCCTGCCGATTTCTCAGGGCCTCCCTATACTATCTTGGCCTTTTGTCAGTGCCTCTCTCTCCACTTCTAGGTTTACTTCCTTCTTTTGCATTGTTCCTAATTCCCTTTTTAACTCCACTATGGGATTTCCTTCCCCTTTTCTGTCTTCTGTTCCTACTATTGATTACCAACCCTCTCTTGCGTTTACTCCTTCCCTGTTTTCTTCTGTTACAAATATTAACCTAGAATCCACTCTTAGTGTTCCTTCCACACCCCTGACTTCTATTTTGAGCACTGGGTTACAAATCCCTCCTGGGTTTCCTCACCCATTCTTTCCTCTAGTTCAGGTAGACTGGCAGACTTACTAATCACACAGGATTTGGACATTGTCAGCTAAACAGAAACATGGCTATCTACGATCACAAATCATGCTGCTATACTGGCCACTCCACCTGTCTACAAAATCATTAGAGAGAGGGTTGGGTTTGGAGGGGCCTCAGATTACAATAAAACTGTTATCTTGATGTGTTCATTTGTGACTTATTGTCAAATTCAAGGTGCTCCCAGTTGGTAAAGTGCTACCTTTACGGAACTAGAAATACAACAAATAGGTTCACCGTGTGAAATAAACAGGGAACAAACTGGGCCACAGCAATAAGCAAAACAGAATATAAATAAATATATCAGATTTTTTCCAAACCTTTTAAATTAAGTTCATAGAACTTTGAAATTCAGGTCAGTAAGAGAAATAGTCTAAATCATTCCATAATGTTGTATCAATATATTTGAGAAAGATACACTGGATAGAGAAATTGGACTCCATTTATCCCAGAGGGATGAATATTGATTGGGAACTAAAATGTTTTTTGTGATGTTACTGACTTTGAAATTGACATATAAGACAAGTAAGGGCATTACTTAAGTTTGAGATAGGGTAACTGTACCTTTAATTCTGCAGAACGCGGTATGTGTTTGAGAACAATGTAAAAAGATATCAATGATACAGAAATGACAGATGTCTGTGTTACGGGTATTATTGTTACACTGATTAACAATATATAGTTTACGACAGATATGTTTAGAATCATGTTATATTGCCTGATGTCCTCATTATACAAGTATGTGATATCTATTTTTTTATTCATGTCATATAGCATTCTGTCTTATTGGCTATCATAAAGTGTATTACAGAATAATAATTTAGGACATATGACAGTGCAGGGAACGCTGCAAAGTAGAGACTTGGGGCCCGATTCATGGATTATTTGCACCAAAAAAACAGGATGTGTGTGCCATTCTGCCCACAAATCCCCATTAGGCAAACAGGGATTTGCGGGCAGAGTGGCGCCCAAACGCCATTTTTTGGCGCAAATAATCCATGAATCAGGGGCTGTATCTCTCCGAGTGAATCCACCATAACGGTAAGCAATTTCTCTGTCTTTTAGTGCCCGAATTGAAATTTTATCCTGTTCCTTGAACATATAGTGATTACGCACTCCTTTTATAGGAGATTGTATTTGACGGCTACAGCCACGAGACACGGACTACACGCCACACTTCCACGTGGTCTTTGTTCCTACAACAGCAGTGATCTACATATGTCCTGCACCCAGGTAGGCTTCTTCTATGCACCCCATCAGAGTAATCTACATGGCAACAATATATATACTTACAGGGTTAATATTTTGTCTCCTAGGGATATTGAAGATCACGTAAATCGACATGATTCATGATTGAAGTAAACCGAATGCATTTTTTCTACACGACAGCAATACATTACATCATATCATTGGGGTAAGAGTTACCACTATGATTACTTATTGAACAATTGCCCTTCAGAATTCTGATGACGTACAGGGGGACCCAGCGATATTTTAGGCACCTGGTCCCTCTGAATGCCACCGTACTATTGTACATAGGATTAAAAGTGATGTATATATGTGTTACAGCATCTCTGAAGAGTCCATCCTACTGAGGTCTTCCTTCGTGGACTAAGGACAATTCTGAAGGTTAGTAAGGGCAAGTGCACACTGTTTTTACTTATGATTAATTGAAACTAGGGAGTACAAAGACTAATTTAGAATGTTTGTTACATTTTCTTTCAGAACATTTAACCCAATACATAAACCTGAAGAAGGGCGAGAAGCACCCGAAATGCATAGTGAAGGATAGCCGACTATATCAAACGGCTGCCGCATCTACATTGTGACAGCCTCCTATCAAGTGATTGGGACATGTGTCTTATTTCTTTAAAAACAAAACTGCAATAACACTGCTTATGAAAGAAAAGATTTTTTGTTACTAATTCATGAATACTCGAATTGAAAAGTTGTAAAAGAAATTATGTGATTTTGTTATATCTGTATGAAGACTTTTTGTTACCTATTGATCAAGAATTTGTTTTCCACCTTATTAGAAAAATATATTGATACAACATGATGGAATGATTTAGACTATTTCTCTTACTGACCTGAATTTCAAAGTTGTGAACTTAATTAAAAAGGTTTGCAAAAAATCCAATATATTTATTTATATTCTGTTTTGCTTATTGCTGTGCCCCAGTTTGTTCCCCGTTTATTTCACATGAAAGATTTTTTAAACACCTGTTTACTTAACCTTTCCACCTTGGAAAAATGTGATCTTTGATCAAATTACATGTTGATTAAAATACCACTATTAATATCATTGTTATATAATGAGCACCTTCTAGCTTGCCTTCCATTGAAGAACAATTCCTGACCCTGATTGGTGACCTTCTTATGTCTACCACATACACTATCATACTTGGAGTCTACAATCGCTGGACGCACAGCATCACTGATTTAAATGCTGTATCCCTTTTTACTGCTATTCAGGCTTTAGGGTTTACCAAACTTTTCAAGGTACCCACACACAACCTTCAAACTACACTTCTCATAATCACCACAAGTCCTTGGACGGATCATTATTTGATCTCTTTCGACCTTCTATTTCCAGCTATGTACAAAAAGGTTAGTCAAAGCCCAGACTAGAAACAAGTGTAAGAAATATTATGAGGGCCTCTCTTGAGACCTTTGGAGAGCTTTCCCTTTCTTTGATTGCTAATATGCTGCAAATTAGTGAGACAACTTCCTAGTTTGTGAGTTTTTAGATATTACTACATCGGTTATTGACACATTGGCTCCTGTCTCCATTACAAAAGTCATAACCAAGACCTCTGGAAAAACTTGTTTCTCCCTTGAAGTAATAAATTAAAGGAAAACCAAGAGGCTCTTTGAAAGACCCTGGAGAGAACATCCTTGTCCAGAAACCTTAACTAAATATCGAGCTGCTGCAACTCATTACAAAAAAGTAATCTTCTCTGCTAAGAGGAGAATTTTGATAACAGAATGACCACGGCTAAATCAGATAAAACACAGCTGTTTGGTAGTCTCAGAGAATTGGAGGGTAAAAAAGGTGCAGGTTCTGTAGAAGATAAAAGCAACACTTGGTGTGCCAACATTCAAGAAAGAATGTTTACAAAAATCAAGTATCAACAGGCTGCAATTAAGATTTGTCGACAAGACCTATCAGATTCTGTTGGTTTTTTCCCTACTAATGACAAGGCATTAACTGATAATTTCGATATTACCCCAGCATTTTGTTTAAATCAACGTACAGAAGATACATGTATTGGTATTGTAAATGGACAGAAGCCTACTGCTTGTGCTGGAGATGCCTTTCCAGCCACTATCATTAAAGACTGTCTTGTGCCTCTAAACATCAAAATTGTTCATTCTTCCGATGTTCCACAATTCTTAAAAGAAGTCTGGATTGCGCCTATATTAAAGAAAGAAAGCCTTGATCTGGAGGTTGTGGGTAACTACTGCCCTATCACAAGTGTTCCTTTCTTATTAAAAATATTTGATAGTGCAACCTACTTACAACTCCAGGAACACATTTATAGACATTGCCTATTAGATACTCGTCAGTCAGGTGTCCGTGCAAGGCACGCACTGTGAGAAACCTGAAGGTGTCTCACCCGCTAATACCTTGGGGTCTGTCATGCAGGTGTCCAGGACATGGCCATCACTATTGTATCCAGTTCCTGGAGGTGGACCAGTGCAGGAGAATCACCTGGATGGGGGGAATTCAGGGAGTGGAAGTGGGACACTGAAAGGTGAGACACGGAACCTCCTTCCTTGTCACACCATTTCCCCATCATACCCCATAGGATATTAAGAAACTCTAACCCCCGACTTTTCCTACACAAACACTTTCTCACACTGCGAAAGACAATGGACTAACACCAGAGCCGTTTACCTGACATGTCCCAAGCCAAAGGTCAGGCAGAGTCAGGCAATGCCAATAACTATACACACCTGACATCCCTTTCCCTTCCACACAGGGATAAAAGACAGAGCAGAGGAGCACAATTTGAGCAAGGCCAAACACTTGAGGAATCAGCTATTCCGGGACGGCAGTTCAAACGGAGGAGAAAGGTGGTAGAAACCAAAAGAACAACAAGGAGGGAACTGCCCTCGCCCTTTCCAACCCAGAGCAGTGAAGCCTTCAATAAAAGAACAGTAAGACCGGGAATTGCAGCTGGTGATTGCTGTGGCAGATGTCAACGGTACACAGGGCCTTCCCGCGCTGAAAGCCAGGACAGGAAAAAGAGTTTGCCACTGTGGTAGTGTCCTTGACACCAGCGGAAGAAAAGCCAATGAGTTCAGAACAGCTGGTAAATCGGAGGAAACCGATAGTGGCCTGGACTGTGTCTTTTGTTAACAACATAGGTATTAAGGTTAGAGTGGTTCCGCGCCACGTGGGCGCTCATTTCAAAGACTCTAATGAATGCCCCGCTCCTGAACAAGGAGGATATGTTGAGTTGAGAAATCTACAAGAACCAAGAGGCCCTAGGGGAGGCTAGCGAGAGATGTCAAAGTGATCATACAATGGTTAAGTCAAAACCCCTTTTACAGTCGAAAGTCTTTGACATGTTGTGAATTAAAAAGCAAAGTGAACTGCATTGTGGTGACAAACGTGAACCCGACTGAGGGTTGTCCACAGTGCGTTGTTGGTGTGAGCCTGATTGAGGGAGGCTGACATTGTGAAGGGGCTCGGAGCCCAGCTGAGGGGGATTCTTGGAGAAGAGTCATCGCCCAACGTGAAGAATATTAGAAGGAAGTTTTGTTTGTTGTTTGTGATACATCAGGACCTCTGAAGCAAGAGACTGCCTAAAAGAGACTGGGGCACGGAAGGCCCTGATATTGTAAAAAATCACTGTAAACCGGAGAAGCCCAGAAGCCTAGTGTGCTGGAGAGTACAGCCTTGTCCCGTGCTTAAAACATGGGGAGGGTAGTCCTCGGCCATAACATCCTGACGTATCATTTGAGAACACTTGTTTCTTTCATTGTGAACATTATCCCACACTATTTTGTAGCATAGCGGTAAGGAATGGCAATAGGATTTTCTTAGAATATACCCTTTTTATTTGACTAGACTCCACTAGGACTGTATTATTATTATTATTGTTTGATGGTCATAGCCTGCTACCATCTTAGATTTAGGTTTAGATTAGGCGTTTATCTCACCCGTTTTTACAGTTTAATAAACACCTTAGAACTGTGATCCCTTGTGTCTGTCTTGCTTTGATACTTTTCCTTCCTTACAGTACTGAGACAGCAATGCTTGATCTATGAGCTAATCTAGCTGAGATTGTGGACAATGGTTAGGTAGTTCTGCTCATTTTACTTGACCTTTCAGCAGCGTTTCATCTGGTCGATCATTCATTGCTTCTGGAGAGGTTAGGGAAGATTGTGAACTGTTCTGAGCCCACCATCTCATGGATGTCATCCTTTCTTGGCCCTTGTGTGGCTAGAGTAGCTAGCAGAAGATTTCAAGCTCCCCCTGAACTCCTGTCCCATGGTGTTCCCCTTGGTGCATGTCTCTCAACAACTTTGAGCAATGTAGATATGTGGCCCCTCTTTGACCTGCTGGATGGTGTTTGCATTAAATATACCAACTATGCAGACGATACCCAGCTATGTCCTTGAGCTGTTGGGGACCTATGTCTTGGACATGGCTACTGTTAACAAGGCATATGATCTAATCCAAAACTGGATGATCATTAACTCATTAGCTCTTAATAATGGCAAAACTGAGCTGATGATTGTGGGCTCACACCATTGTATAAAAGAACTTGAGGCATACTACAGTCACTTCTAAATTTCAGATTTTACCATTCAGGTTATTTCCTTTGTGAAGACCCAAGGGGTTTTTTGGACTCTGGACTCAGCATGAAGAAGCATGTTATGCACATAAAAGCTTCTTTTGCCTATGGCAACAACCTGATAAGACTAATTAAGTGATCTATCATCAGTGGCCTCTGCACTAGTTAATACTAGAGTCGACTACTATGATACTTTGCTGTCTAGTACCTCCAAAATGCACTGGAAAATGTTTCAGGTATGCCAAAATGGGGCAGTGAGAGCAGTGTGCGGATTGGGCAGAAGTGATCATATCACCGAAGCAAGGAGATTCCTGCACTGGCTGCCAATACGTTATCGAATCTCCCACAAAATTGGTGCTCTTGCCCACAAATGTTTGTCTGACCAGGCACCAGATAATTTGCTGAAACGATTGCACAAGGCCCCTTTTATATGAACTTTATGTTCCAATGGATCTATCAAACTAGCCATCCGAGATATAAACCAAAAATCGTTGCAGGCCCATGTTTGGACGAATAGACACCAGATTTATGGAACTCTCTTTCACCCAACATATGCAATATCTCATGTCTTACTTGCTTTAAGAAGGCCATAACGATCCACTTTTTCTATTCAAAGGATTAGAGTACTATATCACTCGGTTTGCTGTCTGGCTACTGACCCAGGATTATTTTTTGTTTGTCTGTGACTTGTTTGTCCTGCTGAGAGCAATGAGTCATATGGCTGTGGTGCATGGATCAATGAATTAATAATACTAATAGTAATAATAATGATAATAATAATAATAATAATAATAATAATAATAATAATAATAATAATAATAATAGTAATAATTATAATATTTACTCACAATCTCCTCCTGGGTCTGCCCTCTTTTCATCTACTTAAAGTATTAACTCACTAGCCCTTCCTGGGTTTGCCTCACATTTAAATCTCACCACTTTCTTCTCTTCTATAAGGATCACCTCTTCCTCTCTCCTGCTGCTACTTCTGCAGATGTTCTCTCTGGTGGACCCCTGTCTTGTAATGGAGCCATGGTATCACAAGTATGACACTGACACAAAAGGTACATTTTGTAAATCCTTTATTGAAGTTTCAATGAGGTTGGAGAAACTCCTACTTTGCTCTATAGTTAGGATGAGAGTAATCTCAAGCATCAAATCATAAAAAAAATAGTCCTAATTCAGTCCGTCAAATCAAAATGGCCTATACTAAGAAAAACCTAATGCCTACCACATATCTTATACAAAAAGCGTGAAAAGTAATATATGTATGTCAAGGAATGTCAGTGTTAAAATATAAAGGGCCTGATCATGACTTGGCAGTTACCGCCGGCTGTATTACCGCCGACGGTAATAGCCCTACCGCCGAACTCCCCGGCGCTAATAGCGCCGGATCACGAGTTCGGCGATAAAGTAATTCCCCATTCCCCATTGAGCCCATTCGGGAATGCCCCATTCCCCATTGGGCTCAATGGGGAATTTTCGCGCTCTTTCCGCCGGTGGATTTACCGCCGGCGGTAATAGCACGAATTTTCGGCGGATTTCCCCCCAGCTCAGAGCTGGGGCGAAATCGGCCGAAGCCCTGATTCGGCGGACCCTTAAATCTGGCGGTATTAGCGCTACCCCCATATTTAAGGGTTACCGCCGAAGTCGTGATCAGGCCCAAAGAGTAAATGTGGCTGAGTCAGCTCTCCTCCCCACGTTGGACCGCACAGAGTAAGGCACTACCTGTAGAAACAATGACACACTGTGGCTCAGGTTCTTAACACAAAGGCAGTTCAAAAAAATGGATCAAGGCCCACCTGGTCTTCCATGTTAAAGTCTTACTTTCCAATTTCCAAAACACAGTTCACCAAAAATATCACGGCGGTCCCCCTCTGTCGGGATCAGACCTTTCAAAGCAAGCATTCAAAGCATGTGCAGGGGTTCCCTTACCCAAGCTTAACTCATGCCTTTAGGGGTTCCCTTCCCCTAACGTATTACACTTCTGGTCTCCCTCAGTCGGACTAGGACCATTTCCTGATGTTGAAGACTTTTGAATGTGCGTGGCTTTTTTCTACACACCTCTGCAGAACCACTTTGACACGCTCACACTCCTATGATATTTGCCCCAGTGCTTCCTGGTCTGGGTAGTTCACTGTATTATTCACCGAAATTCAACATTCACCTTTTACTTTCCCCTTCTCTCAGGGTGAAATTCAATCACCTCGATTTTACAGTTCATTCACTTTATTGCTACAAACTTTTCCCCTTTCACGAAGACTTCCTTTCTCTGCCCCACTCCGTTGCTCACTATCGCTGACTTTAAAGCTGTTGTTACTTCAAGGTTTATTCGCCGGTCTGCCTTTCTTCACATCTCATCCACACGAGTGCAGCCTTCAATTGTGCGATGCAATGTTGCCACTACAGTCATTCTTTAGCACACACCGGTCTCTCACGTTGCTTGCCAACTCCCCGGCTGTGTGTGTTTCTTTCTTGTCTTTACTGTCTTCCAGTTTACACGTAAAGGTTAGGCTTCACCTCACCTTCCCAACTTTACCATTCACCTGGGAGGGTCGCTGGCATCCTTGAAACACAATGCAGCCTTGTTGTTTGGGATTTGGCCTTCTCCACGTATCTTTCTCAGCCCTTTGGAGGCAACAACGTCCTGCAGGGAACTCCTGAGTTTCTCCACATGTGGCTCTCATCCCTCGTTCCGTTGCTCACCTCCAGTAGGTTCGCCTTTGCCCTGGAAGTTCTGTGCTTACTCCTGTTCCACCTTGCTCAGAGTGTGTTTCTATGTTCCACCTTTTATCCGTGTGCTCATTGGTATCAGATATATGCACTTAGAGTCAAGAAGTGCCTGACTTTGCTTGACCCAATTAGCGGGACATGCCCAATGCAATTTGTAAGAGTTAGCATTGTTACTCTCAGTCGCCCACTCCCTCGGCCCAGTGTTTGTATAGAAACGGGGGTAGTTGGGACATTGGAGAATCCTATGTAATAGGAGGGATCATAGGTACGGGAAAGGGAGGAATACTGTGTCTTTCCATCGGCTGCCTCACATGCACTCCCCGAAGACCCCTCACCCAGGTGTTCCTCTGGCACTGGTCCACCCGCAGGGTCTGGTTCCTAAGGCGATGGCCATGCCCTGGCTACCTGAGAGAGAGGTCCCTGGGGACCCTTTGGTTTCTCACAGTCTCCAGTGTTCAAAATCGCTTGGAGAACGGATTGTACTATATAATAATAATAATAATAATAATAATAATAATAATAATAATAATAATAATAAATAAATATAAATATAATGGACTGTTTCAACAGGAAGCTGGTCTGGGCCACTGTCAGTTCTATGATGGTGAGCCTTGCAATCAAAGGGAAATAGTTTTTCGGTTTCTAAAATTTAGGAGGAAATGGCCAAGAGTTTATTGTAAGAGTAGGCAAAGGAGCAGTGTCAGGCAAGTGATGGGTTGAGGTTGATTGTTCTTAGCACCCCTGGGGTGGGTTTGTTGGCACTCCATCCCTCTTGCTGTAGGCTAGACAACAAAGTGGTGCTCTTTTGGGCTACTTGCTTGCCAATGTTTTTTGAGAATCTCACGCTATTGGAGCTCCTTGGAATGATATATTGCTGGTTCTCATCAGGGAGAGGGTTGGCTAGGCATTGTGGGAATGCAAATTAGCCTAAATATCTGTCTTGTGCTGATACAGCTGTGTAAAAATGAGCCCTGCCTTGTAAAATAAAGAGCATTTTCTGGACCAAAAGGCTAGCACTTGGGCTAATTTGCATACCCAAAATGCCTTGCTGATATTACTCTGAACTAGAGGTGAAATTCCAGCAATGGTTGCTATGTGATGCTGTAGCATGAGTGGCATGGCTCATATGGATTATTTTACATTTACATTTTAGGTGAACTGATTTTTTCACGCCTTTTGTAACCCACCATAACAATTGCTTAACATGCCACACTGCTCCAACCATAAGGCTGTCAAGGCTATGCTGCACTGATGATCCCTAATAAGGGTCAAACTAGGTAAGATATCTGCAGCCTTGAGAAATGTCTGCTTTGCGTTGATAAAGCTATGTATAAAGTCGCACTGCCCTGTAAGACAAAGGCATTTTTTTTAGCAAAAGGCTTGCATTTAGGGCAATTTACATACCCACAATGCCATGCTGATGTGGCTCTGAACTGGAGGTGAACTTTTAATAAAGGCTACTAGGTGGTGCTGTGGAATGTGTGGATTATTATGCTTTCACATTTCATGTGAAAGCATTTTAATTGATTGAAAAGAAAAGCCTAATGCACATCACAGAAATGAGTGCGTCTTTCCTAACTGTCTCTCTGTAAGAAGGTTGAGAAGTGGCACAAATTAGGACAACCTTTAGAGTGTAAATGGATTTTTTTAAAAGGTTTGGGTTGGAAAAACCCATACAGGAAATAGGATAATAAAATACATAATTATAGGTAAAGCTGTAAAAGAGTGACAGGAATGGTTTTAAACCAAAGTGGGGTTGTCCAGCTTGTTGTCAGCACCTTGGGTCGCTGATTCTAATAAACAAAGAAGTCTTCAAACTAGTCCCTCCAGGGATGCCTTTGGATATCACAATGAAATCCAAAGATAGATCTGAGCTAACATGAAGTCCATACCTACACCTAACAGGTCATTCAGCCTCATGGCTACCAAACCCCACATTCTACAAACAAAATTCTTGACCAACAATCTAATCTCTCAATGTCAAGCCTTCAACTACAAACAAATGTTGATCTGGCATTGCCATCTAAAGGATTGCTCACAGTTTCAATCGCTCATGATTGTTACAGTTTTATCCACACTTTTTCCATGGTCTCTCTGTCATGGTTTCAGCCTCTCTGTGGCCTATTTGCTCTTCTGACTTTTTCAAGGCCTTTTCCATCATCTCATTGTTTCTTCTCCAGACTCCTCTGCATTCCCTCAGTTTCTGATCATCACTTTACTTTCTCCCGGCCTTTAGTTAGTGTGCTGATTTCCTTTCTTCCACCAATCTACAATTGTCTTCTCTTGCTGTAAAGCAAATGTAGTCCCCCTGCCCGCGGTCTCTATTTCTTAGAATTCTTTCAGCTCTGCACAGTCTTGGGAAAGGCTAGTAATGAGGACTTCCTCTTTCTTCAGTTTTATATGATAGGCCTTTGATGTTGGGTCCATCTCCTCCATACCACTAACCCTTGTGTTACACTCTCCTCCTTGTATCTGGCAGAGCTTCTGCTGGACAATTGCCAGAAGGTGGGCTTCCTCATTTCGGGTAAGGGACTCCCTACTTCCCCCCATGGACCTTGGAGTAGCATATCTGCTTTCTCCTGCCTTGCACTCTTTTCTGACTTCCTCCAACCCTTCATAAACACCTATGGTGGTGGTTGTCTTTGTAAGCCAGTCTGGAATCAGTCTTTCCCTTAGCTGGCTTATCTCTGGTCCTCTGATTGGCCATGTCCCCATTGTTTTGTTTAATTGAGCGTTGATATCATTTGTATTGTTCCCTGTCTACTGCAAGCTGGTAAATTGACTGTTACTATTAATTGCTGGCTTAAGGGCGTTCAATATGTTCTGTGCTTTTGGCACCATTTTGGAATTCTATATGCGTGTACGTGATTCCGTGGTGCTCCATGGTTGCCTTTGTTCGAGGGATGAATGAGTGCAGCAACCCCAACTGGCTGCGCAGCATGCGGACAGTCTAGAATTGTCCTTCTTCTCTATGCAGCAATGTATGAGAGCAGTGCAATAACATTGCTGAACATGTTGGTGGGGACATGACATCTAATTGAAAGTGGCCCCTGTCAAATCAGTGGGACAACATGGTGTGCCACACATGTTGGGGAGGACAAACACCCTTGCCCACCACCCCTAAAATTACACCCATGTTTAAGGGGTTCTGCCATGGCACTTAATTATACAAATAGGTAAACATGAGTCCAGGACAGATTATTCCCTTATTTTAAACATGAGTGGGAGTTGAAGAGGAGAGAGCGCAGGAAAGAGAGGGTGTGGGAGGTACGTGTTATGTGTTATGTGGGAGAATGCCAAGTGCAGAGAGGGTGTGGCATGAGAGGTCCGGCAGATGCAGGAAAGATACAATGTGGGAGAGAGATGCAATGTGTTAAGTGTGAGAGATAGTGGAAGGGGAGAGAGAGAGAGAGACAGATAAAGAGAGAGAGACAACGAGAGAGAGAACACTGAAAGTTATAAACAAATGCCTACAGTAACCTAAACTATCTAACAGGGATTCAAACCTTTAACTTGTGAAGAGCTGAATTCCTAGTCCAAACATGTTGATGTTTCTGAAAATGCATTTATAAAACAGACTAGCGTAAAAGAGTCTTGAAAAAGTGAAGGTAATCAGTCCATGAACACATTTATAAGACACACAAGGGAACATTTTGCATTTGTGGATGGGCTCCTGACAAACAACGAAATAAATGTGCAGGTGGTGAGGGGAGTCTAAAGAGGATATGGGAAAGAGCAACTGTTCAGACTCTGTTGCCTTAAAAAATGCATGTGTGCTCACTGTTTTTACTGATTCACATTAGCTGTTTGGAGCAGATAATTAGTTTTCCCCAGAATTAAGGAAGGGAATCAAAAGGAACACAGATTAATGAAAGAGGATGTAAGGTGCACACATGTAATAGATGGAGAAAAAAAAACTGTGGACCCACAGAGACAGTATGCGTATCTGCAATAATTATTCATGTAAATACAGACGTGTATTTTTGCAGCTTTGTAAACAATAAAAGCTTCCAGTACTGGCACCTTCATCACACCAATCAGTTTGTGAGTATTCGATTCCAGTGACAGTACCCCAAGATAGCCTCAGGTCAGTCTCTTCAATGCAGAAGTAGTGATCAACAAGATCTGGTCAAGTGGTTAAATTATGTTAACAAAGTTAAAATACGTGATGTTTCATTATCAAGTACAGAAATATACTTCCCTTTCAGTAGGACTACCACCAGAGACTTTATTTTGTCATCTGTGATGTAAATAATATTGATGGTCATTTGGCTGAACTGTGTGTTTGTGCCTGTTAGTTCTGGCATAAATGAGTATTCTTAAAAGCAAACCAGATAACCCCGGAGTCTCGAAAAGGGCGGAGGCAAAGTCTGTTGAGAGTCTGTGGAGCTGTGACCCCTGTACTTCTCCTGTGTGCGTGTGGGCACCCATGGTTCAGTAGCTCGAACTGCCGACTTGGAAGAGAAGCGAGCTGCAGCAACGTGCAATGTTCTACAATGCTCTACAGACAGTAATTGGGCTATGTTCCTTTAACCAGCACAACTAGCACAATCTGATCTCTCAGCTGAGTTCTCTCAGCTGAATTTGTTTTTGAAACCAGCGCGACACGTGACACGTGACCTATCACGTGATTTTGATCAGGCGGACAAAAAGCTTGGGGCGGCACCCTTGCGGCGATAAGCCCGGAGTCGCGAAAAGGGCAGAGGCAAAGTCTGTTGAGAGTTTGTTTGGAGCTGTGCGGAGTGAGGGACCCCTGGTGGGTCGGGGGAGGCTGGGAGCGAGGATGAGCCCCTCCTCACAAAGGGAGCTGCTAAGTGCACTGTCTATCCCAAGATGCAAATCCAGAGCCGATTCAGAAGCGGTCTCGCATTCGGATATGGATATGCCCACGGTCTTGGGAGACAAGAAATCAAAGGGAAAAGAGGTACTGGGAGGGGCGGATGGCTTGGATCCTGAGAAGGAAGACGTCAGAAGCCTGACTCCCTCAGAAGCAGCGATCTGCGAGAATGTGGAGTAAGGTAGGATCTCTCTGTTACCTTTCCACTTCCCACCCTCCCCTCCCCACCTTTCTGATTCCATACCTGTGACAGCTGACATTTCTTCGCAACCGGCTGTAGTACAAGGACCAATTCTGAGGATTCAAGGTATGTCAGTTGTAAAATCTAAAAGGGTGTCACGACTTTTGAAGGCCCTGACGGGGGATCCACAGCAGACCAAAATAAAATGGCCGGCTGCAAAGAGAGGGGAGGCCTTGTGTCACACAAGGTCGATGGAAGCCATACTGGGTCAGCTGGAAAAAGGAGGGGGGAGACTGGGGAATGCGGGCCCTTAATCAGAAGTGCTCTAAAGGGTAACACCGGAGTGGGAACAGCTGAGACGCGTGATAGGGAAAGGGCTACTTATGGTGGAGTGGTCACTTGTGACGCCCACACAGTGGTGAAACACACGGAACACAAAGCCAATGGTTTGACAAACCACGGCATGGTGATAGACGCAGGTAATGCAGCATCCACATCTCTGCATATTGATGCGACCAATGATTTGACAATTGAAGCAAAAAATCATTTCATCAGAGGAAATAATAGCGGAGCAAGGAGCAGAGATGACTGGGGAGCCCCCGCCTGCACTTGAGGAGGAGAGCGGTTGGGAAGGCCTGAATGAATTAGGGCAAAAAATACAGTCAGAGAAAGAGGCGGGGGTGGTGTCATGGTGGAGATATACATAGAAGGCCCATCTAAGTTACGAGTACTAGAAGAAAAAGCCTTGGAAAAATTCAACGCAATAAACGATGATAGACTTCTGGAGCAAAGCCAGATAACCAACCAAAATGTCGAGATCACAGTGGAACTACATTCAACTCCCAGGCAAACCCCAATCGGGAAGGCAAGAAATTCAAGCAAACCATCAATAAGCACGGATGATTCATTAGACGAAATAACATTGACATACGATGCTCTAAATGCAGATGATATAGCTGGGACCCCGAACGCGGCCTTATACGATCGCCTGCGTAATCTTTTGGACAACAAGATGGACGAATCAACAGATACAAACTCAATAATTGATAAGATACCTGGAGAGAATAATTCAAGTGGGGGAGACGAAATGATGTCCGAAATACAGAAAAGATCAGATAAGTGTGACGAATCCATGAAGTGTAAATCGGTGGATCGATCAAAAACGAAACCCCCCCTGTGAAAAGTGGAAAGGGGGTGAGACTGAAGCAGGGAAAGAACTCTCAAAAACAACAGTTCTGTAAAATACCATTGATTAACCTACCGAAATTCAAAGGCCAAAAGAAAAAGTCTGCCTACATAACGACACTGTTAAACTTGACAAAGGCAGATTATATGAAAAGCTACTTTGGCCTTAGAGATTTAAAGGAAAAGCACAGAGAGGAAGAAATATCTGATGCGGATTTACTAAACAGCGTTTTACACACGGATGACTATGATACCCCGCCAAATAAAGAGAGAGAGTGCATCAGTGGGCGGGTTGGGAAGGAAGCCAACAATACGCCTGTTAGATGGCATTTCAAGAAACCGGCAATTACACAGGAATTGTCTAGTGGAAAACCGACCTCATCTACCACACCTCTATTGGAAATTCATCAGGCCGAGACCCTCAAACCGGAAACATTTGCCACTAAAACCCAGACACCTTTGCTTCAAATAGAGCCGACGGTAACAAAAAGAACGTCAGTTACAACGCAGACAACAGTATTACTACCTGAATCAAATTGTTACGGTCGGGATCCAGACTGACATAAACTTTAGTAATAAAGACGAAAAGGATGCAATGGCAAAAAAAACTAAACATAAATATAAGATCTCCACAAATAAAAATGCCTCCACAGACCAACACAACAACTACAAGCAGAAGATGTAGTGAAGACACCTTAACTTTGAGTACAGACCCAACACAAAAAATAGACCTAATGTCTATAATGTCGACAATAACCATAGCTCTAGCGCCCTTCACAAAGCTATATGAGGCTTTAAATGATACAGCAAGGGACCAGACTTCTTTGATTGCCCTGATGAACACGAAATTAACCTATCTAGAAGGCTACGTAGTAGCAAAAGACAGTCTTTCTAAAAGACAAGAAGAAGAACCAAGAGAGAATGAGAATGGAGGGTTTTACCTACGAACTTAGATCTGAAAAAGAAGAATGTGGTAGAGGGTACAAAAAGCGCCTCCTAAAAAGAATCAAAAGGAAATATTAAAACTGCAGGAAAGGAGACCCAAGTGGTGTTGGAGATATAGAACAAGCAGTTAAAACAACAGAAAGAAAAAGTGGCCATGACCCAGATGGGGAAAGAGAAAGCGGTAGGAACCAAAGCAAACTTTACATTTGGAATATTCACCAACCAAAAATCAATTCTGAATAACCAACAGATGTTATCAAGTAAAGAGAGCTCTAGCGGACAGTCTAAACAAATAAGAAAAAAAACCTGTACAGAGACAAATGCTAACAAGAAAGCAAATAAAACCATTACTAATTGTAGCCAACCAGCTGATGAGACAATAGACTCAGGAAGTGACATAAGTGAGGGGAGTTTAAATAGAGTTGACGAATATGAAACAGAAAACAATGCATCTCCAAGATTCAAAAGAAAAGCAGTTATATTGGACCTCACTAACATTGAGATGGAACCAAAGAAGAAGGTCCACATTATAGAAAAGGAGCCCGTTGAGGCTCAAAAGGCTCAACTCATATCACAAGAAAATGAAGGAAAAAATCAAGAAGATAGGCTGTTCACAATAGGGAAAGGAAAATCAACCCTAGAGGAAGGCAAGCGGATACAGAAACGCATATCTGGACGGAAAGAATTTCAAAAAAGGAAAGATGACCAGAAGAAGGAAACATGGGTTACACCGCTAAGACATAAATCAAGGAATAATACAACTAGAAATTCTTCCCTGATAAGCCGTAAACAAAGGATGAGTAATGAACAAAGGCAAAGGACACCAAAAAAAGAGCTAACAGAAAAGTCACATCTGTTAAGAATACAAAGCTCCTGTATATTTCGTCTGGAATGAAAAAAAACGGTCAAAAGACGATCTGATTCTAAATAGGAACACAATCATCAGTCTATTCAAGCAGATTCCAAGGCTACGAGACATCCAAAATCAAGATTTATGGATGGTAGAACCTTGTGAAACAGGGAGAAATGACTGTTCATATCTACACATCAAATCAGAAGTTATTAAAATGATGCTTCAGCAAGAAGCATCAAACTTTGCTATCCCTGGATATGATTTACGAGAATCACAGACTCAGGCTACAAGACCTGAAGATAAAAAAAACAAATCTTCTAACACAATTCCAGGAAAAACCCAGAGTGGAAACCTAAAGACAAGGTGGGGGAATAGCGAACACGAGTATAATCAAGAGCAGCCAGCAACCAAGGAAAAAGAAAAGGAAAACCGACAAGGAACAAGGGGAAGAGAAGATTTGCCCCGCAAGAGTAACCATTGGTCTGAACAGCCAAAAAGACACCCAGAACATTCTAAGGAGAAGACGACTACAAGTCCCAAAGGACGTTGATGAGAAGGATCTTCCCCCAGGGAAAAATGTAGCCCGGATGCGGTTTATGAACTATCATATAATGAAAGAAAGGAGAACAGACCGGAAAAGGGGAAAAAAGGTGTGTTCAATCGCGCATCGGAAATTCAGAGGAAATCACTGCCAAATTGGTCATGGAAATCGTCAGATATACACAAAAAGAAACACAATTACCAATCAGAAAGGCTGACTTGGAGCTTGCAGGATGACAAACTTATAAAAGCATGTTCCTTAGCGACACAGGGAAAATTCTTCATAGATATGGCCTCGTGGAACACCCGAGGGTTTAGTCACCTAACTGCAAAGAGCGACGTTAACCTGGGGCAATGGGACTTACTATGTTTACAGGAAAACCGGAAATGGATGTATACTCAACATTTGCCAAACCAGCGAAACAGGGACCAAAGGGACATCCTACAGCCGGCCTACTTACAGCAATAAGAGCAGGAAGTGGTTTGGAGGTGACGGAACAGATGGACTCTCCAGATCAATTTCTAGTCCTAATAATATCATGGAAATATACAGACATTACGAGTATAGAAAAGGAAGATTATATACTACTAATTAACACCTATTGGAACCCAGAAACAAGTGGGGACGAGCTATATCTGGAAAACATCATCAACATTCTCGATGAAGCCGCCGAAAACCAAGCTTGCAACCATACAATAATTACAGGGGATTTTAACGCAATATGCAAGAATATTGGAAACCAATGATCACACCTACCAAAATATGCACCAATCCTGAGAAGAGGTGAGAACCTCAAAAAAGCTTTGGGATCAAGAGACCTGCACAACCTGCACTGGCTACGATCAGATAAAAATTTGGAGATCCCTTCCTGGCAAAGACTGGAACAATCAGGGACATTAGACCACACATTTGTGTAGAAGGAGTTGCTGGGAATGATGGTCAGTTTTGCAATGTTAAGGACCTTAAACAGTGACCATAATTTACAGCACACAAGATGGGTCAGTCTACGGAAACCCCAACAGTTTCTTAACCATGATCTGGACGTGAACAACAATGGTTCCAGGTTAAAACTGACGGAGAACGCAATTAAGCAAATTTCTGAAAAGTATTCTATCATATTGGAAGATGAAGCCAATACAAAAAAAACAGAGAAGCTGGTGGATTACACACTCCTGCTGAAAAATTACATAAAGACGGCAAAACAAATCAAGGAGACCCCAAAGAACCACCTTCATGCCTATAACCAGGAATTAGTAATGAGAAGAAGAACCCTACGAAAATTAAAACGGATAGCAAACAGATCCGGTACACAACTGGTGCAAGAAAGCTGGAAAAAACACCAATAGGAACTACAAATCCTGGATAATACAAAAAAGGCACTCTCTATACCAGGCAGACTCGGAATTAATGTTAAAACACTATGTGGAAAAAAATCAAGAGATTTTTGGACCCTAATAAAGGGCACTATGATGTCCTGTACGACAGCATTACAAAACAGTGTGGGAGAAGCGAGTTGGATATCCCACTTTTCCAACCTATATGCACCATTACCCGTTACGGAGAATGCTTGTCAGCAAAAAAAGAAAAGGGGGAACGAGTCTCCATGGAATATTACAATAAAGGAAAAAGACATTCTAATGAAAATCAAAAAACTTAACAATTCAAGGGCCCCGGGGCCTGATGGGATCACAAATAGTGACTTAAAACAACATGAAGAGATATGGGCCCCCTTGATTAGTAACATCTTTAAGAACTGCAACCAGGAGCAAAACATACCAGCATCATGGAGAAAAGCTATAGTAGTCCCAATTTTTAAACGTGGAAATCGTGAGGATCCATGCCACTACCACCCAATATCCTAATTGGATGTTATTGGGAAAATATATACGGCGGGCTTGCCTTGGAAGCATTTCAAGCATGGATCAAAGCTGAAAACAGGGGCGATCCATTCCAGACAGGATTCGTAAAAAACGCAGGAACATCGTCTAATATACTGACGCTGACAACAATCAAAGCCAAGGCCATGCAGACCGGTCAACCCGTATATATGGCATTTGTTGACTTGGTACAGGCATTTGACCAGGTCAACAGGGACATATTATGGGAAAAGCTGGAAGCTATGAAATGCCCTTTGTCTATTATGGGCCCGATTCAAACCTTGTATCAGGAAACATCTATCAAAGTAAGGCTTGGGCAGGACGGATTACTGTCAAGGGAAATACCTACCTTCAGAGGTATGAAGCAAGGATGCCCTCTGGCTCCTGCATTGTATAATGCGTATATCGCTGACTACGCTGATCAGGAGAAGGAAATAAGATGCTTCCCTCCAACTATTAGTGGAGAAAAAATATCACGCCTGTTATATGCAGACGACATCATTCTGCTTGATAACACTCCACTAGGTCTGCAAAGACAGCTCACGAACTTGATTGCATATCTGAAGCGAAACAATCTAAAGCTGAATCCAGAAGAAAACAAGATAATGGCCTGGGAAGGCAATATAAAGAAGAGTCAAAACAAACAGAACTGGTTTGCGCAAGGGCTAAAATTGGAAAAAGTAAGAGACTTCAAATATCTGGGAGTCATGATGTCCATTAGCGAGGCTGAAACTGTGATGCAAAATCTGCAATGGACAAAAGTGAAAACTCTAACCACACAAGCACGGATGATCGACAAAAAATACGGGACATTTTCGTTATTGGCAGTAATCAACTTCTATAAAGCAAAGGTGGTACCCTCAATCCTTTATGGAGCAGATGCATTGTTCCTAGTACCAGAAACTTTGTGGCCTAAACTCGAGAGTTATTTCTGGAAGAAAGTCCTCAATCTGGCACAAACAACACCAATGCCACTTCTAAGGAGAGAACTGTGTCCAGTATCACTAAAAGCGATTCAGGAGAGAAATATGCTAATGCTATACCGAAATGCCCAGTTGGAGAATAAACCAAAACCATTCGAGTTGGTGAATAATGAGATGACAACATATCTGAGATTTTGGTTAAATCAACTACAAACTAACGAAATTCAATTCATAAGGAAATTGTCATCACACAACAAATGTAGATATTGCAAATCGGCGGAGATTGTAGAAACTAGCCAACATCTTTTACTTGAATGTGAAGGTGCAAGGACATCAAGATCTGTCTATCTAGGAAAAATAATGCAATCGTTCACTACTCTAACGCAGAATAAGTGGTGGCAGGCCTTTAATGAAGGTGAAAATACCAAAAGTGTGATAGCGGTGGCATCTTTCTTCGAAAATATCAAGCTGACAACAACCTAAAGGGAATAGCAGGAACTTCTGTCTTGTTAAATGTGGGATAAACCCTATTGAGGGAGAAGACTTCCTATGTGAAATTGTCTGACCACGTCTTACAAAAACCTGAGTTAACACATGAACACGAACATTGAGAAGTCTCCTCATTTTTTTTTTCTTTTTTTTTATTGTTGTTTTGGTCAAGAAATTAATCTGACCTTTCAACCTGTAGAAAGCAAAGAAATGACATTAACATTATAAAAGGAATAGAAAATACAATTACGGAACATAAATTAACATAAATCATTTACATGATACAAATTCAATTATTTAACATTTTCTATATGATTTCAATTACATATAATCCAGATAAAAAATGCTTAATTCATATTAAAACAATTTTTTAGTCATTAAAACTCATTTTGACCAGCTGGTTTAAGCAACAGATGCCTAAGATATTTTACAACAGCATATCTTATGCATTTGGAACTTCCTACTAATAGCCTTGTCCATAAATCATCGAGATACAATGCATAGTTGATATCAAATAAGTCTCCTAAGGGATTAAACAAACAATGGAAAGATGATCGACAATATAAATTGGTTAAAGAGCCTTAGTACAACTAGGTTTATGTAAGGAACTCAATAGGACAGGCTATTGTAGCATCAGATATGGTCAAAATGGATGACCTGGATTTTACAACAGCATATCTCATGCATTTGGAACTTCCTACGAATAGCCTTGTCCATAAATCCTCGAGATACAATGCATAGTAGATATCAAATAAGTCTCCTAAGGGATTAAACAAACAACGGAAAGAAGATCGACAATATAAATTGGTTAAAGAGCCTTAGTACAACTAGGTTTATGTAAGGAACTCAATAGGACAGGCTGTTGTAACATCGGATATGGTCAAAATGGATGACCTGGATTGGATTTCTGAACACTTAAGGTTGAAGGGGAGCTTTACGGATACATTGGACTTTTTTTTATTTTATCTTTGAAAAGAAATTTGTACAATTGAATCAAATTAAAAAAAAAAAAAGCAAACATAACCATTTTTCTATACAGATGGACACAGTCAAATTGTGCATGTGCTTGTATTGGTTTGTGTTTTGTCTGAATCCTTGTCTTGGCCTGAGTCTTCAATGAAATGCAAAAAAGGCTAACACACTTTTCTTTTCCGTTTCTTAGATTAATTAGTATCCCAAGTCCAGTCATTTGTATTGCACTCCGATGCTTCCATGTCTCGAAAGCAGGATTCTGAGAGCGGTAGGCCTGCGCGAACGGCCCAGGTATTTCATTCAAGGTTGTTTTCCATGCAACTTCGGCTGGTGCAGCAAAGCACTATCAGCATCTAACCTCTTCTCGACCCGACAACCGCATACTTTGGATTTGTTTTTCTTGCTGAGCTAAACATACACGCCGCACTTCCCTGCTTTTAAGTCCGTATGGGTGGGGCACTGCAAGTTATGGGCAATGCCGCTGGGTCGCCCAAGGCAAGGCCAGGTAACTGTTGTTACATGGCAGCAGGGTCAGTTGAGGGAAAGCAGCCCTCCTACAGGGTCAGCGCCCCTCTCCTCCCCACAGATAAGGGAGACAGCAGGGTCTGGCGCATCAAAGCGCAGGAAGGGTGAGGTAATGAAACATCTCACCCGTCCTAGAGAATATATGTGTGCATTTCACCCATGAGAGCCAGGCAAGGAAATACAAAGGGATTCCTCCCCCGCCCCTTGGGGGGGCGAAGGGGGCCCATTAGTCAGTTTAGGGCTGGCCTGAGGGGATGGCGCACAGCCCCTCCCACACATACTCCAAAGAACCATGGAGTGCCTTGGTTCCTATATCATGAGCTGCTTGCAGCTCCAAAAGCACCACTGTTGTGGACCCTGCACAGGGATCCAAAAAGGAGAGGGAAGTTTGCTGTGCCACTCAGCGTCTTCCTGTCTTTTTCTTTAATTAAGGAGCGTTTGCAGTGCACTCAGCATTGTTCCTATTCCCTTCAAATTGGCGTTCACTGGTTACGAGGCGTCACTGGAACCCACTCCTAGCCCCTCTCCCTTTTAGAGCCGGGCTCATTCGAGGCGTGAAAGGAAAACAAAGCCTCCGCTTCGCTGGACAAGGCCCAGCTGAGCATCGGAGTGATGGCAAGTGGGGAAGAATATTTATGGGAGCCCCCGAGGAGAGAAGTGCCGTGAGGAGGAACCCGGCGCCGCGGCGACCTTGCTACATCGCCGCGGCGACCTTGCTACATTGTTTCAAGTAAGTAAAGCTGCGGCGCCGGGCATTCCAGCCCGAGGTGCTGGCTGTCACTAATGAATGAAACTGACTTCCTGAAGCTAGTGTCTATAGCACAGTCTGGTAGTGAGCTGACTTGTACTTTAAAGGTTGGGGGTTTGAGCCAATCCTGCAGCTCGAACATTCGGAGCGTTTTGTGGAATATAATTACAATTTTCAGAAACAAGTCAACACTGAGCAACATGCTCAGCGGCAACGCAGCCTGGGCTGACATTTTTAACAATTTTCCTAAATACAATCGGCGGCAAATTTAACAGGATGCTAGCAGGAGCGGGGGTTTTCAAATGCTAAAACTTGCATGGCAACATTTGTGTGTGTGGGAACACGTGGGTTTTTGGTTGTGGTGTTTGGAACAAATGGGAGCAACATACCGCAGATCTGAAGCCGGGGAAGAAGGCACCACATACATCACCCAATCTTTATAAAATATCCACAGTGACATTCATACTTGCCAACCCTACCGATTTAGGCGGTAGGATACCGCTTTTTAAGCAGTCCTACCGCCTACCGATTTTTTGACATCAAATACCGATTTTTTTTTGTAAAAAAAAAAAAAAAAAAAAAAAAAATTTTTTTTTTTACATTTTTTTTTTTGCCCATACCAGCTCGGGGAGTCTTTCAAGGGCTCCCCCGAGCTGGCGTACCGGGAGAATGCCAGGCATGCAGGCTTTTAATGTCAAAGGCACCCACGGCGGTGGGCTAAAAGCGCCCTTCCGCCGCGGGTGCCTTTGGCAAAAGGCGCATTTAGCCCCCCACCACGCCAACTCGGGGAGTCTTTCAAGGACTTCCCCCGAGCTGGCGTAGCGGGAGAAGGCGCAGCATGCAGGCTTTTAATGTCAAAGGCACCCACGGCGGTGGGCTAAAAGCGCCCCTCCACCGCGGGTGCCTTTTGGTCAAAGGCGCCATTAGCCCCCCACCACGCCAGCTCGGGGGAGTCTTTCAAGGACTTCCCCGAGCTGCCGTAGCGGGAGAAGGCGCAGCATGCAGGCCTTTGATGTAAAAGGCGTCCACTGCGGTGGGCTAAAGGCGCCCCTCCGCCGCGAGTGCCTTTCACAAAAGGCGCCATTAGCCCCCCCACCACGTCAACTCTGGTGAGTCTTTCAAGGGCTCCCCCGAGCTGGCGTGATGGCAGAAGGCGTGGCAGGCGCCTCATTGTCATTGAATGCACCCGCGGCGGCGGGCTCATTCAATGACAATGGGCTGCTGACGCGCCCTATTCCTATCATTACCTCCTCGACTGACTATTTTTGAAACTTTAAGATTCCTACAGATTTTTGGTCACAGAATGTTGGCATGTATGTGACATTGCAAAGGGGGCAGAACATTGCCTTTCAGGAGAAGCAGGGCTTACGAGGGGCCGTTTCTGTTAAAATTCCAAATGAAAGTTAACAAGAGTCTGAATAGCTGGGCTGATAGCACAGCAAGTAGAGTGCTTGCATTAGACATCTGTGCTGAGCCTACCGATCCAGGTTCGATCACGGCAGGACCAAACCCAGCTTTTCATCTTTACACAAACTGCATGTGGAGATATGTTTAGCCCATTTTGCGACCAAAGCCATAGCATGCAGAACTAGAAACGCATTTTCAAATAAACAAAAACAATTATTAAAACACGTACTTTGCTAGGTTTGACAAACGCAGGGGTTTTTCTTTTAAAACACAACGGTGCAGACAAACCGCTTTTGCAAACAGGTTGGTCCTTTTCGGACACAATGGGCCTCATTACGACCCAGGCGGAGGACCTTGGTGCTATTAGCAAGATGGTCCATGCCGTTAACTTACCGACTCCACCATGGAGAAAGGGGGAATTACCACCCCATTACAAGGTTGGCGGGGCGGTAATTCCCCCTTCCTCCATGGCCCTTCCCCATTCCCATTTTTGCCCCTTAGGGCATAATGGGAATGGGGAAGGCGGTAATTACGGTACGGCTGGTAAAACCAGGACCTCGTAATCAGGCGCTAAGGGATTACTGGTACGGGTACCCTTACCGGTACCGGTAATCCCTTAGCGACAGGGTCGTAATGAGGCCCAATGACACGTCGTACATAGTGGGAATGTAATGTCGAATGCAAAAGTCAAATTCTTGCAGGTCTAAGAGTCCCACATCACTGGGGATGGTAGTCATGTGCACGACTAGGGAAAATAAAGTTTAATATGGTATAAACCGCAGAACTTGCACGAACACCTGTTGCTAGCTAATGTTGCAAGTGTCTAAAGTCAAACTCTTATACCGCGTATTCTCTAAAACAACCTTCCAAGGCAAACTGTCAATTATACGATGTACCGTGCATTGACACGACACATTTTTGAATGAGCAAGAGACAAATCCTGGCAGCCTGACGAGTTTTACACCAGTGGGGATATTAGTCATGCACATGATAGGAGCAGACAAAGGTTTTGAGTAAGGTATGAATCTCAGGACTTGCACGATCGCCTATGCCAGCCAATATCGCAAGTATCAGAATACAAGCTCTCATTCCGGCAACAAAAATCTTCTAAACAGCTTTCAAAGGCACACTGTTACTTTATACAGGTCACAGCGTCAGTCAGTTTACCCAAAATGGGTGACAACCAAATCTCAGCATAGATGTTCATTGCATTGAAGGCAGCCACCAAGTTCAGGTTTGCCTAAAAGTACAGAAATAAAAAGTTATTGGCCCTCATTACAAGTCAGGCGGTGGACCGTGGTGCTAGTAGCACCATGGTCCATGCCGGATTCCGCCATGGTGGATGGCGGAATTACCGCCCCATTCCAAGGTGAGTGGGGCGGTAATTCCCCATTCACCATTTGCCCTTCCCCATTCCCATTTTAGCCCCATAGGGCATAATGGGGATGGGGAAGGCGCTAATTACGTCACCGTAAATTACGGTGCCATAATTAGCACCAAGGTCGCTTAGCGCCTTGGACTTTAATGCCTGCAAAAAGCAGGCGTTAAAGTGTGAATCAGGCGGTAAGGGTTAACGGCAAACCCTTAACGCCTGACTTGTAATGAGGGCCATTGTTTCTATGCTACAAAAAGACAAGAAAAATGGCTCCCTAACGAAAACCACGGGAACCAATAAGCGTGACGTTTCCTACCCACAAGACACCAAGATAGGCAATTTACCTCATAATGGAACACGGGTGGAGGAAGGGAAACAATTAGGCATCCTCATCCTGTGGTGTCCATGCGCAATATCTCCTACTATTCCTAAGTTCATTGTGGCTGTACACGTTAGTTTGGTGTCCATTGCATGCTTTATATGCATTGTTTCCTATGCACATTGACGATTATGCCTGCTATTTGTTTGTTTGTTTAGTTTATTTGTAGAGTGCTCCGGACCCGTGGGTAGAAGGGCGCTTAAGGAATCGGTTACAGGCATAAGATAAGCATTTACAGTTACAGAGTACATCAAATTACAAAAAGCATTTACAGTTACAGAGTATCTCAAATTACAAGAAGAGTTTTACATAGTACAGTAATTTACATATAATACAGGTATGGTTACGGCTGTTGGGGCTTAGAGAAGAGGGTAAAATGTTACTCTTTGTTCAGTAACCAGCCGATAACGAGTTTCCTAAAGATCGGGAAGGACTCAGTGATTTTAATTTTGAGTGGTAGGGTGTTCCAGAGTTGGGAGGCTAGCACAGTGAAGCTGGCGCCTCCTGCTCTTTTTAGGGCAAATCTGGGCACTAACAGGCATAGGGAGTTGGAAGATCTGGTGGTTCTGGATGTAGATTTTAAAGTGAATTTGTTGGAGAGGTACGGAGGTGCTAGGTCGTTTAAGGCCTTGTAGGTGAGACAGATAGTTTTGAGGTCAATTTTTTGCTGTATGGAGAGCCATTTACACCTTTTCCTGGTAGTGGAGATGTGCTCACGCCTTGGAATGTTGAGTGCTGTACGCAGAGCATTGTTCTGGAGAACCTGGAGTTTGTTAGTTACGGATAGGTTGGCTCCTAGGTACAGGCTGTTGCAATAGTCTAGTTTGGATTGAATGAGTGCTCTGGCCAGAGTGAGGCAGCTGTTGGGTGATAGGAAGGGTCTGCCAGCCCTGATTAGCTTACCCGTATAGGCAGTGGCCGAGGCGGTTGAGTTAATTTGTTTGGAGAGGTTGGTGTTGGCATCGATGTGAAAGCCTAAGGTTTTCACACTTTTAGCGATAGGGATGGTGTAACCGTCTATGATAATATTCTTGTACCTGGGACTGAGTTTAGACAGGTTATGAGGAGAGCCGACCAGCAGAAGCTCTGTCTTCTCATCATTCAGGCAGAGGCCGTGGGTGGCCTTCCATGCCTGAATGATGGAGAAGATTTCGTTGATCCGGGTGACGTCCGCGTTGCAGTTGCCTGAGATGGTGAGGAGAATCTGGGTGTCATCTGCATAGTTGGTCTAGGTGACACCCAGATGCTCCAGTTTGTCGAATAGGGGCTTCGTAAATATATTGTACAAGGTGGGGAAGACGCAGGAGCCTTGAGGGACTCCACAGGTGATGGGGATAGGGTCAGCAGCAGCTGTTGTTGAGAAGACTCGCATGGTTCTATTCACCAGGAAGGATTGTATCCATGCGGAGGCAGAGGGGTGAGAAGTGGGCTGCGATGGATAGGTGGTTGCATAGGATTTCGTGGTCGACTAAATCGAAGGCCGCTGAGAGGTCTAGGAGCAGTAGGATTGCTGCATTGCCTTTGTCTTTGCATTGCCATTGCCTTTGTCTATTATGTGGCGGATGGCTCAAGGGGTTTGTGTGTACCTTTTCCTGATGTGATTTTGTGAGTTGAGATCCATGAATACATTTGGATTTGCGTAAGAATGGGCATATGCTTGCTTAGCCATGGACCGTCCATGCAGGGTTCTTCCTCATTCTGTATGTTATGCCCCCTATTTTCGACTCTGCGTAGGGCCAACCCACACTCTACGAGGAGTCTTGTGCAAGGCGCTCAACTGCTCTCAGAGGTGTGCTAGACATGTGCAAAGACCATACAAGTCCCTGGAAAGTCAAGCACAGTCGATTCCATGAATCGACGAAAGGGGTTTTGCGTGTGCTTTGGTACGCAAAGTCCCTATTTACTGCTCAAAGAATTCCATGAATCAGGGCCCAAGTCTCTTAGTAGCCATACTTTATTGCTGTTGTAAATAGCTATGGGGATGGAACAAAGTTTTTCTGTTCGCTTGTTGCTGGCAATTTTCATGTGAAGCATAATATACATCACATCTTGTTCACACGCACCATATCTTTTCGCTGACATCTTTATGTTGGCAGGTGAATATTTTTCTCATGTCTTGCTTTAACTTGCAAACACACATGCAAAGCAATGTTGGTGTCAGTGTTTAAACATGCTGTTTTTCATGTGTAAGGGACCTTTGAATTTCTTCTGCCTTTGTGAATTACAATGCTGCTTTTCCATTGGTAATGACAGGTAGGCCTTTTTCACATGGCCCTTCAGTTCTGTTGGTTTGGGGACCTTTGATTACACCCCACAGCCTTTGCCGAGGCTCAGGCTGGAGCGCCTTTATTGGCCATGTGTGCCTCCCCGACGCAGGAGTGATTGCAATAAGATTCGGGACCAAATAAAATGCAAACGTTTCCGGCCATTGTTTTTTAGTCTTCCTTTTTTCTTCTTGTATTCCATGTGATACTAATCGTTAAACTTGCTTTTAATATTCCCATATTTAGCTAACTATTGTCTTTTGGCTGGAGAACAATGACCCTACAAAAGTAAATGGTGCAATAGAAATTGATTAAGGAGACTAGTAGGAAAACCTATGTTGTCCTATAGTACTCACATGTTCATAGCAAAACCTGCAGTTAGTACGGTATCCATTTATTTTTTTATTGAAGAATTCATTGCAGATTTATTTTATAGCACATTGTTTAATTGTATTTTTCCCACAAGGGGGTAGGGTTGCAGAGTCAATATAGGATGGGGAAGTGGTGAGATTTGGGAGAGGGGTGAGGATTAGTGTGGGGGTCGCCCCTTCAGATTCCAGGAAAACAAAATAGATAATAAAATCTGCAGTAAAAAAACGTGATGAAAACATGTATGTTAAAAAACACATAGAACCATATCTTTGTCATTGTAGCAGTCTGTCAGCCAGAAAGTGTCTCATGGTACTGCCAAATAATCCATTGGGTGTTAGAGTGGATGCATGGATGTCAGGGCGTAGGGGCTATGTTGCTGTGGGCGATGGTCATATGTTTTCATTGACCATGTACTGCATATCGTATTGCATATCAGTCTTCTTGAAAAGAGAGTTTGCCGAATATATGGACTACATGCAGGCTACTAGGTATATGGCTGAAAGTGTACATGATTTTATCCTCTCATCTAAGCACCTTTGCTTTTTTATGTTTGTCTTGAGGAGAACCTTTAAGATAAGCAACTTTTTTGGGTGAGAACATGTAAGGGGACTTAAGAAGGTAGTGATATTAGATTTTATGATATGTGTTGTTGAGTTTCTTTTTTTCTTTTGTTTTTTTTTCATGGCTTATGTGATGTTTGTTTAGTTTTAAGAAGAGTTGTTGGAATACTGTATATTTAAAATGACCTGTTGTCATTTTTCTGTAAAAGGTTAAATATTAACCAATTACAATAAAAAAAACAAAAGCAGTGAGCCATTATTGCCATACCGCGTGATAATGGGTTAACGCCCTATTCAGCACCCATGTGCCAAGCACTTTATTTTAATAAGAAAAATAATGATCAAGCTAAGATTATTATCGACCTATTATGTTTTCAACCAAATATTCTATCCTCTGTTATTTCACATTTTTAAATGTTTAAAAATGCAATTCCCCTGTGACTTCATCAGCAATGGCGACTTTGTTGAGTTCATGTTTGAGACGCTTAAGTGTCTATGATTTTAAACTTAAATTAGTTTTTCAGTCTCGCAATTCTCTTTCATTTTAATAAAAAGTAATTGAACAACCAAATATAATAACACCATAATGTGACACAAAGGTAATAACTGAACAGTTAGAGGCTGGAAGTGGAGTCCTGAACACATGTTAACTTACACATAGGAAGGTTGCGCACCTCATGGATAACCTGGGAAAAAAAACCTGACAACATAAGCATGCCCCTCCACCCCAAGTCTGCCTCCCAGATTCCAATCGCTAACTGCTTTAATCCTGCCACACCACAGGGTAGGAATCACAAGGACCTGTTGGGAGAAAACACGTCGTGTCCAATGGATTCCGAATACAAAAGAAACCATTTAGTGTTTCTAGCATAAACCAGATGTTGAAATATGTAAATCAAAACAGTGTATTCTCTTCTCCAGAATGACCTATTGTCCTGAGCACAACAGTTCAGGCCAAATTCTATGAAGCAACTTGCCTGAGAGCCCCCCATTAGACGTGTGTCCAACAAAGTAACTCACTCTCTCAGGGAACTAAAGTATCCCTGAACATGTGTGTTCTTGCTGTGGGGTCAAGTCCTCTGAGCCATGGTCATAACTCATCACCAGGATCATGGCCATGCCACCTCATCAGGACAGTAGATGGCCTCCTGCAGTCATTGGACTCATTATATCCTCATGGATTTGGGCAGGTGTGTCATTCCCCCTCCTGCCCTATTGGTTACCTGGACTTTGCTCTCCTGCCTGGGACAACTTGCATAGGTATCGCCACTATTTGGGTGTGAATGAGTAAGAATTCCTCCCCTTTTAATGGGTCCTAGATATAGGGTGTTTGGGTAGTGCCGACTTATTACTCTTTGCCACCCTAATCCAAGAAGTTCCCCAATCTGTCCTTTCTGCTATTGCTAATTAAATGGATTTAGTGCCCCTGAATTGCTGTGTGAAAGAAACAGAAAATTGGGCAACATATTTTCTCAGGGAACATAAAGGGAAATAGCATCTATGACTCACTCATGCATCCTTACCAGTACTCTCTGATGGATTCCTGCCAGCTACTGTGACCAGGTCCTCAAAGGAAATCTTACCTGACGTGTGCTGTGTGCATGGTTAATAGGTCCCTGTGGTCCCCAAAATATGACTCCTTGCTGGTTGCTAGTTTGCTTTTCAGGAGTCCTCCTCCTCTTTTGGTTCCTGCTACATCAACACCATCTGCTGCAGCTTTCACTCCCTCACTTCCCCCTGCTCTCACTCCTACTCCTTTTTCACCTCTTGCTCTTGCACAACCATTTCCTCCTTCAAACTCTCCCTTTTAATCCTCCTTGCTGTCTCCTTTACCCCTGCAACCTCTCTTCACATCATTGTTCTCTCAGTTACAGCAGCTCTCTGGAAACTGTCCTCTCCTGATAAATCTAGTGGAGACGGGCTGACTTTTATTCTGATGGTAATATGGTGATTTGGCCACTAAATACTCTTATTGGCTCCTGTATTCCTTCCTAGCTTTCCCTGGCCCTAAATGGCACTGGCCACACATGGAAAGGTCCTCCTCCCACTCCTTGAAACCAGTTGAGGCGTGTGTTCTACTGGTATAGTTTGTGTGCCAAATATGTTATGGTCAGGTAGGAGTACCAATTCCTGAACAAGTGATATGCCTAGTAAGTGTGTAGTTAATTGGACTTCCTTAGCTGGGTCAACACCTAGTAAATTAATGTGGAATTCCCTCTCTCTTCCCTGATCATGCACCTTTAAATGAATGATGCAGTTTGTGTTGCCTGCTTTCTGTCTGTGCCATAGATTTTCTTTAGAGTCCTCTCCACGATAGATGGCTGGCTTTGTCATTAATGTGCACACCATGCTGGGACTACATCCATGCACATAGAATTGCATACCTCAAACATCTAAAAAGCATATGTTTCTGTCTGTGCTCAACGGCGCGTGTGTGTGTTTGTGAGTTTTGTTTGTGCCCACCCTGAATCACACGTGCAAAAAGAATAAACAGACACTCCCTGGGCAGGGAATAAGGCACAAAAGTGCAGGCTGCGAGAGTTCAAGGAAAAGTTTATCTAGATCTCTGACAGCGCTCTGACCACATCAAGGTTACAGCACATTTATATAGTGCATCTACATTTTTAACATATGATGCTACTTTGGACCAGGATTGGTCAGCCATGGTGGTGACTTAGGTGTGGGCATCATCTCTTCCTCCAGGTTGGTTGCTTGGTTGGCGGAATGTTTGACGTCAGACATTTGCGCTCCGGATGGGTGAAGGTCAGGTCGCTGCGAAACACGGTGGTCACTATCTAAGCTAAGACAATACATTCTGAGTAATGCATGCACTAGATAACAGTTGATCAAAAAGACTCTGGCCCTCATTACAACCTTGGCGGAGGACCATGGTGCTATTAGCACCGTGGTCCATGCCGCTAAGGTTACGATTCCCCCATGGTGGATGGTGGAATTACCGCCCCATTACAAGGTGAGTGGGGCGGTAATTCCCCATTCACCATTCACCAATGGCCCCTTCCCCATTCCCATTTTTGCCCCATAGGGCATAATGGGATTGGGGAAGGCGATAATTACGGCACCGTAAATTACGGTTGCCGTAATTATCGCCAAGGTCCCTTAGCGGGTTGGTTTTTAACGCCTGCAAAAAGCAGGCGTTAAAGTCACCATCCCGCTAAGGGACCTTGTAATCAGACGGTAAGTGTTTAACGGCGCCGACGCTCTTTACGCCTGAGTTGCAATGAGGGCCTCTCAGTAGTGTATCATGTCGTTATACAAATCACTCAAGAGTTTATGTTATCTACACACTTGGGTTATACAGGTCACAGGTTTATGGGCCTTGACCACTATAATACTGTCATTGGACTATAGGGTTAGTCTCACAAGAATCTCAGGTATGTGGCACTTGTTAGTGTTGGGCACGATATACTGCACAGGGGTCTAATGTTAGTTGGGGGGTCTGTTGGGTGGGCTTCATAGCGAGGTTGGCAGTCTGGCACATGAAAGGGATGCCTTGCAAGGAAACAGGGTTAGAATGGCAATAAGTTTCAACTGGCGAGGGTAAGAGGGCAAGGACACTTTTGTGGAGATGGACGAGCCCTGGGCTTGGCTCATGTTGGTTCACATGCAGGACAGTGATCTCAGAGGGAAAGGGATGTGTTACATTTATTATTTGTTGCAAGCAGCTCCGGCCTCAGCGTGAGAATGGAGCCGCAGAGTTTTCCAGTTGGGGTGGGGACGAGGGTGGGGGCCATGTGCTCCGAGCTACAGCGGCGGGCAAAAGGGAGAGATGTGTTTTGTAGTATCGCAGTGAGGCCTGGTTACCAAGATGGAGTCGAAAGGGGGCACAAAAAATGGATGTCCTGTGTCCTGCTCGGTGGTCCCATCTACGTGAATGTAACCAATGGTTAGCATCTCATAAGGGCGAGGGGCGCACCCACCACTAGAGGCACTTGGTCCAAGTTTTGTACTGAGAAGTGATGGTAGAGAGGGGCCCATTGGCCCCTCGCTCCCACACATTCCCCCGTTTCGTTACATCTAAAGGAACGAATACTTCTACTTTTTATTCTTTTCACTCTCCCTTCAGTAGTACTCTGCCTCTGCCACTGCCGCGTCCCTCGCGGGGGTGCCTTTTATGGGCATCCATGCTCTACAAACGCTTCTAAGGCTGTTTCCTTTTCAAAATATTCATCTGGTGTACACATTAGGTAAATACCTCCATCCCCATCTAGATCTACCCATACTTCTTGGTACCATTGCAACTCTCTTGGTTCCTTTATCGTTGTGTGATGCAAATTATCCACTATATCCCCATATTGCCTATAAATTGCTGTCATTCTATATTGTGGTGTAGTGTATTCCCCTGTTTGCATTTGTGCATCTATCATAGTAGCTACCGTTGTCGGTCGGCCCATTGTCACCATCATCATAGCCATAGTTGGCATGATTTTCTCACAACACCATAGTCCCAGTTGGCACACACAAAAGAACAGGAGCACAAAAACGATGATGGGAATCAGTATTTTCATTGCCACATTTACCCATGATGGTATCCAGCTGAACAAATTGTTGAACAATGTACTTTCTTCTGCTCCTCCTTCCACTCTCATTCTTTCCCCTAAGTTGTGCACTGCGTTTATCACATGAGAGAGCGTCCCGTTATCAGCATCTTCAGTTGGCACGAATGTGCAACACGCCCCCCCATTTTTTGACAAACACCCCCATCCATTGCCGTGAGGAGATTGAGGACATATCTGTTTTGCATTCTCATTAGGCGCAACGCGCAGAGCTCTATCTTTATCACGTTGAACCCCTCTTCAGTGTCGTTGGCCAATTGAATGAGCTCCCAGCGTACTATCTGCAACCATTTGGTGTTTGCACGTGCTTGCAGTCCAGGGGCAAGAAGTGAGGCAAAGAATGTCTCTGCTGATGAAAAGAGCTTGTATTTCTGCGGGATCTCAGCAAGGAGTTTCGATGATTTGGATGAGATGTAATTGGAGGATCTTTTACTTCGTGTCAATCTTTTCTTTAGTTCATATTCTGACAATAGTTCATATGCTGGAGCTTCTGTTCTTATTAGTTCGGGCGCTGTCGATGGTTCAGCCGATTGCCCTGCTACTGGTATGCCAGCCGATTGCCCTGCTGCCGATATGCCAGCCGATTGCTCTGCTGCCGATGTGCCAGCGATTGCTCTGCTGACCCTTGGATGTGGCTCTCTGGTATTACCATCAGGGCTGTGTGGAGGGTGGCTAAAGCACAAGTTCCTTTCCACGATGCGGGGAGGTGCAGGTCAGCTTGCTTGCCGCAAACCCAATACATGTCCATTAGTGCAGCTGTGCCTTTCTTCATGTCGGTAATTATTACCGTTTTGTTACATCTCCTTGCTTCCCCCATGTTCACTTTCCCTTCCCCATGGAAACACAGTTCATGTGGCACTTCTTTTTGTATTTTGATAGGTTTTTCTAATGCTGTGACCCATGTTAGCTTTGCGACATGTTGCGACCAGATGGGGTCACATGCCCCTTTTATCCATTTGAAAGTGTCATTTGGTAGGCCTCAAAGTGCTTCCGCTTTGCATTGGATTGTTTCTTCGTGCCATTTATTTTCTGCAAATCGTGTCCCCTTGATGACAAGAAATGGTTCCTTGAGGCAAATTACTCCTTGGTGCCGGCTTGTGCATGTTTTCTCATTCTCCAGCTTTTCCAATGTGACAGTGTGTGCCTGGAATGTGCTCTTTATTCTGCATAAAACCAGATGAATTAAACATTGGACCTCCGACAAGGGCACTTCCTGTGGTACTAACATTATTGGTGTTCCTTATGCATGCGGGATGAGTGAACAGACGTAGCAGCTCTCATTTGTTGCTTGCTTCTCTGTGGCACTCATGTCAGAATACTATTTATTTGATTGATCAGGGTGACGGGGATCTTCTATTTCATCTAACCCCAGGTCGTGATAGATGTCGTATCTTTTCCCTCCCGCCCTCCTTTTTCTCCTCCTTCTCCATTCCATGTTATTGTTTTTCACCCTTTTGTAATGTATTGGAAACATCCCAGCCCATGTTGTATCATACCTATTCAATATGACATATGTACCATCATCAGTAGCAGCAATAGTGTTTGCGGTAGAGTGTATGGTTGTCTGTGTGTTAATCCTAGTGTTAGCTAAATCATTTGTCCAATAATAATCTCCATCATATTCGTTATATCCATAAGCATTACTCATATTTACATCAAAATGTAACATTGGCACACTTGTTGATCCCACAGTGATGTAGTCTGAGGGTTCCATATAATATAACAGAATTGTACCAGGAGAACAAGAGAGACTAAAGAAGGTGGGCAGAAGAATGTGAAACTAAAATCATTATATTCATTTTATTTATATTTGTCTAAAAAACATATAGAAACATTGACATTTAATTAATTCTTAAAAAACTTTTTACTAATCATGCATCCATACAGATAAGATATTTTATCTGGAATGAACTATTATCAGCAATGTTAAGATGTTGTGATTCACTAACAACACAATGAAAAGAAGTAGATTAATGAAATGATTAGTTGTTGTAACTTCTTAGTATCTTTTAGACACTATATTAGTGAATGAGTGTATGGATGCATGATCTTCTTTAACTTCACATTTAATCATCTTTTTTCAGTCAGGCTTGTTCTGATACTCTATTGCTCATGTACTTTTACTATAGAGATAATAATCGGACGAAGGTGAGAGATAGAGAGGGAGAGATAGGTGAGGTATATAGACAATATGCTGGCCAATTGAAGAGAAGAGGGGGAAGAGACAGAAAAGGAGGAAGGAGGAGGTAAGCCGTGCAGAAAAACATACATATCATCAATTTTATCTCTGCATATTCTTTTACTAACTCTTTTGTTATTTGCTTTCAACCTCATTTGTTGTCCCAGTAGAGCTGTCTTGCTCCTCCTGGGGGATTGTACTATTGTGTGCCCTCCTCACATTGGATAAGTGCACCCAATACTTCAATCCCTTCACCTTCACCGCGGTGGGTGTACTATAAATGACCAAAGGGGCCATGAAACCTGGGTGAATTCCACCTTCTCACAAAGCTGCGGACATACACATGTGCTCCCAGCATCAGTGGCCCGCTTGAACTATCTGTGGCCGGTGTAGTAGTTTCAGTCATCACATTTTCAGTAAAAGGCAGTGCTATTTGTCACGCTATGCTGCGTACTGCACATGTTAACTGGGTTAGGGATTCCTTGAACTCTTCCCCAGCACTGTGGCAGCCCGGTGTGCATCCAATGCTCTTCTAATCGGGGATACTGGCGTGTGTATTCTCCTCCCAGTTACAATTTTGTGGGGGCTTAAATGGTGGTCTTTAAATGGTTGCGTCCTGAGTTGGAACAGTGCTAGGGGCAAGCAATACACCCAATTCTTTTTAATATGTTACACAACTTAGACAACTTACTCTTCAATAATCCGTTGATCTTTTCAACCATCCCATTCGCCACTGGGTGATAAATTGAGCATAATTTGTGCTTCACCCCCAAGAGTGATGTCACTTCCTTTAAGAGGTCATTCACAAAGTGCATAACGTTGTCTGATCGAATCACATCGCATATCCCCCATCGTGAAAACACCTCCCGCACGAGGAACTTGGCCTGCTTCCACCCACCTTGAAAAGGGGCACACCACCACAATCAAATATCTTGCTCCGTTACACCGTTCTCCCATATCAGAATAGTCTACATGGAGCTCTCAAAAATGGTCCTGTTGGTCGGGGCAAGGTACCACGCAGTGTTCTTAATGTCATTCCTGAATTATATGTTTGGCATGTTATACATTCTACAATGAATTTTGACAGATGCTCTTGCAAATTGGGGACGAACCAGTGTTCCTGAATGTCTGCAGCAATGTGTTGTTTTGCTACATGGCCGGGGAAATGCAACTGTTGGAATGCTATTTCTAGTAACTCTATGGGCATGACAACCTTTCCTGTCGTCTCTTGCCACCAAATGAGATCTGTGGCTGATTGTTTACATCCCCGTTTGCTCCACAGTTCTTGCTCCTCTTGGGACGCTCGTCTTTGTAACTCTATTATCTGCGCTATTGGGGTATTATTGTATGCTTCCTCTCGTGGATCAGTGGTGGTTGCTTTGGTGATGCATTCAAGTGTTGGTGTCACATTGAAATACGAGGCCTCCTTCGCGGCTGCGTCGGCTGCCGCGTTTCCCAATGAGATTGCATCTGTGTTGTTGGTATGGGCTTGGCATTTAACCACTGCCACTACCGATGGTACTGCTAATGCATCTATCAGCTCATTCAATAATATTGCATGCTGTACAGGAGAACTGTCTGCCCTCCTGAATCCTCTTCTACGCCACCGTGACAGCCCTGATTGCACCGTGGTGGTTGCATAGGCTGAGTCTGAGTATATTGTCACCACACAGCATTTGGCTGTGCGCAGGGCTTCAATCAGGGCAGTTAATTCTGCTGCCTGTGCTGAATAATGGGATGGGAGGCGCTTTTGCACAATTGTCTCATATTCATCTTCTTCCATGCGCACTACCACCATTCTAACGTGCTTTTCCCCTGTTTCGGGGTCTATTGATGCTGACCCATCTATGAAATATATTTCTCCCTCCTGTAGGGCATTCTCACTTGCTTTCGGGATGTCGTCACCTTCCCCCTCATATGTGGCACAATCATGTTCCTGTATGTCCTCTGTTGTGCATGGTTCTGTGATAAATGTTGCTGGGTTCACTGTCTTGCATCTCACAACGTGTATGTTGGGGCTTGAAATTATTACTTCGTACTCTGTTGCTCTTTGTTTCGTTAGTGTTGATTTTGATCGCTCAAGGATGGCCAACAGGGAATGTTCCGCATATAGCGTTACCGAACATCCCATGACAATGGTGCCACTTTTTTCAATCGCAAAGGCCACCGCTGTGAGAGCCTGTTCCCACATGAAATGACCTTCCATTACTGGATCTAGTGTCCCATTGTAGTAAGCCAATGTTTTGTGACCTAGTGATGTCTTCTGTGTCAGTGCCGCTGTCATCAGTGTCCCGTTGCAGTGTGAAAACAAGAAAAATTCCCTCTCATAATCTGGGTTCATGAGGACTGGGGCGTCAGCGATGAGCTCTTTTACTTTTGAATACTGTGTTATTATTTCCTGCGTCCATTTTATTGTCACCCTATTTTGTGCCTCTTTTAATGCTTGTAGTAGGGGGCATGTATATGCCGAGTAATCAAGGATCCATGCTCGGCAATAATTACAAATGTCAAGAAATGTTTGCATGTCCTTTACAATTTTTGGTATTATTATGTTGCATATAGCAGCTGCTCTGTCTGGGAGAATTCGCTTTCCATCTTTTGATATTAACTGTCCGAGGTATACAACCTCGGCGAGACAATATTGCAACTTCCCCTTATCTACCTTGTATCCTTTGGCAGCTAGCACATTCAGTAGTTCTATTGAGTCTTCTCGACACTTTTCTTCTGTATGGCTACAGACGAGCAAATCATCTACGTATTGAATGATGGTACTCTCTACATCTATGTTTCCAATGTCTTCCCGTAAAACCCTGGTACAAATGCTGGGGCTTTCACAATACCCTTGCGGAAGTCGGCGGTGTTCATACCTGTTGTTCCCTATTGTGAACGCTGTCAGGTACTGGGACCCTAGGTCGAGTTGTATGGAGAAGAAAGCGTTCTTCAAGTCAATTACAGTGAAACATGTTGACTCTTTTGGCACACTGCACAATATTGATGCCGGGTTAGGCACTAATGGGAACTCTTTTTGAATGACATCATTGAGTGGGCGGAGATTTTGGATCATCCTCCACGCCCCTCCCTTTGCTTTTGTGATCGGGAAAATCACTGTATTACATGGGGAGGTTGATGGCACTATGATGCCTTGTTTCAGGAGTGCATTTATGGTCTCTCTAATTCCCTCCTCCGCTTCTTTTGATATGGGATATTGTTTAAATCTTGGCAGCATTGCACCTGGTTTGAGTTTTATTTTTATTGGTGCCACCCCATGCAGCAGCCCTACATCGTGGGGCCCGGGGGTCCAAATTTCAGATGCTACTTTTGCCATGTCTTCCTCAAATATAGTGGGGCTTTAACGCTAGCCATCAATGGGTTATGTACCTCTCTGTATTGGACCAAAATATCACATGGTATGCTTATTTCCATTATTATTTCTCCATCATCCTCACCATCAGTGAACAATTCCTCATCTGTTATATCTCGTAGCATTATGTTTGGGTCTATGCATAACACAGTTCTCCACTCGCACCCTTGCACGTCCAACCCTATGACCACAATACATTTGTTGGATACTTGAACTGCCTCAATGTCTATGGACATTATCGTGCCTGGTACAATGTCTGTGTGTGCAATTGGGCGGAATATAAAATCTGATGGTGTTCTCCATTCTTTTCTCGTTATCTCTGGCACCACTCGTGCTAACACCTTAATACCATATATAAACATGCTTATATCAATGGGTATTCCTCGCACCACAACTTCGTTCATTACTGTGCTGATCATCAACATGGCTCGTACTGGGCATACTCCTGGTGTTGAGCACACTATTCCTCGTTCTGTAAACGAGATCATCATATTCAATTTGCTTAACAAATCTCTCCCCAGCAAGTTGATTGGCGCGTCTTCGTGGTACAGTAAGGGTGCGCGCACGGTTTTCCCCCCCACCGTTATATCAAGATCTTTAGTATAAGGAACTTTTAAAATAGCCCCAGAGAACCCCTGCGTCTATAAATTCCTGCCTGAGAGCAGAAACCGCCCTTCCATAAGACATGATTTCTCTGCTCCAGAGTCTACCATAAAGATAACTGCTTATTTCCTATCTCTGCCTCCGCTAGTGGTTCCTCTTTTGCACATAGGGTGGAGGATAGGACTGGACACACAAGTGTTCGCTGTGGGCTGTCCTAATCTGAATGTCTTTCTTGCCCTGGCACTGAGAAGACATTATCTCCGATCATGGTCACGCCACGGTACGGTGCGGGTGCACCGTTTGCAGATGTTGCATAACAATTATTGGTTGCGCTTCCCACTGCATTTTGTCTTGCCATTGGTTGTGGCGATGGTTGCTGTCCCTGCTGTACCTGGGGTTCGTTATAGCAGCAGTCTTGCTGTCTCCCACTTCCCATCGGTAGTCCGTAGGGGCTGCCAGGGTGTGAACACCCCCAACCTTATTCGTTCTCCATGGGCTGTTGCCCCTGGAAATACCCTGAAGGCCGCATTCTACAATCTCTAGAGTAGTGTCCCCATCTCCCACAATTCCAGCATGACCCTTGTGGTCTGCCTCTCATTCCTTGGCCACCAAATCCCCTATTTCCCATACCTCCAAACCCCCCTCTCTGGCCACGGTACCCACCTCTTCCTATTGCTGGTCTTTCTTGCCACGGTTGCCCACCGTATTGCTCTTTGCCATTCCACTGTCTGTGTCCTCCTGCGGCCCGCAGTGCTGCTATTGTTGCTGGTCTGTTTCCCGCTCCTTCGTCCCCCTCATTTTCTCGGTCTGTGGTTGCGCTGGCGTTGACGGCAGGGACCTTCACTAATTTGTTCTGTACCAGCTTCGCCTCGTCTGCCAGCCTTTTTTGTGCTATCTCCTTTTCTCTCTCTTTGATCCTCCTGTAGTGTGCACAATTATGTATTTCAGGCCAGCCCTTGGCTTCTATCCCAGCTATTTTGTCTAAGGCCTTCTGCACCTCCTTCGAGAGCCCCTTCTTGATGATAAAATAAAACAAGGCGGTGGACTGGTTCCACGCTGTGCCAGTTTCGCTTCTCCATAAATCCTGCACCCGCAGTATGAATTGCGTTGGATCCTCGTTCTCCTCCATTGTGCACTGCATCACTAAGTGTAAATCTGGAATATCTGGAAACGTGCGCCTCAATGCATGTCATACTTGAGCTCGAACGTTATTGAACGCCGATCAATCGTGGCGATCACAACTCATTGTGACTCCGGGGAATCTGGCCTTTTCCCACACTGCCTCTTCTTGGTCACCGATTGCTGACACTAATAAGCTCTTCGCATCTCCTATCGCTAGCGACACTCCTGCTGTGTTTTTCTCAAAGGCGTGTATCCATTTCCCAGCCCCTCCCGACAGTGGGGGGAGGACCTTTAGCAAGTTGTTTTTATCCATTTGAGCCCATGGAATGTAATGCGGCCTACCTGCTCCTTTATGTATCAATGGCATTTGTAACTTGTGTTTCTTCCCTGCCTTACTTACAACACCTTTCTTTATTTTACTTACCATCATATTTCCCCCTCGCTGTCTCAGTCTACCATGCCATAGTGGTGGCGATGGTGTGTCTGGGTACCGGCGGTTTGGCAGTGGGGACCCAGTCTCGGCCACTGCCTCTTCATATTCGTCTGAGTCACTCCACACCTCTTCTATTTCTGATTCTTGCTCATTGATCCCTTCACATCCTTCCCCTCTCTCACTTTCTGGGGTGGGTGGGCGTATAATCCTCACGGGTTTGTCATTTAGATGCAACAGGAATTTCCCTGACCGCCACTCTTTCTCTTGCCCTTGTGGTATGCGTGTTCCTTGTGATGATATGACCGTGCTGGCTCTGAGACCGTTTGCGCCACTTCCCCTGCTGTGCTCAATGTTGGCGTTAGATCCGCCATGGATAATGGTGGCACCTCTCCTCCCCCTGTCGCACAACGCTCGTAGCCGCGTTATCTCCATCTGTGCATGCTCTAGCTGGCGGTCTAATTCTCCAGTGATATGTGCCAAATTCACGGGGGGTGCACATGCTGGGCCATACAAACCTCCTTTATCATAGGGGGGTGGTGCTGTGGCAACTACTCCGGTGGTGGGTGTGGGAGCGGGACATGCTGGTATGTACAGGGGCTCACTATATCCTACTGCCGGTCTTGACATTAAAGGATATATTTTAGTTGTATCACCTTCAGCTGTAGTGGTTGTGCACTCGCCCTTTGGCGTTCCACTTACCTCGTCCTGTGTTTTCTGTGTTTCATTCGCTTTCTATTTACCTCTGCTGTAGGCGTAAATTCTTCAAACATTCACCATAGGTCTAGTACTTCCCTTCTGTTTTGCAATTGTTTCCCTTATACCTTGCTAACAAGTGTGTAGAGACTAAATCCAATACTCTCTTGTTGAATGACCCACCCTCTGGCCAGATTGGCATCACACTGTCCCCTTTCATCTCCGTCAACCATTGATCATGGTATTTTTGTATTTTCTCACTGTATAACGGAAGGTGCTGAAAAATATGGGCTAGTGGTGTTATTCCCCCCATGACAATGCATTTCCTTTCCTCCCTTTGTCTGTACTTAACTTCAACCTCCCTTCCCCTTAATCACTTCTTCACTTGTTGGATAATATACCACGAGTTTTATCAATTACTCGTAATTTGTATACACATATATGTATCAAAATGTATATATATATATATATATATATATATATATATATATATATATATATATGTATGTATGTATATATATATATACATCAACCGCCTTTTCAACGTTAACCTTTTAGTTATTGCATGCTCAAATTCAACAGTTCATTGTTGCATATTTTGCCACTTTAACCATAATTAATCACAATACTTGGATATCCTTGACAAAAAATGGACAGAACACTTATCATGCACATGCACTACCTGCGCGCGTTTTCTCCCTGTTACCCTTTTTGCCACCACTTTCCTGTTTCGCCTACTCTTCTCATTCACTCCCCACCTCTTACACCCTCTTACTCTTTTCCAAGAATCCTTTTGTACCCAGAAAAAGAATGTTCTAAATAACTACTCCGAGTCTACTTAATATACGAAACTCCTACTATTTTCTCCTTTTCTTCACTTAGTTATTCTGCACTGGATGAGACAATGCTATGCGGCGCCTCCTTCTACCCCAATTCTCTTTTTCTTTTCACTTTTTACCAAAACCTAATGGCCATATAAAGGATAGATCAGAAAAGCCTCATCATCACTCTCACAGGCCCTACTCTTCCCTATCACCCTTTACCACCTGTCTCCCCTATTTCCCCCTTACCTTTCCTTCGTAACCTTCGCAACCGGCACTCACGTGTTCAGTCAGGTGACCCGAGGGTCGCCCCTCGCAGTCCGACCCCAGTCAGGCTCGCACCCCAACCAAGCAGTGGCCTGCCTTGGCGAGCAGCTTTTCAGTCGGGTATTCATCAACCGGGAACCCTTGACCCTTCTTCGTAGAGCGCACAGGCTGGTCAGCCGCGGAGGCGATGGTTTCGCTGGGGGGCATCCCGGATCTCGCCGCACAGCCCCGACATCGAAGCACATCACCGATCACGTCACAGGGGGTCACCAAATGTTTGTGTCCACCCTGACTCACAAGTGTAAAATTAATAAACAGACACTCCCTGGGCAGGGAATAAGGCACAAAAGCGCAGGCTGCGAGAGTTCAAGGAAAAGTTTATCTAGATCTCTGAGAGCGCTCTGACCACATCAAGGTTACAACACATTTATATAGTACATCTACATTTTTAACATATGATGCTACGTTGGACCAGGATTGATCAGCCGTGGTGGTCACTTAGGTGTGGGCATCATCTCTTCCTCCGGGTTGGTTGCTTGGTTGGCAGAATGTTTGACGTCAGACATTTGCGCTCCGGATAGGTGGTCAGGTCGCTGCGAAACACGGTGGTCACTATCTAAGCTAAAACAATACATTCTGAGTAATGCATGTACTAGATAACAGTTGATCAAAAAGACTCTCAGTAGTGTATCATGTTGTTATACAAATCACTCAAGAGTTTATGTTATCTACACACTTGGGTTATACAGGTCACAGGTTTATGGGCATTGACCACTAAAATACTGTCATTGGACTATAGGGTTAGTCTCACAAGAATCTCAGGTATGTGGCACTTGTTAGTATTGGGCACGATATACTGCACAGGGGTCTAATGTTAGTTGGGGGGTCTGTTGGGTGGGCTTCACAGTGAGGTTGGCAGTCTGGCACATGAAAGGGATGCCTTGTAAGGACACAGGGTTAGAATGGCAATAAGTTTCAACTGGCGAGGGTAAGAGGGCAAGGACACTTTTGTGGAGATGGACGAGCCCTGTGCTTGGCTCATGTTGGTTCACATGCAGGACAGTGATCTCAGAGGAAAAGGGATGTGTTACATTTATTATTTGTTGCAAGCAGCTCCGACCTCAGCGTGAGAATGGAGCCGCAGAGTTTTCCAGTTGGAGTGGGGACAAGGGTGGGGGCCATGTGCTCTGAGCTACAGCGGCGGGCAAAAGGGAGAGATGTGTTTTGTACTATCGCAGTGAGGCCTGGTTACCAAGATGGAGTCGAAAGGGGGCACAAAAAATGGATGCCCTGTGTCCTGCTCAGTGGTCCCATCTACGCGAATGTAACCAACGGTTAGCATCGCATAAGGGCGAGGGGCGCACCCACCACTAGATGCACTTGGTCCAAGTTTTGTACTGAGAAGTGATGGTAGAGAGGGGCCCATTGGCCCTTCGCTCCCACATAGTTTGTGCGCACGCCTGCGGGTGTGTGTGTGAAAAAGAGCTTTTCAGCCCAGCTATGGATCCTCTGCTGGCTATCAGTAAAGAACCCATGTGCCCTAGGTCCCTTTTGCGAGCCCTGGGCCTATTAGGGGAGCTTGGGTAATCCTTTGTTTACCTGCTTTGTGGTTGTCATCACTGAGTGGGTGGATCTCCCTGATCCCCAGAGTTCACCAGTACCCCTCGGCTGATGTGACAACATTGCCTTCAACAAAATCAAAAGTCAAGTATAACTGAAAAGATTTTCTATTAAGGTTTGAATCAACATTACCATACATATTAATTTGTTAGGACTACCTACACATGTAAAGCATTATAACAAAATGTGCTCAAGCATGCATAGAGAAGTGATTTAGATATGTTCCGGTCATCGTTTATGAAATATTTGCTCAAAGCAACAGTTCAACTTGAATTTAAGAAAGCTAATACGAATAGTGGCTACACATTTAATAACTACACGTTGGTGCACTGTTGGGCCATTTCAATGTGGATTTAATTGACAGGGTGGTGCAAGGAGTTGGCCATTCCATTTTGATGCAGGTTGAAAGGTCAGGATACGTGTGGATTCTGCCTGCACTGTTGAATTAGCAGGCATCGTCTACAGAGACTCAGGTTAATGACAAGTGTGTACATGGTAGCTGTCATTTCTTACCACAGCTGTAACTGCATGCATGCACAGTGGTGTGCATAGTCCATTTCCCGCATGTATTCAGTGGATGATGGCGTGGAAAGTCTGGGGGAGCCCAGATTGAAATGATAATATGCAATCCTTGTGGAAAATGTACATGATTCAAGATAGTGAGCCCACTAGTGTGGACACATTGGTACGTAACATCTCACTGGTCATTTCACTAAAGCACAATAGTATTTACTGTACTTCAGCATCTTAGTTTCCAGATTTGCCATAAAAGCAGTTCTGTTTACTCAAAAACACGTGAACATATTTTGTCTTAAATATGAAATATGGATTCCTTAGAAGTGGAAGGGTCCATCTCTCTGCTGTTTTTAAACATTCAGTTTTCAGAATTTTCGGGGAATAACTACAGAATATATTAATTAGAAAAAAATGAATCCATAGAGGAATCGTCGATCATGCGTGTATGTAAATCAAATGTCTTAGTGGGTGAATAGTTGTGAAAAAATACTTTGAATGTATTTATTTCATTTTTAAAAATTGTTATATGACCCTTTTTTTATTATGGAATGAGACTCTCCTTGCTTATGTTTATTTATATTTTGGTCTCGAAAGGGATTTATTTTTTTTAGAAACAAGCTACGAAAAATACATTGAACTCTTTGTGCAAGTGACCCATGCTGTGGGGCACTGGTACTTCACACAATGTGTAAAGTTGCTTATAAACCCCAGGGACATTTAAGTGCATAAGAAAGGCAAAGGGTACAGACGTTGTAGATGTGGGTGCAAAAACAAAGTCTACAGTCAAAAGTTATTGCCTCTTAATTGTTTATTGTTTAAAACCCTTCAACAAATATGTCCATTGGGATAATACAGTTGATGAATGTCACCCCATATATTTTTGCCACTTTCCCAAGTATCAATTTCCTTATATTGTGTTCGATGATGTTAAGAGAATCGTCTCCCGAATTAAGTTCTATTGTCATAATGCTATAGAGACATTTAATGTGTCCATGTATTTAATGAAGTCCATAGTGTACAATTTTCCAGATTAACAAGATCATGTGTGGTGTCTTCTGTCTTCAGAAGGAGTGACTATGAGTTGGCCACAGTTATTATTTTGTTCCAGCTCCAGTTTTCAAGTCACATGCTGGAATAAAACAGTCCATCAAATCAAAATCAATTCACAATGGTGCCTATTGAATATCCCAACTACTCTTTTAATAATACTCAATTATATATAGGATAACTACCAGGGGCTTTTGGTGCATCCAATGAAGTTGTTATGATTTCAGGGTCTATTTAATTTATCAACCGCCCACCAAATATAAATCAGCAAAATTACCTACCTCCATTCTTGCTCTGCACCTGTTTAATATTCCTTGACATCACCCATGACCAACCCTGGTAAGAGGAAACAGGCTCTGCTTGACACCCTGTCAACCCTTTCCATTGCAGTAGTATTACTTGTATTTTATTTTATGAGTTGAACAATTTCTTTGCGGGTTGACCATAACGGGATGGTAATCACCAACCACGATCATTATGGGCCCTCACTTAATTTAGGGTTAGTAAATCAGGTAGTGGCTCATTACCACACAGAATAGCCCTCCGGAGAAGGAATAATAGCCTCAGTAGATGGCTACATGTCACCATTGGGGATATTGCCTACGTAAGGTTTCTGAAAGACATCTGATAGACATGAGAGGGAAGTCCAAGTTGTCTATGTAGTCATGCTAAACCCAGAAGTGGAATTCCATCTGTATTTCAAAGTTAGCCATTTATTATTTCAGGTTGTGCATGGTCCACTCTGCGTCTGCTTTCTATCTTTTGAACTGTCTCCAATTTGGAGATAGAGAGGGAAAACACCACACAAGTACATACAAACTAAAAATAAAAAAATTCAAATCCTTATACGCAGCATCTCAAAAAGGAAAAGAGTATCTCAACACCTTCTTAGTTGTTTACTTGTCTCCCTAACACCTTACAGGAATATAGATATACCTAGCCTTCTGCCAACCTCCTTCAAGTACCTTTTTTCTGAACCCATCCGCAAAACAAATTCATATACCTAGTGTCTGTCCACCTCTATGTGTTTTAATCACATTTCGATTAGGTGACTTCTTTTTTAGTAACCACACAATGTGGGCAAGAACTTTTGCCCCCCACATCCTTCCCCAACCCACCACTCCACCCCAAACGATATTACCTGACCCTAACCCACCGTACACATTTTGGTGGAAAAAACACAAACACTTTGAGAAAAATGTGACTAGTTGGGGTAGACCGAAATCCATTACCCCTAATTACACAACACACACATATAGCCTTTGATTACGTCCTCTCCACAAAACAAAAACATTAAATATTTGGTGCCATGCCATCCTGTCTCACACTACCTCCCCACATTAATTGTCAGGGTCATGGCTTCCACAATGTCAGTGAGCTGCAGATTAATGTCGGTGGGGCACTGGGCCTTCTCTGCTAAGAAGGCTGGGGGCATCGTAAATGCTGACATTGCCTTTCATGATGTCACTCACATTGATTATCATTATCCTCAAGTGTGATGTCATAGTAGGAGGCATGATGAATTCAGGGAATGTGTCCCCTCTCCCCAAGTGGGAGCCACCCCCTTAGGGAGTAGGGAGGTGAGCCTGCGAAGCTTATCACCCCTTAGGGAGCAGGGCAAGCGGGATCTCAATAATTGATGTCCTCCCTTATCCCAAAAAGGTCATAGTTTTATTAGGTATATGTGAATTGAATGGTGTACTGACTTTGAGACACTTTCCGCGTTTTAAACAAGAACACAGAGAACAAACCAACCAGCTTTCTGAGTGATACATAAAGATACAATCAATACTGAGAGGAGAGTGAGTTACCTGCAGAGTGGCAGAGGTGGGGAGACCTCATCCTGGGAGGTGTGTCCAGAGGAGGCAGACAGACTTCGAGCATGGCAAACAAATGTGCGAACACGCCCTCAAAATGCTGAGAAGACTGCCGCCCAAGAAACCGGCAACACCCAGAAAGGAGCAGTGTGTGTCTCGAGCTTAGAGACCGACGGCAGGCTAAGGAAAACGTGGCACAGAGAAGCAAGGAACCAGAGAAAGGGAAGCTCTGGCTGTCACCATAGCACAGAAGACCAAAGACACACAGGTGCCACATCTAACCTAGGAGAAACAAACTCAAAGAAATTCAATGTGGCTCCAGGAATCGTGGGAGGGAAAGTTTAAGAATACCCCAGGATGGGTTGAGAGAGACCATACCCCAGGGTGAGGTGAGAGACTCCATAGCCCAAACCAGGCTACCGGAAACCATAGCCTAAGGCAAGGCATCCCAAATCATACCCAAGGGCACGTTGAGAGTGGCCATACACCAGGGCAGGGTGAGAGAAGCCATAGCACAAGATATGATTCAAGAAACATAACCCAAGGTGCAGTGTCTGAAAACACACCCCAGGGTGGGATGATAGTGACCATACCCCAAGGTTGGGCAAGAAAGGTTAGGATCCAAGTTGGGTTGCGAAACCCTAAACCCCAGAAAAGGGTAACTATCTTTGTATATACCCTATTGAGATTCCTGGGTGGGGATTCCAGTAAAAATACCTGATGTAGACTAACGAATCAGGGAGCAACCCAGGCTTGTTCGTAAACCAGTGATTGAGAAAAACTGAACAATGGCTATAACACAAACTCGAGAGGGGGAGAACGAGAAGAGAAACTTGTTGTTCTGACTGGCATGCTGTCAAATGGCAAGGAGTCCCTTTCTGCCTATGATCAGGAGACTTCAAAGTGGGGTCCAAAGCCAGTCACCATTCCTATGTTTGAGGAAGTAACTATGTTATGCTTTGTTTGAACATAGTTCCATTGTTTAAAGTGGTACATACAGAATTCAGACTAGAATAGGTTTCTGGATGGCATACTTAACGTTATTTGTAGGCAATCCTAACCAGGAACCTTTTAGACTTCTTTACTTTACGGTAGTGCTCAGCACATTAAGGATCGATTGGGGCTTTGAGATACTTAACAATAAAGAGCCCTTAAAGCAAAATGCCAGAGTGCCTGTCTCCTCATTCTGACTTATCATAGGGGATAGCACATTTCAAAATATCAGATATTTGTTAATGGCATCCTATCAAAGCCAGAAGCAACTGTGGCCTTCTATCCATATAAAATGAGCCAACATAGTTTCTCGCTTTCATAAGATGTCAAAGAAGCAACACTGTGAAGAGGACACTGTATGCTAGTTGATTCTCATATTCTCACAACATCATATTAAGGCTTCTAGGATTCCTCAACCCCCACCAAGGATGTTACTTCTGAGTCCCTTGAATATCCTAATGGTTGTTCATGTAGTGTCCTAAGGAGAATTTCTAAAAGGATTATTGAATTGAGGTAATCATCCCATCATCCCTAAAGATCCTTTGCTAACATCTGTCTCCTCGGCTCCTATAGTTTTTTGTGTAAAGAGCTGAAATCCCAAGACAAATGTCAAGACCTGTGTTGATGGTATAACAAAGCCAACAGAGCCCTGATGTTAAATTATATTATTCATTAAGTACCTTAAGAAAATATCAATGACATGTCCACCACGACCAAAACCAATGGTGTCAATGTCATGTTGGTCTAAACGTGGGACACCTGTAGGGAAACATATCCAGGTCACTTTGACCATGTGAAGGAATATGCGTTTCTCTGCAAACACATATGTACCCTAGTTACTAAAATGTGGAGAGTGAGTTCATATGCAATGCTTTTATCCCAGAACCTCTGGCTTGTGACTTGCAAGACTTAGTGCTGAGCTAAGCACACTAGATTTTACCACTGACAGTACCAGATGCACAAGACTTCACACTCTATGAATCACACAATAAACAGACTACACAATAATAAACCACACATGGTTTCTGCAATTATGCTCTGAAGCACTTTATAAACCCTCAGCAAACCAGGAAAAATATGCAGAGAAACAATCACCACTACATTTTTCATTGAACACATATAAAACACAAGAATAACACTTTGCATTGGGAGAGAATAATATTGTTTGTGAGGCAACACAACATCATACCCCCCTCTAGTACCTTGTTCATGTAAGGAGTCTGCCCACCAATTCCATTTGCCCCTGTGCTCAGTTAAGGTCAAAACAACCAATAGATTTAGCCATGCACGTTATTAGAGAAAGGAAAGGATATCATAATATGCAATCCCACACAGACAGTTTTCTTTGGCCTTTAAGAATCTATATTGCATTTATGGATAATGTAGGTATCATAGTTAACCCCTTGTATAGACAAGGGATGTAGATGGGACATGCATTGGCATGCAACTCAGTTAGTTATGGAGACACACACACTTTATGAACCAGTTCCAACTACTACCTGCCCTCTTGCTCTGTTCTTCAAATGTCACGTTATTCTATTGTCAGCAATAACAGAATCTCCTGCATAGCATAATTCCCATAATCAGTTTTAGATTTAGAGAATGTTCATCTGTGTCAGGTTCCATGGCAAAGTAGAAGATTCTCTTTTGGGTCAAACTGACCTGGCCAAACAAAATTCCCCTGCAAGAAATTCCAAGCAATTCTTTGGTAGCCCCTGTTTATACTTACACCCTTGATTAGCGACAGAAAATACCACAGCTCCACTGGCTCATTTCCCTCACCTCACACCAACCCTCAACTTTTGGGCTTGGCACAGACTGCAGCTCAGAAGCCTTTTGTGAGGCCAAACACACAGATCTCCCATCCGAGGCCTTCACAGCTGTCTCCGCCAAGCTTGGCACAATGCCTTAGGCTCCAAGAGCACAGCTATGGCTGGGCACGCACACACGAGAGAAGCCTTTCGAGAGTTCTAACAGCACCACTTCAGGTTTTTCCTATTTTGTTCGCAACCAGGGTTTGTTAAGTCTGAATTCCTGTTCCTTTAAAACAAATCTGAGCAATATGATAGGCCGGGCCCCTGTTCAGACCCAGGAAAATAAAAATCCCAAAACAACTCTCCCACGGAAGCAACAACCGGCAAAAGCCTCACCTCTCAGCTTGCAGTTTCTTAAATAGTATTTTCCCAAACTCAGCCCAAAACCTAAAGACAATATAGAATATGCAGATCGTAACCACCTACTTTTGCTGATGTCGCTTCCTTCCCCATCCTCTCCTGCCGGCAAAAATGCGACAAAACCTTTGTGATGCTTCGAGTGTCTTCTAGCATTATCTGAGCCCTTTAACTTTTGGCAAGCTTCAGCCATCTCAGAAATGCTACATGTGTCTCTCTTTCTGCGTTTACACAGCCCGAACAAAAGACATTTATTTTCAAAGGCCTTCACAATTTCCGCACTTTGCAAAGCAGGCTTTTAATTCTCTATTTTCTGCTTTTTTTCAAAATCTAATCCTCGCAAGCCATGCACATAGTACACCATTAATATGTTAATGCTTGAGCCCAAAAAGCAACCCTCCTTTTTCATTTACTCTAAACTACACATCAGTGCTAGTATATTAAAATACTCACAGCACCTGGCATGTGCTGCAGTGTGAGACATTATTTTAAACTGGTGCACACTACTTCTACTGAAGTCAGTGGCGCCGCTGTAATTAGTGCACAGTTGAGATTCATGTACTAATTACTCCAAAAATCATCCCCACGCCCTCGGGTGGCATTTGGGTGCTGGTCTAACATTAGTCATAAACTGATTCAACTATCAATTCTCTTATATTCTATAGGTTATATCTAGTGCTTTATATCTGATGTTTTCAACTTATATGCGATGTAATAAAAGCAGTTATTGTTAGCCAAATTAATAGTGCATTATGCGTTGTCTTCGAAAGGATGAAGGGCTGAGCTGGCCGTGCCAGGATTCTAATTCTCAATGTGTGGGCAGCCCTGTATTGAGAGGGGAAGCATGCAACACAAGATATATCTAACAAGACTATATTTATAAAAACAGAAGTTGAAATTAAGTCGAGGAAATTCTTTGGTGACACAGTCTCATTTTTTGTGTGTGGGCAACAAAAGGAACCAATAGCAGGTTCAGCTGCCATGTTACCATGCAAACCTGAAGCACGTAAAAACAGTCTATTTTCTAGAACGTTGCCAAATAAAGACATCCAAAGAAATGCTTCTGAAATGAGTTGTCATTTCTCTTGATCATATATTGTTTTGTTAATATATTATTTCTGTATGATAAATATTTACCGAACTGTATAAATCCAGAACTAGAATGATTGGGATCAATTTATTTGTAAGCATATTCAAATAGTGTTAGTAATGTTTCCACATTCATACACATGCTGAATCAAATCATTGATGAACATATGTTTTATATAATGTATCCCATTCTGCTCAGCAACATGAATAAATTTTAGTTGCTTTATGGCATGTTCCTTGACACTTGATTGATGCATATTAATTTATGCACTCACATTACGTCATAAAAAAATTGCCAGTCCTAGCATTGAAGTACATTTGGAAAATGATTTGTTTTAAAAATACAAAACTGAAACTATTTCACATCCCTAACCTTGGGCATATGGTTTCATAGGCGATGTATGGAGGTCAATTAGGAAATGTCTACAGGGTTGTTCTTGGAGAGTCTTCAATTCCATCCATCCCACAACTTGGAAAGGATTTGAAGACTCTACACTTCAATTATCAATTGCAATTTTCCAAAATAGAAATGTATGCCAAAAGACTATGTGTCAGGTAATGTACTATGTATAAGGAATGTCAAACTATGGTATTAAAAATGTCATTACGTCAGGATGTAAAATTTGGCAAAGCTAACAAATCCTATTTTAAATACAAACACCTTACCTTCTTTTCTGTTTTTTGCAGGTCACCAAAATGTTGGCTGTGGTGGTTATCCTGTTTGCCCTCCTTTGGATGCCATATCGTACACTGGTCGTAGTGAACTCTTTTATGGATCCTCCCTATTTAAATGTGTGGTTTCTCTTATTCTGCCGACTATGCGTCTATCTCAACAGTGCGATTAACCCAATCATCTACAACGTAATGTCTCAGAAGTTCAGGGCTGCCTTCAAGAAGTTATGCAAATGTGAACAGAAGCGAACAGACAAGGCGGCCAAGTACAATGTCCCAGTGTATTATAGCGTGATGAAGGACAGCTCCCATGAAAGCCCCGATCATGACCTAACCGAGCAAGAAGACCTCAATGGTTTCCCTGGACCATCAAAAAAAGTCAACTTTACAGACAAATGTATTGATACCAGGACGACATATAGTGTGGCATAGGATAGCAATTATTACGTGAAATGTTGCAAATTAATGTTGTGAACAACAGTGTTTGAAACTGAAATAGAGTTCAGGCTATTGGATCACACCACACAAAATTGCTTGGTGAGGTGTTCTGTATATACTGTACAGGGTTGTAACATATGCTATGTACACATTTCTCATGTGTTGACTTGTTCGTAAAACAGCATTCCTTGAAGATGATTTTATTTACACTTACTTCATATGGACCCATATTACATTAACTGTGTAACAGTGAAGATCAATTTTGCTTGGCATTTTCACTCGGGCAAAAAATGCATATTACAAATGTATATTGACAAATTACACATTTGCTCTAGTTTTAAAAGGGGCACACTAGGTGCACAATTGCACTATGCTGCTGCAAACGTTATGTAATATTGACCATGATATTTTAGGGGTGATCTTCTGTCTTTGTAAATATTGCTGCACTCCTTCTACAATACACGCGTTCTTTTTTCACTGCCTTTGCAGGTGGTACACAGATTTTTTAAATACTTTTCTCATTGTAAGAAACTCAAGTGCCACTTGCGGTACCAACCGCAGCAAATAAAACATTCTGTAAATGCATTAATATTCTTTGTTTACCTCGTGGAGTTAAGAAAGACATTTAAAAAGTGGAAAATACGAACACGTTGTCGCCCAGAAAAAAAAAAAATGTCTTTTTCCTTGTGATATTTAAAAATGTTCAGATCTATCTCTTTGTTGATCAGTAACCCAGCAGATTGATACTTTGTGAAAAAGTGAAGAACATACAGTATTTGGTGTGAAATGGCATCATCATGCATAAAACCCTAAAGGGGAATGTGTGTGCCCATTAAAACTATGCTTTGGAATTACCTTTTGCATTTGTTATGTTGTCTCCAAAAAAGTAACATTGACGAGTGATGCATCAAAGTTTTGAAATAAACCACAAATTAAAGGCAGTGGAGGAACCCTCGACTGAGGGTCTGCACACCAATGAGTCATCAATGAAACAAACCTCTAATATTCAGATTTTCATCAAATACACATTTTAATCGAATTTTGATTGATGTGCGATGCTTGTTCACTTCAACAAACTCGTAACTATTCAAAGAAATAGATGCAGTAACTCAAATTCAGCCCAACATCTGAATGTCACTCTACACATTTCACAAAGCAAGCCCTTTCTCAAGACCACACATCCATGCACACAGATGCACTTCCCAAATGCGACCAGTTGTGTTACACATTTTAAAGCAGTTTGCCTAAACCTCCAGTCCATCATATAATGTTTTAATAATATTAGCATCTTAACCCTAGTGTGTAATTCTATTTAGATTAGCACCATCTGCTCCAGGTTAATGCAAGTGCAGTCCAATTCATGTTAGCCTTTTCTTCTCAAGTTTAATAAACCTATGACTAATATGAATCATTTTAGCATATTGTGATCAGTTTATGTTGCATTTTCCAATCGACACCTTCCCAAAGCTACTGTAGTTCACATCAGAATGGTACTCACTTAAGTTGTGACATGCGAATGAAGGGCTACTTTGTGCATGCTTGGCATGTGTCTAACAAGCCATTGAACAGGTTTTTTCAACTTTCCTGGTGTACATAATATTTTCAACCTGAATGGTACTTGCATGCTTGGCATGTTACTGACAACTCACACATGACATGCCTTTTCAAGGTAATTACCTGCCAGGCATGGATGCTCCCTATTATTAAACCCCTTACCATATGGGTACCCATTAAACAACTGATGAGTTAGACAACTGCTTGGACTGTCAAAAATGTATCATTTCACAGCTAAATGGAGTACATTTTAACATTACCAAAAGTATTAAAACCAGACCTAGACATGCATAATATGTAATTGACTTTGGCCTCATTACGACCCTGGCGCTAATGGTTTAACGGCGCCGCCGCTCTTTACATTAGCGCCTGATTACAAGGTCCCTTAGCGGGTTGGAGGCTTTATCCTGCTTTTTGCAGGCGTTAAAATCCAACCCGCTAAGGGACCTTGGAGCTAATTACGGCACCGTAATTTACGGTGCCCTAATTAGCGCCTTCCCCATCCCCACTATGCCCTATGGGGCAAAATGGGAATGGGGAAGGGCAAATGGGGAATTACCGCCCCCGCCAACCTTGTGATGGGGGCGGTAATTCCGCCATCCACCATGCCGGAGACCGGCATGGACCATGGTGCTAATAGCACCATGGTCCAGCGCCTGGGTCGTAATGAGGCCCTATGTCACAAACGTACACTGGTGTAGGGCTACAATGGCATTTTTTTATTAACTGTACATATTTTTATAAAATTCGGAAGGATAAAATGCTGAATCGCTAATACTCAGATTTTAACCTGCAAACTTGAGTTTCATTATACAGATTGAGGAGATGCAATACCCTGAGTTATCATGCATAACCATATTATGCTGTCTATTCTGGATAAAATTTACAGATGCTAATTTCTGTCTTCAGCCACTTCCATCAAGCAGTGTTCCTCCACTTCATCTCGCCCTACCATTACTCTTATCAACCTTTGACATTAGTCTTTCAATGATGTTTAACATTGTGTCAACTAAAATCATGACCAAGCCACTCAAACCACGTATACATTTTAATGGCTTTAAAATGAATTCACGCAGATTGAAAATGTAAGAAATGATTGTGGAAACTGGAAAGTGGTGACACAACCAACATCTCACATGGAGAACAGCAGGAGGATCTAAACCACATTTTAATATGCTAGAAACAGCATTGGGTCCTCTCTAATGGCATAATTCCACAACTGATAGCCACCTGTGGAATCGTGTCAAATTAAAATAAAGACTTATCACCATGAATAATTTGTAATGCTTTCCATGTAATGTTGTGAAAGTCAGTGACAACTCCAACATATCAAGAGCAGACTCATTGGATATATAGAAAGTTAGTAGACAAACATATAACATGCAAATCAGAAATATGTGAGAGGTTCCTTAAGCAAAGCTTTTGCAAATGGAGATATGTTCCAGGATGCGAATAGCAGCAACGATGGCTTGAAAGCCTCATTTAGAAGTCAAATGTGACAAAATGATTGATGGTGTGCTTAATATTAGTAGTGGCTAAATCATCTTCTCAAGCTTCTGCAAACCAACAGTGACCCCGATCATAAAGGTAAAATAGGTACTGCTAAAAGCTACACCTCCTTCAACTTGTGTAGTAACATCGGCCAAGGGAAGACTACTCTTGGAATGGGTGTGAATGTAATCCATTAGCAACCCAAATAGCAAAGTAACACAGTTCCAATATAAAGGAATCACAATCAAAGTCCTCTACAAATATAAATACTTTACTGAACAAATAAAATGTACACATAACTATTAAAAACATCCCCGTAAAAGAAGATGGAGAAATTAGAACAAGACTGTAGATTCACTCTGAGTACTTTGTTTTGGGGAAGGGGGCAAGAAAAGCAACAATGGTTCAAAAAAGGAGATGGTGTTGAAGGAATTGGTAGTTTACTAGTGTCTGGCATCGCAAAAGTAAAACGAGTGCAGAGGCCTCTCAAAAGTACCTTATTTTAATGTTTACCAGTTCAACATCGTCGAACCAGGCTTTGAGGTGTACTGCTGTACCGTGTTGTGGGACAAGTTCAGCTGAGGAGATTCATACTGCATCAAGTGGTGAAAGGCAGTGTTCACGTCATTCACTTTGGATGGCTCACCAGGGTCGGATGAGTGTCGAGTTGGTTTAAGACATTGGTAACCGATGGTTCTGGTCGATGAGTAATGTTTGAGTCGAGGTCCACAAGTTCAAAGGCGTGACCTTGGTAATCTGATGCAGGGTTTTAAGCGGTGGCAGTTTGAGTTTGTCCACTGCAGCAAGGGGGTTGTTCGAACCTACCAGGTGATTTGTTCTGCTTGGCACGATGTAGTGATGAGCCGGTTGAAGAATACAGAACAGCAGCGGTTTGAAGTTCGATCAAATGCCAAAAGTAGCACTGCCAGTTCCCGCTGGTTGTGGTCAACAAGGTTTAAATAAGGTTAGACCAGTTTGATATAGTAGAACAAGGCTCCAGGCTGTCCTGGCTCTCCAGATTATGTGAGACCCGGTGCAGGGGCTCGATGGCAGGGTGAGTACTTCAGTTAGTGCTGTCCCTGGGAGGTTTGGTGCAGAATGGCAGGTCCTGCTTCTCAGCAAGAGTCTACCCCAATCTGGCGTTGGAGGGTATAGAGAGCAGAGCTTGCTTTAGCCTTGGAAAGCCCCTTCTTCACCTCAAAGGCAGAGGGCTTTTGAAAGATCAATTTTCCAAAAAGTGGCCCAAATGCATCCTTCCTTATGTCCTAGATGGTTCAAAAATGAATGAAAGAAGGAATGGAAAAAAAAACCTTCATTATAGGCAACGAGCCACAGAGGAGTGATTTATGGATTCCAATCTCTAACCTTGAGGCAAGTGCCCCTTGCCTTCTGATGCTATACTCAGAGTGGCTTGTGCTGCAGGAAGTGGAGGTGACAAGAAGGAAATAAACCTTCATCCAACTGACATATGTCCCCTGGCTGTCCTAACTCTGTTTTCTTCTCAGCCTGCACGTCAAAGACTGTCTGTTGTGCAACACCCTACTATAAGGCTGCCTTTTGTCATTTACCTAGCCCTTTGATGCGAGGCACCTCTTTGTCTCTGGCTGAGAGGTTCCTGGCCTGAGAAGAAGGTGTTAACTGCCCTTTTGTCACATTACTGGAATGCAGACAGGCAGAGGCCTGGCATCCACACAATCTCCCAGAGTGAGCTGGCTGAGTTTAAAGACTTACACTGGTGCAGTATTAATCAGATATGACTTTAGTAACTGTGTGGACCTTCAGCCACTATACCCTAGCTCAGCTATGGCTTATTTTTTTAGATTAAACTACCACCAGGAAAAGGGTTCATCATCATTAGGTAGTTTTAGTGTATATGGTAAATGCAACAATTGAGCAACAGTGAATTTGCTGTCACAGCAGCTGTCAGGCTGCCATCTCCGACCTATGAACCTGCAATGTAACACTGGAGATTTGCTTAGCAGACCACCCTTTCTGAGATCGAATTCCCTGCATCATTTTATTAATTAATGAAAAATAATAAAGGCAAAGCTTCTATACCCTTCCCAGATAGTAAACAATCACACATGGTGAGGCAATGGGTGAAGCTGGTTTGATATCTCTGCAAATTAAGCTCGCCTACTACACATTTCTGCCAACAGGAGCCACAGTTTGGATCCTCAATCCTTCCTTGTATACAGAGCATTGCAGTGTTTTGGCATGAATCACTGTATAGACATGCAATTAATGATTAATGGAGCCAACCACCTCTACATCCTCATTTATAGACTCAACAACACTATCAACCTAAATGGCAGCACTCTCAACTGAATCAACAACTTTCTCAAAGACAGGTCTTGCCATTTTAAATTGGGGACCTCTCCACCTCTCATTGGAAAAGCTGATATCCTCCTTCACAACTCACTTCCAGTTCCATGCTGACTATTCACTAATCTTTTTGAACACACCTGTTGGAACTTCCAGTAATAACTTGATCCCTACAATTCCCACAAAAACACAAGACTGAACAATTAAGACTAACCTTTGCTTTAATCCAACCAAACTGAACCCATTTGCTTTGCCACCCCCACCACTAGTCGTCCTTCTGCTTCAATAGAAAAGGCTTCTCGTGCCCCCCTCCCCCCTTTCTCTGGTGGCCAGTAAAATGGGAATAATGTTTGACAGAAACCTGTCCTCTAATCCCTAAATCAATCAGGCAGTGCAAAATACTCCGTTCCAGCTGTACATGACAAATGAAATCTTCCCTTACCTGCCCATACTGCGGAAAATCAACATTGCCCAATTCCTTGTGATTTCTATGACCTTTTACATGGGACTAACATAGTAATCCATCCAACTGTTGCAACTCATTCAGAACATGACAGCCAGCCCAATTTGCTGCACCAATCCATAGGACCCCATTTTATCTGCCACCTTGAAAACCCTGACATGACTCTCAGCTGAATTTAGAATTAGCTAAAAATCCCCAAGTATCATCCTTAATGGTCTATCCAAGATAGGCCCATGGTATTTTTCTTTCAGGGGAAATGGGACCTGAGAATAACCTCATAGAAGAAGCTATATATTCCAAAGTACTGCAGAAGCATGCACAGAGGATGCTCTCTTGATGTGTTTTGATTAACACACTCTAACTATTCCCCAACAGAAATCTGAACAGAGAATTCCAATAGCAGATTCCAAGACAAAACCAAAGCCTACTTATTAATTGCTTACTTCCAATAACCCTCAACTTCCCACCATGTTACACAGTTTTTATTAGTGCAATTTCATCATAATGTCCATTTAACAAAGTTGTTTCACTGAATTTCATAAGTTTTTATTAATGAAAATGTTTCATGATGTTACATCTGTCTATATAAGTTATTAATAATTCCTCTTTTAACATATATGAAGGAACTATACAACTCCTTTAACAAACATGTTTTGCAACACACACTGATTTGTGTTGTTATCAGCAGCAAATGATGGGGATGCAAGTGATTGGTGAATTGCCCAGGACATGAGGCTTGGCCATGACCCCAACCCCAACAAACCACTCCAGTATTTCACCACACCTACCCTTATAGTTTGCACCAAACTTATATCACTATTTTTTGTACTTACATTTTGACACTTTGGAAAAAATAAAACACAGGACACATTTGTAAATGCATGCTTTCATGTCCTTGCTGATGCTCCTCATGGAGGTATGCTGCAATCCCGTCCAGCACTACAGGCAGTAGCCAAGAGTAGACTTTTTTCCCATCCAAACCTAGGGCTTCGGCCATGTCGAATGCCCTAAAAGGCAAATCATAGAAGAAGTTTGCCTTGCCAAGAGCCAGGCCCACTGCTCAGAGACCAAACTTATATCACTAGTTGTTGTACTTACATTTTGATACTTGGGGGGGGGGGGGGAATTAACACAGGACAGATTTTCAAAAGCATGCATTCAGGTCCTTGCTGACGCTACTTGCAGAAGTTTGCTGCAATTCCATAAAGACATTTATTTTCCCATTCAAAACCTATGTCTTTGGTCATGCTGCAAGCCACAAAAAGCAAATTAGAGTAGATAATTGTCCTTGCCCAATGCCCAGGCACCAAAGTCATATCACTATTTTCTGTACTTACATTTTGACACTATGGAAACAATAAAACACAGCACAGATTTGCAAAACCATGCTTTCAGGTCCTTGCTGATGCTCCCTGTGCAGGTTTGCTGCAATCCTATCCAGCACTTCCAGAACTTTTCTCCCATTCAAACCTATCCTGATTTAGAAAAACCTGACCACATAGCTGGTCCTTGGTGGTCATGCCCACTTTAAACCCATTACCAGCCCCTTGTGGCCATGGCCAGTGGCGAAATCGTCTGAATCACGGCCTTTGGCCATGAGCCGGACAATCTGGCCACTGGCCGTGACCAGAAACCATGCCAAAGTCACCAATGTTATATCACTATTTTGTGTACCGACATTATGAAACTTTCCAAAAAATAAAAAACAGACACATTTGTGAAACCATGCTTTGGGCTCCTCGCACAAGTTTGCTGCAAATCCAACCATGTTTTATTTTTTGAAAAGTGCAAAAATGTACATACACAAAATAGTGATATTACTTAGCCCCCCACTTGACAAAATCCATTCACACTTTCCACAACCATTCAAAGCTGGATCTATAATCATTTTGCAAACTTATGTGCAGACTAGTCAAACGGCACCAAAGTTATAAGCCATCTGAAAACGTTGTGCTTCTTGACCAAATCCCATCAAACTTGGCAAAACCATTCAAAGTTGTATCTAAAGACATTTTGCAAACTTATACGTAAATCATTTTTCCCCCTCTTGGCGTAAAACAGCACTAAACATTCCAGAAGCATTTGATGTTTGGACTAAAATGATATTGCAACATTTCATGCAGTTTCATTGAATGACGCCAAGGTTATAAGCCTTCCAAAAACTGTTTTCACTGACCCTATAATGCAGAAATATGCATGTGTTTCCTTGAACTTTTGTCAAGTTTGCAAACATCCCAGCAAAGTAGCCTAACATCTGAGATGTTTGCAGACTTCGAGAAGAAAAAAACACTCGATTTTTGGCCTTTATGGCGATATACCTTCCCATCTTCATCGCCCCTCAACTCCACAGAGATTGGGCCATTAGTTTGACAAGTGTAATGTTGTGTTTTTTTATATGTGTTTAGCGCTGTGTTTATGTACTACGGGCACAGTCCGCAAATCCAACATGACTTGCGTTCCAAAAGTTTTGACGTACCTCACATTTTTATTTTGACCAATCAGCGTGCGCATTTAATGTCCGCGGACACCAAACTAGTAAATCAGTTTATGGACTGGACACAGATATCACACATTTTGTTAGACCTACTTTTAGGTCATTTTTTAAAAAAAAACTACAGGACAGATTTACACCAAATTTGCAAAAGCACACTTTCGGGACCAGGCCAGCATTCCTCACACAAGCATTAGTGCAAATCTCTAGGCGTCAGCAAAAAAACATTACCAATATCTCTATGAGGATTCCAAATGTTTTGGGAACCCTTATACTTTTGCCCCCTCCCACCTTTGACGAACCTGTACCAAACTTTGCAAAATCATTAAGAGGTGGCCATCTACATTTTTTGCAAAGTTTGGGTATGATTCGTTAAATGGCACCATAGTTTCAAGCTGCTCAAAAAGTGTTCTTTCTATGAGTTGTGCAACTTAAACATAACTACACGGTTGCTACTGCACGGCCACTACTGCATGGTGTATGTGTATTTGGTTTAAGAATGCTTCTAAAAAGCTTTCTACCTAAAATGTGAAAGTAGAGCATAGTCACACGTGGCAAGTTCACCTGCAGTTCAGTGACACACCAGCAAGGCATTATGAGTATGCAAATTAGCTCTAATGCAAGCCTTTTGCTCCAGAATATTACCTTTGTCTTACAGAGCAATGCTATTGTAGGCATAGTTGAATCAAACCAAGACAGATGTTTCTCAAGACTGCAGACATCTACATAACTGGTTACACCTTTATAAGGCATCGTCATTGTAGTATAGTTTGTCAGCCATGTGGTTGGAATGTTGGGGCATGTTTAACAAACAACAGTTATGTTGGGATTAAAATGGCTTCAAACCACGGTTTTATGGTATGAACGAAATGGCACTCACCAGGGACCTGCGGGTTTTTAAATATATGCCTTCCATAGAAACCAAATAATGGTTGAAAAAATGTTTCACTTTGAAGACAGTCACTATATGATATGAAGGCAACAAAATGCAACCAGATACTGTTCTCTTTTGAAGAATTACCAAAAAACCAAATCATCTGAATCAAAAAGTGGGACTTTCAAAAATCCCCTTCCATCTGAAAGTTGAATTTTCCATTTGCACCAAGTCACACTTGCCACCAAGAACCATTGCTGGAAGTTCACCTTCAGTTCAGTGAAATGTCATCAAGACAGTCTGGATATGCAAATTAGCAGATACGCAAGCCTTTTGTTCCAAAAATGGTCTCTGTCTTACTGGACTGTGCTACTTTATACATATCCTAAAGACAGTTTTCAAGACTTTAGACAACTAAATAGCTAGTTTTACCCTTAAAAGGGGTCATCAGTATACTATAGTTTAAGGGCCTTATTCATGGAATTATTTGCGCAGGAAATAGAGAACTTGCACGCCAAACTGCATGTAAAATCCTGTTTGTCAATTCATGGAATCAAATGTGCGTGACTTTTCCTGGACTTGCGTGGAGTTTGCGCAGGCTCGGCACGTCTCTCTTAGCCCTTGAGCGCCTTGCGCGAGACATCACGCAGAGTGTGGCGATGGCTTGCGCAGAAGGCAGAACACAGAAAATAGGAAGAACATGCGAAAAAGTGGGCAATACAAGGGATGGCCCACAGGTAGTCCCTCTCACGCCCACAATTGCGCCAAACAACATGTATTCATGGAACCACCCGTACAGCCTCCGGAAGGCAGACATAAAGACACTTGCACATAGGAATCGCAGCGCAGAGGTGGATTTGCATGTTGGATTTAGGCATGCGTGTTCGCAACCGGGTTTCCGATCTAACTTAGGGGTATGCGTACGCAGTGTAGCAGGGTGCAGGAACAGTTTACAGGGATTAGCATGCAGTTTTTCTGAGTTCAACCTGAGTTACAAAGTATAATTTGCAAAGTATCATTTGCATGATGTCGGGATGCCGGCAACAATTATGGGGGACCATGCGCAGGATCCACTAGATGCAGGCCTGCTTGCGGGGATCCCTCTCACTGTTTGAAGGGTGCATTTATTTGTGTCCGGGGGGCACGCAAAGGTAGCTCTTCTGGCTGTTTTTGCTTTGTGCTCGGGAGTGTCGGGGCGTTGCTGGCAGAACTTGCGAATAAGGTTACTTTGGCAAGTAAATTCCATGAATACACAGGGAGCAATTTTTTTATTCAGCATGCAGGCTTGTGCTGTGTCGTTCTCGACGCATTGCAATTGTAGGAGAAATGCGCACTTTTCCATGAATTGGGCCCTATGAGTTTTGTGTTTTGAGCACTAGGGCATGTTTAACAAACACCAGTAGTGTTATAGTAGCATTAAAAAGGCTTATAAATGTGAAAGTGGAATTTCCATTTGAGACTAGTAACAGATTGCTCACCACAACCTACTAACCATTGCTGAAAGTTCACCTCCAGTTCAGCACCACATCAGCAACGCATTGTGGGTATGCATATTAGCTTAAATTCAAGCCTTTTTCTCCTATGACCCCTGAGGTCTCCCTTGCTACCCCTAAAAAAAAAATATTTTTTTCTTTTTTTTAAATGCACGCTATGGGCTGCGGCCAGTGCCACGTGGCTCATAGTTTGTGGAGTGTCTGGCTTTCTTGCTCAGGCCTCTTAAAAAACATGGGGTTCCAAAAGTGTAACATTTTTGAGCAGTGACCCTAAATAAGAAAGAATAGGAGTAACAAATAATATGTCCTTGTGGGATTCTATACAATAATTGCTAGACTGACTAAAGGTTTGTTTCAGGCACATTTCATGGGATGAGTCACCGATTTAGTCTGTTCTTAAACACCTCATCTCAGCCTTTAATCCTTCTAAGGTTGATAAATGAGTACCAACACAGGTTGGGTGATATTGATGTATATTTGTTCTCTATGAAGCGTTTAAGCGTAAGTGCTATATAATAACTCATTATCATTAGACCTTGGACGTCTGCTTGAATTCACAGTAATTTGGCAATATGGGCCTATACACACTGATATTAATGATAAAGATTGTGATCCATTCGTGTATGAAATGTTTATTACAGTATATTGATATTGTAACCATATTTCTCGTAGTGTACTTAGGAACAATGCTATGTGATGTCACTGACTGTTTTGTCAAGGGGTGAAAGGTTATGTTCCATCGCTTCCTGTGATGTCACTTCAGGGTGGGGTCAAATTACATCACTTCCTGTGATGCCATCAAAGGTCAAGGGTTGTTTGATGTCACTTCCTCTACCCCAGGCATTTTGACGAAATGACGTCCCTGGTTGGAGCATTTGGTCAAAAAACCAGCCGTAAAGGTCGGGTCCCGCAACGGGACCTCGTAATTAGGCGCTAAGTGTTTAACGGCGCCGCAGCCTTTTACGGCGCCGTTAAACACTTAGCGCCTGGGTCATAATGAGTCCCATTGTCTCTGAGACAGTCCCCGAAAAGGGTACGACATGTTGCCCCTTTAAGAAGGATATGTCTGTGGGAGGCTGTCAGATGGCCCATGGTGATGCTGCGGAAATCAATGTTGGCACATTGGCCATTGTGGTAGCTAAGGTTATTCTTTAGGCTGTCATGCGCACGATAATGAGCCAGCCGGAGGAGTTAGAACATAAAAGGTTTCCTTGCATCAAAGAAGTTGAAGGAGCATCTCCGCTGTTAAGAGTAACTGGGCCTCCACATTGGGAATCTGCACATCTGGATTGGCAGGGCCAACCTCCGAATCAACGTCTGCTCCTCTATTGCCTACTTCTGCCAGACCACCATTATCTGGATTGGCCAGTGCCTAGGGTAACCTACCAGATGCTGGTGGCTTGTGCCGCTCCTATTGGAGTCTTGTGGAAGGGTACGGCTGCCCACATCCTCAGCCTGGTTTCACAAACCTTAAAGCTCTGAGGAAACAACTCGGCCCAGACCACAAGTACCCTGTACAACAGGCTGCTTTCGACTGATGACTGACTTCACCATATCTCGGTTGGGATGCGAGTCATGCTAGAGCGATCCCTGCAGGCCAATGCATTCCACTGCATCATATTAGTCTTAAGGAAATGAAACCAGTGGAATTAATAGAACATGCTATTCGTAAGTGGTAGGTTCCTGGGCAAGAGCCAGCATGACCTTTGCTGCCTGACACACTATTATTCTACATTCATTTCTCAAGAAAAGCAGCACTGCACAGTGACATGTTGGCCTTGTCACATATGCTCTGGAGTAAAGGAAGGATACACGTTCAGTGCGACAATCCATATGGCAGCCATCTTGACACATTTGCATAACATCATACCTGATGCATTTATTGAAATGAATAACATCATCAATGTTGTTAAACCGGGATAACATGGATAGTGCCAAACACCCTATTCATGTGTCTGGTATTTAATCTTGTAGTGCAAAGCCTCTGAGGAATTTGCTAGCCTAACTATTACCATGTACATAACTCCTGAAAAGCAGATGCCCCAATATCCATCGCAATTAACTCATCAAACACGTGCTTATGTTTTTGGGACGGTTTTTGCATTTTATTTTACAGTGTCAAGATGCCGTTTGAGTTAACTGATGCTTATTTTAGACTTACACATGTGGTCCCCCTGCAGAGCATTCGTCCCACTAAGGCGTCATTAACAATGTTTTTGTTTCAATTAACACACAACCAATAACACCTAAGTCATTTAAGGCAGACAACTTGTATTGGGAAGTTATAGATACCTGGTCACCATCTTTATCCTAGTTACTCAAATAAACGCAGATTTGTAACACAACATGTCAGATACAAATACGCAAACACATCCAATTTGCATGAAAACACGTCCAGTAACTCACATATTGGGCCTCATTCCGGTTATGGAGATAGTCATCGCACTATTTGGCCATGACTACCTCCCATACCGGTACCGTGCCCGGTTTGGTGAGATGGGGACTTACCAGTCCAGTCCGACCTTGGTGGGACCGGTAAGTCCCCATTCACCAAACCATTGCCCATTCCCATTTCAGCCCCCATAGGGCTCAATGGGAAGGGGGAAGTAGCTAATAACGGTACCGCAATTTGCGGTACCGTTATTGGCTCTGATTTCCCTTAGCGGGTCCCGTCCTTAACGCCTGGACAAGGGAACTCGTAGTAGGCTGCCAAGGGAATACCGGCACCGATGTCCTTAACGGTGCCCGGTATCCCTTTGCGCCCTACTCGGAATGAGGCCCATTGTCTTCAAATGTATTACATCAGCAGTTTGCATACATATTCTAAAGGAATTTCTGAGATCAGAATTAATGAGTGACAATGACATTCAAGTCATGAGAGTTAGCTTAATGAGAAACTCTGCTCTCTGCATTATTCTTGCATTCCTCGTCTAGTTTAGTGCGTTTCTCGATTATTGCCCAGAAACCTTGATTCATACATTGCTTCATCAACATTCAACCCATATTTCTTTTCTAGGTCAGTTGCTTTCTGATTTCTAACGACTTGTGTCTGCATAAACAGGGTCAATATGTTTTTGATGAAGAACTTTTTAGCCTGAATTATGTTCTAAAGAAACATCTTCTGTATTGCAATATCAACGGAAATCCATGACTAGTAGTGAAGACATGGCAGATAAAGGGATCTGACTTGCAAAATGATGGAAGACGGCAATAGCGTGTTATTATTGGTATTATTCTTATTATTCTTCTTCTTATTATTATTCTTCTTCTTCTTCGTATTATTATTATTATTATTATTATTATTATTATTATTATTATTATTATTATTATTATTATTATGCTCAAAAGAAGTAAAGAAGCAGCCAGCATGCATGGAAGCATGACACCTATGTGTGTCTGCTGTTTTTTGTGTGGCCAGGTTTCTGAGTGTAATTCTGAAGGAAGCACTATTTCCAGAAGGCAAGTTGAGGCAGTAGTAAATAACATAATGAATGAAACATGACATTTAAGAATCAGGCGCTTACTTTTGAAACTTCTTGTTCAACATGTATTTTTCTCCTCTGCAAGTAGCAGAGTCCAGTATGTGCAGTTTCAGGGTATTTAAAGTTTGTCAAAGCTCATTTGCGTCAAATCAGTTTAGGTGTTAATCTTGTGTTAGGTTCTTAACGGCCACAGGCAGATTAATGTGTCTGTGAGCATTGGGCTGTAAAGGATACAGACGTTCCTGCCAGCAGCAGGAGATACTTGCTGTGCTGGCAGTTTGTGATATATAGAAGCAACACTAGATCTTTGTGTTCTGCTGACAAAGAAAGGATTCTTAAAAAAGTGCCCCTGTGCTGTGTTCTGTGCTGAACTCAAAGCTCAGCTGCATATGGTTGCATGGAACTCAAGCATGTGCTATTGCACTTGCCTAAAGGGTGCTCATTTAAGCAATTTCACAGTGGTAAATTGGTGCATCCTGCATTCTTGGCACATGACTGACTCTGCGCCCATTTTGGAGGAAAATGCAAACCATGATTGCTTCTGTAATGTTTCCACCATCAATGCTGCTGCTCATCGTAAATGACCAGAGAAGGGAGAATGGCTGCTTCACGTGTGACCTACTCTGCCCCAGTCTTACTTGCACCAGACATGCACTCTCCTGGTGTTACCACCAGCAGTCCTACTTATGAAAGTAAGCTCTGCGTCCGGACGCTGTGTCTACCATTAACGTTCTGCTTTGTTATACTGCCAACCAGAATAGTGGTCGTTTCACCAAACCATGAAGGAGGAAATCCTGACACAGCTGTGTCTAACACCTAATTGATTCTGCCACGATGCCAACTCCGAATCTGCTACACGTGACTGTAATGGAAACTCCATTGCAAACTCCATCGTGCTCCCTTCTTTGGGTGCAATCCTAACCCAGCAGCACTCTTTGAACCGCGTAAACATGGAAAAGGGACAAACATCAACTGGAAGTGCAAAGTCACAGTTTCTGGCAGGTTTACCCATAGAAAAATAAAACCGAATCATTGTTAGTCCCTGGCAATTGCGGTCCTCCGTATTTGTTTGTGTTGTCTCAATATATTACGTACATACTAAGTATGAGTCGTTAGGGGGCTAAGCCTTATCAAGTCCCCCAGTAGTCAGGTCACAGTGATGGTATGAAAAGGTTAGTGTGCTGAAAGCTCCCTCATAGTTTTGGGGAAAAATCTAAATCAACATGTAATACTCCATAATTGAAGAAATCAAGAGGAAACCAGATGGCACAGTCCATCGAGACACCATGGAACTGTCAGTGGAGTGGGCAGGAGCAAACATAAGGAAGAGAGTAAGAGCAGCACCAATAGCGAGTTGGCAGTGGGGCGGGAAACCCAGGGGAAAATCAGATGCGCACACGGGCAAGGCAGCGTAGCAAAGAACTAGTGGAAGTACAAAGCTGAAACCATAATCGAGAGCAAACTCTAACACCATGGCCTACAGTGGTGGAACAGAGAAAGCATGGGCATGCAGGGAGAGGGCAGCATCTGTGGGCAAAGAAAACCAAATCAGGTAACTCAGAACTTCACAATGAAATTGCCACTTGCCTGCAGACTCTTTCTCTAGTCTTTTAACATTTCTCTATATCCATGCCCCGTACATGTCTGTCACACTTTCTAGCTGTATTTATGGCTTCACCTTCCAAAATCTTGGAATGGTTCTTATAATCCACCAATCATATAAATTCCATTGTTTCCATCCATTTTGCCTGCCCTGATACAAACCACCTCACAACTGTATGGATTTCATCAATTTCAGAAGGATGACTGTTTGTGTTTTTCCTAACTAGATTCAAGTGCCTTAAACTGCTGATGTATTTGTTTGCCGAGTTTCATTTGCGGCCATATCTGGATAACATTATTTCCTCTTGCTAAACCACTATCCATTCTCACCTTACCAGTCCCTCTGACAGCTTTCCTCTCTTTTATGGCAGTCTTTCTTCATTCCAAAGTTATGTTTTCAATGTAATTCAGCTATCAATGTCTGCCCTGAAACCCACACCCTCCCAAGGTTCTCCAGACATCTCCAAAAGACTGTGTGGTCGAGATACATTTGTAAAATATTACAAACCTCAATAGCACACATGTATAAAGCTTGCAAGGATGGACGCCTGTATCATACATGCTTTACATACATGTGCCAGCCTGGCAGCCTTCTGAAAAATACATTAATCTCAGCTATGAATTATCCCTATTTCAATATTACCATGGCCTAATGTATTATAATGAATGCAACCCCAATTAAAAATAAAATGCTTACATCATGCACATTTGACAACATATGACTATTCCCCAGCCCGGCTGCCTTTATATTTAAAGATGAATGTACATAAATGTCTACTGTTATATTTCCAACCTCATTGGGAATCAAATAATTAACCTCATAAGAATGCAATGTTGCATCATTGACACTTAACAATTGGCTATGTTCCAGCCAGGTAGATCTTTCAGAGGCACATGCCTGTAATGATGTCCCCAAAAGATATGGCAGAGCTCAATAGTATAATTTCTCTGACAGTTAAAGGACGAAAAGAAGACCCAGGTTAACATGTCATGTGATTTACTCTACAGTAAACCTTTATGGGTGCAGTACTAGCATGACACCTGAGCATTACCCACTTGAGCTGTCCCTATTTTATTGACCCCAGGAGAATAACTGTCACATTTCCCGCACTAACATTGGAGCCTATAACCTACAGGCTTCATACTTATTTGTGCAGCAGGTTCATGTAACTGGCATATAGTAGTGCAGAGTTTAGTGTGCAGTTATATTTTGATTAAATGTGCAAAAACATGTTACCCAATTTCCTCTTGTTAATCACTCATCAACTCCCTTCTTTCTTGCATCATTTTCTTACTTTGAAATTACACTGCCGATGTAGTTAACAACCCAACTCCTCGCTGAAACACAAACCCTCCTATGACTCTGTATACATCTCCAGAAGATATGAGGTACATTTGGCAAACATTTCCAACGTCAATGGAATTCATGAATGCATCTCCAAGGAATGAATGGCTGCAGCACACTACATCTCCAGAAGATATGAGGTACATTTGGCAAACATTTCCAACCTCAATGGAATTCATGAATGCATCTCCAAGGCATGAATGGCTGCAGCACACTACATCTCCAGAAATTATGAGGTACATTTGGCAAACATTTACAACCTCAATGGAATTCATGAATGCATCTCCAAGGCATGAATGGCTGCAGCACACTACATCTCCAGAAGATATGAGGTACATTTGGCAAACATTACCAACCACAATGGAATTCATCAATGCATCTCCAAGGCATGAATGGCTGCAGCACACTACATCTCCAGAAGATATGAGGTACATTTGGCAAACATTTCCAACCGCAATGGAATTCATGAATGCATCTCCAAGGCATGAATGGCTGCAGCACACTACATCTCCAGAAGATATGAGGTACATTTGGCAAACATTTCCAACCTCAATGGAATTCGTGAATGCATCTGCAAGGCATGAATGGCTGCAGCATACATGCGTCCCATGCCGTCCAAGATGTAAATGCTCATCAGTCATGAATTATGCCTATTTCAATATTACCGTGGAATAATGTATGTCCATGCAAGGACCCCCAAATCGGTAAATGGCTGCATCATACGCATTTGACAAGTGGGTGTGTGTTCCCCTGCCATGCTGCCCTTTTCCAAAAAAGAATGTTTTGAAGCCATACATTTCCCCTGTTATAATATTGCCAGCCCCGCTGTAAATCCTGTCAGTAAATGTGAAAGGTTGCTCATATCCCAACCAGGTAGGCTTTTGAGAATTATATGGATCTCTTGAATTCCCCACTTAATATTACATACCCTCAATGGTACTTATTCACCGAAAATTGAAGGAGGAGATGAAGGCCCGACTTACATGTCAGATGAGTAACTCTTCCGCAGGCCTATATGGGTGCAGGTCTGCCATGAAATCTCAAAAATAATCGCCTGAACTTTTTTGAAATGTAATGACTTCAGGAGAACAGAATGAGTTTTCCAGTTTAGGTTTAAATGTGTCACCTGCAGGTTTCACACCTATTTCTGCTCCATGTGCTTCTAACTGTCATCTCTTACTGCAGTGGTTACTGTGTAATCTTTCCTTGATCAAATGGGCATACGCAAGGTTCTCCATATCCTCTCTGCAGTCACCGTCAAGCTCCCCTCTCTCCCATTTCTCCATCTCCTCACTTCTTACTTGCAGCCTTCATTTGCTTTGGAATTAGACTGTCAATGTTCCATGTTTTAATTGCATCTCTGCCCTCAAATTCAACCACTCTGGACATCACAAAAAATCAGTTGGAAATGTATGTCTGCGAAAAGGAAATGTTAAAAGATTGAGTCAATAAGAAAAATATACAACTAGCAAACAATCCCGAATCCCACAATGACTTCAATTCCACGTTTTAAATTTGATTAAGCCTATTCTGCAATACTGACTTGTCAAAATAAACATAGATGTAGCTCCATGCTACGGCGATTGCCTACCCCTGGCCACTGCTGCTGCTCTGTGGTCTGGGCCATGCACACATATGCGTTCTCTCGTGCACCGCACTATCTCACAGATAACTGATGGGCTGCCCTCTGCCGAGTAGTAGATTACACTGGGCCTCATTACGAGTGGGCGGTAAGGGATTACTGGCACCGGTAAGGGCACTGGTGCCGGTAATCCCTTACCGCCCTACTACGAGTTCCCTTTGCGGGTCCTCCCTTAATGCCTTGTTTTTCCAGGCGTTAAGGATGGGACCCGCAAAGGGACTCTGGAGCTAATAACGGTACCATAACTTGCGTTACCGTTATTAGCGCCTTCCCCATTCCCTATGGACCTCTGAATAGGGCGCACAGGGATTACCAGCAGCAATGTCCTTAACGGTGCCCGGTATCCCTTTGCGCCCACCTCCTAATGAGGCCCTTGGTCTTTTATTTTTCCCTATCCTCTCTTGCAAAGAACTGAGGGCCAAATTCATAGAAAAAGCACTAAGGCCCTGATTTACAGAATGTTTCACACTCTGAATAGTGACTTTGCGCACTAATCAAAGCACAAAACTGCTTTTGTTGGTTCATGGAACAGTCATTGGGCCTCATTGCGAGTTTGGAGGTAGCCGCCTCCAAACCAGGCTCCATTACTGGGTTCCTGCAATGGGGACTTATCGGGTCATTCCGACATAGGAGGACCCGGTAATTCCTCCTTTCAGGACCCATTCCCCATTCCCATTTGAGCCCCCATACGGCTCAATGGGAATGGGGAGGGAGGTCATAACGGGCTCATAACAAGTGACCCGTTATTACCTCCCTCTAGATGTCTGGTCCGGGTCCTGCAAAGGGAACCTCGTAATCGGCGCTCACGGAATGAAGGGGGCCGGTCCCGTACTGACCCCCTTCATTCCTTGAGCACCAGGATCGTAATGAGGCCCATTGTGTGCCTTCACTGGCTTTGTGTAGGTCTTTCACGTCTTTGCGTGAAGTCGAGTGCAGTGAGCATGACTCCATGCAAAGTGTAGGATGGACCTACGCAAGGAAACAAATAGGGGGTGGAACATGCCTATACCCTATTCCCCATGCAGAATGGGGAAGAACATGGGCTTGTTGAGGGACACGCCATGCAGCAAAACCAAATGCCCATTCAAGTGCAAACATAATTGAATGTATGGATTTCACTGCTCAACATTATGTCAGGAACAGGCATATGCAAACCTCCTGATTTCACTGCCACATGATAGGACGCGTTAAGTACAATGCGTGATCAGCGTGCAAAGGAAACAATGCATATAAAGCACGCAATGCACACCGTTCAAATATCGGTCAGCCACAATAAATGCATGAATACTAGGAGCCATCGTAGTTAAGCACAGAGGAGGCAGAGGATTCAGAGATCCTGGACGTTCACACCAAACACCATGCTCTTTAGGATGCCAGATGACCAGGTGCATGCAAGGTACCGGTTCCCAACCCATGTCATACAAGAACTTGTTAGGGAGAATTCTCAAGAATGTGTTAATTTCCCTTACCTTTTGAGACCCCCAGCAACTTTGCTGGATTTCTGGGATTTAATGGTGTACCTGGGAATAGTGTGAGCCTTTTTTTCCCACTCTTCCATGCATTTTGTGTGTGTTTTACTTTTGTGTTCTTTTGGTTATGGAGTTTTAAAGCAACTCCAGGGGCATCATCTTTTTCTGTGTGTCACACAGCACCTTCAGTGCAGTGGCACAGCAGTGTCTTTCAGACTCCCCAATGTTTAAATACCTTCTCTGGGACTGACCACCGTCTCCCAGAGCAAGTGAAGTTAAATTGGCTTTACTAGTCTTTTTAAATTTACTGACCCAACACACACTATCGTCCAATAGAGTGCTGGAGGGGTTGCCTAGCTTCCTCTGAGTCAAAACACTCATGTAACAGTAAAATGTTACCTTTTCCTCTTTTAAATAGCTGGTGGCAGTGGTTTAGATCAACTACGGTGAATTTTCGCGACTGCTAACAACGGTAGCTCAAAATCAAGGACAGCCATAGTTTTCAATATGGTGCCCCAGAACTATCTGTAAAAACAGACTCCGGTCAACTTGTTTCCCCATTTCTTTTAGGAAAAGTCCTTCTTGTTTATAACTCTGCACGCCAAACCAGGTTTGGTCCCTTTGTTCGTGCCCTTCTTCGGGCTTCTGTGCTGAAGTCCTCCTCTGGTGCCAGAGTGTCTTGGGCAGACAGGATGTGAGGGAGGTGCCCGAAACTCCCTGTGCTTAGTCTCCTAGGAGACCTGAATGAACTCCGGTGTGATTGGCTGGTTGACTGTCGGCAAGGACAGCCAACCTGCTGGGTGTGTGACAGCCAGGCTAAATGAATGGGGAAAAACTGTTTAAACGCAGGTCTCTGGGTTTGGAATGCAGAGTCGATCACTGGAACGAAAGAACCGAAGACGAGCTGAAGGAAGAGGACTGCTCCAACTCCTGGCCGACCGGTGAAGCCCTGCTGCAGGTCCGAATTGCCTGAAACTCCAATCGTCAGAGAAGCCCTTCAAGTTAACTTCTTATCTTGAGTTTGGTGGGAACAACCAACTCGTAAGCCACCTGCACACCGTCCCTGACTGGTCAAATTTTCAGCAGAGTGCTGCTTGAAAACCGGATAGCCAGTGGGAAGGAAACCAGCTTGTGGACTTTAAAACACTCACACCTTAAACCAACGTCTTGCTACAGCTTTTGGCCTCATCCCTGGGCAGTGCAGGAATCTCCCAACGTCCTCCTTTTTGTCCCCACGACTGAAGCTCAGGAACAGTGAGATCTGCTCGAACTGCCAAGAACAACTGCCTCAGCTACAGCTTTTTTCGTTAAAAAGGTACCGTGCAAACGTGGTCCGGAAATATTTTTGACCATCGAAAAAGTGTGAAACTTTCCTCAACTTTGAAGGTTCGTCCTTCTCTAAACCTTCGTCAAACTTTTTGCCTAGCCAAATTCTTCTAAACTCCGTGGCAAAGACGTTATATACCAGAACTGTGCTATCCTATAAAAGACTCTGATCCATTGACTGTTGAGAAGAATTGCTGGTTGTATTTAACTGAAACCCTTTGCCCTGCCTATGAATGTATTTGGGCTGTCTATTCTCATAACCTTGTCTTTTCCTCTCCTTCATAAGTATTTGAAGTGCCATTTTGCTCCCACTTCATTTAGGAGCTAAACTTGTTAATTTACTTGCCGGTTGGATTTTTGTGGTTTATTAGTGTGTGATATTGAGCGGCTTGTCCTAGTGTAATGTTTTCGAACTAAATGTGTAAATAAATGTATATTCTTTTACCAAGAAACCTTGAGTAAGTGTATATTTGAATCACTGTATTTGTTGGCCCTTTGTGTAACTTGTTCTACTGCTCACTTTACTCTTGAGATAAGTCTGGCTGCTCAGCCATCGCTACCACTTTACTGTGTAGTACATGCTTGTACCAAAGGTGAAATTGTGCTTACACTTGTAGTCCTAATTGCATGTAGTGCTCCCACAGGGTACTGCGTGTGATTCTGCCTAATACTGGTGTACAGTGGTGAAAATAAAGTATACTTGTTACATTTAGTGTGCTACTATTACTTTTGTTCAAATAATCTTCAAAAGGCTAAACAACACTGGTAAAGCAATTGTTGTATCATGACTGATATGGAAAGCTACAGACAGGAGACCCTAGTGACTTTAACTGTTGATTAATTGAGAGATATGTGTAAAGCTAGGAATCTTACCGTAAAAGGCAAAAAGGTTGAACTGATAGAAAAGTTGCTAGAATACCAAAGTCTGAGGAGTGGGTCTGAATCCCCCACACCTGCAGCAAATGTGGAAAATGTTGATGAGGTTGATAATGTTTCTGAGAGTACCTCAAATGTTATGGATCAGTTCGATGAGGAAGAAGAGGCTTCAAATATAGGCCCTATTTTACCTCTACCTGCTCATAGGCCTCAACCTCTGACCACAGGGACCCCACCAGGTCCAACATTAAGTACTGAATTTGTCTCACTTGAAAATATGAGATTGGAGTTATAATTTAAAATGATCAATGCTCAAACTCATAACAAACATCAAGAGCTTATGCTCAGAGAAATGGAATTGAACCGTGCATTAGAAATGAAAAAGTTGTCTATTGAAACTGGTTCTCTCCCAGAGTCCTCTAGGTCTTCCAGTCCCAAGAGGCCTTGCATGCCCAAAGATGCAGGGCCTCATTACGACCCAGGCGGTAAGTTACCGCCTGGGCCGTGACTTTACCACCATGGCGTAAACTACGTTTACGCCATGGTGGTTGGCGGACTTACCGCCCCATTCCGACCTCGGCGGGGCGGTAAGTCCCCAATCCCCATTTACCCTTCCCCATTCCCATTTTTGCCCCATAGGGCATAATGGGAGTGGGGAAGGCGTTAATTACGCCACCGTAAATTACGGTGGCGTAATTAACTCCATGGTCCCTTAGCGCCATGGATTTTAACACCTGCTAAAAGCAGGTGTTAAGTCCGCCATGGCGCTAAGGGACCTCGTACTCAGGCGGTAAGGGTCGGCGCTGTTTACGCCGCCGTAATACCCTTACCGCCTGAGTCGTAATGAGGCCCGCAGTAAGTATTTATGAGGTTAATCTTGATATTTTGGATTGGTTGGCTGCTTTTGAATATAACCATGGGATTCAAGACATTACAGGGAATCAGTTGATTCCTTGGCTTTTTTCTAGGCTACCGCCTGTTGCAACTGATGTGATAATGGAGTTGGGGGATGTAGACAGAAAGGAGTATGAAACTGTGAAGCTAGCTCTGATAGCTAGATTTGGGAAGACCCTTTCTCAATATCTTAAGAGGTTTAGAACACTCAAAAAGCATGATGGTACCCCTTGGGCTACCTGAGTGACTGAATGTTTGAACAACTTAGATGGATGGGTTAAGGGTTACAGAGTGAACACTTATGAAGTTATGAGAAATCTGTTTATGTTGGAATCTATTTATGATGCCTGCTCTCCTGAGCTGAGACAGCACTTGGCTGACTCTAAGGAAATTGATCCCAAGAAGTTAGCAAGGGCTGCTGACTTGTGGGTTGCCAACAGGGCTATTCACAAGGATTCTGGGGTAACTCAGAAGAAGGATGAGGGGAAGCAGCACAAGAAAAATACCAAAGAGAATTCAAATACCTCTAATCCAAAAGAGGGCCACAAACATAACAAGGGTAAGCCACAGGGAAAACTGAATCAGGCTAGTGTACCTACTGGCGACAAACCAGAAGGAGGTCAGAACAAACCCCAATTCATAAAAACATTTGGTAAATGTTATGTTTGTGGGTCAACTGACCATGTGAAAGGGGATCCCAGATGTAAGGGTAAACCTTCAGGGGTGGACACTATCTCCGTATCCTTCTCCCCGGTGGATGAAGTACCAATGGCAAGAGGAAACTTTCACTTACTGGCTGAGGAACCCATGAAAGTCTCAGCCAGTGTTTCTTCAGAATACCTGGGTCTGTGGGAACAACAGAATTTAGATGTGTACAACTATATCCCAGTTAATACTAAAGAATATTATAAAGACAGTGTTCTTGTGAATGGTCAGGAGACCCCTGCCATCAGAGACACTGGGGCCAGCATAACTGTAGTTGATGAATCATTTTTCAAGGTTGAGGATGTTGCTAAGGCACCCAGGATCTTAGCTAAGATTGCTGGAGGCCCTGTCCAAATGCTTCCATTGTTACCAGCTCTCATCCAGTGCAATGACTTGACTGTCAAGATACCTGTAAGTATGCAGAGTGAAGTACCTTGGAGAGTCCTGTTGGGGAACGACTTAAAACATCTTTGAGTTGCATCAAGCACCCCCAGGCCTCCCAGTAAAAGGAAACAGGAGCAGACTACAGACTATGAAGGCTAGAAAGAGTACCTTAAGGGGCTCTCAAGAAGAGATTATAGAGGAAACTATAACTCCTACTCCACAGGACTTACTGACTGCAATTTCCAAGACAAAGAGGAAAAGGGGAAACCTAAAACCTCTAAAACGAAACCAGCCAGCACTCCTGTGCTACCAACAAGGACATCCCGGAGAGGAATGTCGAAGATCACACTTGTGATCCCCCCACCAGCTGAGTCTGAGTGTGTGGAACAACCTTGTGTGGTTGAGTCAGCTGCTGAGGAATCAGGGCTGGAAGAGGATCTTGCTCCTGTTGGAGGTCTGGATCCTGCAGACCATCCTGAGCTGCAGTCTTTACTGGCAGATGGTGGACCCTGTAGGGCAGACTTCAACAGAGTTCAAAGAGAGTGTCCTACTCTTGAAGGTCTTCACCAACAGACAGCTTCCCGGCTGGATGGGCAAGAGCCGGGGAAGCATGGGTTGTACTGGGAAGAGGGCCTCTTCTACAGTGAACCGACTGAGTTTATCCCAGTGGACTACATAAGGCGTTTAGTGCTTCTTGAAAGCAGACTCCAGTTCCTACAGTTAGCCCTTGAGATACTTTTGGCTGGTCACTTGAGCTTCAAGAAGACCAACAAAAGGCTCTCTTTATATTTCTACTGGCCTAAGTTGGGGTCTGATGTAGATACAATTATGTAGGAGCTGTCACACTTGCCAAACCTCTGGCAAGAGTGGAGCCATTAATGTGGCACCCTTAATGCCTCTCCCAGTGGTGGGAGTTCCTTTTGAGAAGGTAGGAATCGACATTGGTGGTCACTTGGACCCTCCCACATCTTCAGGAAACAGTTTTATTCTGGTTGTAGTAGACCATGCTAATAGGTAGCCTGAAGCCATACCTATTAGGACTCTTACTGCTCAGGCCGTTGCTAAGGCCATACTTTGTATTTTTACCAGAGTAGGTTTTCCTAAGGAAGTTATCTCTGACAGTGGATTCAATTTTATGTCCCACTAAATGCAGGCCATGTGGAAAAACTGTGGAGTAATTTACAAGTTCTCAACTGCCTACCATCCACAGACAAATGGATTGGTAGAGAGGTTTAATCATATAATGAAGAGCATGATAGGTGCCTTAGAGGAACCCATTAGAAGAAAGTGGACATTCTACTGCCTTGCCTTCTATTTGCATATAGAGAAGTCCCTCAGGATGGACTAGTATTTAGTACCTTTGAACCTTTTTATGGCCATCCAGTTAGAGGCCCTTTGGCCCTAATTAAGAAGGGTTGGAGAGTGTTCTTTCCCCCAAGCCAGTGCAAGTCAGTGACTAAGTGATAGGGCTCCGGAGGAGAATGTCACACAAGATGGCAGAAGCATTAGATAACCTAAAAGCAGGTCAGGCTCTGGTCAAACATTGACATGACCAGAAGGCCAACATGGTTGAGTTTACTCAAGAGCAGCAAGTTTTGGTTATGGTACCTACAAGGCAGAGGGCCTTACAGGACAAGTGGATAGGACCCTTCAAGGTTGTGGGTAAAGTTGGAGAGGTCAACAATCTGGTGGACTTAGGCAATCCTATGGAGGCTCCCAGAGTCTTTTACACCAACCTTTTAAAGGCTTAAGTCTCAAGACCAGAAGTAGGAGCTTTGCTTCTAGCTTCAGCCCAAGAGGAGGAGGAGAGTGAACCTCTACCTGACCTACTCAGAGGCCAGCCTTTAGACAAGAAAATAGAAGGAGTTAATCTCTCTTCTAATTTGACACCTGAACAACAGGAGGAGTGCAAGTTTCTGTTAAATCAGTTTGCCTCCCTGTTATCACTATCACCAGCCTTGACCCCTTGGGGCCAGCATGATATTCAAACCGGCAACTGTTTACCTGTTAAAAGCAGAGGTTACAGGATGTCAGATCATATAAGATCCCACATAAAGGAGGAGGTCAACAAGATTCTTGATCTCGGGGTAATAGGGCCCTCTACCAGTCCATGGTCTAGTCCAGTTGTTCTAATACCAAAGGCAGGATCCAAGGAGTTGAGATTCTGTGTGGACTATAGAGCTCTTAATGCAGTCACCAAGACTGATGCCCACCCTTTACCAAGGACAGATGAACTGGTGGATAAACGTGGTTCAACCAAGTACCTCAGTACATTTGACCTCACTTCAGGCAATTGGCAAATAGCACTGACAGACTATGCCAAGGAGAAAACTGCATGTTCGACCCCAGCAGACCTCTACCAGTTTAGGGTTATGCCTTTTGGACTAAAAAATGCACTTGCTACATTCCAAAGGATGGTTAATCAAGTTCTGAATGGGATGGAGGGCTTCTGCATGGCATACTTGGATGACATTGCAGTGTTCAGCCCTACCAGGAAAGAACATGTTGACCACTTAGGATATGTTTTGCAGGATCCTGAGCAGGCCCATCTGACCACAAAGGCTAGTAAATGTCAAATTGATCAGAGTAAAGTGGTCTACCTTGGACATGAGGTAGGAGGAGGTGAAATAAGGCCATTGCCTAACAAACTACAAGCTGTACAAAACTGGGCCACCCCTACTACTCAAACCCAGGTGAGAGCCTTCCTAGGTCTCACTGGGTACTATAGGAACATCTTTGAAAACTATGGGTCCATAGCTTCTCCCTTGATTTTGGTCTCCTCTCCCAAATTGCCTAAAATGTTCAGGTGGAATATGGAGTGTATTCAAGCATTTGAAGGCCTAAAGAAAGCCCTTTGTCAAGCTCCAGTCCTAAGAGCTCCTGACTATACCCAAACCTTCATTGTACAATCGGATGCCTCAAATACAGGTATAGGTGCAGTCCTTAGTCAAGTGGATGAGAAAGGTAGGGAACACCCCATTTGCTTCATCAGCAGGAAGCTGAAGGACCCCGAGACAAGGTGGGCAACTATTGAAAGATAATGTTTTGCTATTGTGTGGTCACTGAAGAAGTTTAGACCATACTTGTATGGATCTAATTGTGTGATTCAGACTGACCACCAACCCTTGAGATGGCTGATTCAAATGAAAGGGGAAAACCAAAACTACTGATATGGTCAATCAGCCTGCAAGGGTTTGATTTTACCATTGAACACAGGTCAGGGTGTCATCGCCAAAATGCTGATGGTCTCTCTGAGATGTTTGACCAACTGGAGTAAGGATATTCATCCAGGAGTGGATTAAATCCTCCTGTCTTTTAGTCTTGGGGGGACGAATGTTAGGGAAAATTCTCAAGAATGAGCTAATTTCCCTTACCTTTTGAGACCCCCAGCAGCTCTGCTGGATTTCTGGGATTTCATTTTTTACCTGGGAAGAGTGTGAGCCTTTTATTTACCACTCGTCCATGTATTTTGTGTGTGTTTTACTTTTGTGTTCTTTTGGTTATGGAGTTTTAAAGCAACTCCAGTGGTATCATCTTTTTCTGGGTGTCACACAGAACCTTCAGTGCAGTGGCACAGGGGTGTCTTTCAGACTCAGCAAGGTTTAAATACCTTCTCTGGCACTAACTACTGCCTCCCAGAGCAAATCAAGTTAAATTGGCTTTACTAGTCTTTTTAAATGTACTGACCCAGCACACACTACCTTCCAATAGAGTGCTGGAGGGGTTTCCTAGCTTCCTTTGAGTCAAAACACTCATGTAAAAGTAAAATGTAACCTTTTCCTCTTTTAAATGGCTGGTGGCAGTGGTTTAGATCAACTACAGTGATTTTTCGCGAACGCTAACAACAGTAGAACAAAATCAAGCGCAGCCATGTTTTTCAATATGGCACCCCAGACCTATCTGTAAAAACAGATTCCGGTCAACTTTTTTCGCCATTTCTTTTAGGAAAAGTCCTTCTTCTTTTTAACTCTGCGCATCAAACCAGGTTTGGTCCCTTTGTTCGTGCCCTTTGGTGGGCTTCTGTGCTGAAGCACTCCTCTGGTGCCAGAGTGTCTGGGGTGTACAGGATGTGAGGGAGGTGCCCGAAGCTCCCTGTGCTTAGTCTCCTAGGAGACCTGAATGCACTCTGGTGTGATTGGCTGACTGACTGTCCGGCAAGGACAGCCACCTTGCTGGGTGAGTGAGAGCCAGGCTGAATGAATGGGGGAAAACTGTTTAAAAACAGGTCTCTGGGACTTGGACTGCAGAGTCTTCCACTGGAACGAAAGAACCAAAGACGAGCTGAAGGAAGAGGACTGCTCCAACTCCTGGACAACTGGTGAAGCCCTGCTGCAGGTCCGAATTGCCTGAAATTCCAATCGACAGAGAAGCCGTTCAACGTTAAATTCTTCCCTTGAGTTTGGTGGGAACAATCAACTCGTAAGCCACCCGGACACCGTCCCTGACTGGTCGAATTTTCAGCAGAGTGCTGCTTGTAAACCGGATAGCTAGTGGGAAGGAAACCAGCTCGTGGACTTTAAGGCACTCACACCATAAACTGACGTCTTGCTACAGCTTTTGGCCACCTCCCTGGGCAGTGCATGAACCTGCCAAGAACAACTGCCTCAGTTACAGCTTCTTCGTTAAAAAGAAATGCAGTCTGGAAATATTTTCAGCCATCGAGAAAGTGTGTGAAACTTTCCTCAACTTAGAAGGTTCATCCTTCTCTAAACATTTGCAAACTTTTCGACATGCCAAATTCTTCTAATCTCTGTGGCAAAGACTTAACTGTTATATACCAGAACTTTGCTATCCTATACAAATGACTCTGAACCCTTGACCTTGGCCCAGGCCTGTTGAGAAGAATGGTTGGTTGTATTTAACTGAAACCCTTTGCCCTGCCTATGAATGTATTTGGGCTGTCTATTCTCATAACCTTGTCTTTTTCTCCCCTTTATAAGTATTTGAAGTGCCATTTTGCCCCCACTTCATTTTGGAGCTAAACTTGTTCCTTTACTTGCCGGTTGGATTTGTGTGGTTTATTAGTGTGTGATATAGTGCTGCTTGTGCTAGTGTAATCTTTTCGAACTAAATGTGTAAATAAATGTATATTCTTTTACCAAGAAACCTTGAGTAAGTGTATATTTGAATCACTGTATTTGTTGGTCCTTTGTGTAACTTGTTCTACTGCTCACTTAAAATCTTGAGATAAGTCTGGCTGCTCAGCCATCACTACCACTTTACTATATAGTACCAACAGTGAAATTGTGCTTACACTTGTAGTCCTAATTTCATGTGTTGGTCCCAAAGGGTACTGCATGTGATTCTGCCTAACAGAACTGGTCAGGGAGTTGGAAGAAGACCTTGCATCCCCCACCATATGCTCTCATTCCCTCACCCCCATGGAAAAGGTGCTGATAGCACTCCATTTAATAGCCACAAGCTCCTTCCACTGCATTGGTGACATATCTCAAGCCACACAATCTTGCTGTCTCCACCAGGTGTTGGCCTGAATAACATCACATGCGAATGTGCCTAGGAACATATACATGCCAGGCACACTGCAGTAAAGGCAGAGAGCATGCCAGGAGTTCAATGCAGTAGCACACTGCCCACGTGTGTACTAGGAACCATCGATTGTACACATGTTGTCTAGGCCCGCCCCCATTCACGGAGCACATTTACCGCAACCAGAAGTGTTGTGATTCCATCAATTGCAGGTCATCTCTTGATGCAAAAGGTAGACAGACATACACAGCCCTACACAGAAACTCCTAGGTCTCACTCACAAGAGACCCCTTAGGAGCCCAGACCCACTGGAGCATGTGGGCTATACATAAAACACTGAAAAGACAGGATTATACTTGATGTTTTATGCACTTTCAGAATTATATACAATGTTTATAGTATGTACAAATGATTACAGAAATTAGTTTCTAGTTATGTCGGGTTACAGTACCCCGTTTGCAGGGACATGAGATGCTAAATGATCTATATTGTGTAAATGTACCATTGCATGTTGTATATTCTATAAAGAGAATCATACTAAAATAATAGTGAAAAAAGAAAAAAAACTAAGAGGTTGGGAATTGAAAGACCAACACTCTCAGTGCATGTATATATATATTCAGTGAAAAAAACTTTGTTAAATGGACGTTATGGTTCCAAGTAAAACCGAAAACCCCCTGAAACTTGCCAGTTATGGTAAGCTAAGCAACCATAACTCGCACCACCACCGTGCACTGCTAAGACTAACACCCGGGACATCAAAGATGACATCACAAATGTCATTGATGACATCACTGATGACATCACATGTGCAGTTACTTTTCATGAAAAGTCTGTACAAGGGATTCTTATTGTAATGTGTAAAGTGTCAAGGATAATTGGAATAAATATCATGAAGTACGTAGTGGATTAAGCAATGTATTAATCCAAATAGCTTTCTATTATGAAGTTTTTTCCAGTATACTAAGGTACACATGTAGAAACATAAGCATAGTGTGCAGCAGGCATGATGGAGGTGCAATATTAATAATCTTGCCATGGTAAATACTAAAATTATAAATGCGTTCTTATTAGAGTTCTGCATACTGCAAACATTTAAAAAGTACCTAATACAACACACATACTACATAATTGCAAACAAAACACAAACAGACAACAACACGGACAAATATGAGCATACACAGGGAAAATTAAGTAAACAAAAAAAACAGCATTATTACCAGACAATCTTCAAAACTGATTATCTACATGCACAGAAATGATTGCTGTGCTTCAAAGCTGCTACTTCCCTATGTATAACTATCACATGATGTGACTGGACCCTAAGGAAAGTTGTGTGAGTACAATGTATACAAATATCAGCATTTCCAGGGAAGGTACAGTAATATAAAAACAGCAGAACTATAAGAAAGTCTTGATAACCTTACTGATCGTCTTCATAGACAGAAGACATTGCTGTCTTCCAAGTCTGTGTTTTCCCCTATTTTTTATGTTTCATATTCTGTGAGTGGATCCCAAGTGAATTACTGTAAGAACATATTTGAAGTATAAGTCTACAAATATAGTACTTTTTGAATTTTTAGTTCCTGACTGTTACTGGCCTAGAAATGTCAGTAAAGGAAAAAAGAGGGAACTAGACACATGCTGTCATCAGTGATTTCATCAATGACATTTGTGATGTAATCTTTGATGTCCTGGGTGTAAGTCTTAGCACTGCACGGTGATGGCGCCATAACACCCCTTTAACAACGTTTTTTGCACTGAATTTCATAGGTTTTTAGTAGCACAACTTAACCATAATGTCCCCTTAACAAGGTTTTTTTTTACTGAATTTCATAGGTTTTTAGCGGCTCAACCTAACCATAACACCCCTCTAACAAAGTTTTTTCACTGAATATAGATATAGATAATATGAATTTGATAAATGTTTACTAGGATTGCCTTAGTTTATATACATATAACATAGAAGATAGTGAACCCCCTACCCCACGCTAGCGATTTTTGATGTCCGTGGACTGTGCGTATATGTCCGCCGATGGATGCGGTCAACAACAAAACAATCCAAAAACTCAGGGGGTTTCTTACATTGTTGTATCATGCAATAGAAACACTGAACATCTTCAAAAAGCAGCACATAAACACATTACATTTAATAATGAATACTAAGTGGAAACAATATATGTAAGACATCAAACGTCCAATTAAAAAGCATATGCAACAGAATGGAATATACATAAAGAAAAAAAGTATGCCTCCAACAAAATTACCTCACAGAAACTGCACAGCAAAATGCAACAGCAGACCTGTGCAGCTGAAACATCTAAACTTAGCAAGAAACTAATAAGTACACTACATTTATGTTTATATATTTATGAACTTTCTGTATTAGGTACACTAAAAGTATTATACAGAAATGTCTAGTACTTTGGAATGGCTGGAAGAAAATTTTCCTCTGGATGAAATGAGTGAAGACAGTGATACTAATGGTATACAGTACACTTCTCTAAATAAACCAATTAATAACCATTACTTTATGTATTTAAAACATTTCTTTTTTTTAACAGACCATACAGACATTAAACATAATATACCAAGAGATACATTAGAAAATCCTCTGCAATGAATGGAGCTAAAAATGGATTTGTTAATGAAAAATGTCATTCTTTTAAAAAACTTTGTGGAGGACCATATAAGAGAGAAAATTAAATATTGCGGTCCCACAGTTACCTGTACTCCCTCTCCATGTCCCACCCAACTATCCCCAAAAACTCTCCAGCAAGAAAAATGTTACAATGAGACTTTTCTCCCTTCCTCCCCTACCATCCATCATGTCCAAACCCCTAATTCCCCTGTATTTGTTTCAGTTTATGCTTCCCCCTCTCTTTCATCATTTTTATAGTTTTATACAATAATAAAATATTAAGTGTGTTGTTAGAATATTCCTATGTCTCTTATTTTTTAAAAAAAGGCATTTAGGTTGTCCGCGGACAGCGCAGGTGTTCGGGATGTCCGTAATTAACCAAAATGGGGGTGTCCTAAGGACACTATACCTGTTCAAACTGATCACAATCAAAATGGAGGTTTCCTTAGGACACACAGATGTCCGCCTGTCCGCAATTAATCAAAATGAAGTGTCCTAAGGACACTATACCTGTTTGTACTATTCATATTTAAAATGGAGGTGTCCTTAGGACACACAAGATGTCCGCCTGTCTGCAATTAACCAAAAAAAGAGTGTTCTAAGGACACTATACCTGTTCAAACTATTCACAATCAAAATGGAGGTGCTCTTAGGATACACAAGATGTCCGTCTGTCCGCAATTAATCAAAATGGGTGTCCTTAGGACACTATACCTGATCCTACTATTTGTAATTAAAATGGAGGTGTCCTTAGGACACACAAGATGTCCACCTGTCCGCAATTAACCAAAATAGGAGTGTCCAAAGGAAACTATACCTGTTCGCACTGTCCGTAGTCAAAATGGGGTGTACGTAGGGCTCTAAATCTGTCCACACATCCGTAACTATTCAAATTAAGGTGTCCTAAGAACATTCCCCCTGTTTGCAATGTCCACAACCAGAATGAATACGTCCGTAGAATACATATCCCGCCCACCTGTCGCATAGTTGTGACACACATTTATTTTATTCAGGGACCTGAACACTGTCCGTAGAACACCTGCACACATGCATATAGCACTCGTGGGTCCTATGAACAGCACGGCTGTCCGTAACTGTCCGCCGCATGTGTGTCGCACTTTTAATTAGTTCGGGGACTGGAACACTGTCCGTAGAACACCTGCACACATGCGCACAACCACCCCGCTCATTTGGCGTTCTACGGACAGCCGTCCCATTCGCAAATGTTTCTGCGACGTCATCATGTGACCGCACCCGTGCTAAGTTTAACGAACACTGTCTGGGCCCCCACACACTAAAAAAGTGATTTTTATTTAGCAATCCAAGGTATTATTCTGGGAAAGTACACCCTTGCACAGGTCCCAGAGCATTTCCCTGGCGATCTGCATACTTATTGGAACTTTTTGAACCCTTTTTTGGTGTTCGAAGTGATCACGGACAGCGCGGGTGTCCGCGAAGCGTGCCCCAGCACCCCTGTAATAGGCCACAGCCCAGAACTGCTCCCCATTCTGTTTTTGGAGTTCCAGGACAAACGCTGCTGAATTTTATATTCTGCTAATTGCTGCCTTTCCTGCGCCTCCTGAAACCATTGAAGATGGCATCCATGGCTGCTGCTGCTACTGCTGGTGCTACTTCTTCCTCAGCAGCACCCCCACCCCTTCCAGCACCACCACTTTCTCCCAAGTGCATGCAGAGGGGAACAGGCATGAGGATGCAGAGGAGAGTGATGAAGAGGATGAAGAGGATGAGGTAGTGGAAGTCCCTACTACTAGCACTCACTGTGAATCTTGGGTGTGGAGGTTGTTTGCCACAATTGATGGAGTACCAAAAGCATGTGCAAACAAGGTGCGCTGCACGCAGTGTTATATGGTGCTGAGTCGTGGCAAGCCTGGTTTGTATAGCTATGGTACTACATCAATGAAGTGACAACTAAGGTCGCTTCTCATGGTGGGGCTATTCGTAAGGTTGTACCTTGCGATAAATGTAGTAGGTTGAGTTACCATGCAGCATCCTCCGTTTCCGCTCCTGCCACCACAAGAGACACTCCTGTGGGACAGCGCATCCCTCCAGCTGCCTCACAGGCCATACGTGATGCTGTTGACCCTTACCTTTCGAGGGTCACAGTATTGTGCATGTACTGCTATGCAGTACTGTGCAGGGGGAGAACCTTTAAAGTGCTTTTGAGGCTCTGGTCAAGGAGAATGAGAAGGACTGCCCACTACCTGAATAAGGCCCACTCTACATCTTCTTCTCTTCACCTGCCCTTTCTTATCCCACTGGTTGGTGTCCCTTTCTTACTCTCCTTTCCCTCCGTTCCTTGTGTGTTGTTTTTTTAAAAAAAAAAAGAAATATAAAACAACAAAAACCAAAAAGAAAAGTTTCTTTTCAGAGCCGCCTTTCACATTTTAAAAATAGAAGTGTCAATGAAATGCTGCAGGGCCCTGTGCATTTTTTAGAATTCCACAGACTGTCCGCAGACCTCTAAAATCTGTGCAGTGCTGCCCTGTCACAACCATTGCCCTTTTCTCTGGGAGGAAGTGGTGGCTTTGAAAACAGCCTTTTTGTGGTGTTTTTTTGTGTTTCGAAAACTTCAAATGATCAACACCTACTGCAAAATGGATTGCTGTAATTCCAAAAAAGGTTGGAATGCATTTTGTATGTTTCGCAGAAAAATCTGATTGCCGGCATAAGTAAGATGTACTCCATCTCTGTGAAAAATGTGTGTGCTACGAAACATAATATTTTCATTGTGAAAAGAGGACATGTCAACATCTCTCAAAAAGGCACAAACAGCTGTGTTGACATTGCGACTCGCTTTATCCATTTGTGGACCAAATGAAGAAGAAGGCAGCCACATTTGTCTCAATACGCTAAAAAATGACTCCATGTCTTTCCCAAGTCCTTCTTTCATTGCAAATTTCAAAGAAATTCCTGACACAGTGTCCTAAACTTTACCCTCCACAATGAATAATAATAATGTCTGGATGATACTGTGTATCATGCAGCCACTTCATTCCATGCACTCCATGCCACTGCACTTCCACATGAGTGAATCCAAGATGTGCCGCCAATCCACAGCGATCTGCATGCACCGCCAACCAATTTATCCATGAGTCTCCCAAAATCCAGACAATCTGCTTTCTGAAACACACAGCCATAGCTATCTGCTCTGCTCTCAGGAAAAAGACTTTCTGACAAAGTCTCTCCTTACACATCACACCCAGTAAACCTTATTGACCAATCCCTTGCTCTGCTAAATCTCATTTGCATGCCTCTCAACCTCAAAATCCCCATATGTAATATGCACTGTCCGCGGACCTCCGCGTTGTGCGTGGACAAATCGAAAAATCTGAGAGTGGGGAATGAAAATTTAAATAGTATGCCCCATTTCCGCTTTGAGGTTGGCTCTGAAAAGAGCCTTTTTTTAAGATGCTTCAGAAACACCTTTTATTTTGTATTTTTTGTTTTTTTCTTATTTTCCTCCAAACATCTTCACATTAGCTTCTTCAAAGCAATCCTTATGTTCCAAAATATCATGGCATTTCCCATAAAAGATAAAGATATGCCATCTTCTTTAAAATATGCAACATTACCAGAATCAATGTTGTCATTGTTACAAAAGAACATGCTAGCTCTACGCATAAAAGCAAACATGCCTTGGTTGATTGAACACCTAGCAATATTTTGCTGAGAACAAAAAACAGAACTATTGTCCCATATTGCCTTAGGGACCAAACCAGAAAAAAGTTACCTTGGCATTTGGAAGTAGTTTTATTACTGCCTCAAACAGGTTTTCGAGATCTTTCAACAACGTAGGGGCACTGACAAAGCCCAAATGCAAAGCACCACAGTGCAGAACAACCAATGTGGACTGTTAACCCTGCCCATATCTTCACAAATGTGTACAATTGCCTGCAAATTAAAACCAGGCACAGTGTTCCACACCACCATTTTACATCAAAATTGTTTGCCACATTCCTACATTTTGCATACTGTGCCAAAACATGCACAAACATATCTCCAAGCACAAATCCCCTGACTTTCTCCACCTTTGCCATCTTCACTACACACAATCTCTCTCAATACAAAGCAGAACCTCAACACCTCATTGGCTAATCCCTACAGTCCCCTCTCCATGCTGGATTTACTTAGAAACCCTGGATGTGGCATGCCCTGTCCGCGGACAACTGCGGTGTCCAGGGAGCACATAACAATGGGGCAGCCCTTCTACTCTTTCCACTTCACTCTCTACACCATTCCCTCATTGGCTACAGTTAAGCAGTCAAACAACCATCCACCAATCAAATGCAAGAACTCTACGTCTAACTCCATTATGACAGTTCAGAGCTTTAAATGTACTACAGATCACTCTCAGTACAATTGCGCTGTGACTGCCAAGCACCTACAGCAACAACAACTGTAAAATGCTTGCAGATTCATGCACATCCACATGCATGAACACAAACTACAGGTATGAATATGTTCTGCAGTGTACATGTACAGCTCTTGTGTAAATGCATATAAGCAGGGTAACTGCCATTTACACTGTATAACCTGTAAAACAAACTTATGATCAAATGTCACTTGCAAACCTGTCTGCTCTCCACATATTTTTTACACACACAGCTATCAAAGAAAGTGCCATTTCAAGTAAAAAAATGAGAGAAATAACACTATAATTGTGGAAAAAGGCTTTGTAGTGTGTTATAATATGACACGCAGCAAGGATGAGTACATGGATCTTTATTCATGCAAACAGATAACCAATATCATTTAAAAGGCTCCCAGCTGAAACAACACTACTGCCTCTACATCAAATCCTTCTGCTTTATTTCCCACACCTTCACAAATGCATACATTTCATGCTTTGCTGTACAGTTCCTGCCATTTACCCTGTAAAAATAGCAAAAAAAGCATATGATTATTTCTCCTAACATCCAATAACACTGCCTTAAGAAGCCAAGTGTACTCTGTGCGCTTACTATTGTACTCATTTCTAAAGCACGTTCAACTAACAGATTCTAAGTAAAATATACAGGATGCACATAGGCAAAGGAAAGTGCATGTACATACTACGCTCAGTTATCAGAAAGCACTACTACTGCAAAAACAAAGAAATCAATATCTACATTAACAACAGTGGTATTAACACACATATTTACTAACTTATTTATTTTACAATTGCAGTGAAGACCACTCTCCTGAAAACCAGCAGCGTCTGAAGTGCAAACAAGAATTCAGAAGAAACCTACTCTTTCCGTACAAAAAAGTAAGCTCAATACTACCATAATGTTCTAACTGTTACTCAAACACAGTAGAATTCCAGTATTGTAGAACACACTATTTTATAAACCCTGTAACATTAGAATCAGTCTTAATGCTTCCGCTCACCAGCTGCATACTTTGTATTGTCATATGAACCCCAGGATATTAACACACAAATACAAAAATAGCCTTTCCAACCTGATGTAGCTGCCCATTGCACAATCACACACCTCCACATACATCCTTACCATCATTCTCAGACACTCATGCACAAAGCACATATACACTGCACAACATCCCAACCCACACTTTCTTTTTTTCTCCAACAGACCCCAAAGAATACCTACCAAAAAGCAACTCCGTTGAAAGCAACACAAAAGTAAACAATATCAAAATAAAACTCTCCAAAATAATCATCCACCTCTAGCAGAATTTGTGGAAAAAGTTCAAACAAAACAGGAAATACAGTCATTAAGCGAAACAAAACAAGCTTCCAGTACAGAAACGTTGACTCCTCTTTCAAAATGTAAAACAGAACAGAAAGAGATTAACAAGACTTCAGCTACCCCTACTGCAAAAGCTGCACCTATAAATCTTGATATAGAGGCAAGTAAGCATACCAAAACAATTATTTTACAAAAAATGTTCCGCCACAGAGTCCTTCAGAACCTTATAAAAACAGGAGAGAAATCACACACAACCCTTAAAACCTACCGTAGAAAATGTATCCTAGAAGCTCTCATAGACAGTGCAATCCTTCTCAAAAGGAAATTATCTATTTTTTGTTTTAAACAGAATGAAACCGCTAACAAAACTAAGTACTAAACTACCAAAAAGACTTCACAATGAACTGAATATTAACAAAAATAGCTTCTCAGACATCTGTGGGGGTGAATGGGTTCACACCACAAACACAGAACCATATTTCAATGAAGAAGCGTACAAACAAAAGCAAACAAACTCAATTGCCATAAATAGCAGTGGACGATGGTATGAAAAACTTAATAATACCATTACGGAACAAGAAACCCTGCTCACAAAATATCCCCAGAAAACTCAGTATCACCTCTCCATTCCACTGTACCAATACGTCCAGTCTACAAATGGCCGTGTACATCAATGTGTAACATTGCCAAAAAATCTTTCAAATCTTTACGCCAGTTCCTCAATCAGTATGTGAAAGGCAAAGACAAATACAAAATTAAACTTCTACAAAATATGTACCCCTCTCCAGTGCACAAATACACAGGACTACAAGGACATTCCTTAGACTGCATTTCTGGACCTATTTGCAAAAGCACCTTCTATGATATCAAAATGATATCAACACATCATTCAACTATTAGAAATCTGGTCCATAAAATGTACTATGCAAAAAGTCCTGCTTTAGCACTAGCCAACTTAGATAACAATCTTCTTCATGGTACAGCCAAACAACTGCTCAAAGAAATAGAGCATATCCAGAGAAAATATTTTGTAACGGAAAGCCACTTATAAAATGCAATAGATTTACAACAAACTAGCACTAACTGTACAGATGGCAACCTTCTATTACACACATACAAAAAAGAAATACTAAAGTTTTAAAGTACATCTGCTGAAGTACCAAACCATGTGTGTGTGTTTTGCCGCAGGACTTTTTAAAAATAAAAATAGAACAAAACCGTAGACATAATGTACACAATAGAAGACAATGAAGATTCCAAATGGTTCCAATTAGCTCTCTATCCTATAGCAGAAAACAAATACGAAATTACTGACCCTCTTAATACTTTGCAGTTACTGCATTGCAAAACTTGACAACAACCAAACACCTTCACGTGCTATCACAAATAACTTGGAATTATTCCCACTACCAAACCCTCTGCAACAACTCAATTTATATGAGAACATCATAATTCAAACAGTGCACACATTTCAAGCAATAATACGCCTTCAACCAAAAATAGCAACATTACCTCCCTCTGAATTAGTGAAAGGCATTCGTGGCAAAGTAGTTTATTTGCCATTAGATCTCAAAGAAAATGTACACACTCTGGGAGTGCAACGTCCAATAGAGCAATCTTTAATTATGTTAGTAAATGGTGTACATACAAAAGACAAAAAAAATTGGCAACAACTTGTGGACTTACATAAAGTTAGACAAGCCCTGCAATATCTAAAAGACAACAATGAATACTACAAAGAAATTAATATTGAAGAAAACCTGAGGGAAACCACTGAAATAATTCAAGAGTCATCAGAAACTGGTAAGTTTCAACTTCTAGATCCTGCTACAGAATCCAATATTTTAGACCATCATACAATTCATCCATTACACTCTAAAGACACCATAGATGATGCACTGGAAACGTACGAAATGCAACAAGCCAAAGGATCCCCAATCAGCATATGGGAAAAAAGTATAGAAGCACGTGCCTTTACTCTACTCTTTCCTACTGGAAAAGGAGGAAGGTTTGATGATAGACCCACACAAATAACGGCATCAGAATACCACTTTTTACGAATGTATTCTGAAGACCCCAGATTCAGACAAAATGTGGAATACAAGACTCTAGGCCTTGGCCACAACCACTGCAGCATAACACACCCATAGAATCAAACACCTACCAAATATACACAACCCAAAAACATAACACATCCACCTGAAAACCTATCCACTTCAATTAACATTCTAAAAATAATTACACTCAATGCTCTACGAACAACCCAAAACCAAAATCATACTAAAGTAAAGTAGCCAGTAGGGTGCCCAGTATTTGGTATTTCCTCAGACAACCACAGTGACCACAGACACTGCAGACACATCAAGGCCTCCTGCCACCTAAACAAATACAGAATTTGACCCATCGCTTACTCCCCCACCCTCTCCAAGCACTTCTACACAACATAACAATCCCCAAAATTGGATTTATTATCACTTCCATGCCGCGCTGTCCTCGGATGTCCGCAGATCTGATATGGCGGGCACATCAAAACAATGGCCCTCATTACAACACTGGCGGTAACCCATGGTGCTATTAGCAACATGGTTGCTGCCGGTGTTGTAACAAGTCCGCCAATGTTCAATGGGGAATTACCACCCCATTCCAAGGTTGGCGGGGCGGTAATTCCCCATTGAACATTGGCCCTTCCCTATTCCCATTTTTGCCCCTTAGGGCTCAATGGGACTGGGGAAGGCGGTAATTATGGTACCGCAAATTGCGGTACTGTAATTACCTCGAAGGTCCCTTTGCGGGTCCCTACTTTAATGGCTGGTCCAGACCAGCCGTTCAGGTCGGGTCCCGCAAAGGGACCTCGAAATTAGGCGCTAAAGGGTTAACGGCACCACAGCCTTTTATGGCGCCGTTAACCCCTTAGCGCAGGGTCGTAATGACCCCCAATGTGATGCACCTCATGCCTCATCCCAGCCAAACAGAGAACACGTTGCGTGTCCGCGGACATGATGCAAGCCGATTATCCAATTGGTGTCCTGTCCGCGGAGCGAACAGGGAAGTGTGTCCGCGGAGCGGACATAGATATCACACATTTTTTTGCCTTACGTTTTGGTTGTTTTAAAAAAAACTACTGGACGGATTTACACCAAATTAACAAAAGTACACTTTCGGGGCCAAGCCGCCGCTCCTGCCACAAATTCAGTGAAAATCCGTCCAGCGGTTTGGGCTGTAGGGCCGACAGAATTTTTTTCCCATTATGTCTTTGGGAAAAAATACATTTTGGGACCCCCTATGACTTTGAACCTCCACCCCCCGCCCTTGGCCAAACCTCACTAAACTTTGCAAAAAAATTTAGAGTGGGCCATATACTTTTTTTGGGAAAGTTTGGTCAGGATTCGTCCAGGGGAGCAAAGTTATAAGCCAGCCAAAAAGTGCTCTTCCTATGGGTTTAGCAACTTAACCATAACTACATGGCTGTTCCCACAAGCCATGTAATATAAAATAAGTTGAAACTACATGAGTGGTTAATATATTTTAATGTTGCTAACAGTGCTGGTAACTTGTAGATATCGAGGGTCAAATAAGAAAAGAAAGAATACGTGCAAACTACTGTGCTCTCAAACAAACCTATCTTATGCTTCGGGGCTTCTCTATGTGCCCTAGCATCTGCATGTCATGACTTCTGCAGACACTTCAGATCAGCCCATCTGCCTTTGATTTTGGCCTCCATGTCCCATCTATGGGATTACTTGAGGACTGTATGTTTTTTTCCATTGCGCATCCCAGGCTGCTGGAGTGGACATGTTCCTGGCCAGGCGATACATGCCCTCTGCATTATCACTCAACATATTGCCATGCTGGATGGGGGCATGCAACATGTGGTACTCCCACTCTGTCTCTCCAGCATGCACACATCCACCACATGTGCAGGGCCCTTGTGGGTGCGATACAAGGGATCAGGCCCATTGCTGTGGTGTCCCTGTCATTGGCTGCAGGTCTGCAACCCTTCATTGGGCATCAGTAACAGAACCTGACAACAACTCATTGAAGGGATGTCTTGCAGCAATAAACACCACAGATGTCGGGTTCACCAGACCGGCCATGTGAAGACTGTTGCACAGCTGCAGACTCAATGACAACATCTGATCTTCCCATTGGGGCACTCATCTTCCTTCTCTGTGAGTCATCTACTTCTGATTCTGCATCAGAATCACTAGAGTCAGAAGAGTCCGAAGAGTCAGGAGCATGATTGATAATCGCCTGTAACACCTGTAGATTTTCATGGCGAAGGACACCACAGCCTCCACTGGTGTACTGACGTACCAGCAACTCTTATTCCTACTTCTCTTTAGCCGCTGCGTCATCACCTGCATATGGACAGAGAAAGACAGTTTGAGTCATGTGTTTCCTGACAAACATGCACATCCATGCAGACAGACACAAAATGACTGGACACCCATAGATCAAACATCATGACTTGGCATACTTTGAGCTGTAAGCCATGGATGTGTGGCATTTGCTGACCCTCCCATCCCAATCCTGTCCATGCCGTTAATGGACAAGTAGACACACAAAAGTGGCAAACATAATGATTGATTGGACATGCAACAGGCATTTAAACTGAAGGCACTCTCCTGTGCGCTTACGCCAGAATGCACACACTCAATCACATATATCAGTGACAGAATTATCATGTAATTCTATACTCAACTGTACAAAACCCCTTGCCACACTGCCACAACATGGTATACACTGGCTGCAGGCCATCACTGAGTAGAGAAGCTAATGCCACCAGTGTCAGTCAAAGCATGGCCCTGCTCTTTTGCGCACAGTTGACCCATGAGGAATGCCTGAACATGAGGTTGCCCTGTCTGTGTGAATGTGGACCCCATTCAACATATAATGAGCCAATTGTGTCATTCATACTGCTAAAGGTCATTTGTGGTCTGGGTGTAATACGTAGGTGCAACAATCATTCCCTACATTCATGCATCCTGTATAGGTGATTTTGTTGGGGCATCAGTCCCTGTCTATGAGCAACATCATATGGTGATGTGTCTGTATTCCTGACCAGGCATGCTCAGACTGAGAACCAGCACCTCCCCATCTACAGATTCCATGAAACAGTGATCAACAGAGCCCTCATGCCACATCTGAGTGGGTGATGTAGCTGCCATGTCATTACATTTCAAACAGTTTACACATGTATGTACGTGTGCATGTCTCAAGTACACAGAAAGGCCAATGTTTGTGTGAGTGTTGTCCACAATGATGCTTGGAACTGGGCTTATGTCTACAGGAATTTCATGTCAAACTGGTGCCTCTAATATGAACTGAAATCACATTTTGATATTCAACAATGCACATGCATGTTATGCAATGCAGACAGGGACACACATTGCGGGTCATGACAAGTTGGGCAGAATCCCGGTGGTAAATCCACCAGGATATCATTCAATGCAAATAGCATTATCTCAACTCAGTCAAGTGCTATCAGCATCAAATCCCGAGTTGCGGCAAGGCTGTAAGTCCCCATTTCGTCCAGAGTCCATAGGACTCTATGGGGGAATTTTCAGTGCTATTACCGCAGCTCTAATAGTGCTATGGTAATTGCACCAAAAATGGCTGTAAGGTGGCCAGATTTACCTCCAGACCAAAGCTGAAGGTAAATCTCGAACTTTCCGCCCAAACTCGGGATTGGATGGAGCAGTAATGCAGCAGTTATAGCACTACCACTACATTTGTACTGCTCCGCCCAACACGTGATGAAGCCCATTTACATTATTCATGCCCTTACCTCTTTGTATGGGTTGTCTACAGACATTTCAATTGGAGAATATCAGACTAGCCACATTGGCATGATGACCCATCATCACCGGTTTTACACAATGTATCATCTAGTGTTGTCCCTTGCAATATGCAAGTCTATTTATTTATTTTAATTCTTCTAACGCGCCACATGCCCGTAGGCCTCAGGGCACACAAATAAAACACAAGACACAAGGAGAAGGCAGGTCAGAGGGTCAGATCAGCCCCGACAATAAAGGAGACTAGCCTGGTGCTAAATTAAAGAGATGGGTCTTGTTTTTTTTTTTGGCTCGTTGAGAGCCTTAATCGTTCTCATGTCAGGTGGGAGGGCATTCCAGACTGAGGGGCCCAGAACATCAGAGCTTGTGCCTCTGAATTTTGCCAGCTTGAACCGGGGCTGTAGGAACAGGTATTGATCATGTGACTGAAGGGTGCGGGAGGGCTCATACGCCCTAGGGCGCTCAGAGAGGTATGAGGGTGCCTAAAGGTTCCTGCATTTATGAGTAATAGTTAGCAGCTTGTGGGTGATGTGATGTTTGACCGAAAGCCAGTGGAGGTTCCTATGAGCATCAGAGATGTGATCGCAATGGGTAAGGCCCTGAATTGCACACACTGCACCATTTTGGATAACTTGCAAAGATGTGATGTTGGCCTTGGAGGCACCAAGCATAAGGCTACTACAGTAGTCCACGCAAGAGGTTATCAAGGCAGAAGCCAACAAGGATCTATTGCTGAGAGAGATAAACGGGCAAATGCAATTTTGCAATGTGTTAATATATTCACAAGAGGCCAGAGTGTGTGCAACCTGACGTTTCATTCTGAGCTCGGCATCGAACATGACATTGAGCATCTTCACACTCTTGGCTACTATGATTTTTCTATTGGCAATGGTGAAGCTTCGACAGTCAGTGGTCAGTTTTTTAACTTATGTCCTGAAGCGACAATCAATAGTTTGGTCTTGTCTGTGTTTAGAACAAGAGATCTGGCTGCCATTCAAGCCTGGATGGCATTGTAAATGGTACTGATACACAGGGAGTCCTGTGTGAGGAAACCTGAGAGCTCCAGGACGACCTGGGTATCATCAGCATAGTTACTACATTGGACACCCATGTCGTCGAGGAACATCAGGAGTGGCGTGATGTAAATCTTAAAAAGAGTCAGAGAGATGCAGAAGCCCCAGCAGGTGATGGCAGCAGGAGAGGAGCTGACATACTTGATGGCAACTCTTGCATTACGCAGCCCAAGAAATTATGCAACCTACTGTGCTGCTAGCCTAGAACATGCATTCCAGTCCCTCAGCCTGGCCACCAACAATGAGTGGTCGACTAGGTCAAAGGTGAGAGAGATCCATCAGAATCAAAAGAGCTGGGTGGCCTCTACAGAAAATGACAGTTAGGTTTGATTTTAAATCAAACATGGCAGTCTCTGTGCCTTGTCTGGCTCTGAAACCAGACTGTCATGGGCCAAGAATGTTGTTGCTCTCAATGTATCCCTGAAATTGAAGATATGCCACATGGTCTAAGATCTTCAAGAGAAAGGACACATTCATGATTGGGCAATAGTACTGTGCAATGAGTGTGTCACGATTACTCTTCTTTAACAGGGGCGTAATACAGGCCTCCTTTAAAGAAGCAGGACATGGCCTTCGGAGAAAGAGAGGTTAACCATTCTCATTACCCAAGAAACCAGAATATCTAGGCATGCTGTAAAGATATTGGAAGAACAGCTATCCCCCAAGCAGGTGGTAGGTTTCATGCCTGCAATAATCTTCTTTATTTCAGCTTTGGTGCAATAGCTGAAGTTACACTCTGATCAGGACACAGGCAGGGAAAACGCACTGGTGGGCGGAGGGCAAAAGTCCCCTTTATGTGTGCTGATCTCTTTGTAATCTAGGGTGGCTTGTTGGTGCCTAATGATTTTTGAGGCAAATTCATTATGAATTCTTTGGCACTAGGCTGCATCTTTATTAAGGGCTGATTTATTAGAAACTTTTCCTTCAAATTCCTTCAAATTCTTTCAGGATCGTGAAAAGCTCCCTTGAGCTGGACTTAACCTGTACTATCCTGCTGTTGAAGCTAGTGGTCTTTGCCTCTATGATGGCCGTCTTAAGACTCCTTACAGATTGCTTATAAGAGAGCAGCGTATGGGAAGATGGATGCTTCCGCCATTCCCTTTCCACTGCCCTCTTCGAGTGCTGAATGTCAAAAGTTTGGTTGCATTGTGGAAGCCGTCAATGGATCCCAACCTAGAAGTCAATGCAGCAGAACATTTCTGAGTAGTCAAATCTTCCAGGTTTCTGGAGTTTTTGAGGAGTCTGGGGATGGCATCCAGTCTCATGGGAGGAACAGGAAGGTGAACTAATATGGACAATATAGAATGGTCAGACCAAAGGCAGGGGGTCCCAGAGGTGTTGGAAATGGGTAGACGATATGTCAGAATCCAATCAATAATGTGACCACCTGTTTGAGTGTGGGTTCTGACCCATTGTGTAAAGCCAATGGTGTTTAAGGCTGCAAGGAGAGAGACGCAAGTTTGTCAGAAGAGTCATTAGCCCAGAGGTTGAAGTTGCCCGATATGATAGTGGAAGTGTTAGCTTTGGTAATCTTATTTAAGATGCTGAGAAGTTGTTTCTCAAAGAGAGGCATTGTTCTGGGTGGTCTATAGATGGCCAGGATGGTTAGAGTGATGTTCTCATTGATTTTGATTTTTGCTACATGGCTTTCACAGTCCTCATGCCACTCATGTGAAATCATATGGTACGTTAACTGATTATTAATCAGGATGGCTACCCCTCCACCTCTTTGTCCAATGCGGTCGGCATGCATTTTTTGATATTTGATAATTCAGCGGAATGGCCAAAGTGACCTCAGAGGGTGTGGATTCACTAAGCCAGTACTCAGTAACTGCAAGGAGGTCAGGACAGGTATCTGTGATCAGATCCTCAATTTTGACACCTTGTTGAAAGAAGGATTGGGTCTTTAGCAAGGAAAAGCACAGGAAGCACCACCATTCATTTGCGAGCTGGGACGGCTGTCCGTTGTGGATTTCAGACCGGAGACAGAGGCGTTGAGGGAGTCTCATGCACATCTAGCGGGGCGAACTCAACTTGTGAGATAGCCCCAACAGGAGTTGAAGGGGTGGTATTGGCCCAGTCCTCTGTGCATCCACGTTCCGATGAAGTTGCGAGACAAGCAGTAGCACCGATATGAGTAACAGATTGCATGAGAATCACATTGGTTTCGAGTGTGTTATGCTTGCCCATGATCTCTGCAATTCTAAGCTGGTGTGGTATGGGGTTGTATGTCTAGGACGCTATACTGGTGGAGCATAACTCCCCAATGAGTTTATAAATTCCATGCATGTTTAAGAGGACCTGATGTTGCTGGACAAGAGGAAACACGGCAAATGGTGCACACCTTGTGCAAACCGGTGACAACCTGCCTCTCCAAATGTGATGGCGCTAACGCACCACCAACGATGTTATGAGGCCCAGTTGTACTGAGAACTGGAGTTCTAAAGAACTAATGTGCACACAGAGCAGCTCTGAGCCACAAAAACAATCTGCAGCTAGCTCAGCAGAACGTGTGAAGTTCCAGGGAAAGTGAAGGTGTCCTTGCTGGTCAGCACGGATCCCAGCTTTCAAATCTAGAGGGTGAATGCCCAAGGTATAGCTGGTTAGAAGGCATGTCTTGCAATTACAAGGTATAATTAGCAGTCCTTACTGCTTGGCAATTACAAGTTACAAATGCAAAAGTCAAATGCACAGATCAAGGTATGTCAACAGTTCTAATCATGCATTCAATACACTTGGGCCCAGACCTCATCACATTCATGCAAGCCATGTTGAGTTGTATCTACAGAACACCTGCTACACAGGGCAGTGGTATGTGGGCATGAATGCCCCGGCAGGCTGCTCACACCCCAATGTGTCATGGCAGGCAGCTTGGATGCGCATTCATACAAGGGCATTCTGTAAGAGCAAGCAACATTACAAACATAAAATTCAGCAGCAAATGATGTGTGTGTTCGACTTAAATTGCATGTACTTGATGTACAATGTAAAGAGACAGGTCACAAGAATGTTGCAAAGATCGATCCATTTGGATGTTGCATTTTTTGATGTGTCACAGAGGTGTGCTCTGTGGGTGATGTGTGCCTGTTAGGGGTGCACATCATAGCGTCTTGCAATTTTCACATCATTTGGACATTGTGACCATGCATGCAAATACTGTCACAGCTGTGAAGGTCAGCAGTGATGTGTACTGTCACAATGACATGTTCCACACATGTGACCAACACAGCAACCTCCCAGAATACCAGCCATGTGACAGAAGTCTATACAGTAGCAAACATACATTGCCAAAGGATATCTGACAACTGCAGCCAGCTGTACTGCTACACATATATGAGTGGGTCAACCATGATTGTCCACACATACGATGCTCACAAATGCCACCCACCAGATGTATCCTCATAGGTCTCCTCACCGCCAATGCCTTGCATCGGCTCAATGCTGATAAATTGACTTGTGGCCTCTTCAAATGGAGTCAGCTGCTCCTTCTCTGATGCCCCCCATCCAGTGGCCAGTGCAGAGGCCAGGTTGACACTGAACCTATGCTTGGCCTTTCGCATGAGATCATTCATCCACTTCTGCCCTGTTCAGCAGTGCAATTCTCCACACCTAAGGGGTTGATGAGTCCTGTGACATGCTGACAATGCATCATTAATTGTGCAGGTGTATGGGTGCTCCCTAAATGCTGTTACATTGCATAACGGTGATCACTAATATAGTCAACGAGGATCTGGAGCTAATCATCTCCGAAGCACCTCTTCCTCTGAAGACCATTCTACTGTGCCGTGTCTTGGGGTGGACAGGCTTCCCTTCTTGTACCTATTGGCCCTAGGTGGAGCAAGTTCACCTGTTTGCCTCCAACCACGTCCACATTGAGGTGCCAGGTCATCTGTATGCTGAGGCACACCACGTCCTCCTGGGGTTGGGACAGATGTGGCCTCAGCATGTCCCTGTCTACTCCCATTGCCTTTCCCTGTTGGGGCCTTTCCTCTCATGTTGCAGATGTAATGGATGAATGGAATGCACACCAGAATATTGTTCTGGGCCATATTTGGACCGGAACAGTCTAGGTGATGTTGTACGTGGATGTGTGGTCCAGCAAGGTTCCAAGGCACATAAAATCAAAATGATGTGGTACATGAAATGCAGAGGCACCCCAAAATTTGAAATTGCATATGCAATACGCAGAAAGCTTCCAAAAGTTGAAAAAAACGTTAAGCAATACGAAGAGGCACCCCAAAATAGAAATGTGCATACACAATACCCAGAAACCTTCCGAAAGGACAAAAAAGCAGTAGGCGATACACAGAGGCAGCCTGAAACAAACAATTATGTGCACGTCACACTGTAGGCCTCAAACTGACAAGAATAGATGTGTGCATGCGCAGAGGCAAAAGACAACTGCGGTACATGTTACCTGAAGGAAAAGACTTGTGTAGCACCCCCAAAAACATGTATGCAATACATGACCATCTTTGTACCTTTACACACACAAACAATGAGACCCTGAGCACCCCTTAAAAAGCACCGTCATTGAAGTGACCCACATAGATGCAATGCATATGCACGCAGAATGCAGTGCGTATAATGTAACTTACATGCTGAGGCCCTTTGCTCTGTTTTAGGCTGCCTCGGATGAGAGGTGTGCACCAGAGTTATTCCTGCCTGCGAGCCATTGCCTTTGCCTCCTCCGGCCCTGCATTGCCTCACACAATTGATTTCTGCTACTGCCTGATTGAGTGTGAGTGCCTGCTTGCTGCCAGCACTGTCTTATGGGTATCAGGTAATATTATCCCCATATATATGGTCGCCGTAAATAATATCGCCGGGAAAAGGTCACAGCGATATTATATGGGTGACCATATATATGGGGACAGGGGCACAAAAAAAATGTAAACAAAAAATAAAGTTTGGGGGCTGCAGGGGTGTCCCCCGCATGTTCCATGCAATAATGTCGCCACAAAAAACTGCCATTTTTCGGCGATATTTTTGCATGGCAAGATTTTTGTGGCGACATTATTACATGGAACGTCTTATGATGCCAGCTGTCCTGCATTTGCCTGTACTCCTGTGTTGGGACAGTGACAACCTCATCTGTACTTTGGAACTTCCATCAATCCCTACCAACACCGCCAGAGCTCCGCAGCACCTATCCAGGACACAGCAAAGCTATACCTGCCTTGGGGGTTACCAAGTCGGGACCATCTACTTTTTCTGGAGAGAGTGGCAACCCCATTTCACCGAGGCAGAGGGCTGCTAACTTAACCACAACTGAAGTTGGCATCCTGGTGGATTGGGTCTTGGTTGCCTATGATGCCCTCTTTAACCTTTCAACACAGCTAGGTCATGATACATGTAAGCAGATCTGGGATAACATCATAGCTGCCATCAGCGCAGAGCGGGTGGCAGATTGTCCGATGAAGACCGTCCGTAAGAGATGGGATGATCTCAAGACCCATTGGCATCCAAAGGCAGTGGCTGCCCTCCGTGGAGGTGTACTGTGGGGCGGCCACCTGTTGTCACATAACCAGCTGTGGGTCCTCGAGAGGTTTTACCCAAACCTTCACACCCAGATCTGTGCATGGAGACGGCGTCTGAACGTTGCTGGTGAGTACCCAGGCGAAGCATTGCTCTACAGTGTATTTGTTGCATGTATGATTGCAGGTGCTCCATTCTGTATGCAGCATGTGTAGGTGTGAGAAGCATGCTGGGTGTATGTGGTGGCAGATATTGTTTACTGGCATATGCATAGGTATTTACAGAATTTGTCCTCAGTGACTTGTTGTACTCGGGCACATGCTGTGTGTGATCAAGGAACAAGGGCAGGGAAGTAGGGGTGCCAACATGCTATGTTAGTCACATGCATGAAGGACAGATCCTTTTGTGGCACAACTGTAAGTGAGTCCATCCCATATCTCCACTGAGTGGCACATGAGCATGGATGCATGTGAATGTAAAGTTGGAGCATTCAATTCTCAGGGATGGGGATGTGACGTGACATCCCACTGCATTTGATGCACAAGTTAACGTGTTTTCATGCAATATGTATGTGCTGCCCTTATGACATAAGCAATTGTTCCTCAGATATATGTGCCGGTACATGTTGCTTGTTTACAGGTCAGGCTGTCACGGATGCATGTTGCTAACTGTAATTAGGTGGACAGGTGCCCAGGTGCAGTTTCCTTGTCCTTGGTTGCATGTCGTACTCATTGCAATATGGCATTGGCCTGGTGGCATTGCATGTTTTTGGTTATGTGTTTGTGGCCACGCAACAATGTGCAGTGTTGACATGTACATGTGTCATGACTGTGATTCACCACTGACATAACACTCATGTGGCCATTGTCATGCAGACTGCATGGGCGTGCTGGTGTGTGTGTGCTGGTGTGTGTGTATTTTGTGTGTGTGTGTGTGTGTGTGTGTGTCAGTTGCTGATTGACACATGCTGCATGATTGTTACTGTTATGTTGTGTATGCCACACATGTATTGCCATGGATGAATGATGTCAATGTCCTTGTCCGATTTTCTACAATTGCCGCAGCTCCTGAAGAGGGGGGATACCTTGCTGTAGAGCAGAAGAGCAGGGACCGGGCCTCCAGACCCAGACGCACACCCCAGCCAGCCCCCATTGACACCACCTCTTCTGAGGGAGAGTTGTCTGGGGGAGCGCCAGTTCTATCAGGCGTAGATGCTAGTGCTAAGTACCAGGAGGGGTTGTGGTGGGGATTACTCAACGGCTGTGGTCCAGGGTGCGAGGACAGTGAGCCATCAAGGGAAAAAGGCTTTCAGGAGTCATCCAGGGAGATGGAGGTAGTGATGGAGGAGGAGGCAACTGAAGGCCAGCACAAATGGTCTGGTGGGGGATATGTGATTCCAGCTTGAGACGTTATATATTGTACCTGCGTTTAAACATCTTACCAGTCTTCAGATATATAGGAACTTGCAAAGGCCTCCCTCGAGAAGCAAGAGAAACTTGAAACAACGTGGAACATATCAACACAATGTCCCAATTTGTGTGAACACTATTGGAAGGGTTATGCTGATCTGACGCCTTCTATTTAGCTCATAGCCACTGATCAATTTTGGGTCAATATTTATTCAGAAAACTCTTTGGTTATTACCGCAGCCTCCCATTATATATGGAAAATTGCAGTAAATCGTATCCATTGCCTCTTATTTTAACTTCATGTGATGTTAGATCTAACAAACAAGTGTTTAATCAACTTTGAAACACAAGACATTTTTTTGCCTTTTCACATGCTGAAACGTAATTTGGATAATTGAAATGTATTTCATGGTTTATTAATGCTGTTGATTTACATATATCTATAATGTAATGAGTTTCTTTTTTCAATTACTGTGCAAAGGTTTGTATTAAACAAAAGCACATATATATTAAAAAATAAATACAAAAGCGAATTTTGGGAACATAAGAATGACCAAAGATTTTTATATTTGACAAATATGTCTGATTCATGGTTGAATCCCTAATACATGATGAAATTTGGGCTTGCTGCTCATTTGTCACAACACTCACGCTAAAACTGAAATGTTTGCAAGATTGAACCATACATATTGATTTGGACAGCCCTAGCATTTCAATTTAAGGATAAAATGGCTGGCATATCAGTCACAGCGTTGGGCAGAGACTTTTTCTGCCATGCACAGCTCGTCTCATGGTAAGCATGGCTGTGCAGATGCTTAAACGCCAATGCACAGACACCCTTTGAGAACTACATATATACGAAAAACAAACACTCAAAAAACATGTCTGTGTTAGTTGGGTCATGCCGCTTGGGTGGCAGGGCCGATTGAATGTGCTCCTTGATTCCTTGGAACCCGCCAAACATCTCATTGGGTATGCTCATCAGCGGAAAAGGGCCGACCTCGCCCACTCTCAGAATTAGTCATAGTACATTGCCAGTTGATGGTTTGGTTCATCAAGTAGGCTTGAAATGTTGTTACTGCAATGAAAGCAGATTCCTTAACAGTATCCTGAAATAAACACAAAGTCAAACCGACAAACCTTGTTAATAAAACCAATTGTCAGGCTAAGTTGGAAGTCAGGCTTTAAGTTTAGCTCAATATCTATAACCCCAAGAGTAACTGAGTTAGTTGAAGCATGCATTGCTCTTCCTGAGTATAACTAGAAAGATGTCCCCTAAATGATATTGTTTACATGAGCTAGGTAACCCTATCACTGTCTTCCTCTTTCATTACATTCTGTCCGCCCTCTGCAATCAGCCCTGACCTATTATTCCTCAGACGTGATGGTGTTGGAACATGCTCCAGAGGCTCACATGGGTGTAGAACATATCCATAACTGTCTTGTTGTCTCTTCATATGATCTCAGACTATGCTCCACAGTAATGAGCTATGGAAGGGGGACCCATCTTTTCATTAAAAGAGAGGGTGCCTTGAGGAGCCCCACAGTCGCAGCCTAGTGCATGGCCCACTCTCATACTTTGTCAGGATGTTGGATTTCTCCCCTTCTATCTATCTCTGTCTCTCACTCTCTCTATCTCTGTCAGAAAAGTAAGGGCTTCTTCTCCTTTAATATTGTGTATGCTCTGACCTCCTCTCCTTCATAGGATCCAACCCGCAATGTTATGTCACCGCTCCATGGTTCTCAAACACTCCCAACCCATCAATTTCTCAGGGTAGGTGATGAAATATATTAAATGTTGAGCAGATAAATATAAACGTTGGGGAACACTGTATGCTTTTTACACATAGCAATCAGGCAGATATCAATTTTAGAAAATAGTCGTGCTAACCTGCTGCAAGGAACCTATGTCCTATTTCATAAAACATACTAGGGAACCCTTAAGGGGTGGGTACACACAGTTTTGAAATACCTTTAAGGTGATATGAACCAAGATGGTGGGCCGCCCCTGACTGTAACGGACTGCAGACCAAGTTAAGCATCCAAGTTAAGGACCTGAGCGAAGCGAGGTCCCTTAATGCAGGTGGCGGTTCCATTACCGACATGGTTGGCCCAACACCCAGCTTGATATTGCCATTAACAGCAATGCTACGCTGGTGCTAAGGGTGTTTCATATTTGTTTTAAACATACTTTGCTATGCTGAGCCGCTCTGTAGTTTCTGAACTCCGATTTCTATGTTGATGACTGTGACATGAACAAAGAGAAATCAAACTTGGGAGACTACAGTTCTGTATCACGCCACAACTTTCTTTTTTTTCTTAAGCTCTTGTAAAGACTGTAGGGGGGTGTCTGTACTTCTGCTCTATATATGATAGAGGAGAGGCACAGAGTACCCCAGCCAAGATTTTCTATAAGGTAGCAATGGACAAGCAATCAAGGCCTAGCTTCTCAGGAGGTGATGCAGGCTGGTTCTTAAGTACAGTGTAGTCCCCAAGCACCCACAAAGGAATGTCTGCACACTGTATTAGTTAAAACACAGTCTTTATATAATTAATATTCAAGGTTATGTACAATATCACAATAACTCCTTTTGTACTCAGTTATCTATAATGGCAAATATATAGTTCTAGACCGCTTTAAACTGCATCAACTGTACGGTTAAATGGCACATAAATTAGTTTGTAACGGAAACCAACAATAGATGGCCCTGATACCTAGACACAGTTCTTTGTGGAGATCCCCCCACCTGGACAATCTGTAGAATAAAGATATATCACAAGCCCAGTCCATATATTGTTCACCATATCTTTCCAATAGTTCTGCAACCCCAAAGTACCTGGCGCTGTAGCGTTCCTCGTCGGGGAATCGACGGCCCTTCTTGAGTGCCCTCCATTTAAGGCAGGAGTCACGGGTTGTCGAATGTCTGATGGAGATCAAGGTGAACTACGGCGGTGAAGTGGCAGCTTCTTTCCTAGCGGTGCTCCTCGACGGGGAATCGTAAACGTCCTGCAAGGAAGAGGCGTGTGGTGCACCTCAGTGTCAATAGCTCAGGTCTGTAAAGAGTTTGAAGAACTGTGGCCCAGCAAGGGTGTTGAGTTGTCAGCATCTCTGTGGTCTTTGGGTGGCGGGAAACCCACCGGTGGATGCTCCTCTGCGCTTCGACGGCCTGGCCTTCTCCGGCGGGATAAGGTGGGCAGCGGTGCGGATGGGCGCGTCCGTGAATCAAAAGTTCTTAGGCAACGGGAGCACGTCGGCTCCGGTAGGTGATGGAGGTCGTCGACAGTGGTGGACAACAGTCCGGGCACTTCTCTTTGGGATTCCGCGGCAGTCCCTGTCTCCGGTCAGCAGCCTGTCATAGGTCTGTCTACCAGGGAGCTTTGGCAAAGATCAGCTAGTGCACGATGGTCCCTCGTAGCTCGGGAAGAGGGTGCCTTACCAGGACCTCTCTGGATCAGTCCTAGGAGACACAGCAGCTTTCAAATTGATGAAGAAGAGCAACAGCAATTCTTCGCTTCCAGCAGGGCTTCAAGGTCAAGCTTCAATTTCACTCCAGTTACTCTTCGTAGTTTGGACTTCAGCTTCTGAACACTTCTGAACATGATTCCTAGCAGTGAGTGGTCCCCAGATATACTGTTGATCTCCCACTCATTCCGCTGAGTCACACTTAAGCATCCAATCACTGCGAAGGGCACTCATGCAGGCAGCCAATCTGGTGCATAGTGCATTCAGGCCATTCACTTCTCTCCAGACACTCACAACAAGTTATGTGTATTTGGACAAGTACCCAGCCATTCAACATTCCACACTGCATTCATACCAGTTTCGGGTAGGGCTGTCTCAGTCATTGTGTCAAACACCAGAAACTAGACATCCACAACAAGAAGTGCATATTTTGTCACACACTCCATTCACCCAGGTCCCACCCACAGGTGTACCCACAACATATGTTCGTTGGGAAGGCTCCAGCCAGTCTGGTCAGAACTTCCCCACACTACCATATATGGAACTTACACCCAACAGCCAGTCAGGGGGAAGGGACAGAGTCATGGCTTCCCGGGACTTTGGGAAGATCAAGGTAACAGGCGATGGAAGACAAGCAGCCATGGGGGCCATCTTGTCTCCATCAGGAATCTACCGATTCCAATTATAGGGCCTAGGCAACCCAAAATGGAGGATGCTCAGGGCATCAGTCAATTCAGCACAGAGCTGCCACCAGCCCATATCCTGCTCTGTGGGCCACACACAGGTGCCCAAAAACATACACTAGGGGCACAGGGTTGTACCCCCACCCATGGGTGCCATAAGGGTATCCCATGGCTCTATTCACCAAACCCAAAAGCGAGAGCTGCACCACCAGTAGTCCCACATGAACTCCTGCACAGAAAACACAACAGAACACACGATAAAAAGCAGTAAAGGACAAGGATTCAGAGGCCCTGTCCCTCGATGCATTTCCAGCATCACAGTAGCCCCCCCTGAGACTGAGGTTAGGGTGCCTAATCTCCCACGAGATAGACACCCTCATCCAGATGGTCAACATACCTTCTGCAAAGGCTATCTGCATTATCGTGACTCTTCCCTGGTCTATGCTCTATGGTGAAGTCTAACCCTTGCAGGCTAATATACCACCTGAGCAACTTCGAGTTTTCACACTTAATCTGCATAAGCCACTTCATTGGCTTATGATCTGTTTGGACCTTGAAGGTAGACCCGGTAAGGTAGGGTCTAAAACACCTAAGGCTCCAAACTATACTAAATCATTCCTTTTCAACAGTGGCCCACCTAAGTTCTCTACCCTCAAGTTGTCTACTGATGAATATGATCGGATGTTCTCTTCCTTTGTCATCTAACTGGGACAAGACAGCTCCAATTTCGGTGTTGCAGGCATTTGTTTTAACAATAAAGGGCTTGCTGTAATCAGGGGCACAAAACACGGGTGCTCTACACAGACTTTCTTTCAAGCCATCAAAGGCCCTCTGACAGTCTTCAGTCCAATCAACACATCCTAGGTTGTTTGGGTGAAATCAGAGCTGTCAGTGGTGCAGCTATGGTTCCATAGTATGCCATGAAATCGCGATAATACCCAGAGACCCAAAAAGTCTCTCACCTGCGTTTGAGTAGGTGGAGTCTCCCAGTCATGTACATCCTGTACTTTACTGGGGAGAGGTTGGATATGACCCCCTCCTACCTCATGATCAAGATACATGACTTTCCCCTGAACTATCTGGCACTTGGTGTCCTTGATAGTGAGGTTAGCCCTTTTCAAGGCCAGCAACACCTTATCTAGATGTGTCAAATGCTCTTCCCAGGTGGAACTGTAGATGGCAATGTCGTCTAAGTAGGCCACACAAAAGGCCTCCAGCCCACTGAGCGCATGACTGACCAATCACTGGAAGGTGGCAGAGGCATTCTTCAACCCAAAAGGCATGACCCTAAACTGGTAGAGTCCCTCGGGTGTTGAGAACAACGTCTTTTCCTTGGCATGGTCCGTCAGAGCTATTTACCAATAGCCTGAGGTAAGGTCAAATGTGCTCACAAATTTGGCAGCACCTAAGTGTCCACGAGGTCATCAGCCCTGGGCAATGGGTGCGTATCAGTTTTGGTGACGGCATTAACGCTTGGTAGTCCACACAGAACCTCCAATCCTTGCTACCTGCCTGGGAACTGGCCTTGGAGACAAAGACCATTGGACTGGACCAGAGACTGGTTGAGGGTTCAATAACACCCAGATCCAACATCTTGGCGACCTCAGCTTGGATGTGGTTCTTAACTGTATCTGACATACGGTAGCAACTGCTTTTGACAGGCATGCTGTTACCAGTGTCAATTTCATGCCTACACCATGGTGTAGGGCCTGGTGTCAGTGAAAACAGAGAGGCATACTGCTGGAGCGAAGCCCTGCAGGCCCTCTGCTGCTCTGTCGTCAGATCTGGAGAGAGATGCACCCCCTCCACTGAGCCTTCCTGCGGGCTGCTATGCTGCAAATTAGGAAGGGGCTCACTCTCATCCTCTTCTTGCCCTGAAGCTAGCAAGAGACATGATACATCTGCTCGCCTGTGGAAAGGCGTGAGCCTGTTAACATGGAATACCTGAGGGCCTACCCCAGGGAGTCCCTTGTCAACCACATAATTGACTTTGCTCATCTTGGAGATGATCCTGAAGGGTCCAGTCCACTTGTCTGCCAAAGCTCTAAGCTTGGTAGGCTCCATCACAAGGATTTCCTGTCCCTGAGTCCAATCCACTTGCGAGGCTTTACGGTCATGCCAGTACTTATTAAATTCCTGGCTGACCTTGAGATTTGCTGTTGCCTGACCCATCATCTGTGTCATCCTTCGTCTGAGGCCTAACATATAGTCCCCCACTTGCTTGGCCGGACCTGGAGGGGTGGCTTCCAAGCCTTCTCTGATCAAGGCAAGGGGCCCCCTCACGGGATGTCCAAAGAGTAATTCAAAGGGGCTGAAACCAACACCCTCTTGAGGTATCTCTCTGTAGGTAAACAGCAGGCATGGCAGGAGGAGATCACATTTCCTCCTTAGGGGCTCTTCCAAAGTGCCTAGCATGCCCTTGAGAGTTTTATTAAATCTCTCAACCAGACCATTGGTCTGGGGATGGTAAGAGATAGAGAACTTGCAGGTTACCCCACACCCTTATGGTTTTCATGTAACTAGACATGAAGTTGGATCCTCTGTCAGAGACAACCTCCTTAGGGAATCCAACATGGGTTCAAATGCCCAGGAGAGCCCTGGCAACCACCTTGGCAGTAACAGTCGAAGCGATATAGCCTCAGGGTACCTGGTGGCATGATCAACCAAGACCAGGATGAACGGATGTCCGCCTGAAGTGGGAGGGTCAAGAGGACCAACAATGTCAATGCCCACCCTCTCAAATGGTATGCCAACCACTGGCAATGGCTGCAGACATCTGACAAGTTGGGCAGGTCCTGCAGTGGGCAGTGGGACTCCACTTCTACTCCCATCCGGGGCCAGTAGAAATGGGCAGAGAGCCTCTGCTTAGTCTTCTTGGTACCAAGATGACCAGCTAAGGGCACCTCATGCACCAACTGCAGCAGAAAGGGCCTGTAAACCTGGGGTACCACCAACCTCTTGAGGGCACCAGGTACAGGCTTAGTGGGCTCACTAACATGTAGCTCACCCGCCCAATAGATCTGGAATGTCCTAGGCACTTCTCCTTGTGCCTGGGACAGAGCCTGTTTTCTCAGGTTCTCGAGAGAGTGGCACTCCCTCTCTGACCCTTACAGAAGTCCACCCGGGAGGGTCCCCCTTCAGCTAACAAGCATTGAAGGTCGGGGTAGTCCTCCGGGTTGAGTACCTCTCCCACAGGAAAGTCTTCTGGCTCGTCTCCTACAGGAGTTGAGACAGGGTTCACCACTGGACCCAGCCTGTCTGCAGCCTGGATCCCAAAGGGTGCTGTCAGAACAATAGGAAGAGCAGGAGCCCCCTCCAGAGAGGCAGCCTTCTTACTCTTCAATTTCCTTCCTGCCTTGGGTTTCCCCATCAGCGAGGGTACCAGGCTCACAGACGGACCCTGTATGACCTGCGATCGGGTGACAACCACAGCAGCCATGGGTAGACCATCCATGATCATCCCCAACTCGACCAAATAATTTCCTAACAATATAATTGTATTCACGTTGTCCTGAACCAGGACGGGAAACTTCGCTGTCTTGTCTCCAATCGTAATGTTGACTAAGGCTACAGGCGATAATTTGGGAGGCCCACCAGCTAACCTGGTGGTTCTGTCGTGGCTGCAAAAGACCATGGAACTCTCCTGTGACCCCTCCTCACCTGATGCTTCAGACAAAGTGCTCTGTGTCGATGAGATCTCTCTTCTTCGGGATGTTATCTTATTAATCTTCTTCTTTGTCTTTATCTTCTTGTTTTGTAGGTAAGGTCAAGCTCCGCTGGAGGCCACCTTGGCAGAAGGGGAATTTCCTAGCAAAAAGGGACCCCCAGGGAGCCCGCCTCAGATTCAGGGAAAAAGCTTCTGCGGCTCCAAAAAACCCTGGATGGCGCTGACTGCGCGGAGGCAAGCCCCGCCCTGGACTAGGTGGATCTCTTGGAGGCAGGCGGAGGTGTTGTGATCGCAACCTCATGAGTGTAGGTAATCCAGTGAGGATCTGCCGTGAGCAGAAGTCTGGTAAGTATCCGCCATGAGCAGAAGTCCGGTAAGTAGAAGGAGTGTAAGGAGTGAAGAAAGGAGTATGGAATGAAAGGTAGAAGGTCAGGCCAGAATGGCCTTTAGTCCGTGCAGAAGCACAGTATACTGAAGCCACGGCGCATACAGAGGTGTGTCGTGGAGAGGGTAGCGGAAGTACTGAAGCAGAGCAAAAGCACTGCGATGACCCGGAGAGAAGGAGGGAGCGCAGGGAAGGCTTGGGAGGAAGGCAGCAGAAAGGAGCCGCGGGGAGAGAAGGCAAAAAATAATCGCTACAAGGATAGCGGCGAACGGAGAACTCCAAACGCCAGCCGTTACTAGGAGCGATACAACACACTGGGCGGAAGTGTCAAGGCGTTGGTATAGAAACGCTGTGAGGTGGCGGCCATCTTGGAGGAAGGCTGGACCGCTCCTGGCGCTTCTAGCAGTGCTCACGCCTTGCAATGAGAAAAAGTCCATCAATGCCATATCTTCCAGGGCCGGGACATGACAGTATGCCCCTTCCTCCTCAGGGGTCCTCCTGGTTTGCCCGGATGTTTTCTATGGAAAATCTGTAAAAGGCGAGGAGCATGAATGTGATTTCTGGGTTCCCAAGTCCGTTCGGCCACTGGATACCCCTTCCAGTGTACCAGATATTACAAGGAACCTCAGTGGTATCTAGAGTCCACAATATGAGATACCTCATATTCAGCAGGTTCTGAGGGAGATGGAATCTTTTGCCGAGCTCTGGCTCTGTGGTATGGATCCGGAATAAAACGCTTCAGTAGAGAAGTATGAAACACTGGATGCACTATCTTCATCTTCTGTGGGAGTTGTAGCCGGTAAGCCACTGGGTTGATCTGTTCAATTATTGTGTAGGGCCCGAAGTATTTAGGGGTAAATTTGTCTAGATGTAACCAATGGGGAAGGAATTTGGTTGAGAGCCAAACCAAAGTGCCTGGAGTCCACTCAGGATTGTTTCATCTGTGTAGATCCGCTCCTTCCTTCTTGTACTTGCGGCTTTCCTCCAAGGCTCTTATAGCCTCCTTTTGGGTGGTTGTATAGCTTCCAACAGACTGTCCACCGTTGGGGTATTTGAATATCCCTTCTTCTTCCCAGGTACATGAGAAGGGTGAAATCCATAAGAGCACATGAAGGGACTCATTTTGATGGCAGAATGGTGTGCATTATGATACGAAAATTCTGCCAGAGGTAACAGAGATGACCAGTTGTCTTGCTTCCAGTTACAGAAGCATCTGAGGTATTGTTCAAAGGTGGCATTGAACCTTTCTGTCTGGCCATTGCTTTGAGGATGAAATCCAGATGAAAGTGCCCGCTGTATTCCCAGTTGATTGCACAAGGAAGCCCAGAATCGAGAGGTGAATTCTGGGTAGCCCATGTAGTCGAACAATCTCACGAAGAAAGACTGCTGCCATTTCTGGAGCAGTAGGAAGTCCTGTAAGTGCTGTGAAATGGGCCAACTTACTAAAAGAGTCTACTGTAACCATGATGACTCGGTGACCTTCCGATAGCGGGTTATCCACTATAAAGTCTGTTGACACATGCTCCCAGGGCTGTGAGGGAATCGCTGGTTGTTGCTACAGACCCAACGTTTTTCCTGATTGGGACTTGCTGGCAGCACAAACCGGACAGGAGGATACGTATCTCTTAACATCTTGAGATAGAGTCGGCCACCAGAAGAGTCTTTTCACCAATTCCACTGTGTTCCTTAAGCCTTTATGACCTGCCATGGGAGACTCATGGCACCACCTTAGTACCTGCTTCCGCAGATCGTACGTCGGGATGAAAAGAGCAGACTCGTGGGACAACAGCCCATCCTTCAGTAGTAGGTTAGGATCACTCCTGTCTTCGATCTGGATACCTTCTTGGATGGCTTGAAAAAAACTTGAGACTACCGAAATAAACTTCTTATTAGCCAATTGCAGCTCCCTTCCAGAATGTGTTTCGTGGGTAGCCTCCCGGCTTCTTGATAGGGCATCAGCCAAGGTATTTTGGGAACCTGGTAGGTAAGTAAGGTAGAAGTCAAACTGGGAGAAATAATACGCCCACCTAGCATGGTGGGTATTGGAACACTCCATCTGTTGGAGAACTCGGAGATTTCTATGGTCAGTTCTTATGATGAAAGGCTCAATGGACCCTTGCAGTAAATCTCTCAATTCTTCACATGATCTTTTGATAGCCAAGAGCTCCTTCTCCAACACCAAGTAGTTCCTTTCACTTGGTGTCAGAGATTTGGAAAAGTAGGCTACTTGATGTTCCACACCGTCCTCTGCGTTTTGGAGCAAGGCGGCCCCTATAGCACTATCAGAGGCATCCGTTTCCAGAATAAAAGGACGCGTCTGATCTTGTTGGACCAAAATGGGAGCTGACGAAAACAAGTCCTTGAGATATTGGAAGGCTTGGATGGCAGAGGAGTCCATGTGAAACTTGACGCCCTTCTTGAGTAAGGCTGTGATCGGGAGGACGATCTTGGAGAAGTGAGGAATAAATCGGCGATAGAAATTCGCCAGGCCCAGAAACCTCTGGACCTCCTTGACACTCTTGGGTTCGGGCCATCTAAGTATAGCTTTGACTTTCCCAGGGTCCATCCGGATACCTTCGCTTGATAGAATAAATCCAAGATATTAAACCGATTCTGCATGGAATTGACATTTCTCAAGCTTCACAAAAAGTTGGTTGTCTTGTTGGCATCTCAATACTTCTTTCACCACCTGACGGTGTTCAGTGGGATCTGCAAAGAAAATAAGAATGTCATGTAGGTATATGACTAACGACAAAAATAGTAGATCTGAGAAAATCTTGTCCATATACCGCTGAAATATTGCTGGCGCATTGACCAGGCCGAATGACATCACCCTGTATTCGAAAAGACCTAGGGGGGTCTTCCATTTGTCCCCCTCCTTAATCCTAAGGAGGTGGTAAGCCCCCCTCAGGTCTAGTTTGGTGAAAATTGTAGATCCTTGCACCGCCTCTAGAATATCTCTGATCAGTGGCATGGGATACCTATCCCGACGGGTAATCCTATTGAGTCCTCTATAGTTGATGCAAGGCCTCAGTTCCGAGCTTCCCCTCTTGGGGATGAAGAATAATGAGGCTCCACCAGATGATCTTGATTCACAAATGAGACCGTTTTCAAGGTTTTCATCAAGGTACTCCTTAAGAGCATTCCTTTCTGGAAGGGATAGAGGAAACATTCTACCAAAGGGCACGACTGCTCCCTTCTGCAGCTTGATGGAGCAATCTTGGGGTCTGTGAGGTGGTAATAGGCGGGGTACTTTATCTTCAAACACTCCGGCAAAGGATTGATATACCAGTGGAATGCTCGATACCACCTTAGACGGTAGAGTACAGTCCTGTCCCACCTGTTCTTCTTGTGGCGAATGTCTGAAACATTTCTCAAGACAAAACCCTGAATCAAAACTTAATGTGTTAAGGGACCAGTCCATGTGGGGGTTATGTCTCCTAAGCCAGGATATACCCAAAATTATGGGGAAGTGAGCTGCTCTGATGACATCAAAACAAATCCACTCTTGGTGTCTTCCCATCTGCATGTGGGGTTCAGTCTCTGACACAATGGGACCAGACATGAGGGGAGAGCCGTCTACTCCCTCTACTGGAATCGCTCAATACTTGTTCTTTATGGGAATCCCCTGATCTCTCGCCCAGAACCTGTCCACAAAATTCCCTGCCGCTCTGCTATCCAGCATAGCCAGTACCTCCACAGACTTCTAGGAAGTTAGCTGCAGTCGGACTAGGAAAACCATTAATCAGGAATTCTCAGTTAATCCTGTTGCTTGAGTGTGGTTATAGGGTTTTCGGTTGTCTTCCCCAATATCGCCCCTGCACGCCCCCTTCTTCCTAGGAGGCACGTCAGGACAATTGCAAAGCAAGTGTTTAAAGGACCCACCATACATGCAAAGCCCCAATTCTCATCTTCTCCTCCTTTCCTCGGGATTAAGAGGGCCCCGAGCCGAGCCGATCTGCATGGGCTCTTCTGATGCATGTTCTGTCTTGAGGACTTCCTTGGTCGAAGGAGGGGGGGTCATGCAATGGAGAGTATCCTCTTTGCATCTTCTTTTCTAGGCGTCTCTCATTTAGTCGAAATTCAATCTGTAAAGTCAGGGTGACTAATTCCTGAAAAGAACCTGGTCGGGGTACTCGTGCAAGCTCATCCTTAAGATCTTCATGAAGTCTCCTCCTAAAGATGGTCTGTTGTGCCGAATCTGGCCAACCAGAATTGGTAGCCAACTTCTGGAATTTAGAAAGATACGTTTGAACGTCCGAGCCCCCTTGTCTGACATCTAGCTTGGCTTCATAGGAAGAAAAAAAACACCTCAGGTCTGTCAAATCTTGCTTGAAATTGCTGTGAGAACTGATTAAAATTTTGCAAGGCTGGGTCATTATCAGTCACCAATGGAGTGGCCCAAGCCAACGCATTTCCGACCATATTGGAAATTAGAAATCCCACCTTAGCCTTATCAGTCTCAAAGGCTTTCGGTCTGAATGTAAAATACACCCTACAGGCATCCATAAATTCCTTCCAAGTCCTGGAATTTTCGTCATACTTGCCAAAAGACAATGGCATCGGAGGGAGATCACTTCTTTCCTCACTGAGCGCGGCCACCTGTTGTCTCAAAGTGGTGTTCTCCGCCTGCATATTCTGCATCTGTACTGTAAGTCCTTGAATGGCTGCTACTAATTCCTGATATTGTTCCAGGGTAGGAGATTTGTGGGTGTTGTATACTGTCATGGC